>NC_138969.1:30805000-32005000 GCF_055761805.1 Camellia sinensis | reverse complement strand
ATCTCAACCATCCTTCATGTTAGAAGTTAAAAAGAGGTGGGAGGAAGCACAAGTTCAAGGGTGGGCAGGGTTCAGAGTAATGAGAAAATTGAACATGCTTAGGAGTCACATAAGGGTGTGGAATAAGGATGTATTTGGCAACATTGACACTCAGTTAAAGACAATAGAGGAGGAGCTACATGAATGAGATTTGAAGGCAGAGTCTAGGTCCCTTGATCAACAGGAACTTAAGAGAAGAAGAGAAGTAAGAAGCCAGGTATGGCAGCTTAGTAGAAGCAAGGAAAGGTTGTGGCATCAAAAATCTAGGCAGATGTGGGCTTATTCTGGTGATAAAAATACTAGGTACTTTCACAATATGGCTAGTAGAAGGCAAAGAAAGAATTTGCTTGACTCTGTTGTTGTGGAGGGTAGGAGAGTGGAGGATCCAGCTCAGGTGAAACAAGAAGTGGTTAGGCATTTTAGTCAGTTGTTCTCTGAGAAATGGAAGTTTAGGCCAAAAATTTTAGGCCCTTTTGTTGTTATTAGCTCTGTGGATGTTGGTAACTTGGAAGCTGCATTCTCTGAAGATGAGGTATGGGAAGCAGTGCAGGACTGTGATAGGAACAAAGCCCCAGGCCCAGATGGATTTAACCTTGCTTGCATTCAAAGGTGTTGGTCTATATTGAAAAGGGAGATCCTATAACTGGTGAATGAATTTCACCATAATAGTAAGCTATCCAGAGGGGTTAACAACTCTTTCATCGTTCTTATTCCTAAGAAGGATAATCCTATAGGCTCGGGAGATTATAGACCTATCAGCTTGGTTAGTTCTGTCTATAAAATCTTAGCAAATGTGCTTTCCAGGAGGCTTAAGAGAGTTCTTCCATCTGTGATTAGCGAGGTACAATCTGCTTTTGTGAGTGGTAGGTACATTTTAGATGGTGTGCTAATAGCAAATGAAGTTGTAGATGAATGGAAAAGATCAAAAAAGAAAGGTATCATTCTAAAATTGGATTTTGAAAAAGCTTATGACTCAATTAATTGGGTATTTCTGTGGTCGATGATGAACAATTTTGGTTTTGGAGGGAAATGGTTAGGTTGGATGAGGACTTGCATTTCTACCGCCAGGGTATTTGTTTTGGTTAATGGCACACCCACAGAGGAATTTCAACCACACAAGGGGCTAAGGCAGGATGATCCCCTTTCACCATTTCTATTTATAATTGCAGCTAAAGCTCTCAATCTTTTATTAGCAAGGGCAGTAGAGAAGGGCTTGTTTAGAGGAGCCTCAGTTGGAGGTAATGAATTGCGTATTTCACATCTCCAATTTGCAGATGACACAATAGTGTTTTGTGAAGGTGATGTGGAGGAGGTGCTAAATATTAAAAGGGTGTTGAAGTGTTTTGAAGTGATGTCTGGTTTAAAAATTAATTATCATAAGAGTGTAGTTTGCGAGTGGGTTTCCAAGAGGATGAAACTATGGGTTTAGCTCAAAGATTGAATTGCCTATCTAAGAAATTACCTTTTAATTTTTTAGGATTGCCTTTAGGGGCCAATCCTAAGAGGAAGTGCACTTGGAGTCCAATAGTGGATAAGGTGAGCAAGAAGTTGTCTTCTTGGAAGAGAAAGCTATTGACTTTTGCTGGGCGTTTGACCTTGATTAAATCAGTCCTCTCTAATTTTCTTATCTACTTTCTCTCTATTTTCAAAATGCCCAAGGGGGTTGTTAAGGCTTTAGCTAAAATTCAATCCAATTTCTTGTGGGGTGGATCTGATGCTAAGAGGACTGTTCACTTGGTCAATTGGGGTGAGGTTACTAAAAGTAAAAATCAAGGGGGTTTGGGTGTGAGAGATTTGGGTGAGGTGAAGATTGTATGTTGCTAAAATGGTGGTGAAGATATGGTGAAGAGGACAAAGCCTTGTGGAAATCAGTGGTATGCTCAAGATATGGTCGATTTGGAGGGGGTTGGGTGCCATCTCTGTATAACACAGAAGGGGTGTCCACAGTGCGGAAAGATATAGTGCAGCTCAATTCGATTAACCAGCCTTTGGGTGAGTTCTATGATCAGAATCTTAAGCTATCAGTGGGTAATGGGAGGAGGATTCAGTTTTGGACTGATGCTTGGCTCAATGGTAAAGGTTTGAAGAAGGATTATCCCAGATTGTATAGTTTGTCCACTAAGAAAGAAAAATCCTTACAGCAAATTAGTGCTAAGAAGAGTCTAGGGGTGTGACAGCTCCAATTCAAAAGAAGTCTGTTAGCTTGGGAGGAAGAGGAGCTGCAGAGGCTGTCTGACTTACTGGAATCATCTCCTGCACTTAGGGTGGAAACTGAAGATTCTTGCTCTTGGCTTGCATCTACTTCTGGGAAGTTTTCTGTATCCTCAGTGTGGAGTTGGTGGGTTGCAGATAAAGGTCCTGGTATGAGGGTGCCAGCTGGGGTGTGGGCAAGTATTGCACCTCCAAAGATGCAGTTCTTCTGCTGGTTGGCTTGGAGAGGTAGAATAAAGACATCTTTCTTCCTCCATAGGATTGGGGTTTTACCTCCTAATGCAGAGACCTAGTGTGTGTTCTGTCAAACCGAGGTGGAGTCTCTAGAGCATATGCTTCTGTTTTGTCCTTAGGTTTGGAAGTGCTGGGCAGCCATGGCCAGCTAGTGGGATCAATCTTGGGTCATCCCTGGCTCTGTTGAGGGTCTGCTACAATGGTGGTCAGGGGGTAATGTGAAGTCTTGGGTCTCTAGAGCTTGGCAGGTTGTTCCTTCAGTTGCGATGTGGTCAGTTTGGAAGTTAAGAAACAACTGTTTGTTTAAGGAGGTTGTTCTAGATTTTGCAGGATTATGTGAGAGAATGAAAGTGCAGATTGCACTGTGGGTAAAATGGTTCTTCAAGGTTGATTATTCAGTCCATGATCTTGTGTCTAACCTCCACCAGATTAGGCTGCAAGTTTGAAGTCTCCTTAGCTATTGGTTCTGGAAGGAGAGCGGTGTGCCACAGAGTACCTTCGTGGTTTGGTTTGAGGAGCTTTGCTCTTTGTCTAAAGTTTGATCAGTTTTGGTTTGAGTTTGCTCACTTATTAAACTTCAGGGGCTGTATGGGTTGCTTTTCTCAGTCTGGGATGCTTCAGGTTCCTCAGGGTTGCTTTTGCTGCTAGGCTTGAGTGCTGATTGTTTTGTGCTATTATTAGATTTGGTGATGAAAGGGTTGGAGATTATTTGCTGTTACCAGATTTTATGCTGATTGTTTTGGTTCTTCTTGGTTGTTCTGTTGTTTTGCTTTGTTTTTCGCTCGTGCGTTGGTTTCTCACCAACTAGGAGGTGGGAGCTTCGTCTAGCTCCAAACTCCTCTTTATTGACGTATTCCGGTTGTTTTCATCAATAAAGTTGCTCTTTGCCGATCAAAAAAATTTCATTATATGAAACAACGAGTTCAACTCGTATGACAAAAATTTGATATATGTCGTGTTTGCTTCTACCCGGGCTAGTGTGGCTGTTGGCTTGGTGACGGCTAGCTTTCTAAATATTGTTAAACTAGTAATCAATTTAATGCAATATTTCATGTATTTATAATTATTCTCCTATTTATTGAGAAAATAATAAAATTTGTATTCAAATAAATTATGGTGTTTTACTAATTTCTTAGTTGAATTCTTGACATAAGGTGAAATTATTGATTTGAATTATAGCAAATCATACACTTAATTCTAAATATGAGAGTTAAACAGAACATAAAAAAAAAGAAAAAAAATTACATATAGAATTCGTTTCGGGAAAGAAACCAGAAATTAAAAAACAAAAACCATTAGATTAACAAATTATCTAATTCCAAACTTTTCAAATAAAAAAATAACACAAAAATAACAGTACAATAAAAATGAGATAAGCGGGACCAAGAAAATTTTCTTGGGAGGATAGAAAAAGAAAAACAAAAAAAATAAAACAAGCACAAGAAAATAGGGTGCACGTATAGGAACTACATTGAGTGTTGATGGAGAATACGAATTTTACAAAACCAACTCCAGAGATTCTCAACGTGGACATATATAAGTTAAAATAGGTTCTTTCCAAACATTTCCTCCCTGGATAAGATGACCCTCCCAGCATCCACACAAAGCACAATAATCCCCTTTTTGTAGCAAAGAACTACAACTACAAAAAAATGTATGGTAGCCATATGACAAGTAGTATAACCCTGCTTCAAACAAGCAACATTGGTAGCACCACTTATTTATACACCAACAGTAATTGAGACAATGAACCAAGAGGCAGAGCAAACTGAATAACCTAAAATAAACATAACAAAGATGATGTACCTTGCCTCGCATTTCCATGGGCAGCTACCTCGCAAACATAAAATAAACTCCCAAAAAAGTTAAACAAAGTAAAACTTCAGATACAATTATGCTTTCTTGGTTAATGTGAGGTTCTAAATTTAATGTTTTGTTTGGTTGAGAAATTTGGAAAGAGATTTGAAAAATAAAAAAGAAAAGGTATGTGAAATTAAGTAAAATGTAAGTATATTTTATTCACATTTCACCTTCCTTTTCCATTTCTCATTCCAAATCCTTTCTCCAATCTCCTAACCAAATACAGCGTAAAGAAATCAATCAAATACAAATTGAAAAAACAAAAAAAAAAAGAAAACTACAATTTTTTAAACTAGACCGGTGAGCGAACCGGAAAAGGGATCGAGTGGACGGGTTACCGGTTTAACCGTTAGATTAAACCGGAATCGAACCATGACGTGATAAATATATTAAAATTATATTTAAATAAAAATAAAAATAATAAAATTAAAAATTAAAAATATTAAAAATATTAAAAATATTAAATTATCTTAAATATTTGTCCTAATATTTTTTTTTACTGAAAAATATAATAATATATTTCAAAATATTATTAATTTAAATTTTGAAAGAGGAAATCAAATATTTAATACCCTCCATATGAATTTAATTCAAATAATTTGATTGAAAAAAGAGTAAAAATTTTGGAGGGATATCAAAATTTCAATATTCCTTCCAATACATTTAATTGAATCCAACATGGATTTCTTGAGTTTTTTGAAAGAATTTTTTTTTCTTATAAACAGATAGAGACTTTCACAATAATTTCAAACTCTTAATAAGATTCCTTACAAGAGGAGACCCTTGAAAGAAAGTTTCCAATTAAAATTTTCTTATATTCTTATATATATATATATATATATATATATATAATAAGAAAGAAAAGAAAGAAAGAAAGAAAAAGTTAGAAGAAATTAAAAAAAAAAAAAAATCCAAATCTATCAACCCAACAAACTTGCTTCAGGTCAACCAGTGTGGCGGGGATTCAACTGCCAGTTTTCCCGGTTCTCTCTAAATAGGCCGATTTTTAGCTTCAAACAGTTTAGAGGGTATATTCGGACCGGTTACCGAACTGGTCGACGGTTCAACCGGTCAAACCGGTTGGGCCGGTCCGGTCTGATTTTCAAAACCTTGGAAAACTATAGCAGAAACTGAAAAATAATTTTGAAAACTGATGTATACAAAGCGACTAAGGCTCTTTATTTATTTATTTTTGATAAATAAAAACTAAGGCTCTTTATTTTCCGAGTGCAAAGAATACAAATAAAGGATATAGAGTAAAATTTTGTAAACAGGGTCAAAAATTTCACTCCACTTCAATCTTTGAAATGTAAATCGTGTGTAAATATATTAGTTACAAGTGCTCAATTGTTTTTAAAGGGAAATCATAAGAAATAGTTAGAAGTATATTTTATCACTCTAAAGACAACACACATATTAAGAGGACTATCTAAAACCTGGATCTCTTCTTGATGCAATTAATTTAGTTCGAGGTAGGGAAAATCTATTGATAAACTTCACAACCAATACCACTCCACTTCAGGTAAACACATGAAAGGTAAAGTACCTAAATCAATTTGCAAAATACCAATCTTTGCAAAGTATGAAATGAAACCTCTTTTTTTCCCTTTTCATAGACCTCAAATTGGTAAAAGCTTAGCAAAAAACTTGTTATTGACCCTCAAACTCAGCACTAAAACCATTAGCGAAATTAGAAGTCAACAGTTGTCAAATTCTCAATTTAAGAAAGGGAATGAAAAGTCTAGAAAAAATTGTACATTGTATCTATTTCCTCTATTTTCACATCATTCGAACAGAATTCAAACATATAAAAAATAAAAATAATAAACCTGATAAAATGAAGTTATTAATATATCTGCAACAGCTAAACCTAGATATGAACAAAAATTCCCACCATAGCTTATGCCCAACGCTCCTTTATCACAAACTTCCCAAACACCACCTATAGTAGAATGGATAAAATGGCAAATACATTCTAAGAAAAAAAAAAAAATTTGACAGTAACAAATATAAACATTTGCATCTGTATAAATAGATAAGGATCACACTTTGCATTTTCATGAATGCCAATGTAAAATAAAGGCAAAAGTAAATGAAATATAAGTTTAATTTTTTCACTTTTCCTGCTCCTTTTCCTTTCGCTTCATAAATCCCCTCCAAATTCTTCATGCTAACATAGGCTTAAAACAAAGAAATACAAATCCATGAAAGTAAAACATACCAAAATAGAAAACAGAGCAAACAAATAGACAACATGGTAAAGGTCAACCGGGGGGGGGGTGGGGACAAGGGAAAGAAGACAAAAAAGATGGATTTTAAAAAACATAGATAGGAATTCATGGAAGTAAACAACACCCAAAAAGAACAAAGACTACAAACTTTCTGATAACTAGGTCATGCTCAAAAGCAGAGATAAATTGCTAGTTCTAAAATGTGAGCTCCTAAATCCGAGAACCATTTTTCAAACATACAACCTGTCATCATTGAATGAAATTTGGAAGGCATGTTCTATAAGGACAAGCGAAAAGTAGTAGCAATTTTTTTTTTTAAACTTAACATCTGAATTAAAAATGAAGAATGTAAAGAAAATTGAGTACCACCAATGACACCAACCAAAGAAAAAATACCAAGGGTTTTGATGTATTATAAAACCTACAGATATATACAGAACCAGCACCTTTCAGTTCCTTTGTTACAGATACATACAAATTACAAAGAAAGAATAAGTCCCTTTTTTTTAAAAATATTAAAAACATAAAAGCAAAGAAAATTCAAGAACAAGAATGAGAAAGAAATGTGCAATTAAAAGCAAAAGAACTAAAAATACCAGGTTCATCAATGATTTGCGACATTGTCGTAATCTATACCCTTGTATTGCTTTTTGTTTTGATGAGTAGCTTCTAGTTTGTAACTATAATTTTCTTTTCTTCCAAATACCTTAATAAATGGACTGAAATATGCTCCATCTTATTTTATAGTGTGGTATTACCTAATGTGGGTGCTGTTTTCTGACCTCACTGCCAAATAGGTACTCAGCTGAAGAACATCGGCATAATAGATTACGCCTGAACAATCTGCCACAGAAAGATAAGACTCCGGCGGTGGTTCGTCCACCTGGGGGCACTCAGACGATCAAGTCAGTACTCGATTATCTCTAGAAGATAGAAAACAATGCTTAACTCACTAGCCAGGATACAAAAAACATACCTTAGACCCACGAGGGTGCCTTACTTTTATAGCCTGCAGTAGCCTGATCCCTGTAGAAGCCTAGCCTCAATGGATTCTGGTTCAATGCTCATCCTGGACCCTCTAATAGATAAAGATAAACTCCCTAAGAGCCTTATCCTTATCCAGACTAAGGTCCTCCCCTATTCTAGGACTCTTGTCCTTTATCTGTTCATCTCGGATTTCGGTATCTTCGCAGATAACCTCGGCGTCATGACCAGGACATGTGGCACCTCGGCTAGCACTTCGGTGCCACCTTGGCCACGTGTTGTCATTCACAAAAATATGCCCCCACAACTGCCCCTAGGTTTTATTACCTCGGCATCCTGAGGTGATGGAACCTACATCATTTGTCTATATAGTACGTTGGCTAAAAGCTTACTTTATCCCTTGATTACCAAGGTCATAGCACATCGGCTCCATCTGTTCAACACTGAGTCTGCTTTGCCAATGCCCAAAACCAAGAACCAAGTTTTTAAAGTTCTTTAACCGAGATCGTCCTTCTAGCCGTGGTCTTTCCTTCATCAAATCAAGAACTCCAAGAGTTCTATCTGCGCATGAGCTATCACGCACAGTTTCTCAACTTTTTTCACCACGCGTCTTTTCCTCATTGACTCGTACCTGACACGCGCCATCAGATCGCGTTGCTTCTGCGCGCACTGCCTGACAGATACATCGTCCTAGACACACTAATTGTGATTTTTCCGCCTTTTCATTTTTAATCAAAAACACCTCATTCTCTCTTCGTCTTTTCACCTTTGCATCTTCGTTCCCCCTCTGCGTTTCAATTTCCTCTCTCTCTAAACAAATCTAAATCCTCCATTTTCGTACTTTGAAGCTTCTACAACTTGCTCCAATCATCTCCTCCGGTGGGTATTTTGTCATCTGGTTTTGATTACTCAGGTTGTCTAACTCCGGCGAGTTTCATATCGGCGCCATCTTCTTTGGTAAGTCACTGTTCCCCTCTTTTTAGTTTTTTGATTTACTTCGAACTTTGTTACATTTGTACACTGCTATTGTGAAACCATCAATGTTCTTTGAATCTTTGTTTGTATTTTGCTCACACACTTGCTATCTTGCCACCGTTCTTGGCTTTGCACACTTGCACACACTTCGTTACAATGTTCTTGATTTTCTATTTCTTTCTTGAGTCTGAATCACACTCTTTTTTTTTTTGTTTTCCTTGTTTGCATTTTCCGTATTCTTGTATTTATTTCTCTGCTTCTACATAAATTCAGGCTTGCGTCTTGGTAGAGAGATCACATTTTTGGGAAAACTGTAACAAACTCCCCTTGATCTTGAAAAACCCTTACCCCAGTTTCTGTTTTGGGTTTAGTCGAGGTCCTTGAAACCCACACAATCCTCTTTCTTCTGAATTCTCACACCTTGTCCCTCTAGCCGACGTCATGGGTATGTTTAGGTGGAGGGTGAATACCCCAGAAAAACTTGAGCATTTTAGGAGGGTGTTCTCCATCCCTACCGATGTCCAACTCAGGTTGACTGGGGAGAAGGACTCCATTATGCCCAATGACAACCTCATGCCCTTCTCAGTAGTTTCTTTCATCGAGTGCGGACTTAGGTTCCCTCTTGACATCCTTTTTCGCCAAGTCCTTCATTATTACAAACTTAACCCAATGCAACTAGCCATTAACTCCTACAAAGTTATAAACGGTATAATTGCTCTAACTAGCCAAGAAAACGCTAGGATAATACTAGCCGACATCCAATACTGTTATACCATGTGTGGCCTTAAATCAAAAAAAGGCTACATCTATTACCTTAAGCCGAGGTCAACCGAGTGCAAACTTATTGCCGACCTTCTAGACTCCAAGAAAGGTGCTGGAGATGATTATTTCATCGTCTCGGGCAACTGGGAGTTCCCACGAGCTAATGACCTCCACCTCTACCCCTTGAGCCGATCAGTCTTTAAAGAGGGTAATGGTAAGAACCAAGTGTCATGACCCGAACCCGCCCCTATGGGTTAAGGCCATAACCGGCCAGTAATCGCGAGATTACCTACGGCCTCAAACCACTTAAAACAAAACTCATCAGAGTAAAGGGGCCATACGGAAGCAAATTTAAAACTTTGTCCATAAACTGTGCTTATATGCACACCATCACATTCTAAACATTTATGTGTTAATAACTCACATCAAAATATACACTAACATAGAACATTGTGCACACAGGATCATACAAGTTTAAGTCAGTCGAACCCAAGACTTATATACAAAAGTAATCCAATGCTTTCGCCAACATAACAAAAACTATGAACAAGGACAAAAGCGAAGACAATCTCGTGCGTGAGACGTTTGGGTTGACTCCTTAAAACTTCGACTGTTTCTCACAATTCCACCGGGGCTGGTTTTGGACGTCCCTTGGCTCACCTACATGTACATGAATGAGCGTGAGCAAATGCCCAGTGAACAATATCAAATGAGGAAGATACATAAGCAATCATTGAAACAGTTACAGCAAACGGCCTTCGGCCCAATCATTTATATCTATCGGCCTTTGGCCCAATTATCTATATCTATCGGCCTTTGACCCAATCGTTTATGTCAGTCGGCCTTCGGCCCAGTCATTTATATCAATCGGCGTTCGGCCCAATTATTCATGTCAATCAGCCTTCGGCCCAACCATTCATGTCAATCGGCCTTCGGCCCAATCATTCGTATCAATCGTTGTCCACCATTCAGATTAATGAACTTACAAAACTTACATATAAGTAAACAATTGGACAACAGTATATTTCAAATATCTTGTTAAGATATTACTCACAGTGATCGGCTTGTGAATTTGTCCTGGAGCTTGACCCTACACATTTCATGAACACAAAAAGGGTCACAAACAATTCGATCCGTTCTTAAATTCACATTTTCCTCTTTAGGATTTATTCTTATCTCTTTAATTCAATTACAATGCTCAATGTATGCCTAAGAGTACTTAGAAATGAAAGAGAACAGAAAACGGAACTCAGAATGCATAAACAAAATTTCAAAAAACAAGGTCCCCGCTCGAGCGTACCCTTGAGGCCTGCAAAAGTACTGGGAGCATCAAAATTACGCTCGAGCTTAAGGTCTAGTGCCTGAGCGGAAGGCCTCGCTTCGTGGCTCCTCACTCGAGCGTGAAATTACCCCGCTCGAACGGATGCCATCTCTGCAAAAAGTGCTGGATGCATCATTTTTACGCTCGAGCGTGAACTCGGACGCTCGAGCTGAAAGTCTGTCTACATAGCTCCCCGCTTGAGCGTGGACTTTCCCCGCTCGAGCTGACATCCAAGTCTGCAAAAATACTAGGAGCACAAAATTCATGCTCGAGCAGCGGTTTCTTCGCTCGAGTAGACTTCAAATTTCTTGAAAACCCAGAACATGTTCTTGAGCTTCAACTTTAAATTCAAAGGCTCCAAATGCATGATTTTGACTCAAACTTCACGTATATGTGTACTAACATGGTGCAAACACTAGATTACAACATTTTGAAGCTCAATTTCATAAATCAAACCCATGCATGGCTCATTCTCTACCAAATTCATTATTAACATAGCAACTTCATGCATTCAAAGCTTCTACTCCCAAAGATTGTACATGCATGTGACATATGACCCTCATTCTCACCCCATATGATGGAAAGATGGTCAATTGCATGGATTTCAACCAAGATTCAACATGAGTCATGTAATTCAAGCTCAATTATGCAAATTCAAGACAATTATATACATGCATGCATGCATTGACCTTCAATTCAACATAAACAACTCAATTCCACTCCAATCCTTACTCTTGATCATTAATCCACCTTGAATACACAAAATTACACATTAAGCTCATGGATTTACTTACCTAGAGGCTCAATTCTTCCAATCTATAGCAAATTCTTGAGTAATCTTCCAAAATCTCCAAGCCTCAAGACCAAAACCTCAATCTCCTACACTCTTTCTCTCTATGGCCGGCCCTCTCTTCTTTCCTTTGAGTTTATGATCAGCCAAAATAGACTAAAAGAGGAAATTTGAGGGTGTAGTGACTTAATACAACTAATCCCACTAAGTCCAATATAGTAATAATAAATAATAAGGCACTAATTCAATAATTTAATCAACTTAATTCGGTCCGAATCAGTTTTCAATTAAATATCACTGTAGGCTCTAAAAATCACGCTAATCACAATGGCGTAATCAATTCTGGGTTTTGTGGCCGATAAGGCCTTCAATTTAATTTTCAAAGTAGACAGTCAAATAGATATTCCTACGGTGAACATATAGAAATTTAAAACCACATATTTTCACATAATGGCACACAAAATCATATTAAACACATAATCATACTTAGGTTAAGGACCAATTAACATGTTACGGGACAGGGGTATCACAGTTTTCCCCCCTTTAGGAAGTTTGGTCCTCCAAACTTAATTTACCTTCATCGGGAAACAAATGTGGATAGCGTAGTCGCATTTCCTCCTCTTTTTTCCACGTGGCATCCATCCCATAGTGTTCTTTCCATTCAAATTTCACCATTGGGATGGACTTGTTTCTCAGTTGCTTCACTTGTCGGTCAACAACTCGTTCCGGCCATTCAGCGTACTCTATATTTTCATCCAAAGCTACCCGATGAAAATCAATCACATGAAGCGGGTCTCGGAGGTAACCCCTCAACATCGACACATGAAACACATTATGGATTTGTTCGAATCCCGGTGGAAAAGCAACTTTATAGGCAACTGGACCAAGTCTTTCCAAAATCTGAAACGACCCGATGTAACGGGGCGACAACTTGCCCTTCTTCCCAAACTTGACTTGGCCTTTCATTGGGGACACACGAATAAACACATGGTCACCGACCTCATACTCAAGAGGTTTTCTTCGAACATCTGCATAATTCTTTTGTCGGTCTTGAGCTGTTTTGAGCCTTTGCCGAATGATCTTGATTTTCTCAAAAGTGTCTTGCACAATTTCAGGCCCAAGTAAAGCTCTATGCCCGACTTCTGTCCAACAAATAGGTGATCTACACCTTCTACCATACAAAGCCTCGTATGGTGCCATACCGATGCTGGAGTGGAAGCTGTTATTATAAGTAAATTCTGCAAGTGGCAAATAGTCTTCCCAACTCCCCTGAAAATCTAAAGCACATATTCGAAGCATATCTTCCAGAGTCTGTATTGTTCGTTCTGATTGCCCATCTGTCTGTGGATGGAATGCAGTACTGAACCTTAGTTCTGTCCCCATAACTTCCTGCAAACTTTTCCACAATCTAGATACAAATTTAGTCAGTCTATCAACTACAACCCAAATAGAATCCATACCTCGAGAAGTCCGAGGTAGGCCAACAACAAAATCCATAGTCACATGCTCCCACTTCCATTCAGGAATAGGGAGAGGTTGAAGTAAACCGCCTGGTTTCTGATGTTCAGCTTTGACTTGATGACATTGAAGACACTTGGACACATATTCTGCAATCTCTTTCTTCATCTTGGGCCACCAATAGGTTTGTTTCAAATCCTGATACATTTTATTATTGCCTGGATGCATAGCAAACATGGATCTGTGGGCTTCGTCTAAAACCCTCTTCTTTAGTTCCGGGATATCAGGGACACACATTCGGTTTCAGAATTTCAACACTTCATTCTCAATACTGAACTCCGCTTTCGGACTTGTCTCAAATTCATCAATCACTTTCTTGAGGAATTCATCATCTTTCTGTTTCTGCTTGATTTCTTCAATGATTGCCGGTTCGACTGTAATAGCGGCTATCAATCCGCCCTGTTCACACATTACCACTTCAATTTCAGACTTCTCAAAGTCTTGCAAGATCTCTTTCTATTCAATAAGCAAACAAGCCATACTCCCCGTTGATTTTCTGCTCAAGGCATCAGTAACTGTGTTAGCTTTCCCGGGGTGATACTGAATCTCTAAATCATAATCCTTAATCAGTTCCAGCCATCTCCTCTGTCGCATATTCAACTCCTTCTGCGTGAAGAAGTATTTCAGACTTTTGTGATCCGTGTAGACTTCACACTTTGCCCCATACAAATAATGCCGCCAAATTTTCAAGGCAAAAACAACTGCGGCCAGTTCTAGGTCATGTGTTGGATAATTCTTCTCATGTGGCCTCAACTGTCGGGAGGCGTAAGCAATAACCTTTCTGTTCTGCATTAACACACAACCCAAACCTTTATAAGACACATCACTGAAAATTACAAAATTCTCCGTACCTGAAGGTAGTGTCAAAATTTGTGCGATGGTCAATCTTGTTTCTAGTTCATGAAAGACAGCTTCTCTTTCGTCGTTCCATTCAAACAGTTGCCCTTTTCGTGTCAATTGGGTAAAAGGCAAAACTAATTTTGAAAAGTCTTTCACTAACCTTCTGTAATAACCAGCTAAGCCCATGAAACTGCAAACTTCTGTCACATTTGTCGGTGTAGGCCAATTCACAATTGCCTCTATTTTCTGTGGGTCCACTGAAATTCTTTCCTTGTTAATCACGTGCCCTAAGAAAACAACTTCATCCAACCAAAACTCACATTTCTTTAGTTTAGCAAATAATTTCCTTTCTCGAAGTATTTGTAAGACAGGTCTCAAATGATGTTCATGTTCAAGTCTATCTTTAGAATATATCAAAATGTCATCAATAAAAATCACAATAAATTCGTCAAGGTAGGTTTTGAAAATTCGGTTCATTAGGTCCATAAATGCTGTCGGAGCATTAGTCACTTCAAATGGCATAACAAGAAACTCAAAATGTCCATACCTCGTCCTGAACGCGGTTTTCTCAACATCCTCTGCCTTAACTTTCAGCTGATGATACCCGGATCTCAAATCAATCTTAGAAAACACCTGTGATCCCTGCAACTGATCAAATAAGTCATCAATACGGGGTAGGGGATATTTGTTCTTTATTGTTACCTTGTTCAATTCCCGATAATCGATGCACAGGCATAGGGTTCCATCTTTCTTTTTCACAAACAGTACCGGTACACCCCAAGGTGAAGTGCTAGGTTGAATAAACCCCTTGTCAAGCAGGTCTTGTAACTGTTCTTTCAATTCTTTCATTTCGGCAGTAGCCATTATGTTGGGAGTTTTAGAAATGGGCTGGGTGCCTGGCACAGTCTCAATGGTGAACTCTATCTCCCTGACCACCAATTCCCCTAGTAGTTCATTTGGAAACATATCTGGAAATTCTCTAACAATAGGGATATCATTCAATTCAGCATTCACAGATTGTTCAAACAACACATAGCACAAATAACCCCGGCACCCTTTCCTGATCAATTTACATGCTTTCATTGTAGATATCAAATAAGGTGGAGGCACTACCCCGTTACCCATAAACATAATTTCTTCTTGTTCTGGTGGCCTAAACACAACCCGTTTGGTCACACAATCAATGGTGGCACAATATTTAGTTAACCAGTCCATGCCCAAAATTATGTCAAAGTGCCTAAAGTTCAAGGGTAACAAGTCTATATATAGAATGGCATTTTCAATTCGCATGTCACAAAAACGATAGACAGTTTCACACAATACAGATTCCCCAGATGGAGTAGACACACATAGTAGATATGGCAATAATTCTAGAGGTCTACTCAGTCTAGATGCAAATGCACATGTTACAAATGAGTGTGTTGATCCTGAGTCAATTAACACAAAGGCATCCCGATTACATATAGAAATGGTACCTGAGACAACTGCGTTGGCATTCCGGGTATCGCCCGGAACAAGCGTAAAAACTCTCCCTTGTCTCACGGTATCTTCGACGGGAGTAGATCTCGTAGCATTTCCTGGTTTTGGGACTGATGTTGTCGAACTAGCAGCAAATTTTCCTCTGCTTTGTTTGCAATCTCTGGCCATATGCCCCTGTTTACCACAATTAAAACAAGCTCATGTCACACGGTAACAAACCCCACGATGCCTATTACCACAAGTGGTACACAATGGGGTTGTATCTCATGAAGAATTAGAAGTATTCGAGGAGCCCGTGTTTTGCTTCTTTGAAAACTTCTTCTTTGAAAAGAAGCCCTGCCTTTTGCTACCCTTCCAGTCAGTTGTCGGTTTAGTTTGTCTAGCTATATTAGCTTCTGATATTATGGCCCTGTCTAGTACCCCAATGTAGGTTTCCAGCTTCAAGACATTCACCCTCTCTAGAATGTCGCTTCGAAGCCCACCTTCAAAATGTCTCGCCTTCTTATAGTATGTATCAATCACGTGTGGCGCAAACCTCCCCAATTCAGTGAATTTGCCCTCATACTCGGCTACAGTCATACTGTCTTGCCTCAGTTCCATGAATTCTACCACCTTCCTATCCCGGACACACTGCGGGAAGTACTTGTCATAGAAAATTTCCAAAAATTTTGCCCAATCAACATCTTTGTAATTCTCACGCATTAACATCCACCATCTTCTTGCTTCGTCTTCTAGCATAAAGGTAGCTAGAAGCACTTTCTGTGTCTCCGAGCAAGGGAACACTTTAAACAATTTCTCGATACCGAAAACCCAAGCTTCGGCTTTCAACGGATCTCAGCCACCATGGAACTGCGGTGGTTTCATTTTCTTGAACTCTTTGGTGAGAGCTATGATTCAGTCATCATTCTGATTGTCTAGCACAGGAGGTGCTGGAGGTGGAGGATGTGGCTGCTGCCACTGTTGTTGCCATTCCTATTGTTGCCTCAATGCCTCTGCCATTTCCTGAATCAGTCTTTCCATTCTATCCAGTTTGGCAGTAGAAGATTCCTCTATCTCATCACCTCTTGTTCTCACCATCTGATTAAACTTACATTACTTTTTACAAAAGATTCACAGGTATGCATATATTACAGAGCATACATATTCAAATAATTTTCAAGGCATCAATTCACAAATTTATAACATATAGTTGTTCATATTGAAACATTTAGATGCATTCTTGATACTATCAAAGTCATACTTATCACATGAATGCATCCTAGGTCTTTTCTAGACGCTTGTTGCTCATTTGGACAAGTGTGTGAGTTATTAACTCGTGCTCTGATACCACTCTGTCATGACCCGAACCCGCCCCTAAGGATTAAGGCCATAACCGGCCAGTAATCCCGAGATTACCTACGGCCTCAAACCACTTAAAACAAAACTCATCAGAGTGAAGGGGCCAAATGGAAGCAAATTTAAAACTTTGTCCATAGAGCTGTGCTTATATGCACACCATCACATTCTAAACATTTATGTGTTAATAACTCACATCAAAATATACACTAACATAGAACATTGTGCATATAGAATCATACAAGTTTAAGTCAGTCGAACCCAAGACTTACATACAAAACTAGTCCAATGCTTTCGCCAACATAACAAAAACTATGAACAAGGACAAAAGTGAAGACAGTCTCGTGCGTGAGATGTTTGGGTTGACTCCTCAAAACTTCGACTGTTTCTCACAATTTCACCGGGGCTGGTTTTAGACGTCGCTTGGCTCACCTACATGTACATGAATGAGTGTGAGTGAATGCTTAGTGAATAATATCAAATGAGGAAAATACATAAGCAATCATTGAAACAGTTACAGCAAACGGCCTTTGGCCCAATCATTTATATCTATCAGCCTTTGGCCCAATCATCTATATCTATCGGCCTTTGGCCCAATCGTTTATGTCAGTTGGCCTTCGGCCCAGTCATTCATGTCAATCGGCCTTCGGCCCAATTATTCATGTCAATCGGCCTTCGGCCCAACCATTCATGTCAATTGGCCTTCGGCCCAACCATTCATGTCAATCGGCCTTCGGTCCAATCATTCGTATCAATCGTTGTCCACCATTCAGATTAATGAACTTACAAAACTTACATATAAGCAAACAATTGGACAACAGTATATTTCAAATATCTTGTTAAGATATTACTCATAGTGATCGGCTTGTGGATTTGCCCTGGAGCTTGACCCTACACATTTCATGAACACAAAAAGGGTCACAAACAATTCTATCCGTTCTTAAATTCACATTTTCCTCTTTAGGCTTTATTCTTATCTCTTTAATTCAATTACAATGCCCAATGTATGCCTAAGAGTACTTAGAAGTGAAAGAGAACAGAAAACGGAACTCAGAATGCATAAACAAAATTTCAGAAAACAGGGTCCCCGCTCGAGCGTGGACTTCCCCACTCGAGCGTACTCTTGAGGCTTGCAAAAGTACTGGGAGCATCAAAATTACGCTCGAGCTTGAAGTCCAGTGCTCGAGCGGAAGGCCTCTCTTCGTGGCTCCCCGCTCGAGCGTGAAATTACCTCGCTCGAACGGACGCCATGTCTGCAAAAATTGCTGGATGCATTATTTTTACGCTCGAGCGTGAACTCGGACGCTCGAGCTGAAAGTCTGTCTACATAGCTCCCCGCTCAAGCGTGGACTTTCCTCACTCGAGCGGACATCCAAGTCTACAAAAATACTGGGAGCACAAAGTTCACGCTCGAGCGGCGGTTTCCCCGCTCGAGCGGACTTCAAATTTCTTGAAAACCCAAAACATGTTCTTGAGCTTCAGCTTCAAATTCAAAGGCTCCAAATGCATGATTTTGACTTAAACTTCATGTATATGTGTACTAACATGGTACAAACACTAGATTACAACATTTTGAAGCTCAATTTCATAAATCAAACCCATGCATGGCTCATTCTCCACCAAATTCATTATTAACATAGCAACTTCATACATTCAAAACTTCTACTCCCATAGATTGTACATGCATGTGACATATGACCCTCATTCTCACCCCATATGATGAAAAGATGGTCAATTGCATGGATTTCAACCAAGATTCAACATGAGTCATGTAATTCAAGCTCAATTATGCAAATTCAAGACAATTATATACATGCATGCATGCATTGACCTTCAATTCAACATAAACAACTCAATTCCACTCCAATCCTTACTCTTGATCATTAATCCACCTTGAATACACAAAATTACACATTAAGCTCATGGATTTACTTACCTAGAGGCTCAATTCTTCCAATCTATAGCAAATTCTTGAGTAATCTTCCAAAATCTCCAAGCCTCAAGACCAAAACCTCAATCTCCTACATTCTTTATCTCTATGGCCGGCCCTCTCTTCTTTTCTTTGAGTTTATGATCAGCCAAAATAGACAAAAAGAGGGAACTTGAGGGTGTAGTGACTTAATACAACTAATCCCACTAAGTCCAATATAGTAATAATAAATAATAAGGCATTAATTCAATAATTTAATCAACTTAATTTGGTCCGATTTAGTTTTCAATTAAATATCACCGTAGGCTCTAAAAATCACGCTAATCACAATGGCGTAATCAATTATGGGTTCTGTGGCCGATAAGGCCTTCAATTTAATTTTCAAAGTAGACAGTCAAACAGATATTCCTACGGTGAACAGATAGAAATTCAAAACTACATATTTTCACATAATGGCACACAAAATCATATTAAACACATAATCATACTTAGGTTAAGGACCAATTAACATGTTACGGGACAGGGGTATCACACCAAGTGTCACTTTACTTGCTTTCAAGTCTTTATTCCTTTGTTCCTTTCATAAGTTCTAATGTTTGCTTTTTACTTTGCAGCTTTTCTTCAGCCTCCAAAGGACTTCCGTAAAACCTTCTATCCCAGCAAAGACTTCAAGAAACTACAGGGCTTGCCTATAAATCAGCGCAAGGCCCCTCTGCTGCTCAACTACAACCCAACTTATAAATCCACCTTGCCCGACGTCCCTAAGAAGAGCAAGTCTCCACCTTCTGCGACAACTCCCCCAACTACTTCATCGCCAAGGCCTGATTAGGGATCAACCTCTGGTCCGGTGGAGCAACCTTCAACATCTGCCCCACAACTAATCCCTCCTGCCCAGCACCAACGTTGTCGCCGAGTTCCCATCCTTACTCCCACTGGTAGAACTCGCAGCTGAAAATGCCAGAGTGTTGAGGCGTTGTCTTTTGATCCGGCTAACCCCCCACTGCTCTTTGAGTAATCTACTTCGGCACGAAAGTCACAGTCGCCGCCACTACCGACAAGATGGAATGCAACAAAGCTGTCATTGAAGACCTTCTAGCCGACATCCCAGGTGTTGTCACAGTTCAATCTTCACCATCGCAATCCTAAACAAGAGCCAAGCCAAAAAGAGTGAAAAAGGTCAAAGCCAAGGCAACAGTGACTCAGATCGACTCTGAGGACACTTTGCATATATCCAAGCTAGCCGAGGTTGAGAAAAGCTCCTCCGCCTCCGAGAAGAGACCTGCTGCGGATGACCCCTCTGAATCTGCCAAGTCAAAAAATCGAGGTCGGACTTTGCAGCCACCTCGAGTTCACTTACAGCTGATGACCCTTGGGCCCCATCTATCATGATCAAGGACAAGCTAGTCAAAATCGGTGATAGTGCTATTGATATTGTGGTCGGCGTTGCCCTCTCTATTGCACTGCTCCTTCCAAATGATCTCAATCGTATGGCCGAGGTCAGCGAATATGAAAATTTCGCTCTGATGGTGCAGCACTCTATATTGGTAAACTCCTAAGACTTGGTACTCTCTATTATTTGTTTTCATACTAAAAAAGTTTACTAACTTTATTCATTTCACTTTTTCTAGGTAATCCGGCATGCCCATTCCTTTACAATGTAGGCTAAAGACTTGAAGAAGGAGCTAGTCCACAAGACGAAGGAGGCTGCTGGCTTGCTTAAGTCCTTAAATAACGTTGAGGCCAAAATGAAAGTCCTGATAGATCAGGCCAAGGCAACTAAGCAAGCCCAAGATCAAGCCGAGGAAAAGACAGGCGCTGCAGAGGCTGTTGCTGAGGTCCTCAAAGCTGACATAAAAGAGGCCGAAGCAAAAACTGTAGAAGACCAAGCAGAGCTCTGAAGTGCCTTGGCCACAAAGGAGGTCAAAATCAAAGTGGCGGACGAGAAGGCCTATGCCGAGGGGGCATCCGACGTCCGCGAGGAGTATAAGAAACAAGTTAGACAGGTATGCAACAAGGGTTACACCCTTGGTTGGATGGCTGCTCTTAAGTAGTTGGTTGTCCCCGAGGATTCTCCCCTTTGCGATGAAGGCCGACTTTTGGTGTCATTCCCTCCTACTTCAAGCCAATCTGAGGCTAAGGCGGGAGAGGAAGAATGAGAAGGAGAAGAAGAAGATAAAGACGAAGAGGCTGAGGTGAAGGCCGATGCTGAGGGTTTTGTTAGGGCCAAGTTCCCAACTCTGAATGAGCAAGTCCTGGACTTGACTCAAGATGAGGAGGATGAGGTCTCACAAAGTGTCTCCCTTAAGAAGACTGTGCGTGAGGTGCCTTCCACCGATAAAAGCCTCGATCGAACCCTCAAAGAAATTGATGCCGAAACCCAAGCTGAGAAGGTCACTGAGAAGACTTCCTAGTTATCTTCTAAGGCCAACACACAACCAGCTGTTAATGCCAAGTAGTCTATTTCGATGTTTTTCTCTTTTTTTTTGTACCTTGTACTTTTTTCTTTCGAACAATATTAGCTTTTGTTTGGCCGATGTGCCCTTTTTGTATCTGAACAAGTAATCCTTCTGTAGGCCAAAGTGCCTTTTTCTTTTGAAGGCAAGTATAATTTCTTCTTTCAGGTGTTTATATGTTTGTATGCTTTACTACTTTCATGCTTAGAATATTTTGCATGTCTTTAGTTTATTCCTTTAGCTATACAGTCTCCTCAGAGTAAAAAAACCTCGGATATTACTTCCAATTTGTTCATCTCGGCCTTCGCTTAACACTTGAAAACATTGTAAAAATATTTTCACAAGTGTTATTTAAAACTTGCCACTTTACTTGTTGTCTTCTATCAAGACTTTAGTCTACCATACTTTCCAAGTTTGGTAACCTGGTCATCTCGACAAGTGCGTATGTACTTCTTGTAATATTACCTCGGCATATCTTCAACTTGTAAATTTTTCTATAGAATTTCAACAAGTCCCCAAGTACTTTAAACTCTTACTCATCATCATTCTCTAGCTCTTTGCCCTCTAATGTGAACTTAAATTTCACTCAGGTTCTCATTAAGCATGTGGCTACGATCTTGTTGCCGAAGTTAGATTCAAATAGAGACTAGCCGAGGTTCTCAACCTTGGTTCCTCTGTCAATCTTACTCAAATGCACTTAGTTCCAATCCGGGTTTGATTTTTCCGATATGGCAAATCTAGATTAATCCAGCTTAGTTCAACTCCATTATATGCAAGTATAATTTCAACTCTACCATATAATGAGTCTGAGTTATTCGTCATGTTTCACTTTAGAAACATCTCCAATTTAGTTCAACTCTATTATATGCAAGTATAATTCAACTCTGCCATATAATAAGTTTAAGTTATTCGTTATGTTTCTCTTAGAAACATCGCCAACTTAGTTCAACTCTATTATATGCAAGTATAATTCAACTCTGTCATATAATAAGTCTAAGTTATTCGTCATGTTTCACTTAGAAACATCGCCAAAGGAATGGTTAGTTGTTTTACACAAGTTTGAAAAAAATCGAGCTAAAATCTTATTATTACTTCGGCTAATAACAAAAAAAAAATTAAAAAACAAAAAATCTAATGATAGAAAAACTTCAGGTTGCTAGTATTCTAGGATCTTGGCAACTCTTTGCCTTCATTGTCTTCAAGCCGATATGCCTCATTGTCGGCGACCGAGATGATTTGATAAGGTCCCTCCCAATTTGGGTCAAGCTTGCCCTCTCTAGGATCCTTCTTCTTGCAGATGACCTTTCTTAGGACGAGGTCCCCAACTTGAAACTCAAGTGGGTTGAGCTTCTTATTGTAAGCTCTTGTAAGCTGCTGCTGGTATGCCCCCAGCTGAATTGCTGCTCTCTTCCTTCTTTCTTCCAACAAGTCCAGATCTCGGACCAGAAATGCCTCATTGGTTCCATTCTCTACTCCCTAGGTTCTGATCCTTGAGATGCCGACTTCGAATGGGATTACTACCTCTATGCCATAAGCCATGGCAAATGGGGATTCCCCAGTTGATCTTCTCGGCGTAGTCTGATATGTCCAAAGTACATTGGGCAACTCTTCCATCCACTTTCCCTTTACTGCTTCCAGCCTCTTCTTAATTCCATCCAAGATAGTTTTGTTGGATGCTTCTGCTTGGAGTGGAGTAGTAGTTCTTGATCTTATACTTTGCACAAAAGCTCTTAATTAGCTTACTATCAAACTGTGTGCCATTGTTTGCTATTATTTCCCTTGGGATCTCAAACCTGGTGATGATGTTCTTCCATATGAAGTTCTTTACATCAATGTCCTAGATCTTTGCAAGGGGTTCAGCTTCTACCCACTTGGTGAAGTAATTTGTTGTTACCAGTAGGAACTTCATTTGTCCAGTCGCTTGAGGCAGTTGTCCAACAAGATCCATGCCCCACTGGGCAAATGACCAAGGGCTGGACACTGGGTTTAAATCTACTACTGGTTGATGTATCAAAGGTGCAAACCACTGACACTTCTCACACTTTCTGACATAAGCTTTAGTATCTTTCTGCATATAGGGCCACCAATACCCCTGAGTAATGGCCCTATGAGCAAGTGACCTACCCCCTGCGTGGCTTTTGCATACTCATTTGTGTATTTCATACAGAAAGTTTTCAACTTGTGAAGGATGCATACATCTCAAAAGGGGACCAGGAAAAAACCTTCTGTAGAGATGTCCTTCCGCTATCAGGCTGAACCTTGCCGACTTTAGTCTGGTTTTGTGCGCTTCTTTGTGGTCATCTGGCAACTTCCTATCTCTAAGGAACACTACTATTGCATCCATCCAACTTGGTCCCATCTCCACACACATTCCCTCATACTTTGTGTTAAGTGGTTCTACATTTGGGCCTGATAAATAGTCAACCATTATTGTCCTTGCCTCTCCTGATTTTATTGCATTAGCCAAGTTAGCCAAGGCATCAGCATGGTTGTTGTCATCTCTCCTAACTTGTTGTAGTCGACAATCCTAGAATAAGGCTACCAGTCTGACAACCTCCTTTACATAGGCCATCATTCTTTTATCTCGGGTTGTGTATTCGCCTGTTGCCTGGTTGAGAAAAGCTAGGAGTCATAGAAGACCACCACCTTGTCGGCTTCCATTGTTGCTGCCAATTTCAATCCTGCGATTAGTGCTTTATATTATGCTTCATTGTTTAAGGCGTTAAACCTCAAACGAATAGATTGTTTTAGCATCCGCCCATCTGGCGATACTAGCACTACTCCTGCCCTCGCTCCCTGACGATTTGAACTTCTATCAACAAACAGGCGGAAGGAGTCGCCGATGTAAATATCGCAGGGCTTGAGTTTCTCTTCTTTCTTCTATTCTGCTGTCCCCAGTTGGGTTTCTTCTTGTTCACCTGGATATCCTAAACCGCGGCCCAACGGAGCCTGATGTGGGATGGCGCCAGGTGTGAACTCGGCCACGAAGTCGGCCAAAACCTGGCCTTTGATTGCTATTCTGGGTCTGAATTCCAGGTTATAGTGGCCTAACACCACTGCTCATCTAGCTATCCTGCCGGTCAGATCTCCTTGCTGCAACAGGGACTTCAAAGGATGTTCAGTTAATACCACAATCTTATAGGCTTGAAAGTAATGGTTCAATTTCTTGGAAGCCATTACTAAGGCCAGTGTCAGTTTCTCCAAAGGTAAGTATCGGGTCGTTGCATCCGCTAGGGTTTTACTCGTGTAGTATACTGCCCTTTATTTTCCCTTCTCTTCTTTGATTATTACTACACTTACTGCACGCTCCGAAACCACCAAGTACAAGAATAGTTTCTCTCCAGGTACTGGGTTTGAGAGCACTGGAGTTGTGGTCAGATATTTCTTCAAGTCGGGAAAGGCAACCTCGTACTCTTCTGTCTACAAGAAATCTGTGGCCTTCGTCACTAAACTAAAAAAAGGTTTGCATTTGTCAGAACTTCTGCTTATGAACCTATTCAGGGCTACAGCCCTTCTAGTCAACATCTGCATTTGTTTTGCCGATGTCGGGCTCTTCAAGTCCAAGATGGCCTTGATCTGATCTGGGCTCGCCTCAATGCCCCTTCTGGTAACCAAGTATCCCAGGAACTTTCCTGACCTAACTCCAAATGCGCACTTTGACGCATTAAGTCAGAGCCGAAATGTTTTCAGGATATCAAAGAGTGCTTTTAGGTCGGCCAGATGATCCTCAGGTTCTTTGGTCTTCATGACCATGTCATCAATGTATACCTTCATTGTTTTGCCTATTAGATGTCTGAACATCTTAGTCACCAATCTCTGGTAAGTTGCTCTTGCATTTTTTAACCCGAATGGCATCACTCTGTAGGAATACAGCCATTTTGGGGTGATGAATACAGTCTTCTCCTCATTAGGGGGGGTACATCGCTATCTGATGGTACCCTCTGTATGCATCCAGGAAGCTCATCCTTCCATGCCCTGAAATGGCATCTACCAATTGGTCAATCTTGGGGAGTGGGAAACTGTCTTTGGGACAAGCTTTATTCAGGCTAATGAAGTCCACGCGGACCTTCCACTTCCCATTATTCTTCTTCACAACAACTGTGTTTGATAACCATGTTGGGTAGTTTACCTCTTGAATGGCTCTGGCCTTCAGCAATTTATCCACCTCCTCTTCTACTGCCTCAACATGCATCAATGTTGGCCTTCTAGCCCGTTGAATGACTGGTTTAGCCGACCTGTCTACATTTAGTCTATGACAAGTGACCTCAGGGTCAATGTCAGGCATCTTGTATGGTGTCCAGGCAAACACCTCAATGTTTGCTCGTAAGAAGGCTTCTAACTCTCTTTCCTCCTCATCGGCCAATCTTGAGCCGAGTAAGAAGAAATGCTCTTCATGTCCTTGCTAGGCTAGGATCGTCTTTAGGGCTTCCTCACTCTTCTCGACTGATTCTTTACCGACATCCTCTAGGACCTCCATGTTCTTGTCCTCAATCTCTACTGTCTCCACTTCTCGTATGTTGCAGGTGGATTTTATTATTGCCATGGAGCAATTCTTTGCCTGCACCTGATCCCCTCTGACCTCCTCAATTCCATGCTCTATTGGGAACTGCAACAGCTGGTGTAGTGTTGAAGGAGCATCCCCCATTGTATGAAACCATGGCCTTCCCATGATAACATTGTAAGGGGATGGGGTGTCAATTATTGTGAACTCTGTGTTTACCTTCTTGGTGCCAGCCTGCACCTCCAAACTTATTGCTCCCAGGGGCCACGTCGGCATTTTGTTGAACCCAATCATTAGACCATTGGACTGCTCCAAATCATTTTGGTGAAGGCCAAGCTCCTTGTAACATCTGGCGTACATGATGTCACAAGAGCTACCCTAGTCAATTAGAATGCGCTTTACCTAGCACTCTCCAATCTTGAGGGATAGTACCAGGGCATTGTTGTGTGGATGCTACACCATGTCTGGATCATCTTCAGTAAAGGACACCATTGGTCCTCGGTACTCGTCTGCCCTAAGTCTTTTCTGCCAGACCTGACACACGTGCTGTAAGTGTTTCACCTTTTGAGTCTCTCCACATATCTCGTTCTCATTGACTTTCGAGTGAATCACATTGATTACTTGAGGTCCGCCTACCTGCGGTTGTGGCGTTGGTGGAAGTGGTGCTGCTGGTGCCTGAGACAGCCTTGCTCATTCTTTCCTTGTCCTGGCCTCACCTACCAAGTCCCTTAAATGACCTTGTCTTACCAGATCTTCTAGATGTGCCTTTACGGCTCTGCGTCCCTAAGTCAGATGCCCATCCTCATTATAGTAGGCACAGTGTTTCCCCAGACTCTTTCCCATAAATTCACTTGGAATCTTCTCTAGTGCTCTATAGTAGGGCTGATTCCTAATTCTTTCCAGGACTTTGTAAACCGGGATTCGGAACATTGTGGTGATTGCTTGTGCAGCTCTCAGTCCAATTTCTTGTCTGTTGAAGTTTGTATTACCTCGGCCTCGCTTCGGCGAGCCGTTCTTCTTCTCTTGCTTTGATATCTTTGTCCCTAGCGTGTCTTCTTCTGCTCTCGCATACTTCTCGATCCTAGCCATAAGTTCCTCCATACTTTTTGGTAGTGTCTTTGCCAGTGAATTTCGAAGCAGACAGTCATCGTTCAGGCCGTTCTTAAAAGACACGACCGCCACCTCTTGGTTGCACTCTGGTATTCGATTAAACACCTCGTAGTACCTTTTGGTATAAGCCCTAAGGCTTTCATCCTCACCAATTCTTAGAGCCATCAGGGAGTTCACCCTTAACGGCTGTAGTTTGTTTGTCACAAACCTAGCCACGAACATCTCGGCTAGGCCTTCCCAGCTTTTCACAGTTCATTTCGGCAACTTATGAAACCAGTCTGATGCAATTTCCCCAAAGGATAAGGGGAACACCTTGTAGAGCAACGGCTCGTTCCCGGTGTATAGTGCCATTGAGTTTAGGTACAAGCCGATGTGAAAATTAGGATCAAACTTATTGTCATATATCTGGAATCTCGGCATGTGGAACCTTTTCGGGGCCTCAAATTTGTCCAATTCTACCGAAAACGGCATTCTCGGCTTGACTGAAGAGGTTACCTGGGCATCTTGTCGCTTCCTCTGGAGGTAATCCCTCAAATCCTACTTGGTCCGTCCAGGAGCTCGGTGTAGACACCCCATTTTTGACCGACCTTGAGACTCAGACGTCACCAGTTGAGCACTCGGTGATACTGCATATTGTGCTTGCTCAGAAGTTTCAGAGTCTCGGCTGCGAGAATTGCCTCCGGACTTCCGGGCTCTTTTGTGCTTTGCCTCGGTTTGCGAACCAGGCCTTGTTTTCTCTGTTTTCTCTTACCGAAGGGAGGGAGAGGTCTCGTAGATCATCTCTCAGTGGCCGTAGGCTACGTTTCGTGGTCGTAGGCCATTTTGCCCGTTTGGAGCCCAGTTTCTGGTTTTTCGGAGCCGTTGGCCGTGTGCCTCAGTTCGGGACCATTTAACCATCTCCGTTTGCTCTGGTTTCTGGCATACATCTTATTTGCTCCCTTTTGAGGGACACTGTGGTCCAAGAGACCAACTTCGTGGTCGAACACCAATCCCGGTGCCCAACAGTCAGTTTTCGGGGCCTCGGACTACGTGTTTCGGCCCCTGAACCTTCATTTTGCATCGGTTTTGGTTCATTTTTGGCAGGGACTTCTGTTTCATTGCTAGGAAGGTCATAGAAGGATGGGAGGCCAGTAATTGTTCTGTCAGCCAACTTTATCCCTTCATCGCCCTCCGACGCCCGATTTTGTTCACTTCAAAGCCAATGTTGACCACCCTTGGGCCATTTTCTTGCACCCTAAACCCCATATTTGTGATGTACACATCTGGGAGGCCACCAATATTTGGTGGCCGGCCAGTAATTGTTGTTGAACCTTTTGAACCCCTTTGAAAAGTGGGTTGTTCTCTCTCTTGGTTCACTATTTCCAGTGTTTAACCACAGGGTTGTGTTGTGCACACATCAGAGGCTACCTTTTTGATATGGCTGGCCACTAATTCTCATTGAACCTTTTGATCCTTGGCCGGCCAGCCATGGGAGGTAGCCGGCCGGTCACCTGCAACCTAGATAACTGGCCGGCCAGAATCCTTACAATAGGTACAGTGTAGATACAGCCTCTTTTTTCCCCCAGATTCTGTATCTAGGGGGCTGCATTTTGGAGGGAAACTTGGTTGGTTTTCCCTCCATTTCCCCCCCCCTTTCCCCTCCATTTTTGCCTATATAACAGGAGCTCCAGCTCTGTTATTAGGGTTGGAAAATTTTGCCTTAAGCCCTTTGCATTATATCTCTCTCCCTCTCTATTCTAAACTCAAAAAACCTTTCAAGTCCTACACCCCTTTCTTCATCAACCCATAGCCCCATCCTTCCATCCTCCATTCCAGCAGTTTGAGGGTGTTCTCCAGAGCCTAAGAGTGCTTCATTTTGGTCCAAGAGTTGCCAAAAGTTTGGTCTACAAGGGTAAGCTCCATTTCCCCATTTTTGGTCCATATTTTGCATCCTTTCTAAGCCATATTTTCCATCCTTTCTAAGCCATATTTTCTTGCTGTTTTGGGCTCCGACCCTAACTGGAGTTAGGCTTATTTTGAGCTCCTTTTCACTTTTGTTTAAGGGCCTCTCACTGTTTGAGGCCTCCTTGTTGCACTTTCTTCATTATCTCTTTTGTATGCCATTATCTTGTGTAGTATTTTTGGCTTATGTATAAACTGTTTTGAGCTCTGTCATGAACTGAAAAGTGGCTTATTTTGAGCCCTTGTTCAACATTGTTTAAGGGGTCATTGTTGTTTGAGTCTTTCATTTATCACTTGCCTTTATATCTCTCTTTTGGCTCCATTTTTGCATGATTTGTTAGCCTCTTATGCTTCTGTTTTTGGACTCTGGTCCGAACTTAAAATGGTCTTATTTTGACCCTCTCTTCATGTTTCATTGAGGGTATGTCACTGTTTGAGGCATAATTTATATACTTTGTGTTATATCTCTCTTTTTGGCCTTATTTTGTGTAGTATTTTAGGTTTGCATGCATACTGTTTTGGGTCTGGACATCAACTGTAAAGTGCAATATTTTGGGCCCCTATTCAACATTGTTGAAGGGCCCCTTTGTGTTTAAGGCCATCAACCACCACTTGCTTCTTTTCCCCTCTTTTGGCCCATTTCTTGCATGAGAGCTTAGCCATACCTGTGGTTGTTTTTGTGGTTTTCCATAAACTGTAAAAGGTCATATTTTGGGTCCCTCTTCAATATTGTTGAAGAACCCTCAGCTATTTGGGGCCAGAAGCTATGACTTGCTTCATTATCTCACATTTAGGGCCATTTTTGCATGCTAGCTTAGCCCCATTTGTGTTCATTGTTTAGCCTTTCTTAAAACTGTAAACATGCTTTTTTTTGGGCTTCCTTGAATCTGTCTTCACATGTCATGATCAAATAATGCATGCTTGATGTAGCTACAAGTCATTTCATGTGCTTAATCTTGCATTTCGAGACCATTTCATGCATCGGGTGCTATATTGTCATGATTCGGGGCTGTTTTGGGTCATATTTTAGCGCTGAAATTTGCATGCTAGTGTGCCATATTCCATGCCTTGCCATGTCTTGTTAGAGTGGCATTAAGTGCCTTAGGGTCGGTCCTCGGTTTGCGTGCATGTGTGCACGCATTTCGAGTGTCTCATTTTCATCTCATGGCCTCTTATGTGAGTGTGGTTGAGGTCCACTCATGTTGGTGTAAGTCCATTATGCATTGTGTATGCCATTTCATTTCATAGCGTTGCGCATGCTAGGTTGTATGTTAGCGCATTGTGTATGCCATGTTACCTCCTGCATCGTGTATGCCATTTCATAGCATCGTGTATGTTAGGTTGTATCTTAGTTGCATTTCATGCATATCATGCATATTACATTGTGCTTAGGATAGGAGTTAGCCCGAGCACGGGAAACGAGGTACGTTTCGTACTCCGAGTGACGGAACGTGTCTCAATTCCCAAGTCACCGACACTCTGGATTATCCATGATGGAGTTAGGTTTTAGTTGAGTTTTTATGTGCATTCATTCTATATTGAGTTGCACAATTCGACTCCTCGGCCATCATGCATCGAGATGCGTGATTGGTGGCACGAGGATCGAGGCATGCATATATTTGTGAAAATACATTGCTATGCCCCTTTCCTGCTCTCTGTTGCAGCAAATCAAGAATCGGCGGTCTTCCGGGGCTTGGCGCGCTTTCCAAGAAATCATTGCAAAACAGAGGCTAATTGGGGCAACCCAGTGGATTTCCGCGCAAGGTAGCCCAAACATACATCATTCATCAGAGTCAAGGCAGTCCCTGGCTTGCATGCCAGTTTATAGCTTTCCTAGATTGATTTGTAAATTAATTAGGATTTCTGTATTTATTCGGGACTGTAATTATTTATTCATTCGGGACTGTATATTATTTTATTCGGACCCTCTACGCGATGGCACAACTGTAATAAGTGTGCGTGTGTGTGATGCATGTCTTCCAACCCCACGTCTTTCTCCCTTTTATTTACCTGCTTATGATGGTTAGATTAGGGCATGTTTCAATTAGCATACAGTATGATAGCATGTTTGCATTCATTCATCTATCTTGCATGCACCGAGCTCGGCGCATCGTACTAACTGCATTGTATTTTCAAACCCAAGTTGAATACATGTTAGCCGTAGCATTTCATATGCCATGTTTAGAATGGCCGAGCCTGCTATAGTTGCATTTTTGCATGTGTTGCATTAGACATTTCTATATAGTTAGGATCATGCATGGATTTCTAACCTAGCTTCAGTTTTGGCTTGGAGTACTCAGTGAGTTTTATGCTTTAGCATCCTTGCATGCGTGTGAGTGACTGCCATGATAGCATGCTTACCATGAGGCTATGTGCTTATGTGATATAAACTGCCTGAATGCCTGTAGGTGAAGGTTGGGTTATTTGAATTGAAACAATTCATTAAATGTGTGTTTTAAGCCCACTAGATAGTGGCAAAATCATGTTTTCTAAGCCCACCTGAGGGTGGCAAATCCACGTCTTAGCCTACTTGCGAGTAGGACCATCAAACCATTTTCAAATAAACAAACATGAAATGTTTTGTTCCAATTCAAGCGATCCAGTCTATACTTGTATGCTGTGCGCATCACATAGTAATCTAGGCTAATAACCGGAATAAGAACACACAATGTTTTTCAAAACTTGATATCATGGTTAGTAGAGGCCGATCTTTGATCGGGCGAACGGGGGTGCTCACGAAGTGACCTTCCCCAATCGTACCCAAGTTCCCGAGCCGAGGCAACTTTGGTGATGACGGACACGTGGCCTTAGGCAACGAGTCAGGGTTTCCTAAATTTTCCCAAAATAAAATATTTAGGTGGCGACTCTGTATCTGGCAAAACAGTCCATGTTTGGCACTTTTTTTCTAAAAATCTGTTTTCTCAAAACGATTTGCTGGATTTGGACTCCTTGGTTCAGATTAAGAACCGTGACAAATTTGAGAGTCCTGAGCTATAGTGACCCCAAATGAACAGAACGGGACTCACCCTCCCGGGGCGTTCGGGGACGTCTACAGTTTCTGGCGACTCTGCTGGGGATTTAGAGAACTTGACTCGAACTCATGATATCTTGTTTTGATTACACTTATGTGTTTATTTGCATTACATTTGCATTGGTGCGCCTAGGACACCGTGTTTGCCATCTGCTATTCCTGGATGGTTTGCCAGAGGCTTGTCTTGTCAAGGCATGACCATAAGGCTGACCGGTTGTGGGCTCTGCCAGTATGGGAACACAAACCCCGGTTTTACTGGGGCACCCTTTTTGACCATTCGACCTAGTGCATATTCGGAATCCATAGTGACCATTCTAAGCTAGGACAGGTTGCTTACCCGTTTATAGGTTGTTTGAAGCCGCTGCGTGCGTAGTGAAACCCTAGCTCCTGACAAAATAGGACAGGGAAACCCTACCCCAACATAGCGGTGTTTTGGCTCTCACTTATCTGTTATGTGCTTTAGAGTGCGTCTCTACAGGGAATGCATGTATCAGTGTATGAGTTTGGGAATCAGGCCTGCGGGCATCAGTCAGTATTTGAGAATCAGTTATCTGCGGATATTAGAGATTCAGTTTTGGGGGCAGTGATTCAGGGATAATAATCAGTGATTGAGGACAGTGTGTATTCAGCTTACCGACTGTGTGTTGTTATGCCCGGCTATGTGTCATGCATTTACTTTAAGCTGTTATGCTGTCCGTTAATCTATTTATTTATTTCCTTATTGCTTTATTTATCTTTTTACTAGGGCAGTTCTAGCACAATTGCTTCCAACCCAGTAGATATTCCCCAAGCACTTTGGACACGAGGTCGCCGACTCAATCGATCTGAGGATCTAATTGACGGACAACCAGTGTTCCATTCTCTACCCCCCGTTGTCAGAAGAAGGTCGAGAAAGCGCAGTGTGTCAGAACAGAGGTTGCCAGAACAGTGGGTTATTCCGTCAGAGGGCAATAGGACCGAGGTCTCGATTGTTGCTATAGAAATAGACATACTAGTTAGTCAGATGGATCAGCAAAATACCTCAGGGATAGAAGCCCTGATGCGCCAAATGCAAGAAAGCATGAGACAAATGCAGGAGGATACCGCCCGTCAAGCGGAGTTCTCCAAACAGCAGGCCGCGATCATGGCCCAGCAGGCCGAGCTAATCACTAGACTGCAACAGCAGAATGCGGCATCTGCTTCACATCAAGTTCCTCCTCCGCCAGGGGCTCCATTACCCGAGCAGGCACCTACTGTCCAGAATGCTCTGCCAAACACCCAGAACACCGTGCCAAATGTCCAGAACATGCAAGAGGACACGAACCTTCCAACGGGGCCAGCTCCGCCCCCGCTTCCGCCTCAACTGTCCAAGACCCATACACCCAACCACCCGGACTCTCCCTTCGAGTTCGAAATAGACCATACGGCTCTGAAACTGAGCAAGCTTGAGAAGCTCTTCAAGAAATCACAAGGGGTAAAGGCTATTCCGGATATCGAGGACGGATATACTGACGTGGCCGTGACATTGCCCGATAGGTTCAAGATGCTGCAGATTGATCGATTCGACGGATCCGGGGATCCCATGGTCCACCTCCGGTTATTCTCAGATATACTGCGGCCAATGGGCCTAACCCGACCACAAAAACCTTCGTTGTTCGGCCGGACCCTGTCAGGTGTGGCTGCCATCTGGTACGCGAAGTTAGAGGATGAGGTGAAAAGAAGCTTGTATGAAATGGTTGAGGCCTTTGTCGCACAGTACTCGTACAACACTCAGATTGAGATTACAACTCGTGATCTCGAAACGACGAGGCAGGAGCCCAAAGAGACTTTTTCTGATTTTGTAACTCGATGGAGGGCGAAGGCATCGATGATGACTTTGAGGCCCACTGATAAAGACCAAATCAGGATGATTGTGCGCAATCTCCAACCGAAATTGATGTAGAAGATGATTGTACTCCCCTTTCCTACCTTCTCATATTTACACGAGATGGGGGTACAGATTGAGGATGCGATGAAGCAAGGTCTGATTGACCAGGATAGGGAACAACCGAGGAGGACTTTCAACCGTAACAACAATACAGGCCCGAGTGGCGCTGCAAATGCAAGAGCTTCAGAGGTAAGCATGGTCACCACTATTCCCCCTCCTTTTCCGAGACCCATGGTAGCCACACCCTTCTCCGGTGCATCTGGAAGCAATACCCAAACCACTAAACACCAGCCCAGAGGCCAAAGAACCTTCACCCCACTGTACATGCCTTTGTCCAAGGCTCTGGGGGTCTTAATCAGAAAGGGGCATCTAAAACCCCTAGAGCCGAGGCCATTACCAAATCCACTTCCACCCTCTCACAACCCAGCGAAGTACTATGCATATCACCAGCAGCACGGACATGATACTGACCAATGTTACAGGCTGCGTCACGAGATTCAAGACCTCGTTGACAAAAATGTGATTCTACCCCCGGAGAAACCTAACGTCACAACCAATCCACTCCCTATACACAACCAAACTCCACCTCCCAAAAGAGTCAATCATATCCAGACCGGGGTCGTGTCTTACGATCCTAGCATCTATATTACTCCTACCCACCTACCTAAGCCGGAGGTGCTCCTTCCCGACTACACTGACTCTTTGTGCATGTTGGACACCTCCACAACCCAACCAGAGCCGACGGTGGTGACCATTGAAGATGGGGCAAGACAGACTTCAGAAAATGATGGAATAGTTGAGTCTGGGATTGAGCAGAGTTTTGCTGGGGAAGTCTATGATCTGAGTGAGTACATCTTGTCAACAGGCCGGATTGGGCTGGGTTTAGAATTGCTAGAAAAGGAAGAGCTATGTGTGATCCGGGGGGATGGATTTGAGCAAGGGGCAAATGATTTGACGGCTATGGAGGAGGACTTTGCCAACCTACAGTTTTTCGATGACCAAGAATCAGGGGGCGTAGCAGTCAACTGGTTTGATTATGAGGAATCGGCAGAGGCCTCTGGATGGCTGGATGATTAGCCAGATGTAGTGGAAGAATCCCAACTAGAACAGGGCCCGGCAGGGGCGAGAGTATCAACTGTGGCCGGAAGGGCCGGAAGTCAGGTTACATTGCCGGAGAGCGCCGGTACAAAGAATTTCGCTCAGAACAAAAGCATTGTGAATGCGGAAGAAGTTGAGCAACAAACTGCACTGACGCAGGTAGAACAACAGGGTTTTGAGAGAACCGGGAAAGCCAAAATTCATGAGGGGATCGAAAGTGCTGTGGGCACAAGAACAGAGGATGTTGTGAGCATACAGGCTGAAAGTACTGTGAGTACAAACATGCCCGAGCCGGACAGGTGCCTTTTGAATGCTAACGGAATGTGGTGGGAAGACGATGACTTATGTCTTGCCTACATAGACGAAGACTGGGGAAGCAATCAACCGGATGACACCTGGTACCTCGATGAGGTTGATCACATGACAAGAAGTGGGCGGTACTTCAAGCCCCCACACCTAGACCAACCCGAAACATCTAGAAAGGACAAAGAAGCCGAGAGGCAAAAAGAGAAGCAGATCGAAGAGGAAGCTGTACTGAAATAGTTAAAGAAGATACAAGCAGACATCTCCATCTGGGGACTGCTTATGGCGTCGCGGGTGCACAGACAGGCTGTCTTATCTGCCATGGACAGGGCCAAACTCTCTATAGATACTACACCAGAACAGCTGGTTGGGCTGGTTTTTCCGGGAGGAGGTTCCCCGACATTGACCTTTTCAGACAAAGAACTACCGCTTGAGGGCACAAATCACAACAAACCCCTCTACGTTTCTGTGGAATGTAGAGACAAGTGGATACCGGTGGTACTTGTTGATACCGGGTCCGCCATCAATGTCTGCCCAGCCAGAACAGCATATGCAATCGGGTTGAAACCCGCGGACTTCGTGTCGACTACTCAGGTGATCAGAGCATACGATAACACTAGCAGATAAGTGATGGGGGCTGTCAAGATTCAGACCCAGGTTGGTCCAGGGCAACACAACATTGAATTCCATGTCTTGGACGTTCCCGCAACCTTTAACCTACTTTTGGGGCGACCGTGGTTGCACCAAGTCAAGGCAGTCTCTTCCACTTTGCATCAGATGCTGAAGTACCCTCACGGGAAGGGGGTAGCTATTGTTTTTGGGAATTCATCAATCCATCCGCCACCGGAAGTGTCCACACCAGTCTTAGAAATCGAGCATGGCACTGAGAATGTGTTCTTATCCGGGTTCACTTTGGCTGAGGCTCGAGTGGTGCAGAATATTATGGCTGTGAATGAGGGGGTGTACGTCAGTGCTCAATCCGTCTACCTCATGAACAAGTTACAACACATCCCCGGGATGGGATTGGGAAGAAGCGGCCGGAAGGGCGTCTCAGCATTGGCCGAAGTGCCACACAACCCTCATACCTTTGGTCTGGGTTATCTGCCCACCAAAGAGGACTGGGTGAGGAAGGGGAAGGAAATGGCCGGAAGAGCCAGAGCAAAGCAGGCTGGGAAGCCTTTCGAATTGATGCATAGGCCCATTCAGGGTACCCTAAACGGACGCTTCGTCCGGGAGGGGAAGGACTTTCCGTTTTGCGGCTTCCCAGAGCCGTGGCTAAACGCGGAGAAGAAACGCGTGCCAGGTTTCGAAATCTTCTTCGACCTGCAACTATCCGGGGATGACGTTGCCGAAGAGTAGACAGACCCATCAGCTGAAGTTGAACAGAGTAAGAAAGTGCAGTCTGAGGATACCGAACTTGAAATGGGGGTAGCGCTGGCGAGTCTACTCTCAGATCCTCCGATCGACCATAAGTGCTTGGGGGATAACTTCTCGGTATGCGTGATCGGGGATGAAACAGCTGCGGGCCTACCAGCGACTATTTTGGATGCATCTATCGCACCCTCTCTCACTTGGCAATACGAAGAGGGATTCTTGTCCAGCAGCACCGGGTCAGGTAGTGAGCCGGAATCTGATTCCACCGAGTCCTGTGAGTCGAAATCAGGTTCCAGCTCGACTGAGTCTGAGTCTGGTAATCCTAGGGATGATAACCCGGATGCCACAGTTATGTCCAAGTCGTCTTTTTCTTTCTCATTTGGGTCTATTGTAACCAAGATTTCGAACGATTTGGACGAGCTTAATGAGAATCAAGTGACTGTGGTTTCTGAGTACTTTTCTGTGCCCTTAATTTATTGCATAAACTCGGACTTTCAAAATTTTGATGAAAACGACGAGGAAGAAATTCCTCCGGTTTTGCAACGTTTAATTGAGCAGGAGCAGGAGAGATTTGTCAAACCCTTAACTGATGAAATCATTACCGTGAATATTGGTACTGAGGAGGACCCGCGGCTGGTCCAGATCGGGTCCACGTTGTCTTCGGAGGAACGCGAGCGCTTAGTTGCTTTATTAAAAGATTTCAAAGATGTTTTCGCGTGGTCCTACGAAGACATGCCTGGGATCGATCCTGAGATTGTAAAGCACCGGATTCCTCTTGACCCCGAGGCCCGACCTGTCAAACAGAAACTCCGAAGGATCCGCCCCGACTGGGCTCTCAAGATTAAGGAAGAGGCCACCAAGCAAATCGATGCAGGCTTCCTGCTGGTTTCCAAATACCCAACTTGGTTGGCCAATATCGTTCCAGTGCCAAAGAAGGATGGCAAGATCCGGGTGTGCGTGGATTTCAGGGATTTAAACAGAGCTAGTCCGAAGGACGACTTTCCCTTACCGCATATCGATGAGTTGGTGGATTTTACAGTAGGGCATGCTTTGCTCTCATTCATGGATGGCTTCTCAGGGTACAATCAGATAGTAATGGCACCCGAAGTCAGAGAAAAGACTGCTTTCACCACCCCGTGGGGGACTTACTGCTACAGAGTAATGCCGTTTGGGTTGAAGAATGTCGGAGCTACTTATCAACAGGCCGCAACCACAATATTGCACGACATGATCCACAAAGAGGTTGAGGTGTATGTGGACGACATGATTGTCAAGTCCAAAGAAAGAGAGGGCCACTACACCGCCTTGCGAAAGTTCTTTCAAAGGATCAGGGAATTCCGGTTGTGGCTGAATCCTCAGAAGTGTACGTTCGGTGTTACAGCAGGAAAAATGCTGGGATTTCTGATTACACAAAGGGGCATCAAGGTCGACCCTTCAAAAATCAAGGCCATCTTAGAAATGCCACCACCAAGGACTAAAAAGGAGGTGCGAGGCTTTCTGGGTAAAATGCAATTCATAAGACGGTTTATCTCAAAATTAACCTTGACTTGTGAACCACTTTTTGGTCTCCTGAAGAAAGGCAAGAAATTCCAATGGAACGGCCGATGCCAAGCTGCTTTTGAACAGATCAAAGAATACTTGCAGAACCCGCCCGTGTTGTCACTGCCAGAGCCAGGGAAACCGTTGATATTGTACCTCTCAGTGACTGAGACCACAATGGGCTGCATGCTCGCACAGGAATCAGAGGATAAGGTGGAGAGGGCCATCTACTATTTGAGCAAGAAGATGTTGGATTATGAGACTCGCTACACCCCATTAGAAAAGGCTTGCTTAGCTTTGGTATGGGCTACCAGGAAGCTGCGGCACTACCTGTTAGCTCACTCCGTAATGTTGGTTTCACGACTCGATCTCATCAAATATCTTTTCGAGAAACCGACACTTACGGGTAGGCTAGCTCGTTGGCTGCTGTTGCTCTCCAAATTCGATCTGAAATATGTAACACGCAAGTCAGTCAAGGGAAGAGCAGTGGCAGAGTTCTTAGCCGATCATCTAGTGGAAGGAGGTGAAGCAGTTGAGTACTTAGTCCCAAATGAAGCCATTTTGCACATCGATGACAAATATTGGACGATGTACTTTGACGGAGCGTCAAATCAATACGGGTATGGGATAGGAGTGTTGCTGATAGCACCCGACGATTCCCGTATCCCCCTAGCTTTCAAACTCCGGTTCAAAGTCTCGAACAACGAAGCAGAATATGAGGCATGCATTACCGGTCTAGAGGCAGCCCTGGAACTAGGGGCAAGACGATTGGATGTCATCGGGGATTCAAACCTTGTTGTGTCTCAAGCAAAAGGAGACTGGAAAGTCAAAGAAGAAAATATGATGATGTATCACCAGACCTTGGACTTGTTAATTCCTAGGTTCGAGAAGCTAAACTTTGCTCATCTTCCAAGAGAGAACAACAGGTTCGCAGATTCTTTAGCAACTCTATCTTCCATGATAGACATCCCGTCTGGAATCCGGATGCGTCCAGTCGTCATTGACCAGAAATTTGCACCAGCCTACGAGTCGATTGCTGCTATAGATGAGGTTCAGGACGAAAACCCCTGGTATTATGACATTTGGAATTTCTTAGAGAAGGAAGCATACCCACCAGGGGTAAATGCCAAGGATAAAAGGGCGATCAGAAGAATGGTCGTTCAGTTCATCATCTGTGGGGGTAAGCTGTATAAAAGAGGTCATCTGGGAATGCATAAGTTGTGTGTCGAAGTTGAGGAATCAAAGCGCCTGTTGGAGGCCATCCATGGAGGAGAATGTGGTGCACACATGAACGGAGTAATGCTGGCACGGAAGATCCTCAGACAGGGTTACTACTGGTCCACCATGGAGGAGGATTGTATTGGTTTTGTCCAGCGATGCCACAAGTGTCAAATTCATGCAAATCGCATGAACATCCCGCCGTCGAAGCTGTACAATATGACTTTGCCATGGCCATTTTCAGTTTGGAGAATTGATGTGATCGGGGCTGTCACTCCGAATGGGTCGAATGGGCATGAGTTCATCCTGGTCGCGATAGATTATTTCACAAAGTGGGTCGAGGCCCAATCATATGCGGTGTTGAAAGCGTCGCACGTTGCAAAGTTTATCAGAAACAACATCATCTGTCGCTATGGGGTCCCAAACGAGGTCATTTCAGATAATGGTTCCCACTTCAAGAAGGAAGTGATTGACTTGCTGGAGAAATACAACGTGGCTTTCATAAGTCATCCACATACCGACCGCAAACCAATGGAGCGGTCGAGGCCGCCAACAAGAATATCAAACACATACTGCAGAAGATGGTGGAGACCTACCGGGACTGGCCAGATAAGCTGCCATTTGCTCTGTGGGGCTACAGGACTTCAATCAGAACTTCTACCGGGGCAATTCCGTATTCACTAGTTTATGGAATGGAGGCCGTTCTACTTATCGAGATTGGGGTTCCGTCATTATGAGTATTGGCTGAGTGTCAAATAGCCGAAGCAGATTGGCAGCAGAGCAGGTTTGAGGAACTCATGCTTTTTTATGAGAGGAGACTAAAAGCACTGTACCATGTTCAAGGTTATCAGCGCAGAATTGCCCGGGCTTTCAATAAGAAAGTTAAGTCCAGGAATCTAAAGGAAGGAGATTTGGTGCTCAAGGACAACCGAGCTCCCATCCACGACCCGAGGGGCAAGTTCAGACCTGATTGGACTGGTCCCTATATCATCAAAGCTTTCTGGTCAGGTGGAGCTGTGGTTCTGATGGATCTAGATGGCTTGGAGTTTTCACAACCGATCAATATGGACAAGTTGAAGAAATATTACCCTTGAGAGGCTCGCTAGGCCGAAAACCCGAAAGGGCGACCTAGGCAAAAGTCAGAGCACAAAAAATTGAAAAATATAAAAACTGAGCTCACAAGGTTGAAAACCTGCGAATGGTGACCTTGGCAAAAGTTAGAGCGTAAAAGGAGAGTGAAAATACCCGAGTGAACCTAAGCCTAAACTATGTAAGGCTTGATTCCCATCTTCGGGATACGTAGGCAGCTTCACCCTGAAGTTCAGCCATAAAATTTTCCTCGATCAACTTTGTCCGTTTTGACCATCTCAGTCATCTTTATCCATCAGCATTTATCGCAATCTCCGGTGCAGTGCTTTTCAGACTAGGGGCAACTTTCCGTTGCCACACGTTATCGCGGTACTATTTAGACTAGGGGCAACTTTCCAGTTGCTAGGATCCGGGATTGTGCATCTCAGTGACAGATCTTAGGCGTGTCCGGTTCTGATTCATATCGAAAATGGTTTTGAAAAGTTTTAATAAAAGTTGACTTTGTTCAAATTAATCTCTTTACAACCAAGACCATTTTTGGACCAAAGCGAAAATTTTCAGTACCACAACCTTCAATTTCATTGATTTCAAAACAGAGTTCTCCTGCTCTTGCATACAATCGAAGTTACTTTTTATTACATTCATAAAGAAAACTTGAAAGTGCTAATAAAGCAATAAATCCGGGGCATAGTCAAGTCAAGTATCCCTGCGCCCCCTCCCAAAGCTGGTCGAAGCCTCTGATGCCAAGCTAGGCCCAATCTGTGCCTCCTCATTGAGCCAATCCAAGCACTCATCAGACAAAGCGCAATTGAAAGTGGGAGCAGGGGCCAGGAGCTCTCTAGTCCTCCATGCTGTGGTATATCGGGCAAGCTGTGCACCTCGAATCGGGAAAGCAGCCGGGTACTCAATCCCCTCTGGCGGGTAAATCTAATCATGACCGAACTGGCGCAGGAATCAGAACGGAAAGTAGAACACACAGTGGGTCAGACCAATCAACTGGATCCCGATCAGCCGGGACATGCTATAGCTCATTGCCGGGAGATTGAGCCAAGGACAATGCCAAGCAATGCGATCGGCGGAAAAATTACACATCCAGTCAAACCACCACCCTTCATCAAGGGCATCGACTAGGCGCTGTTGAAAGAAATAGCCTCGAGCTGAGTAGGCTGGGCAAGAATCCACAACCTGCAATTTGTCCATCAACCATACCTGGGGAGGGATGAAAAATGAGAGAATAAAGAATAGAGAGATGTACGATGAGAGAAAAGTAAGACAAGGGTTTTGTGAGAAAAATCGAGCCTGAGGGCCGAGTGATGTGAGCAAATACATATGTAAAATTGGGTAGGAAACATTACCTGCAGCAGCAGTGGACTCCCAGCAAATCTAGTCGTCTCCCGGCGATGGAAAGCATCCAAGCCCATCAGCGTCTCGGCCAAGGTCATGGCGATGCAACTCTTTCCTTCTTTCAAACCTTGAGCAACTTCAATCAGACGAATGCTGGATCCGCCAAGGCCGGGGAAAGCAAAAAGTGAGACAGCAGGCACAAGCAAAGAGCGTGTTGTCGAAGACCTTGCCAACAATGGTTGCTGCGGTCACCAGCGTCAGAAAAGCGATAAATCAGACCGAGGATATCCAGTTCCCCATTATAGATCAGAGATCGAGCATCATGCGCGGTGAGTCCACACATCCGCCCCAAAGCCTGGGCGTGGCCGAAGCGAAACTGGGGCAAGATCTCTTCATGACCTTCAGATTCCATCAAAACTTGAAAATCTTCGAAAGTCGGACATACCTCTTGCCTGCCAAAGCTAAAGACGTGCGTCACCGGGTTCCAAAACCTCGCTGCGGCATGGAGGAAAGGAAGGTGCAGCGGAGTGCGACTCAGCGTGAACAGTGCATTCAAGCCGAAGCCCCGGAAGTTTAGCTTTTCCGAACCATCTAGAGAAGCGATCCAAGCTATGAGATTTTCAACAAGAAAGGCCTCCATTTTTGGTGCAAAACTAAGGTGAATTGAATGAACCACGGAGCTAAGACTTTTAAAGAGGGAAAGACACTATTCAAGGGACAAGTGTTAAAAATTTGACGGTTGCTGGACTAAGTGGCCGGCCGGCTACCTTTTCTAGCAGGCCGGCCATTTCTTTTTTCAAAAACTGGCCGATGGCCCCCCCTGCAATAAATATGACCGGCCGGCTCCAAAAAGTAGCCGGCCATGCTCCAATGTGTGTCTTTAGCCTTGTTGTACCCTCCAAGAGAAAGTTTCAAACATTTCCCTGCAATGGGTGTGTCGAAGGCCTCTATTTCCCTCTGTTTTGGATGCGTTCCGATTGCCCAGATCGTTCGAAGTACACTTTGTGATTGTTGAGTTTTGTTTATCGAGTTGTTGTTTTGCTTATCGAGTTGTTTGTCGAGCTTCGTGTTTCGTGTTTTTGAGTTGTTACTCCCTGTTTAAGCAATTTTTGTTTGAGTCTTGTTTATTTGAGTTGTCAATACTATTGCGTTTTGCTTATCGAGTTGTAAACTTACTAAGGTTTTGTTATATCTTAGGAAGTTAAGTTGTTACGTCGGTTCACTATCTGACTGGGCAAAATGCACAATGCACGTTTCCATCCAATCTCATTATGGTGCAAAATGATGCGATATGATGCTAAAAGTTTAAAATACAATACTTTTTTTAAAAGCTGTTTCATTCCATCATGCCTCGTTTGTTACAACATTTTACAGATTATGGCACAAGTTTTACAAAAATAAAACAGCCCGATAATGTACAAATGTGCTACAACTACTAGCAAAAAGATAAATAAAACAGGAAACAGCTGCATCTGTGCTCTCAAGAGCAGGAATAAGAGGCCCTCCTCGTCCTCTTCTGCGGAATAAACTCTCCGCCGCCATCGCCATCGTCATCATCTGAATCAGAGTCGTCACCCTCGGGGTCCTCCTCAGCCTCGCCTCCACTCCTGGAACCGAGACCGGAGCCGTCCTCTCTGTCGACTGACGTCTCTGACTGACGATCTGCAGCCTCCTCCTCCTCATCCTCATCGGGCTCCTCCTCTATAATGTGTGCCCTGCGCCTACGAGACGGCCCCCCTCCAGCTCCTCGAAAAGGCTTGGATGGTCCAGCTCCTCGAAAAGGCCTGGATGGTCCAGCTCCTCGAAAAGGCCTAGATGGCCCAGCTCTGTGAAAAGGCCTAGATGGCCCAGCTCTATGAAAAGGCCTAGATGGCCCAGCTCCCCGAGAAGGCCCAGGTGGCCCGATCTGTGGCGGATATACTGGAGGCATCTGAAAATAAAGAGTGCAATTTGAATACATAAGCTCAAAATGTGTGTATCAGATACAGATGCAAGCAAACTACATGAAATGAGGATGCATGCAGATTCAGTATAGGAATGTGATGTGTCAGCTATGCTCTACACCTACAATCAATCAAAGTAGTAAAATGTTCAAAGTCAACACGTCGTCAGAAGTACGATAAAAAATGGGAAAACTAAAGAGTACCTGGAAACCCATGACAGACAGCTGCGCCTCTCTCCGCAAGACCATGCCCTCGAGTGAGACCACTAATCCGATCACCCCCTCCATGTATTCTCTGGGTGGCTGCAAATATGAGCTCATAATCATCAGTGAATAAAGGAATGTCTAAGTGTTTGAATGATAGATGAAAGACAGTGGGGCATACCGGCGGTGAGTCAGGATCAATAACATATCGATGGTCAGGCATGGGAGGCTCTATCGGAATCGTGTAGAAGGCCCCGTACCGCCACCTTGTCAACTCGGTCGGCATGTCTAGCCACCCGGCATGATGATAAGTCGGAGGAATCGGGGGAACCAATCCACCCCCATCTCTAGATGTACCAGCCCTGCTGGTGGAAGGGGCGTCTGCAGCCCGAGCCCGGGCCTGGCTCAAAGATGGCATGCCAGCAGGCCTCATCGTCGGAGTACGAGCTCCCGTCAATGGAGGCATTAGGTATATGTGGCGGTAAGTAGCATAATCCCCCTCCTCCAGATGTAGCAAGGCGTCAGTACCCAACATAGCATTAAAAACATCCTGGGAAATGAGCATATCAGCAATCCGCATATCATCTGGGGGTGCTGAAGGAGGGTCCTGAGAAGTGTACCCCCAGACCTGACGCAATAAGCGCTCTCCCAAAAACCAGGCCCTGCCAACTGGTCCTTCGAACAGGATCTTATACCGGGAGGCACCCCACCCTCCGGCAAACTGGAATCGGAGGCCCTCACCTAAGGGCGCCCAGGGCTGCCATGTAATCTGCAGATAACAGGTGCATAAACCAAACAGAAATCGAAGATGTACAGGACAAATCAAAGATGAAAATAGAAAGAACTGAGAGTTCTGAAGTACCTCCGATGAGCACACCGTGTCGAAATACTGTCGCATGTAAAGGAGAGACTCCCGAGGTCTTGGCCAGTGCCGACCCTCAAACGCAAGTGAGTACGGGGTCATGAGAGGTCCCGCTCCCAGCAACTCCGGGGCCAATGTCGGGAAATATACATAGACCCACAGTTGTAGAAAACAAAGCAAAATGTGAAATGCTGAGGGCAAAATGCACAGTACATAGTATAAAGTGTGCCGTGTGTGCTATGTGCAAGTAGTGAGGAACAAAAATGTAAATCAAGAGGGCAGAAAGTACCTCCCAGGCTCTCCAATAGCCGCCAAGTAAGTCCCCCCGTCCGCGGGAAGTCGCGCTCATATAGCAATAAAGGGTAGCCAGGTCGGCACCACCCCAGTCGTATCGTCTGACCTGTGATAGGTCCGTCAAAGCACTCAGCAGATAGAGCCCTACAGTATTCCCTCTATCAGCAAACAGAGTGGTCCCGAAGAGGAACATCAAAAAACCACGGGCATACTGTGCTACCTCCTCAGGAGTCCCGGGCTCCATCTCCACCCGCCGGAAATGGGAAGAGAACCAGGTATATCGGACTCTCCCCGAAGCTCTGTCAACAGGCGGGCGAGCCCCCAGTAGATATATCCAAGCGGCCTCCCACTCGCCCATGTCCTCATCATATGGGATCGCCCAGCCTCCCACATCAAGGCCGGTCAATACAGCGAAGTCAAAAGGGGTCGTAGTCATGTCCCCAGTGGTGGAAAAATGGAAGGAGTTGGTGGTGTCCCACCATCTCTCCACCAAGGCAGCTATCAGTGTCTTCCTGGCAGGACAACGGGATAACCCAGCACAAAAAGGCCCAAACCCCGTCAAGTCGACCAAGTCCCGAACGGCCTCTGGGAGATCGGCATACCAGTCTCTCGCCACAGTAGAGCCATACCCCCGTACATTGCGGGAAGTCACCTGCATTCAGAATGAATAGGTGTTTCAGAATTAAGAATAAGCTGCGTGCAAATGAAATGAATGAGCTGCGTGTTCACAAGTGAAATGTATGAGCTGTGTGTTCAAAGTGTGATGTATAAGCTGCGTGCAAATGAAATGAATAAGCTGCGTGCAAATAAAATGAATAGGCTGCGCGCAAAGTAAAGTTAGTGGGCTGCGTGTTCAACTCCCAATCAGTGTGGACTGCGTGTTCACCCTCAATTTGGACTGCGTGTTCAGAAAATCAATGTTCGGGCTGCGTGCTTAACTCTCAATCAGTGTGGACTGCGTGTTCACCCTCAATTTGGACTGCGTGTTCAGAAAATCGGTGTTTGGGCTGCGTGCTTAACTCTCAATCAGTGTGGACTGTGTGTTCACCCTCAATTTGGACTGTGTGTTCAGAAAATCAATGTTTGGGCTGTGTGCTTAACTCTCAACCAGTGTGGATTGCGTGTTCACCCTCAATTTGGACTGCATGTTCAGAAAATCAGTGTTTGGGCTGCGTGCTTAACTCTCAATTAGTGTGGACTGCGTGTTCACCCTCAATTTGGACTGCGTGTTCAGAAAATCAGTGTTTGGGCTGCGTGCTTGACTCTAGATCAGTGTGGACTGCGTGTTCACCCTCAATTTGGACTGCGTGTTCAGAAAATCAGTGTTTGGGCTGCGTGCTTAACTCTCAATCAGTGTGGACTGCGTGTTCACCCTCAATTTGGACTGCATGTTCAGAAAATCAGTGTTTGGGCTGCGTGCTTAACTCTCAATCAGTGTGGACTGTGTGTTCACCCTCAATTTGGACTGCGTGTTCAGAAAATCAGTGTTTGGGCTGCGTGCTTAACTCTCAATCAGTGTGGACTGCGTGTTCACCTTCAATTTGGACTGCGCGTTCAGAAAATCAGTGTTTGGGCTGCGTGCTTGACTCTCAATCAGTGTGGACTGCGTGTTCACCCTCAATTTGGACTACGTGTTCAGAAAATCAGTGTTTGGGCTGCGTGCTTAACTCTCAATCAGTGTGAACTGCGTGTTCACCCTCAATTTGGACTGCGTGTTCAGAAAATCAGTGTTTGGGCTGCGTGCTTAACTCTCAATCAGTGTGGACTATGTGTTCACCCTCAATTTGGACTGCGTGTTCAGAAAATCAGTGTTTGGGTTGCGTGCTTAACTCTCAATCAGTGTGGACTGCGTGTTCACCCTCAATTTGGACTGCGTGTTCAGAAAATCAGTGTTTGGACTGCGTGTTCAACTCTCAATCAGTGTGGGCTACGTGTTCACCTTTAATTTGGACTGCGTGTTCAGAAAATCAGTGTTTGGACTGCGTGTTCAACTCTCAATCAGTGTGGACTGCGTGTTCACCCTCAATTTGGGCTGTGTGCTCTAAAAATCAGTGTTTGGGCTGCGTGTTCACCTTCAATTTGGACTGCGTGTTCAGAAAAATCAGGGTTTGGACTGCGTGTTCAACTCCCAATCAATGTGTGCTGCGTGTTCACCTTCAAATTTGACTGCGTGTTCAACTTCCAATCAGTGTGTGCTGCGTGTTCACCTTCAAATTGGACTGTGTGTTTAGAAAATCAGTGTGTGAGCTGCGTGTTCAACCCTCAACTGGTGTGTGCTGTGTGTTCACAATCAATTTATGGGCTGAGTGTTCAGAAATTCAAGTGATTGAACCGTGTGTTCAGAGTGCAAGCAGAATACAAGAAAAATTCATAATACGTTACAGAAAAGGTAAAAACGAAGTAAATACCTCTCGTGCCTCGTGGGAGAGATGATACTCAGGCTCTCGCAGGAGGAGATCCCCGGGTGCTCGCTCGTCAAACTCGATGAAATGATGAAAAACAGCCCGCGAAAGGACGTGTACTGGTGGGTCATACCTCTCGGGTATGAAGGGGCGAACCCTTGGAGGCAGAGACATGATGTCAGGCTCGCCTCCGGCGCCTGGAGAACCTCCGCCGTGGGGAAATTGACCCGCCATTTCCAAAAAAATCAGCAAAAGGGGCCAAAATGAGCAAAATGAGCCAAAATTGGAAAAAGTCAACAAAAGTCAACTCTCGGGAAATGAAAAAGTCAACAAAAGTCAACTCCTGAGAAAATTTTCCAAATATTGAGATAAACTCACCTCAAGTGGCAAAAATGAGAAAAGAAGCCCCGAAACCAAAATTTAATCGGTTCAAAGTGCTTGAAACTGAAAGATTTCGCGATAACAGCTTGCGTGGGACGTTGGAAAACGCGTATAGAGCACAGATCTGAGGGAGAAAATGGTTTGGGAAGGTAGAGAGGAGGATTTCGGAGCTGTAAAAGTGAGCTCAAAGTGTTTGGGTGGATGTATTTAAAGAAAAGAGGCTAAAAGGACAAGATTGCCCCCAGATTAGGCAAAGTGGCCGGCCGGCCACTTTTTCTGGCAGGCCGGCCATTTACTTTTCAAGAACTAGCCGGCCACATCCCTCTCCCAATAAAATTGGCTGGTGGTGTTCCCCACATGCCCTCCAAGGTCCCTGCAAATTTTGAGGAGGATTGGAGTCCCCGAGACCTGAAAAAGTATAAGAGAGGTGCACTTCCTATCGCGAAATCGCTCCGCCGGGACCTCAGCTTCAACTTCCGATGTGTGTCTCATCATTACTCATCAAAAGTGAGATGTATCCTTTTTGAACATGTTGTAACCTCTCCGGGAGATGAACCGGAGGCCGCGATCGAGTCGCCCTCGGCGAAATGCGCATTTCCTTGCTCATTGTTTTGTGACGAACATGCATCCTGGTTTGCGCTTGTTTTGCATTATCATGCGCATAACTTGCATTCCCATGCATATGCTCGCATTGTTATGCACGTCTCTTTGACATCACCGAGCCCCCGTGCTTGAACCCGCGTTGTCACGCGCGTTTCTTCCTGCATTGCGATGCACTTTCCTATCGACGCCGCGTTTGTCTGCATATGTTATCGCATTGAACATATGTTGTTAGATATGTTGTGCTTGTTGAGTTTCTTTATTTTGTAGGCACAATATTGTATGTACGGTTCATTTGAAGCTGGTGCAACCAGACAAATCGCGCAGGTATCGTATCTTCTCCGTGTGAGACGCGACGAGAATTGAATAATTCTCCGCATTCTTAACTGCATGAAATGTAGTTGTTACTTTGCATTCTTGCTTAAAACTGTTGCATCTATTTGCGAAATACTTGCTTCATTACAGCTTGCTGCATTTGCATGATCATTGAGTTACCTTCGGCTTCTTGCATTGTCAGTTGCATTTTGCCCCTGCCTGCAGGCACATCTGTGATATTTTGTATGTTTGTCTAAGTCTTCGGCCTTGTCAAAAAGGGGTCGTTTCTGGGCTTTGACATTCACTCCCGTCACTTATGACTTCCGAGTTCTGTCAAAGAGGGCCAACTGTAGACATCCCATTTTTGACCGACCTTGAGACTCAGACGTCACCAGTTGAGCACTCGGTGATACTGCATATTGTGCTTGCTCAGAAGTTTCAGAGTCTCGGCTGCGAGCCTTGCCTCCGGACTTCCGGGCTCTTTTGTGCTTTGCCTCGATTTGCGAACCAGGCCCTGTTTTCTCTGTTTTCTCTTACCGAAGGGAGGGAGAGGTCTCGTAGATCATCTCTCAGTGGCCGTAGGCTACGTTTTGTGGTCGTAGGCCATTTTGCCCGTTTGGAGCCCGGTTTCCGATTTTTCGGAGCCATTGGCCGTGTGCCTCGGTTCGGGACCGCTTAACCATCTCCGTTTGCTCCGGTTTCTGGCATACATCTTATTTGCTCCCTTTTGAGGGGCATTGTGGTTCGAGAGACCAACTTCGTGGTCGAAGACCACTCCCGGTGCCCAACAGTCAGTTTTTGGGGCCTCGGACTGCGTGTTTCGGCCCCCGAACCTTCATTTTGCATCGGTTTTGGTTCATTTTTGGCAGGGACTTCTGTTTCATTGATAGGAAGGTCATAGAAGGATGGGAGGCCAGTAATTGTTCTGTCATCCAACTTTATCCCTTCATCGCCCTTCGACGCCCGATTTTGTTCACTTCAAAGCCAATGTTGACCACCCTTGGGCCATTTTCTTGCACCCTAAACCCCATATTTGTGATGTACACATCTGAGAGGCCACCAATATTTGGTTGCCGGCCAGTAATTGTTGTTGAACCTTTTGAACCCCTTCGAAAAGTGGGTTGTTCTCTCTCCTGGTTCACTATTTCCAGTGTTTAACCACAGGGTTGTGTTGTGCACACATCAGAGGCTACCTTTTTGATATGGCCGGCCACTAATTCTCATTGAACCTTTTGACCCTTGGCCGGTCGGCCATGGGAGGTAGCCGGCCGGCCACCTGCAGCCTAGATAACTGGCCGGCCAGAATCCTTGCAACAGGTACAGTGTAGATACAGCCTCTTTTTCCCCCCAGATTCTGTATCCGGGGGGCTGCATTATGGAGGGAAACTTGGTTGGTTTTCCCTCCATTTTTCCCCCCCTTTTCCCCCCATTTTTGCCTATATAACAGGAGCTCCAGCTCTATTATTAGGGTTGGAAAATTTTGCCTTAAGCCCTTTGCATTATATCTCTCTCCCTCTCTATTCTAAACTAAAAAAACCTTTCAAATCCTACACCCCTTTCTTCATCAACCCATAGCCCCACCCTTCCATCCTCCATTCTAGCAGTTTGAGGGTGTTCTCCAGAGCCTAAGAGTGCTTCATTTTGGTCCAAGAGTTGCCAAAAGTTTGATCTACAAGGGTAAGCTCCATTTCCCCCTTTTTGGTCCATATTTTGCATCCTTTCTAAGCCATATTTACTTGCTGTTTTGGGCTCCAACCCTAACTGGAGTTAGGCTTATTTTGAGCTCCTTTTCACTTTTGTTTAAGGGCCTCTCACTGTTTGAGGCCTCCTTATTGCACTTTCTTCATTATCTCTTTTGTATGTCATTATCTTGTGTAGTATTTTTGGCTTATGTATAAACTGTTTTGAGCTCTATCATGAACTGAAAAGTGGCTTATTTTGAGCCTTTATTCAACATTGTCTAAGGGCTCATTGCTGTTTGAGGCGTTCATTTATCACTTGCCTTTATATCTCTCTTTTGGCTCCATTTTTGCATGATTTGTTAGCCTCTTATGCTTCTATTTTTGGACTCTGGTCCGAACTTAAAATGTTCTTATTTTGACCCTCTCTTCATGTTTCATTAAGGGTCTGTCACTTTTTGAGGCATACTTTATATACTTTGTGTTATATCTCTCTTTTTGGCCTTATTTTGTGTAGTATTTTAGGCTTGCATGCATACTGTTTTGGGTCTGGGCATCAACTGTAAAGTGAAATATTTTGGGCCCCTCTTCAACATTGTTGAAGGGCCCCTTTGTGTTTAAGGCCATCAACCACCACTTGCTTCTTTGCCCCTCTTTTGGCCCATTTCTTGCATGAGAGCTTAGCCATACCTGTGTTGGTTTTTGTGGTTTGCCATAAACTGGAAAATGTCATATTTTGGGTCCCTCTTCAGCATTGTTGAAGGATCCTCAGCTGTTTGGGGCCATAAGCTGTGACTTTCTTCATTATCTCACATTTAGGGCCATTTTTGCATGCTAGCTTAGCCCCATTTGTGTTCATTGTTTGGCCTTTCTTAAAACTGTAAACATGATTTTTTTGGGGCTGCCTTGAATCTTTCTTCACATGTCATGATCAAATAATGCATGCTTGATGTAGCTACAAGTCATTTCATGTGCTTAATCTTGCATTTCGGGACCATTTCATGCATCGGGTGCTATATTGTCATGATTCGGGGCTGTTTTGGGTCATATTTTAGCGCTGAAATTTGCATGCTAGTATGCCATATTCCATGCCTTGCCATGTCTTGTTAGAGTGGCATTAGGTGCCTTAGGGTCGGTCCTCGATTTGCGTGCATGTGTGCACGCATTTCGAGTGTCTCATTTTCATCTCATGGCTTCTTATGTGAGTGTGGCTGAGGTCCACTCATGTTGGTGTAAGTCCATTATGCATTGTGTATGCCATTTCATTTCATAGCGTTGCGCATGCTAGGTTGTATGTTAGCGCATTGTGTATGCCATGTTACCTCGTGCATCGTGTATGCCATTTCATAGCATCGTGTATGTTAGGTTGTATCTTAGTTGCATTTCATGCATATCATGCATATTGCATTGTGCTTGGGATAGGAGTTAGCCCGAGCACGGGAAACGAGGTACGTTTCGTACTCCGAGTGACGGAACGTGTCTCAATTCCCAAGTCACCGACACTCTGGATTATCCATGATGGAGTTAGGTTTTAGTTGAGTTTTTATGTGCATTCATTCTATATTGAGTTGCACAATTCAACTCCTCGGCCATCATGCATCGAGATGCGTGATTGGTGGCACGAGGATCGAGGCATGCATATATTTGTGAAAATACATTGCTATGCCCCTTTCCTGCTCTCTGTTGCAGCAAATCAAGAATCGGTGGTCTTCCGGGACTTGGCGCGCTTTCCAAGAAATCATTGCAAAACAGAGGCTAATTGGGGCATCCCAGTGAATTTTCGCGCAAGGCAGCCCAAACATACATCATTCATCAGAGTCGAGGCAGTCCCTGGCTTGCATGCCAGTTTATAGCTTTCCTAGATTAATTTGTAAATTAATTAGGATTTCTGTATTTATTCGGGACTGTAATTATTTATTCATTCGGGACTGTATATTATTTTATTCGGACCCTCTGCGCGAGGGCACAACTGTAATAAGTGTGCGTGTGTGTGATGCATGTCTTCCAACCCCACGTCTTTCTCCCTTTTATTTACCTGCTTATGATGGTTAGATTAGGGCATGTTTCAATTAGCATACAGTATGATAGCATGTTTGCATTCATTCATCTGTCTTGCATGCACCGGGCTCGGCGCATCATACTAACTGCATTGTATTTTCAATCCCAAGTTGAATACATGTTAGCCGTAGCATTTCATATGCCATGTTTAGAATGGCCGAGCCTGCTATAGTTGCATTTTTGCATGTGTTGCATTAGACATTTCTATATAGTTAGGATCATGCATGGATTTCTAACCTAGCTTCGGTTTTGGCTTGGAGTACTCGGTGAGTTTTATGCTTTAGCATCCTTGCATGCGTGTGAGTGACTGACATGATAGCATGCTTACCATGAGGCTATGTGCTTATGTGATATAAACTGCCTGAATGCCTGTGGGTGAAGGTTGGGTTATTTGAATTGGAACAATTCATTAAATGTGTGTTTTAAGCCCACTAGATAGTGGCAAAATCATGTTTTCTAAGCCCACCTGAGGGTGGCAAATCCACGTCTTAGCCTACTTGCGAGTAGCACCATCAAACCATTTTCAAATAAACAAACATGAAATGTTTTGTTCCAATTCAGGCGATCCAGTCTATACTTGTATGCTATGCGCATCACATAGTAATCTAGGCTAATAACCGGAATAAGAACACACAATGTTTTTCAAAACTTGATATCATGGTTAGTAGAGGCCGATCTTTGATCAGGCGAGTGGGGGTGCTCACGAAGTGACCTTCCCCAATCGTACCCAAGTTCCCGAGCCGAGGCAACTTTGGTGATGACGGACACGTGGCCTTAGGCAACGAGTCAGGGTTTCCTAAATTTCCCCAAAATAAAATATTTAGGTAGCTACTCTATATCTGGCAAAGCAGTCCATGTTTGGCACTTCTCTTCTAAAAATCTGTTTTCTCAAAATGATTTGCTGGATTTGGACTCTTTGGTTCAGATTAAGAACCGTGACAAATTTGAGAGTCCTGAGCTGTAGTGACCCCAAATGAACAGAACGGGACTCACCGTTCGGGGACGTCTACACTCGGCTATCAACGGATTTCAGCCTTTTGGATGCGTTAGTCCCGGTGTCGTTATGAGTCCTCTTGGACTTCCCTCCATTGGTCGTGTCGAAACAAAGCTCCTTCCCTTGAGCATGCTAATGTTCTTTGGTGTAAGTTTCTTTGGTACGATGTGTCTTCTAAGACTCTCTTTTCATCGACTCTCGCCGCTCAACCTCCCGTGAAGGCTGGCGAGAATGTTCCTTTGTCCTGTCATGCTGAGGGATTGTAAGAACTGTTTTCTGCCCCATTTTCTGGGCATTGTTCTTGGCTGCCGGGATCAGTGTGTCTTGTAATGAAAAAAATGGTTGCATGACGTTATTCTGCATCATGAAACTGATAACTGATTGTAGGTCTGCCAATTTGTTCGCCATTCCCTTCATCTCGCCGTCGCTCCGCAAGTATCTATCTTTCCATACCTAGAGGTCGTTCTCATTATAATACTCGCATCGGTCTGCCTTCTTTTGTAAGTCTCCTTCATGGCCGACGTCTTTCTCTCCGGGATTATTATCCCAAGGTTCTTCGTTGTAGTTATCCTCCTCTGCGTTAGGGTCAACGTGTTTACCACTTCCAGTAGGGATGCCGTTCTCAACATTCTCTTTCTATCCGTCGTTGGCCATCTGTTCTCCTTTCTTTCCCACAAACGATGCCAAATTGTGGGTGTTGTTTTCTGACATCACTGCCAAACAGGTACTCAACTGGAGAACACCGGCAGAATAGATTGCGCCCGAACAACCTGCCACAGAAAGATAAGAATCCGACGGTGGTTCGTCCACCCGGGGGCACTCCGACGATCAAGTCAATACTTAATTATCTCTTGAAGATAGAAAACAGTGTTTAACTCACTAGCCAGGATACAAAAATCATACCTTAGACCCACGAGGGTGCCTTACTTTTATAGCCTGGAGTAACCTGATCCCTGTAGAAGCCTAGCCTCAATGGATTTCGGCTCAATACTTATCCTTGACCCTCTAATAGATAAAAATAAACTCCCTAAGAGCCTTATCCTTATCCAGACTGAGATCCTCCCCCATTCTAGGACTCTTGTCCTTTATCTGTTCATCTCGGAGTCCAGTATCTTCGCAGATAACCTCGGCCTAGCCGAGATCACCTCGGCGCCATGATCAAGACACATGGCACCTCGGCTGGCACTTCGGTGCCACCTTGGCCACGTGTTGTCTATGGCTGCATGTATTCAACTCATTATGAAATAAAATCTCTATTTATTATTTGAGTGTTTTCATGCTCCTTTCATTTAGCACATATTATATTCCTTGTGTTTCCCATACAGATGGATAATAAGGCTTTAAATATCTACCATTAATTTTCTTAGGGTGTACATATCCATTCAAATTTCTCATATGATATGTTCCCCAAGGCAAGACTCTATGAACTTGATAAGGCCCTTCCCAGTTAGGTGATAATTTGCCAAACTTGTGGCTTTTAATCCCTATTAGGAGTATTGTTTTCCATACCAAATCACCTTCATCAAAGCTAATGTGCTTGACCTTCTTATTATAGTTTTTAGCTGCTTTCTTCCTTTGAAAAAGAATGCTATTTAATGCCAAAATTCTAGCTTCATTCACGTTCTCTAATTCCAAGCACATACTCTGATGGTACTGCTTAGGAACTAACTAATCCTGGTCTCTCACCCTTGAGGACTTAATGTTAATTTCTACAGATAACACTGCATCATGCCCATATACTAAGGCATAATGAGTAACTCCTGTACTTGATCTTGGAGAAGTCTTGTAAGCCCATAATACATCCAACAGTAAGTTATGCCACTCCTTGGGATTGTCTTTCATAACTCTCTGTATTTCTTTTTTCAAGGATTTATTGGATGATTCTGCCTGACTATTTGCTTGTACATAATAGGGGGTAGAATTAACAAGGCTAATTCCAAATTCTACCACAAAAGACTTCACCATCTTCCCATCAAATATAGTCTCATTATCAATAGTTATAGTTTGAGGGATGCCGAATCTGCAGATCAGATCTTTAATGAATCCAATAACTTCAGTCTGGTCTACAACCTTGTATGGTTTAGCCTCGACCCACTTAGTGAAGTAGTCTGTAGCTACTAAGATGAAACAATGATGCTTCGAAGAGGGTGGATGTATTTTTCCCGTCATTTTCATAGCCTATCCTCTAAACGACCAAGGCTTCACAACCGCATGCAGATCAGTTATGGGTACATGTCTTATTGTGCCATGCTTTTGGCATGTCTGGCAACCTCTAGCATATTCTATGCAATCTTTAAGGATGGTTGGCCAATAGTAGGAAGGTCTTCGAAGCAGCCATCTCATCTTCACACCAAGTTGATGAGCACCACAGATGCCTTCATGAACCTCAGCCACGGCTGTCAATGCTTTCTTTGGGCCTAAACATTCCAATAATAACCCGTCTACCCCCCTTTTGTAGAGAGCATTACCGTACATTATGTATTGCAAAGATTGCAATTTGATTTTTCTGCTGGCTTTCGAAGATGGGCCAGCTAGATACTGCATTATTGGATGCCTCCAATCTTGTTCTTGTAAGTCATTATGATTAACTTCTAAGACCACATTCCTTTTATTTAAGGGTAGTATTACCTTTTGATATGTTGTTTGGCTTATGTTCATTTGAGTATTATCCATTCTCTTGAAATTCGAAGCTCTCTGAGCGACATCATTAGCTTTATTATTCAAGAATCTTGGGACATAAGTCACATTTGTTATCTAAAATTGAGAAAACAAATGTAATGCAACAATATAGTATGGCAACATGCTTACACTTTGTCACTTGAAAATTCCTTTCACCTGGTTAACCACCAATTGAGAATCTCCAAATATATCAACTGCGTGAGCTTGTAATCCAATAAGTATTTCCAGTCCCATTATTGAAGCTTCATATTCAACTTGATTATTGGAACAAGTAATTTCATCCACTCTGAAACCATGTGTGGTTTCTACCTCTTGTGGTGACTTAACCACCACACCAATTCCGGTTAGACCATTGGCTTTTGATCCATCGAATCACATTTTCCATGGTTCAACATTGACCATACCAAGCTCCATTATCTCTTGGCTTTCTGTTCGATATAGATGATCTGCCAAGAAATTAGCTAAAACTTGTCCTTTTACTACCTTTTGAGGGACATATTCCAGATGAAATTCTGATAAAGCTAGTATCCATTTGCCAATTCTTCCTCTCAACATAGGTCTAGATAACATATATTTAACCAAATTTGTGGTTGCAATTACGAAGACTGTTGTAGGCAAAAGATAGCATCTTAATTTCATTGCAGCAAAATACAATGCAAGGCACAGCTTTTCTACAACTGAATAGTTACATTCACAAGAATTTAGAAACCTACTAAGGTAATATACTGCTTGCTCTTTGCCTTCTTCATTGTCCTGGCTAGGAAAACTCCCAGTCAATCTTCTATCGTAGCAATATACAACTTCAAGAGCTTATCACCCTTTTGTGGCATCAGCACTGGAGGCTTGGTCAAGTAGGTTTTGATTCTTTCAAAAGTAGTTTGATGCTCTACTGTCCACACAAACTCCTCTTCATCTTTCAAACTTAATAAGGAAGAAAATACTTTAGTTTTTCCTGCAGTATTAGAAATAAATCTTCGAAGAAAATTAACCTATCCAAGGAATTTTTGTACTTATTTCTTACTTGATGGACGTCTGGCTTCAATGATAGCTTTGGCTTTGTTCTGATCAATCTGTATTCCTTTCTTGTGTACTACATAGCCCAAGAAGTTTCCAGCTGATATGCCAAAAGCACATTTGAGAGGATTAAGTTTTAACTTGAACTTTCTCATTCTTTCAAAAGTTGCTTCCAAGTGAAACAAATATTCCTCCATAGATTGGGACTTTACTACAATGTCATCAATGTAACACTCCAAATATCCTCCAATGAGATCATGAAAGATAGTGTTCATAGCCCTTTGATATGTAGTTGTCACGGCCCAAACCCGCCCCTATGGATTTAGCATCGCAACCGGCCAGTAAATCGTGATTATCGAAGGCCTGCTTAACAGTAATGACAGTAATACAGAGTAAAGGGGCTGGCAGAAGCCAAAACAGTAAATAAAAGATGTCCAATGTGCTGTAACAGTCTAAATGGAAAAAGGCTTTTTATAAACATGCCACATTGATAACCAAAACATATGTACATGCGACATATACACAAACATTCATGTCAGGGACTAAATCCCTAACTATAACTGTACAGTCAAGTCTTAAACATTTATTACAAAATAGAGACAGAAGGTGAAACTGAGACACCCCAAAACAGCCTTAGCTTGAATGAACTTGGAACCTCGAAGTGAGGCGCGGTGGTTGGCTTGACAAAACAAGAGCTTAACCTGACGCTCCTAGCATCGGTCCGGTGCCTGAACACCTATATATATATATATATATATATGAATAGTGAACTAAAGCCCAGTGAATAACATATGCGTAAAGGGGTTAAGAATGAATGTCCTTTCAGTAATTAAAACAGTCAATTGTATCAGTAAAATAGTTATTCAATCAGTGGTTCATATTTCATGCCATAACAGTTATTCAGAAACCATGATAGTCATATGTGGTACATCTAATAGCAAAACAGTACAGCAGGTCTTGACAGAGCGAACAGTCAGTTGATGGCCATCAAACAGTAAATAGTAGTGGTCCCAACATTGGAACCGACAGAGATCTTTGTAACAATAGCAGTAACAGTAACAGTAAGTTGCTATGGATGCCACAAATACAGTTTACAAATAGGACAAACATTCAATCAGTAAACGATGCTATTTCAGGAAGCAGTATAATCAATCGTTCAGAAATAGTTATAATTGAACGTATCTTTACAACATTGTTACTCACAGAGTACTGGACTACAGACAGCTAATGAGCGTCCTCGGATGCCAACCCTACAGTTGCAGAACGAACACACACTCGGGATTAATAACTTAGCTCCTAACTATACTGGTGTGGTTCTATAACATTATCCTCATTAAGATGCCTTAAACATGGCCTAGGAATGCCTAGGATGGAATGAGGATGCAAAAATGTACCTTAAAATACTTTTCAAAATTTTGCTGAAATAGGGGTCTCGCTCGAGCGTGGCTTTCTACGCTCGAGCGGGCATGCAGACAAAGGAGCTCCGCTCGAGCATGACTTCCCTTGCTCGAGCGGACTGCAAACTCATGAAAAAGTACTAGATGAACGATTTTCACCCTCAACAGACACTCGACCTCCGCTCGAGCGTGAGACTTAGACCCTCGCTCGACCGTGAATTCTCTCGCTCGAGCAGACTGTAAAACATATGAGCTTCTGGGCATATGCATTTCACGCTCGAGCGTGACTTCCTACGCTCGAGCAGAAGTGCATGTACTTAGAGTGCATGCTCGAGCGTGAAGTCCTCCGCTCGAGCGTGGATTCAAAATCTGGAATTTCTAGATTGATCCTCAAGCACAAAATTCAACTTCTAAAGCTTCAAACTCGATTCTTTTGGGCTAATTTTCTGAAAAACACTTGAAGACTCATAGTACAACATGTTTCAAAGATCAATTTATGAAATCAAGCCCAAAAGTAAGCCAATTGAACATAAAATTAAGTGTAAATACAAAGAATAATGCAAAATCATACATGCATGAGTTTCCAAGAGCTCTAGTGTTCCAAAACAAGATCAAATGCAATGTTGAGCTCAAAATCATGGTGAATTCATAGACCTCTACCAAAATATGAACATGCATGTAAGAGTTTTCATGAAAACAACCTCAAAATGCCAGAATATGTACATGCATGCATGAATTAGCTCACAATTCAACTCTTCAAATTAATTCTTGACTTTAACCTCCAATATTTCCATGAACCATGCAAGAAACAACTTAAATTCACAATTGAGATGATGAATTCTCTACCTTATGTCTTGAATTCTAGAAGTGGAAGCTCAAATATGCAAATTCCCTTCAATTCTTCTAAGTCTCCAAGCTAATTCTTGTTGAAATCAATTTTTCTCCTACTCTCCCTCTCTTTCTCGGTTTTGGTCTCAAGAAGGTGAGCAATAAGGCATCAAACACATGTGAATCAAGATTAGGTGAATGGCCTAGAATAATCCACTTAGTGGCAAACATGTAATAAAGCCAAACTAGTGTGATATAACATTATTTAATCTAATTTAATCATTCCAAATCAAATTTTAATTAAAGCTACCATAAAATCACATAAATCCTAATTAGCATATAACACTAATCGATTTTTGATTCGGTCGCTGATAAGACCTTCAATTCGCAGTTCGAAATTAAAACATGAACAGATTCATTCAGAAATCAAATAGATAGAAATGCATTTAAAACAATACACTCATACAATCGATTCAGGATATCATTCTTATCAGTTACTTATCATGCTTAAACACAGTTTGGCACTAATCAGATGTGAGGGTTGTCATAGTAGCCCCATCATTTTTCAAGCCAAATAGCATTTTAATCCATTCGCAGGTATCAATGTTCCCAAGACATCTGAATACTGTCTTGTGGATATCCTCTTCTGCAATGCAGATTGGGTATAACCAGAGTGCCCATCCATCATTGATAAAATCTTGTGCCCTGCTGAACTATCCACCAATAAATCTACTATGGTCATAGGGTACTCATCTTTTGGAGTTGCTAAATTCAGGTTTTTGAAATCGATGCATACCCTTATTTTACCATTCTTCTTAACCACAGGCACAATATTGGATAGCCATTCAACATATCTGGCTGTCCTAATAAAGCTTGCCTTAAGGAGCCTAAGAATTTCCTCCTTGACCTTCTGAATCTCTGCATGATTCATCCTCCTTGGTTTTTGCTTGTACGGCTTGAAATTAGGTCTCATAGGGAGTCTATATTCTACCAATGACCTTTTCAATCCTAGTAGTTCATTATAAGACCATGCAAAACAATCTTTATATCTCTTTAAAACCACCAACAACTGGTCCCTGTCAAGAGCATTTAACCAAGCACTTATATAAGTGGGCTGCTATATAGAACCTTCCTTCAAGTTAACTTCTTCCAACGGGTCCTGTATCTGAGAGCTCACTAATGTTTCTTTTTTAATTTCTTCCGTCTTCAAAGCAATTTCTTTGCTTTGTTTGCTCCCAGTTCCTCTAATTTAACATATTTGCTCTCCTCCTTATAGACAAAGTCTGTTTATAAGGCTTCTTCTTCATGTATCTCCTAGACTTTTGTTTTGAAGTCCAATGCACAGTATTTATCAAAGGCCAAAAACCTAACCAGTTACTGCTCCTGCTTGCAGCCAACTACCATGGTTTCTTTCTCTTGCTCTTGCACCTTCTGGACTATTGATTTTACGTCCAATACTGAGAACTTAATTGAAGCCAAAGATCTGGCTTCTTGGGCATCTTTTTGCCTACAACCAAGCATCATTGTCATCCTTGGCGACAAATTCTTCATCAGGACTTTCCTGGACTAAGTGCTTCAGTGTGCTAATTCTTCATCAGCCGTCACTTCGGCTAATCCATCAGGTTTTCTCAGTATACTGAGTAGTGTCACTCATTCAGTATACAATTTGGCCTCTGCAAAATCTGTACAAGCTATGAAAGGTTGAGGGTCTGCATTGATCTCCTCTGTCTCTCCATTGCACAAGGCCATCATTATTTTCTGATGTTGAGATGAAGACACACATTTCACTACAACAAAAAAGGCCTTTGGTGACAGACTGATTTTGTCTCCAAACATTAAATTTTTGTCACTAAAGTGATTTGCGACAAAAAAAATTTGTCACCACGTTCGTGGCCTATACGTCGTCGCTGAAAGTACCTGGTGACGAAAAACAGTTTCGTCGCTAAATGTTGAATTTTTCGTCCCCTATAACATCAATTTCGTCACCAAAATTAAATAATATTTTATTTTAATTGTTTTTCGTGATGAAATATTTCGTCACCAAATAGATTTTAGTGACGAAAGTTTTCCTCACCAATGATATGGATTAAGGTGACAAAAAAATTCGTCACTAAAATGACCAGAAAAGAAAATTCTTCAATGACAAAAAACATTTTGTCACCAAATATTTTAATTTAGCGACAAAATATTCAGCAAATATGACGAAATTATTTGTTTCGTATTATATCATTAGTGACAAAATTATTCGTCATGTTTTTAAAAACTAATAGCGACATTTTTTATTTTGTCACTAATAAAAATTAAAAATTTTGAAACTAGGGGTACTATTTTCTTCCAAATTTTTTTCTTTTCAATAACAATTCCCTACGTATTTCAATAACCTGTTCAATAAAATATCTATTACAAATCAATACAAAAATCTGTTCATTTTTAGAAACATCACAATCGAATTTCAGCACTATTCACAAAAATACAATATGACCTGCATGCGGATTATAAATATGTCTCCTAATATCCACAAAAAACGTCTACTAATATCCACAAAAATATCATATCAACTGCATGCGGATTACCAAACAGATCTCCTAATATCCAATGACAAAACATGTCTACTAATATCAACAAAAGTAAAATATCAAGGGCGGATTAGCCAACATGCACTGTAATACCAACAACAATATAAAATTTACAATGCAACCAAAATACATGTAAGGTAATATGAACAAAAACATAAAATGAGCTACCATCTGCCCTCCAAATTACCAAACATGTCAATATCAAATCTTGAATCTGCAAAAAAATGAAACACAAAAAAAAAAAAAAAAATGCAAGTTAGACAATTATTATCTTATCCATAAAATATACAATTTAACATGCATTTTTCGAATTAATTTTCAAATTGGGAGTCCGGTGCAAGTTTCGTAAGTTTCCACAACTTACATTGGTCCCTCCCGATGTGTTTGAGGTGTTCCCCCGGCCGTCCCGTGGCTGTTGCACGATTTTGACCCCCTGAAGGTCTATTTTCAAGCTTAAGTGTAAAAAAGTACAATTTTGGACTTAGTTTTCAAACCGAGAGCCCCGTGCTAGTTCCGTAAGTTTCCACAACTCACATTGGTCCCTCCCGAGGTGTCTGAGGTGTTTCCCGGGCCATCTCGTGGCTGTTGCATGATTTTGGCCTCCGATGGCCTATTTTCAAGCTTAAGTGTGAAAAAGTACATTTTTGGACTTAGTTTTCAAACTGGGAGTCCCATGCTAGTTCCGTAAGTTTTCACAACTCACAGTGGTCCCTTTCGAGGTGTTTGACATGTTCCCTGGGCCGTCTCGTGGCTGTTGCACGATTTTGGCCTCTGATGGCCTATTTTCAAGCTTAACTGTGAAAAAGTACATTTTTCGACTTAGTTTGCAAATCGGGAGTCCCGTGCTAGTTCTGTAAGTTTCCACAGCTCACATTTGTCCCTCCCAAGGTGTTTGACGTGTTCCCCGGGCTGTTTTGTGGCTGTTGCACGATTTTGGACCCCGATGGCCTAGTTTGAAGCTTAAGCGTTACAAAAGTTCATTTTTTGACTTAATTTTTAAACCGGGAGTCCCGTACTAGTTCCGTAAGTTTCCACAACTTACTTTGGTCCCCCCCGAGGTGTTTGAGGTGTTACCCGGGCCGTCTCGTGGCTGTTACACGATTTTGGCCTCCGATGGCCTATTTTCAAGCTTAAGCGTTAGAAATGTTCATTTTTTGAGGGATTCATGTAAGTGCAACTGTTTAATGACTAAGCGTTAGAAACTTTGGAGTGTCACGATTCAAATAAATTGATATGCAATTAATACAAAGAATTTAAGGGATTCATGTAAGTGCAACTGTTTAATGACTAACTTGGTTTAACACGAGTACATATACCATGCACATCAAAATATGTAAATTTCTTATGAACTTAATTGTTGAAATACTGTATTTGAACATCTAATAAGCACAAGGTGTAATAAAAAATAATGTGGAACAGTAAAGCATGTAATTTGATTAGTATAAAATTAGTATAAAGTCCTATAACAGATTTATATTGAATGGGAAAAAAATACTAAATCCATAAACTTAAGAATATTACATTTTGAAGTCTTTCATACCCTTACTGGCTAAATTTTGTGATTTCTGTTTGCTCACCAAGAGCTGCTTGAAGTCTCCAAACCTGACATGCAAGAGAATCAAGTGCAAAACAGGAAAGAAATACAATCAAACTCAAGCACTGTGTAATACAATAATTGTAATGAACAAAGAGACTTGATCATTTGGGAGACCCCCAAAAAAAAATTATAACGAAAACCAAGAAAATATTGACTTAAAACAAGTAAAACGTTAAAAGTTAAGAGTACAAATCAAAAAAAGTATAAAGTAAGATCAGGAAAAAAAAATTATTAGAATTTGTTTTTTAAATACGTGAAAGGATAGTAAATAACAACTCCATAATGTTAAAAGTTTTCTTCATGGAATTCATCACTGAATGAAATTCAATAAGTAGACTCACAAAGTTGTAGGTGAATATCTGCTTTGAAAAGGTGATAGTCAACGAATCAGAGGAATTAAATAAAGAGAAGTGCAATGAATATATGCTATAAAGAGGAATTAAATAAAACTTACATGGCCACCCAAAAGTTACATATGCATCTTAGTCAACCTTAGTAGTCCCAAAGACTCGTTCATAGACAGTACGACCATACTTAATAGATATAAATTGGAAAGGGGATACTATGAGATATATGATCACCTCCTCCACAAGATCCTTCTTAGGGATTTTCTTCACTATTTTAGGAGGATAGCCACAAAAAGTGTTATAACTGCATATATAGGACTTAAGAGTGAAGGACGCCTATTACAAACTACATAATGACTCCCATCTAAATCCCCATAACTGACAGATCCTTAAAGAACCCATCTAAATATTACAATAAGGAACCAAAAACCTACAGGAGACTCGAGCAAAAAAATATGGATAAATTTAAGTTGGAAAAGTATACAAGGACAGCAAGATATGGCAAATAAACTAGAATATTTGGATAACTTCCTAATAGCCAATCTCTATCAGGAAAACATAAATATACTGCTGATGAACAAACTTAATTTAGGGGAAGGTCAACAACAAGAAGTTTGGGGACTAGGGTAGATTCATTGCTATCAGAAGCAAGAAGTTTTCACTCAACAACATATCAAAGTAGAGAAAATCTGATTAAGTTGGGGACTTGGGTCACACTAACCATGGTTGCAAATAATCACTATGATCAAATATGATACATATATATATATATATATATATATATGGAGAAATTAGACTCCTCAATTAGCATGACTACTGTCAAGAAAATTGCCATGTACAAAAAAGCACGAAAATCTGATGCTCTTCCATGCACCACGCATTTTTTCTTTCATCATAAATTCAGCTACAACTAATAGTGATAATAATCAATTGATGTATCATAAATATTTCATATTTCAATCTGCAATCATGTATCCCACAACAATCATAGCAATCTACACACAGAATGATATCACCAGGTCCAATTACATCAGACTCCATAATTATTTAACAATAAATAAATAAATAATTCACCAGCCAATCAATTTCCCTCTCTATCCGTTAACAGTCAATGCATTTACACACGCATAAACATACCAATGCAAACATACATATGTAATATTCGACTTCATTAGCCAATTTCACAATGGGAAAAATTAACAATTAGCGATCAAGTTGGGAAAATTAAATAGGAAAACCCATCAACATTGAGCATCAAACTCACAAAACTTAAAATTTTAACTCACAAACTTCAAGATCGCTGCTGCAGAACTCATGGTGCGATTGAGACAAGCGAAGAGGCTGGAGTCCCACTGAGCTCGACGCAGAGGTTCGCCCATAACGCTGTCGTGCCCTAGCGGCAATCCGTCGGTGGTCCAATAAGGGTTGCCGGAAGCTGCCGACAGAGAATGCTTTTCTGCCGCCGCAGCAGGCATAGGAGGAGGAGGAGGAGCTGCGATTTGCTTGGTGGCTCTCTTCTCATCGTTGTCTACGCTGAGTGCCTTAGAGTATGGGGGCTCGATTCCTCTGGATTTTCCATTGAGAAGTAGAATGAAACCCTAAAAAATATAAATGGAGAGAAAGAGGAAGAGGGGTTGAGAAAATAGAGAAAGAAAGGGTCAAACGCTTTTATCCCCCTAAATATTTTATTAAATTTTTTTTAATAACTGAAAATTATTTTTTGACAATAAAAAATTATTTTTAATTCGGCGACTAAATAATTTTAGTGGTCAAAACTCATTTTTTGGAGACTATAAATTTTTTAATAGCTGAAAATAAATTTTTATTTTTCATTCGATAACTAAATAATTTTAGTTGCCAAAACTCATTTTTTGGCGACTAAAAATTTTTCTAGTCGCCAATTGTGGCATTTTTCGCTATTAAATTTTTTTTTAGTGGCCAATAATCAATATACCCCGACTAAAAAAAATAGTAACTGGAATTTTTTAATATTTTAATCAATTAAAAAAATAATTAAAATATTAAAAAAATTAACAAAATAAGGATTGAAACTTGAAAAATAGTTTTTGAAAACTGAAACCAAATGAAATTGATTCAAACTCACCTATTTAATAAAGGGGCTTAAATGGGTTTGGTGAAGGTGGAGTGCTAGTGGTGGTGGTAGTGGAGTGGCGACGGTGGAAGTGGAGTGGCAGCAACGGGAGTGGTATAGTAAAAGCAGTGGTGGTGTAAGCAAAATGGTAGCGGCGGCGGTGGTAATGGTAGTGGTGGGGCAGTGGTGGTGGTGGAAGTAGTAGAGAGTTGATGGTGGTAGTGGTGGTGATGTAGTGGCGGGGGCAGCGGTGTTGGAGTAGCGGCGGTGGTAGAGTAGCGGCGATGGTGGTACTAGTGGTGGTGAAATAGTAGCGATGGTGGTCTAAAGGTGATGGTGGTGGTGGTAAAGTGGCAGTGGTGGTATTGGTGATAGAAGAGAGTTAGTGGCGACAGTGGTAGAGTGGTGATGGTGGTGGTGGAAGATAGGTGGTGGTAGTAGTGATAGTAGTGGTGGAGTGACAACGGTAGTGGAGTAGTGGCTACAGTGGTTGTGGAGTAGTGGCGGTTGTGGCGATGGAAGTAAAGGAGAGGTGGTGGTGGAGTAGTGGTAGCAGTAGCGGCGGTGGTAATGGATCCGTGATGGCAGAGATGGTGGTGGTGTTGGAGTGGTGGCAATGATGGTAGAAAAATCCATTTAAACAAGTACTCATGCCTAACCCAAAGAGCGCTTTGCAAAATAGGAACTGATTTAGGCAAACAAAGAAGGCTTCTCGCTTATAGATGAAACTACGTCGTTTTGCATAATAAAACTATAGGAGACGAAATTATTTCCTCATGGAATATTTTGTACAGTGGTGACGAAAATTTTCGTCTCTAAAATGGCGCCAAATATCCTTCGAAATTTTCCAAGGGCGGGAATTTTTTTTGCGATGAAAAATAAAATATAGAGACGAATAAAATTTTCGTCACCAATTGTTTTATTGATTTTAAGTATTTGGTGACGAAATTTGGTTTTTCTCTCTAAAAATACTACAATTGGAGACGAAATCTTACTTTTATCTCTAAAACAAGTATATTTGAAGACGAAATTTTTTTTCGTCATGCGTTTTCCTCACCAAAGACCTTTTTTGTTGTAGTGTTTGTTGGTGTGAATCCAATCCCTACCAAGTAGACCATTATACTTAGCATTGCTGTCAATAACGAAGAATGCCGTCATGCAGTCCCTGGTTCCCACACTCAGATTGATAGGCAAAATACCCCGGGCCATCTATTTGTCTCCAGCGAAACCAGCAATGGTTGTGCTGGTTGGGATTAATCTGGGGTTCCTTTTTCCTAGTTTCTTCAAAGAAGATTTTGTAAGCAGGTTTACTGCTGCCCCATTATCCATCAATACCGGGTTTATCCGTATCCCATCGAAGAAGGCCTTAATATACAAGGGTTTGACATGCTGTGTCATGGATGTCGTGGGATAGTCAAAAGGGTATGAGAGGTTAATACTCACCTCTTCCTCACTCTCGTCTCCAGTTTCCATTGGTGTGGCCACTTCGGATTCGTCTTGCACCATACTAACTTTTAAGTCTTCACTAGAAACTGGAATTGGGTCAATCTCCTGACCTTCTTGGTTTTCATCTTTAGCTTGGAACTCCTGTGGTAGTATATGCACCATATTCACTGACACTAGAGGAAACAAGCCAAATTGGATGACTGGCTGTATCTGTTTTTTTTCTTGGCCAACTGGTTCAATTACTTCATAAGCATCTTTTATGTTGTATTCTGGCACTTCAGTACCAGTGACTTTCTTCGAATGGTCTATTTCTGCTGGTTTTTCGATCAAAAATGTATGTTCAGCCATGAAGGCTTCAAACATTTCCTCCTCAACCATCTCCTTCCTTTGGCCTAGGCCAACTTCTCCCTTTGTCTCACTATCGTTGTCCATCAAAGCCCTTTCATATCCTACTAAACTGGATCCTTTTTTGCCTTTTAGTTCGGAGTGAACTTTGGCCAACTGCTCTCTACTGCAACTTCTTTTGTCTTGAGAAGTCGATTTTGGACTATGATCTAACTTTGGACTTTTTCTTCCCTCTGTTTGGCCCTTTGACTGGACCAATGAATAACTTTCCCCACTTTCTTTCAGATCCTTCTGGTACTGAGTGTATCTTCGCTGGATCTTTTTCCTTTGGGATCTAGAAATCACTGGGACCATATTTGGTTCCTTTGTTTTTTGATGCTTTAGTAACACCCAATTATTTGGGGCCACCAAGGGAGGTTTAACCATCCTACCCTGGTCTCCAATAACATTTCTTTGGGTAGGTATTTCCTTAGGTTTGTTCTGCATGACAAACCAATCTGGAACTCCAGGTACCCATGAACCCACTAGCTCAGTTGTTGAACTGTCTCTTTCTTCCTTCGAAGCCAATTTCGAAGCTGCCTGTGAAGGCCACTGCTTGGCCCTGACTCCCTATTTTGGGCCTAATTCAGGCCTTCCATGAAGGTGGCCATTTTCCATCTTATGTGAGGCTAGTCTAGGGGGGCCAATCTCTGGCTTTGATCCCATAACTTGAGCCCACTTCAAGTCTCCTCTCAGGATGATTGCCCTCCATTTTATAATAGTTGGGTGGTCTAAACTCATGTAGAGGTCTCTTGCCCTTGGAGTGCACTCTAGTGGCTGTTGACCCAACCATGAATGGTTGCTGCCTAGGACCAGTTAGATATGGCCTTTTGTTATAGGCACTGGTTGGTTTAGGACACCTCTGCACATCCTTGTAATACTGCTTCCCATCAATCGGAAGCCCTTTCAACCACTTGTAGCTCAACCTGCACCTAGGATACATTCTTTGCATGACAACGGCCTCTAAAGAGTCATCATCCAATGCCTCCTCATCAAAGTCTTCCCTCTGGTCTGCAAAGCCCTGTTCAATAGTTGGTGAACTTCTAGCATCTTTCTTGATAGTAGTCTAGCTGGCAACATGCATTTGCACATTAACCTCTTCCAATTCCTTCAAGGATAAGTTCTGGAAGTTTGGCACAATAACATTGGCTGCAACTTCTCCAATTTCTGGGAATGGATTAGTGTCAATCCCCATAGCCTTTTCTACTTTAGCTGGGAATTTTAAACTCTTGGATCTTGTCCCGAAAAACAATACAACTTTTAATTGAGTGAGACCAAGAATTATGCCATTTACAATACATTTTTCCTTTAAGTTCCTCTAGAGACAGAATTTTGACTCCTTTTGGTAACCTCAGGAAGTTTGTCGCAAGCAAATGATCAAAAATTTCATCTGCCTTTGTTAAATCGAAAGAATATTTCCTATGAAAGCCTTTCTTTTTAAACTGTTGATCTATTATTGTGTCTTTATGAATTAATGCCTCACAGATCACAAGTTCTTTTCCTACGATCTCTGTTGCATCAATCTCATAATTAGGATCTCTACAATAAGTCTTGTATGATGCATTACTTCGATCTTGTTCTTCCTCTAGTAATGTTTCATACCTAGACACCTTATGGGTTAATTCTACTAAGTCTCTAAACTCAGTTGAGTCAAACTTCTTTCGAAACATAAACTCTAAACCATTGTGAGCCAATCTCATGAATTCAGGCTCTGGTAGGATGGTCCTACATTTGTTTCGTGCTCTTTTGAATCTGGAAATAAATTGAGCAGCCTCCTTGTTAGGCTTTTGACTCAACCTTGCCAAGTCTGCCATGGAAACTTCTGGCTCCATTTGGAAGAATTGGGCATGAAACACCTCCTCCATTTGTTGCCAAGTTTGGATAGAGCCAGGTGTAAGGTTAATATACCATACAAAAGCTACCCCAGTTAGAGAATTTGAAAATAGTCTTAACTTCATGTAATCATTATTGGTAAATTCACCACATTGGGCAGCGAACCTAGCAATATGCTCTACCGTTGACTAGTTTCCATTCCCATAAAAAAGAGCAAAGTCTGGTATCCTAAACCCTCTTGGGTATTCATGTACCCTATCTACCCATTCTGGATATGGTTTCCTGTACATAGGAGTTAGAACCCCCCGAGCCATCGGTCTACACATCTCTCTAACAATATCAGCAATTTGGTCCCTAGGAACCATACTTTGTGCTTGTTGAACCACTACTAGAGGAACAAACACAAGATTTGGTGGACAACCTTGTGCCTGAGGTCCTTTTGGTCCATAGGGCAGTATATTGGGACTGGTTGTCCCTGTGGTGCTGGCTGCTATTGAGGGTATAAGTGACCCCTCTGAGCCTGTCCTGCGAAAGGTGTTGGAACAGGTGTTGTGTCTCTTCTAGTCACAAGAAGCACTTCCAACCCCCCGAGTATAAATTCTAACAAAGGATTAGTGAACCCCCTTGTGCCAAATATGGCTTCGAACATAGGATTTGGAAGCATCCTTATGTCATTTTCTTGTGTTGGCCCGAATCCACCAATTTGCATGGTTTTATTGTTAAGTAATGAGGCATTTTGATTTGTCACATGCCTCGAAAGAGACTCATACCAAGACTGAGGTGATGGTTTTTCATAGTTTTGATTACTAGTTTAGCCATTAGTATGTCTATTACTCTGCATTGGCTGTTTATCTCTAGCCAATCTTTGCTAAGGGACATTTGAAATTTCCTCTATGTGCCTTGCGTTAGTTGGATGATGAGTATTCATTCGATCCATAAAGGATATTGCCCATTTTTCCATTGTGTTCATTAACTGTTGTCCCATGGCATCTACCAGGCCTCCCCATGGATTCATTGGCTGAGTAGGTGGAACAGTGGCTGGTCCAATTCCTTGGTCTCATCCAATATTTTGAACATGTGGTACTTGCTCCGAAGTGCTGGTCTGTTCGACCATAGGTTCTGATAAAATAGGTACTTCCACCGGATGTGTTATCACATTATCATCTGGATTAGGTATTTCTACCTCCCCTTCCACGCCTTCTTCCAAGCGCTCATTTTCTCCTTGTCTCCTACGTCTAGCCATTTCAATTTGTCCCACCGGGTGTACCAAAAATATATGTTGGCTTTTTGGCTTTCGAAGGTTATTATTGTAATTTTAAGCGTGCCAGTAAGGATCAATCAGTTCTTACAGAAGATTAATTACCAACCAATTATCAAACGATTGTATTTTAGTTCTTCCAACCTTAATGAAGATGACTTTTACTAGTGGCTTTGTTTAGGAGAATTAAGCAAACAACGATTAAATGAAGAACAATTGTAGCATTTCATTAAGTAAAAATGAAAGACTTACAATGATCCAATTCAGCCTCGTAGAGGTTTACAGCAACAAGCTACTTGAAACTACTCATATGAACGAAGTGCAGTGCAGTGCAGTGCAGTGCAGGAATTTGAAGTATAAAAATGTAAAGAACAAAAAATGTAAAAACTGGAAGGAAAATAAAGTAGATAAAAACTGGTTTTTTAGATCTGAGTCTGGGACTTCTTTCTGGGGCCTTCTCTGCTATTTATACTTCTCAATGACAACCGTCGAAAAGAGTTTTTAACCGTCGAATCATCCCTCCATGATCGTTGATCATGTTTCCTCACAGTTAGCTCCACTACACCATGTCTGCAGTTAGGCTTTCCTCATGATCTTGAATTTACATATATGAGTAACTATTAAAGTCACGTCATCTTGCATCTCTTTGCTGATCCAGTGCTATGCAGATCTACAATAACCAATACTCACTGCCATGTGTGTGATTATGATTGAAGATTTGAATTGTCTTCCCGTATTGCCCTCATCCTGCCACGTGTTGAACTGTGATTGGCCTATACAAAATATGTAGCCAACAATTATGTCAAGTCTTGTTGACATATATATGTACGCCTACAGAGGGTCTTGAACTTAGTTTTCAAGTCAGACATGTGGTCGCTTTTGGTGACTTGAAAATAGGAATCTGGATAGTCTGTTTGATAGAAGCAGTTTGGTGGATTTGCAATGCCAATTCCCAGAATCATGGCTTGTCCAATTCTTTGAGCTTCTTCTTTTTCCAATTACATATGTGTATATCTGCTTAATTAAATTAATTGTCTCTATAAAAGCTTGTAAAGCTGTTGGATAGATAATTAAACCCCATTTGGGAATTGGCTAAAAACTATACTCCCAAATGGGCCTTAATGGTGGTAGAGAGAACTTTGAAGAAAGTACACATGTCTTGCCATTTGTATAGGTGAAATTTTTACTCACCAAAAGTTAAAAGCCAAAAGTGAAGGGATCAAACTGAGATTTAATGAAAGTGTAAAGATTAAAGTAAGATTATTGATGAAAATGTAGAGACATTAACGAGATGGGAAAAAAAATGTCACGTTTAACTCGCATGACAAGTTTTGTCAACCTTGTTAACAATAGTTTGACAGATTGGTAGCGTTGCAATTTGATTTGTAGAGAGTTGATTATCATAATTAAAAATATAAATATTAGAATGTGATTATTATGAAAGTACAAGATATTGAGTACAATTAACCCTGCCAAGTTAAAATGTCAATCTAATTTGTGTGTGACACAAGACAGGTTTTCAGTTGGATTAAGAGAGCATCGAGGAAAGTGGTTACACATGACATACCTTCTTGTGATTTATACACTAATGTTGTGTTTGGTTAAAAGATTTGAGAAGGGATTTAAAAAGAGAAAGGAAATAGATATCTGAAATTAGGTAAAATATAAGTATGTTTTATTTACATTTCACCTAACTTTTTTATTTCTCTTTCTAAATCCCTCTTCAAATCCCTCAACTAAACACAACATAAAAAAAAAAATTAGATTTATCTATCATGATTTTCTGTAGCATAAACATAAACATTAGCAATACCACGACTTGGAAGACCGCGAGGATATTATTATTATTTTAAAATCAAAATTTTCCTCTCAAAAAAAAGTAAGGCCTGTTGGCATCAAGTTGTTTTGTTTTTAAAAGTGGATTTATTAGTGATTTTTTTAAAATTTTGTCACTAAATTTTTATTTATTTATTTTATTTTTCGGAATGATCTTTTAGAAGCGACACATGTGACATAAGAAATTGATCTGATAATTTTTGTAATATTTTTTTTAAAGATGAAAATGTTTAATTTTTTAAATCTTTAGTATGAAAACCAAAAGCAAACGAATTAGGTAAAGAAGCAATGATTAAATCAGTTATCTACAAGTAAATTTTATTTTAAAAGTATAGGTGTTTTCTTAAAATAAATTTTTATAAAAAAAATTCGATAAGAAAGTAATTACAAATATGAGAAATATTATATTATCAAACAAAATACTAGTCCATTATAGTTAAAAACTCAATAAAATCTACCCAAGCCTAAGCCTAACAACCACTCAATTACTACCTACATACAACTCCTATAATAGGAGAGAAATAAATACCACCACAAGATATCGAACACTTCTTCATAAGAGTTAAATTCGAAATCTCACACTAAAAAATGTTACAAAATCATTAGACCAAATGCCCCGATAAGTTTAACGTGAAAAGCATGGTCTACAAATTTGATTGACCCTTTGAACAAATATATGTACCAAAAACCTTCCCTACAAATTTGATTTGAGTAAGCAAGGTTTCGTGGAACACTTGGTCTACAAATTTGATTGACCCTTTGAACAAATATGTACCAAAAACCTTCCCTACAAATATGATTTTAGTAAGCAAGGTTTGGTTTTAAAAGGTAAGATTTTAACTAATTGTCGTATACATATTGAGAGGGAGATTTGTAATCTGGCTTTGGACCGTGGTAGAAGCCGGGGTAAGATAGGTCCAAGTGTGATTGTGCCGAGCTAACGTAGGCTTCTCCGGAATTGGTTTGCTCGGTCGAGGCCCAGGTCCCACGTTTGGGCCGAGATAACTTGGCCGAGGTGATAGTTGGCTAGCCCGGGTTTCATGGTTCACACATTTAGCTCGGCAGGAAGAATCTTCTGGATACCGGCCTAGTCCGTCTGGAGCTCGATTTTACCGAAATACTATTGAGCTCGGTAGTGGTGGAGCTCGGCGAGTGGCACTGTTGGACTCGTTAAGTAGCTTGGTCGAAGGAGGCCGGGCATGATTTTGCCGGGCTGCCCGTCCCCGCCAATGTCGAGTGACGGTTTGATTAGGTGATATTTAACTGAATTTGCGCTGACAGATAGGAGAGCAGCTCCATGTGTCAATAAGCGAATGGATGCAGAGGCGAGCGCAGAAAGTATAAAAGCATGACTGCGCCCCCCATACTGAGGATGGAACTTCATCTGGTGAGAGAAATTCTCTTCCTCTCTCTCTCTATCTCTGAGTGTGTGCTAACTTGACCGTCGGAGGAGTTTTCCGGCAACACACTGCCGGGTACCTCACCGCCGTTATGTTCGCAGGTTAATCAGACCGAAGCGGAACTTGGACGTAAAGAATACAGGCAGTACCGAATATTTGCCCCCGTACACATATTAGTTACTTTCTATGCATTTACACTCCATATGGATTGGATCCCACAAAAATAGACCTAATTAAATTTGAAAGGAACAGCCAACGAAACCCCCCACCGTCTTGATGCTAGATGATTTCTTTTCTTTAAAAAAAATGGACACACGTGCTACTGCAACCCATATAAAACAATGCAGCCCCACTGGGTGAAACCACGTCGTTTCACATAAAAAATAAAATAAAATAAAAGCAACATTCTTCATGGTTTTAGAATAGGAGTGGACATTAGTCCATTGACCTGTTTTGTTTGTTCGGTTTAATCTTATTTTTTTAAGATTTGAGAAGATTATTTAAATTTATAGGGTCACGTTGGATTAATATTTTTAATCTAATATATTAATGAATTAGGCTTGAGATTTATATTTTTAACCTAATCTGGCTTAGCCACATATTAAATTAATTAATTAATTAATTAATTATAATATTTTAAAATATATATTTCTTGTAGGGATCTATATTTTATCTGTGTTGATTTTATTGAAATTTTCACTTGTGGCGATGTGTGATTGAATTAATTTAAAAATCTTTCAATTTATAATGATGTCAGTATATTTATTTAAGAAATATAATGTGTGATTGAATTTAATTCCGAAATTTTTTTTTAATATATAACCCGATGAGTAGATTTAGAATTTATAATTATTTTTTAAACTTCGCTTAGACAAATGTAGAAACTCAATACTAGGCCAAGTTAGGCCAAGCCGGACTTAAATAAACACAAAATTCCTTATCATATAGTGCTGCGGCCCAACCCAACAAATGTCCACCCTAGCCTACAATGAATCTCTTTCTTAAATTGATTGTTATGTTTATTATTATTTTATTATGAGAATTCTGATTTTGTTCACACAAATTATTTTTGATTAATTAAGTGGTGTCTTTTGTTAATACAATTTGAAATGTACGAACAAATTCATTTTCTTACCATGGAGACCGATTATTGAATTTATACTATTGTTTGATTATGATTGTACAAAATTTAATTTTCTTTAGGTCTTACTTAATCGCATGCATATCAAATAACTCATTTCATTAATCAATTAATAAGTCAATGACTTTTTTGTAATGATATGAAAAATATATTTTAATTAAGGAAAATTTATTAGAAAATTCTTTTTTAAGTGTTTGTATTTCAATTAATTCATAAAATATTCTTGTATTCTAATAAATCCTATTATTTGAGCATTTGATCTACCATATCATAATTCTCATATTTAATGTATTTTATGGATATTTATATTCTTACAAATATTTTTTGAACGGTTAGCAATTTGGTTATGTGAATATTTATATTTTACAATGTGAATATTCACATTGATGGTGTGAACATTCACATTACGAAAGTGAATATTATTAGAGGTCTTTTAGTAACTATGTCACCTATAGAACTTGATGGGACATAACAAAATAATGTGAACTAAATAGAATATAAATAGGTGAAAAAGGGATTCATGAAAAAGTGCCCCTTTAATTAATAGTTTTGATAATTTTATTGTTGTATTAAAAAGTAAGTAAGAATTTTATTTATTTTTTTATTAACTATATTAAATGACAAATTTTAATGAGAGAGCATTTGTAATTTCGATAAGAGACATGTATTCCTCATCGATCTAGTTCAATTGCTTCGTTTTTTCCCATTTTTAAAATATTGAAATATTTAATTCAATTGAAGAAAAGTACTAAAATTACATTTGTACGGGGTGAAATATTCTCTGTTCTCCGTACTCTTTGAATCCAAGTTTCACGTAACGTTACTTAACCTGAGAACAAAAAGATAGTGAGCTGCCCGACGGTGTGCTTCCGGATAAACCCTCAGACCATCAAATCAGCACTCTTGGAGAAGAAGAAGAATAGAAAGAGCACTATAGAGAAAGAGAGAGAGTTGAGAATTCCTTCAGATTGCTTACCACTAACGTCTCCATGTTTCTCCTTTTCTAGGCCGGCCATGCAGCCTCAGAGATTCTGGGCGCACTACCTCTGCTGTCTTTTTCTGGGTAGGCGGCTGTGCTTTCCTCTACCTTCCTTACACGTGCAGAGACCAAAACCTCCAAATAGCGTTTGTCGAACCGTCAAATGGTATTGATGCATACCAGAGTGGATTTCTCCTTCTTTACCATTGGTCCAGGTAGCTTACACAACCAGGCTATCACTTGGAAAAAACAGGCATCACAACAGACTGGAACGATCGAGCTATATCAAACCGGTCCATCTAATTTGACTGGTTGTAGGGCGCGCAGTTCAGCATCTAGGCCTCGCCCCGCTATCTCGTAGGACATCTCGACCCTACGTCAGTCCGGACTGTCCGTAGCTCAGCCTAACGCATCAATGTAGTCGTAGCCCTTCACATTCTGGTCGACGGTCTGCCTAGTCCAACGTAATGGACCGGGGAGCCGTGTTGGTTCAGTTCGATCAGGCATAGGGTTTTTGGCCCTCGCAAGGCCCAACACCATATCCCGTGCTACCGTAACTCGACTCACTTGTTCGGCACAAATCTCCCTCTCAATTGTCCCTTAATCCCATCCGAGCTGAGCGTGATTAGGATTACTATTCTGATCGAGTTGTCCAATTTGGTTGGTCGTTGAGGATTGTGCCAATTGTCTTGTCATCAATCAATCAGCCATACTGACAAACCATCTTTTCAGCGCCAAGTGGCCTTTCCTAACTGGTTTCGTGCATTCCTACAACTGTCCCACTATCTCCAAAATTTAAAAAGTTGGCGCCCTTTCACTATCATTCATATATACGAAATGTTTGACCCTCCTCCTTACCACTGTTCATCTTCCTTGTGCAAACCCTAAACCCTCTCGAGTCTTTGCTCCCTTTGCCGTTGTCATCACTGTTGTCGCTCTTGTTTGCACTATTTCCAGTGTTTTCCATCTCAACGAGCATCACAGCGCAGGTTGAGGTAGATTGGAGTTTGATGGCTACTCAAATCTGTAAGTCCCTCTTACTTTTATCGTCATTTTTTGTTTTTTGTGTTCTTCACTTTCCTTCTTCGTTTAAGACCGTTGATATGCTGCCAATGCTCCTTTCACGAGGAAAAATTGGTAGGCATATGTAAAAATTAGGCAAAACTAGAACTAATAACACAAATAGGGCTCACGTGCCCCTCATTCCCCATGATTTTAATATGTAGTCTCGAGTTTAGGACGAACAAATTGATTTCTGGGCAGAACCAAGCTATTTCTCAATTTAGATTTTCAAATAGGATTGAGCCGAGCTGAAAGTGGTTTATGGACCTTCCAAGTGACAGTGGCCGCGCTGGAAACTTGGGGGATCATCTAGTTGAGATAGACGTCAATTAATTAGGATTTGGCCTAGAACTGGCCTAACATGTTAGGTTTCATGACCGATCTAAAACCCAAACCATGTCGAATTTTAGTATGCAAAAACTTTTGAGAGTCGTGCACTCATTGCCATGCTAACACTTGCACTTATTTTTAATAATGCAAAACTAGGACCGACCAGGTCAACATCACATCGGTGAGGCACAAAGACCGAGAAAATAATAACCTCAGCAGCTCTATTTTGACCGAGCTGCAATCAATTTACTATACCAAATAAAACCAGGATAGATGGGAAAATATCGTTTTATAGCGTTCCTGATGATGTCCATCTTGAGCTGGCCAAGAAAAGGTATACTCCTTGGGGAAAATTGGACAAATGCCCCTTCATGGTCATATCTATTGTAAAAGGCGGCCTACGTTTCCCGATCCAACCCCTAATTTGTGAATTTTTTAGGCAGACTAGGCTGTGCCAAAACGAGGTGTCCAACAATACATATAAGATAATAAACGGCGTAGCCGCGCTGAACCGAATCCTCGGCTGGAATCTCGGCCTCATCGAGATATTCCACCAGTATGCACTTAGCAAAAATAAAGGAGGATTTTGCTGGTATCTCAAGTTAGGAATGACCGAGCAAAACTTATTGAGGGTAACCCGGATAAAGAGACAAACAACGACGATTTCCTATGAGTGTTCGGTAATTATGAGGACACCGAAGCGCCCATACCAGGTTGGTACATAAAAAAAAAAAACCTTTGGGAGCGCTGGTGAGCACCTCAGCATGTTTTTAATTCTGTAATTGTTCTTGTTTTTGCCGATCTAACCCTTGCTTTCCTTTTGCAGACTACAAACTTTTGGCAGATGATTACTCATGTGCCAACCAAGAAGCTATAAGGGTTTCTTTACGAAACCCGGCCGAGGAGCGAGAGCCTCAAAAGTTGCTTGGTTAGGAACTGAGTTACCGTTACACAGCGCCGCACAGGAACAGGGTGACCGACTTCCTTTATGCTCCTTCTCCAAAGTCGGATCCAAACCTTCCGCCAATCAAACTTGTACCACTAACAGAAGAACAAGAAATGGCCAAAATCCGAGCCATAAAGTCTATGATCACGGGGGAGCCGAGCAACTCACAGCCAACTGAAATGATAGAAGGCCAAACTTTTAGGCCTGCCGTGCAAGAAGGGCCCGTGCTAGCTCTTGCCCTCAAGCAAGCTACTAGTCGGTCGAAAAAAAGGCCAAGGCAGGAGCAGATTGAGTAGCGCCTTGTCAACGAAGATTCAGCCGAGCTGCCATAGGCTGAATAGGGAGAGCAATTGAACAACCATTTTTTGGGTGATCCACCCATTCCACTGCCCCTTTAGTCTGGTCACCCAAGCTAAAATACAAGGGTCGAGTAGTGACGGTGGCGGACTCTATTTACGCAGATAAGGACCATTCGCTCAGCTTCAACATGACCAAGGGTTCACTTCTCCCTGCGAAAATGAAGAAGCATGAGGAACTATTTGATCTAAAAGTCCTTCAGTCAACGACAAAATCAATCATTCTGGTAAGTGATCAATTTATTGTACTTTAAGTTATTGATCGGCTTCTCATACTAACTTCTACCCTACTACAAGCCGAGCAAAAAAACTTCTTGGCACACGAACGTATGATTCTATGTGGCAGAATCTGAGAGAGGCTATTGCTGATAACAAGGCCAAAACAGCCGAGCTAGAGAAGTTGAAGACTGCACATGAGGCAGTGTTGACCGAGCGGAATCTCCTAGCTGAGAAGTTGGTGAAGGCCGAGAAAGAGAAGGATAAAATCATGTAGGCCAAAAATAAGAGATATCTGGCCAAGCTACGCAATCTCTACGCTGTTCACAAGGCTGAGCTGAAAAAAGAAGTGGACAACGCTGAAGATCGGGGATACGCCAAGGGGAAAAGGGTGTACGGGCGGCAGGTGGCAGGCACAAAAGACATATTTTTTCAGTGCGGCTGGAAAGCAGCTGTGGAAAAATTCGATCAGACGCCAGAGTCTGAGGTGTTCAATAACCCCCCACCTGCCTTCATTCCTTCTTATATGCAAGCATATGTTGCCGCTGTGCAGTAGAAATTGATAGAGGAGACTCAAGGGACCAGCACGGACGATAAGCCAACTCCATAACCAACCGACAAAACTCCACTGCCAGCTATATCAGAAGAGATGGCGCCGAGCAGTGAGCAGGATCCTTATATTGCTGAACGAAGAACGAACTCTGGCACTGAAACCACGCAGAATGTAGCAGAAGAGGTGGTTGGCAATCTGGAAGATGCCGTAGATATTGATTAGGGCGCAACTACGCTTATGTTTGTCTTTTTTGTTTTTAATATAGCCGGGCTATGAGCCCCACTTTTGTAATCAAACTTTATTATGAATAAAAAATGAAGAACTTTTTGCTTGCCATGTATTCAAATTTTTGTTTGCCTTGTTGTTGTCATTTTCTTCGATTTGGCCGAGATATTTATCGCTCGGTTTCATAGCATCAGACTGAACCTGCATGTAGCCGAGATAAAATCTTCTCGTTGCATTCTAAGCGTAATGATCTCTGTTAGGTCGAGCTAATTTCTTTTTAACGCGCACAAATGCAAAATTTCTTTTTTAAATTGGGGAAAGGTAGCAAAATCAGTTTGGGGATGAAAACACTTTAACGAGCAAAATCAACTCAATTTAATGAGCAAACTCATCTCGATTTAAAAATTCGTCGAGCATAATACCACCGTTTGATCGGGTAAGCAAGCTCGATGTAATGAGCAAAATCAGCTCTACAACGGTGAGCAAAAATCAGCTCGGTCAATCATGAGCAAATTCAGCTCGATGTAATGAGCAAAATCAGCTCTACAACGCTGAGCAAAAATCAGCTCGGTCAATCATGAGCAAATTCAGCTCGATGTAATGAGCAAAATCAGCTCTACAACGGCGAGCCAAAATTAGCTCGGTCAATTATGAACAAAAATAGTTCGGCTCTAATGCAATTTGGGGAAAACATTAACTATTTGAGCGGGCGAGCAAGGTCAGCTTAACTCTAATACAAGTTGGGCAAAACACTAACTGTTTGGGCGGGCGGGCGGGCGAGCGAGGTCAACTCGGTTTAATGACCAAAATCAGCCCATAATCGCTTGTACAGTAGGCAAAAGTCAGCCCGGTTTAGGTATTGCCCCTGGTACTCACAGTAGCTTAATATAATTGTAATATATTTTTGTACAGAAACGCATAGTATAAGAGAAAGAATAGGTTATCTTCTATTATACGTCACAGATTACGCCCAATGCCAAAGGCTAAGTTACAAAAAGGTTACATTTCAAAAGTAAAATATCTTGAGGTTGGCCGCATTCCATGGTCTGGGGATAACTTTGCTATCTAAGTCTTCCAGGTGGTATGCCCCCTTGCCTGCAAGGCTAGCTATCTTATATGGCCCCTCCCAATTTGTTCCTAACTTACCCTCTCCGGGGATCACTGTGTTGCCCATTACTTTCCTTAAAACCCAGTCTCCAACCTTGAATAGCCTAGGATGCATGGTCTTGTTGTATTTCTTGGAGATCTCTTGTTGGTAAACGGCTACGTGGATTAGTGTCTGTTCCCTCCTTTCTTCAACTAGGTCAAGTTCTAGGGCTATAGCTTCATTGTTTAAGTTTGGTTCAAAACTTTTGGATCGGATGGTTGGCATGCCGATTTTCAATGGTATGACTGCCTCCATGCCGTAAGCCAAGGAAAATGAAGTTTCCTCGGTTGAGCGTCTTGGTGTAGTGCAGTATGCCCAGAGCACATTGGGGAGCTCCTCAGTCTAACTCCCTTTGGCCTTCTCCAGTCGCTTCTTCAGCCCGTCCAAGATGGTTTTGTTCGAAGCTTCGGCTTGACCATTTGATTGAGGGTAGGCCGGTGTAAAATTGTAAAATCCAATCTTTAACTCTTCGCAAAACCTGCGAAAGAGTTTCCCGTTGAACTGAGTGCCATTATCCGAAATGAGGGTTTTTAGGATGCCGAAATGAGTGATGACATTCTGCCAGACAAACTTCTTTACATCATTTTCCTTGATGGTGGCCAACGGCTTTGCCTCTACCCACTTAGTGAAGTAGTCCGTAGCTGTCATGAAAAATTTGCAGTTGCTCGGGCAGTTGGAAACGGTCCTATAATGTGTAACCCCCAAAGCGCAAATGGCTAAGGACTTATAAGGGGGAGTAACTCTCTAGTCGGCTAGTGGATTTGGTGAGCGAATTTTTGACATTTTTTTGCATTTGCGAACATATTTCTACGCATCGACCTGCATGCACGGCCACCAATAACCCTGGGAGATTGCTCGATAAGCCAAAGATTTGTGCCTAATATGGCTTCCGCAGATGCCTTCATGAATCTCGAAGAGGAAAGCTTCAACCTTGTTGGGGTGGACACATTTCAAGTATAGTCTAGTGAAAGATTTCTTGTACAAGGCAGCAGATGGAGAGAGCCAAAACCGCTCTGACTTGGCCCTGATCTTGTTGGCCTCCTTCTTTTTAGTGGGCAGAATTCAATCCTTCAGGAAGGTGATGATTGGGTCCATCTAGGATGGTCCCAAGTTGGCGCAGAGTACTTTGGGCGCCTTCGGTTCCTCAATGCTCATTCGAGGTAAGAATTCTATCATCAAAGGATTGGGAAAAGTCAATTGCATAGATGCTAGGTCGGCCAATTCGTCGGCTTCATTGTTTTCTTCACGGTTAATTTGTTCTATTCTTATCGCGGCAAACTTTTTGATCTCTGCACGTACCAGCGCTTGATACTTAGCCATCCTTTCATCTATGGCCTCATATTCCCCAGAGATCTGATTGACCACCAACTTGGAGTTGTTGAATACCATAAGTTCTGATGCCTTTATTCTTAAAGCACTCTTCAATCTGGCGAGGAGGGCTTCATATTCTGCCTCATTATTGGATGCTGGGAAACCAAATGTGATCGCATGCTCAATGGTTAGCCTATCTGGGGACGTCAGCACGACCCCCAGTCCGGCGCTGTGTCTGTTGGAGGCCCTATCGACGAAAAGCTTCCACATCTTGCCAATGAATAACTTCTAGCAGTCGGAGGGATTTTGAGAGTTCCTCAACTCCAAGGTACTGGTCGGCTCGGTCTGATTCTTTCCTGCACATCCATCGAGCTTGTATTTCAAAAAATCGGCCAGTTCTTCCATTTCTTGTCCGGCTTGATCTTGTCGTTCTACTGCTTGTTTGCTACCACTTTTTTCTGCTATCGGAGCCGTAGGCTGCGCCAAGTTCGCGCTAGCCAAATCAACAGGGCAAACAAGGTGTGTCCCAGGGGCAAATTTAGCCACAAAGTCGGCAAGGGCTTTAGCTTTAATAGCAGTGCGCGGTTGGAACTTGATGTCATATTGTCCCAATTCTACGGCCCACTTCAGAATTCTGCTAGTGAAGTCTGCCTTCTCAAAGAGCACCTTGAGCGGAAATTCGGTTAGCACTACTATTGTGTAGGCATGAAAATAGTGCACTAACTTTCTAGAAGCCATCATGAGAGCCAGAGCTAGTTTTTCAAGTGGCAGATATCTCGATTTAGCCGAGAGCAGTGTCTTGCTAACGTAGAAAATAGGGAGGTACTAGATCCCTCAGCGCAAACTAGGACAACGCTTACCACATGCTGAGAAACTGCCAAGTAGATATACAACTCTTTGCCCAGTCGTGGTGTAACCAGGATTGGGGCCGAGAAGAGGTATACCTTGAGATCCGCCAGTGCATGGTCGCATTCGTCATCCCAAAAAAACTTGGCTTTCAAAGTTTTGAAAAAGGGCCTGCAACGATCTGAAGACTGGCTGATAAATCTGTTCAACACGGCTGACATCCCGACAAGATGTTGTACGTCCTTCGTGAAGTTTAGCCACTCCAATTCTTGTATTGCCTTGATCTGGGAAGGGTCAACTTCGATTCCTCGGTTAGTGACCAAAAAACCTAGAAATTTCTCGGTTCCCACTAAGAACGCACACTTGGAGGCATTTAAACGTAGCTTGTGATGTTTGAGTACGACAAACATTTCTACTAGGTCGGCCAGGTGTTGAGACTTGTCTTTGCTCTTCACCACCATGTTGTCAATGTAAGCCTCCATAGTGCGGCCAAGAAGAGCGAACATTTTGGTTACCATTCTTTGAAAAGTTGTTCTTGCATTTTTTAGACCAAATAGCATGACCTTGTAGCAGCACAAGCCTCTTGGAGTGGTGAATGAAGTGATCTCTCAGTCCGGTTTGTACATGGCGATGGTAGCCGCAATATGCATCCAGGAAGCTAAACCTCTGATGGCTGGGGTTAGATCCACCAGCTGGTCGATTCTTAGGAGGGGGAAGCTGTCCTTTGGACATGTACGGTTAACTGTCTTATAATTGACGCACACCCACCATTTACCATTCTTCTTCGATACTACCACCGTGATAGAGATCCATCTAGGATATTTCACTTCTTCTATCGCCTCAGCTTTTAGCAAGTTCTTGACCTCCTCTGCCACTACCTTGGCATGGTGCAAGGCCGAGGGCCGCGTTCTTTGAATAACCGGTCCATTCAGAAAGACATTCAATTGGTGGCAAATGAAGCTAGGGTCGACGCCAGGCATATCGTAAGGCGTCCACGCAAAGGCCTCAATGTTGGAAACCAAAAAGTTGACATAATCGAGCCGCTCAGCACTGGACAAAGATGATCCCAAAAGAAAGAACTTATTCAGATCATTCTCATCAATACGCACTTCTACCAAATCTTCAACCGATTTCTCTTCGGCTTTTCTTCCCATATCTTCCAAGACTTCCTTTCCTTTTGGCCCTTCTATCATTTGGACAAAGCCTTGGGCGGCCCAGCTGCCATTCACTATGACAAAGCATTGTTTTGCCATTACTTGGTCCCCCAAACCTCTTCTACTTGTCCGGCTAGTGCAGGAAAGCGCAAGACCTGGTGATAAGTCGACGTTACTACTTGCATGGCGTGCAACCAACCCCTTCCCAAGATTAGGTTATAGGTTTATGGGACCTTAAGCACCCAAAATTCCACTTGTTTCGTGACTGACCCAGCTTTGACTGGCAAAATGATCTTTCCAATTGGCCATTCTGGTTGAGAGTTGAAGCCGACCAAAGGAGACGTTGCTGGAGCCAAGTCTTTGTCCTCCAATTTCATCTGCTTGAATGCGTCACAATACATGATCTCGATCAAACTCCCCTGGTCAATCAAAATTATTTTGATATCGAAGTCTTTGACGCGAAGTGTCATAACTAAGGTGTCATTATGAGGAGTTTGAATTCCTTCCAAGTCCTTGCTTGAAAAAGTTAAGACGTCTTTTATCTCGGTCTTTCCTTTCTTTACAGCAGGTTGAACAGAGAGCACTTCCCTCATGTGTTTGGCCTTCTTGATCATCTCCCTTCAGCTCGCAAACCCGCGCCGGCTCAATGATGCCGTGAATAACATTGATTACTCCTTGGAGTGCCGCATCCAGGGCGGCAAGGCCATTTGGCTCGGCTTGTTCTTTTGGAGCAACCCTCATACCCCCGTCAATGTAGTGATCCAAATGCCCAACCGCAACCAGCTCCTCCAAGTGTTGTTTGAGAGGCACGCAGTCCTCCGTTCGGTGCCCCCTTTCTTCATAAAAAGTGCAGCGATACCTCGAGTTGAAGCCCCGCTGCATGTCTCCCAATTTGGCCGGCCAACGCATGTATGGCTCACCTTAGATTTCACTAAGGATGCGATAAATAGGGATCTTAAAGACAGTGGTGATGCTGGTTCGTGCTTTCAACTTCCTCTTAGCATCTTCCTCTTCGCTGCGAAGAGCGTTAGCTCGGTCGTTTCCACGGCTTTTGTTTCTAGCATTGCGGTTTGAACCGCGATGTTGGTCTCTAGCTCGGTTATTAGGGCGGTTGTCCTCCTACACTATCGAGTGAACCTTCCCAACCATCATTTTGTCTACCATAACCAAATTTGTTTCTCAGTTGCGGTGGCGATGGAAGCATCATCCTCTACTCAGAAATGCTTGTTGATCCGCTACATTAAGGACTCCATGGTTGTGGGCTGATGCATCGTGAGCAAGTCTCGTAGCCTATGCCTGACTAGGAGACCTCGCTTGTATTGGGTGATCGCCAGATTGGTGGGACAATCGAGGATTTCATTGTAGGTTTCCCAATACTTGGCATTGTATGCCTTCAAAGAACCTCCGGACTCCATCTTGATGCTCAAGAGGTGGTCGACCTCCTTCGGTGTTCGAGTATTGGTTTTGAACCTGGTGACAAAGGCCTCTGTTAATTGTTACCATCCCTCGATGCTCTCTTCCAGGAGTCTTTCAAACCACTTCAAGTCTAGTTCTCCCAAACTCGCTGGGAATATGAGACACATCAAGGCGCTATTATGCCGGTGGCTAGCCATTACTTGCTGGTAATGACTTATGTGTATGTAGGGATTCGTCTTGCTGTAGTACAACGTGAACTTAGGTTGGTGGAAGCCGGTAGGGAGTGGTGTGCTCTTGATCTGTGGGGAGAGTGGGGTAGCGGTAAGTCTTGCTAGTTCTTTGTCCATTAGTGCTGGAGGCACCATTCTTGGTGCTGGCATGGCCGCTTCCTTACTGCAACGGATTTGGGAACTCAGCCTTTGCAACGCTGGCAATCTTTAGGCCTCCCATCGGCAGGCACACTCTTCCAGCACATCCATCAGGTCTCTCGAACGGACAGAGTAAGAGCATCTCTACGTTGTCAAAGGACGCGAGGGATGGTAACTACTGTCGCGCGTGTAAGATCTCTCCGCCGGTGGGTCGGAGTCGCCAACTTTGTAGCTCCTAGGATAGAGAGAGAGGGTGTCCCATGTTGGCGACGACTGTCAAAGTGATAGGGTGGGGTGCGTTCACTGTGGTTTCCCACTCCAGCAATACCTTCCCCTTGATTTGGCGCTTCAGCGTCTCCATTTCAGCCGCCATCTTCTAAATGAGGGTGTCTTGATCTCTGAGTTTGTGCTCCAGGCACTAAGCATGCAACCCTCCTCACCATCGGCGACCCTCAGGACTCTTCGAATGTTCAGTGCTCCTCGCGTATTTGTCTCGCGCGCCTCTGGAAGAGGTCTCCAGGCCCACCATAGTCGAACTAGCAGGAGGGCCATCTCTCCGTTGGACAAACTCTAGTGTGATACCGTCGATAATGGACAGCGGTGTTTCGTCGTTGTTGGCCATGGAAACGGTTAAAAAAGCTTGGAGAGCTAGGTTTGTCTATCAAAGATCTTCCCACAGACGGCACCAATTATACAGGGATGAAAGATTCTCAGTTCTCCATACTCCTTGAATCCAAGCTTCACGTAACGTTGTTTAACCTGAGAATAGAAAGATGGTGAGCTGCCCAACGGTGTACTGCCAGATAAACCCTCCGACGATCAAGTCAGCACACTTAAAGAAAAAGAAGAATAGAGAGAGCACTATAAAGAGAGAGTTGAGAATTCCTTCAGATTGCTTACCACTAACGTCTCCATGTTTCTCCTTTTCTACGCTGGCCATGCAGCCTCAGAGATTGTGAGTGCACTACCTCTGCTGTCCTTTTCTGGGTAGGTGGCTGTGCTCCCCTCTGCCTTCCTTACACGTGTAGAGACCAAAACCTCCAAATAGTGTTTGTCGAACCGCCAAATGGTACTGACGCATACCAGGAGTGGATTTTCCCTTCTTTACCATTGGTCCAGGTAGCTTACACAACCGGGCTATCACTTGGAAGAAACAGACATCACAACGGACTGGAACGAACGAGCTATATCAAACCGATCCATTTGAATTGACTGGTCGTAGGGCGCGTGGTTCGGCATCTTAGCCTCGCCTGCTATCTCGTAGGATATCTCGGCCCTACGTCAGTCCGGACTGTCCATAGCTCGGCCCAATGCATCAATGTGGTTGTAGCCTTTTATATTCTGGTAGACATTCTGCCCGGCCCAAGGTGATGGGCCGAGGAGCCACGTTGGTTCAATTCGGTCAAGCACAGGGTTTTTGGCCCTCGTAAGGCCCAACACCATATCCCGCCCTACCGTAACTCGGCTCACTTGTTCGGCGCAAATCTCCTTTCCAACATTTATGTTGACAATAACCAAAATATTAAATAATCATCCAAACGAGTAGCAGAAATAATCATCAAAACAAGTAGTAGAAATTGAATCTAACCTCAGAAATAGAATTTCGCTGGTGAAAAAGACAATGAGATAGGCTTCGCTTTTTTTGATCAACGAGACTTCAGATTGTAAACAAAGAAATAGCCTTCACATTTATTTTGTGAAAGACATGGACTTGGGGTTCATTTTTATTATTATTATTATTATCAAAGATTAGTAGGTGGCACACACAATGCATGTGTAATTTAAAAGAATATAATAGCATAAGAATAATAATTAACAAATATGCAAATATTATGTATTGATCAAATGATAATGACTTGCTTGAGTAATTCTATTTACACACCATTACTTATCTTAGTGTACAATATTTACTTAGTTCACACCATACACAAATTAAAATTTTTAATTTTGTCTCAATAAACACCAATAATTTTCAAATAATACTAAACTACCCTCATCTTCTTCAACAAATCCTAACCCTTAACAATTCTTACTCCTATAACAATTTAAGCTTGGCATGTCATAGTACATTAGATGTATAATCATCAAAGTGCAGATTGAATCAAAAAAGGCATTTCCAAAGTAAAATACAAGAAGTAAAACAAAATAAATTTCAACTTAAATGTAAAATCTGATGTGTAGCAGTAAAGGCACTAGCAATAACAGAATGGAGTGAAATTCTATCAAGCCAAGTAAAAACTAATACACTATATATTGTCATTAATTTTTGAAGCATTCAAAAATAATCCATGGGAGCATTCCACAAAAAAGTTCACTAAAAATATAAATGCAAAGCCTGGAGGGAAAAAAATGATGCATAACTATCAAAAAGTGTGGAAAATGGCTTTTGAAACTTTTGAAAAAATCTTATTTTTTGCTAACTTTGAGCATTAATTAAGGTGGGACCCAAACGTTATTTTTAACGTTTCTAATTGGGTTCATATTTAATGTCGCGTAGTGAATAAAACCGTGTATTTGGTTGCTCAAAATCATTTCCATATGAATGAGAATTCAACGCGCATTTTCGGGTTCGTGGAAATGAATTTAGGTGGGTTTCCTACACATTTGTGAAATGTGCTTGTCCCACATTGGAAAAGCTTAAGGATTTATTTGGGTTTATATACCTAAGCTTGGGATACTTGGGATGGGCCCCAAAGGGGTAACCAAGTTTGTGGAAGGATGAAGTTATGGGTGAAGTGGGCTAGACCCATTGGACTCAAAACAAAAACCACACGGGCGGGCTGGGTTGGGTGCATAATGTAAGGTTGGGTTGGCCTTGTTTGGCCTAATACTTATCCTTTTGGGCCAAAAATCTTTGTAATTTATTTATTTATTTTTAATTTTGGTTTCAAAATTCAAAATAAATTAGTCCAAGTTTTTCCTCACCCAAACAATTCCCAGACAGTTTTTTATCTGTTGAATCCCACCCGAAACAGGTTCAAAATTTGAATTCAAACTGGACAGATCTATTTCTGTTATTAAATCTATTTGAACAGTTGCATAGCTGTTTGGAAAAGCCACTTAATTTCCTATATATAGCCTGTTTTCCAAGCAATTTTGCCCATTCAATTTTTCAGAACTTTTCTACCTTATTCTTCCTCTTTTTGTCCTCTTGCTTCTATATTTATTCGACATTTAATTTTAGGAAGAAAATGAGAGACTCACAGCAGAGTTTTGGTTCGCCAGACTTGTTTTTTTGTAGTGCTACAAATTTAAGTGTTAGTTGTTGCATCTTGGGAAGTAGACGCCGGTAAAACTCGAAGCACCATAGTGAGAGCGGAATCTACTTTAAGGAGATTGTGTCCAACATAAGTCTTGACTTTAATTTCTGTAAGTGTTTAATTCAGAATTTAATTTATATAATTATTTTATTTTATTGTTTATTTAATTTACACATGTAATTTATACACATACACACACCTCTGTGGGTATAACAAAAAGTTCAAAATTTCTTTGTAAAAGTTGACTACAATTCATCAAGCAATTTAAAAGTCTGCACAGCATTCATCCAATATGTTGTGTTGCTTCCATAAATTGTAAGACAAAAGGCATCCCTGGAAAATATTGGAATAACAACCTGAAAAAGAAAAAAAATGTGAAAGGGAGGGAGGTGGCTACCGGTGGTCGACAATTGCAAAGGTTTGGGTTGAGTTGGGAGGGAGAGAGGGAGGGGTGTTGTTGGCACCATAAATCTGTAATTTTTATTATTATTTATTATTTGTATAATTGCAAGATATGTGGCATTCTCCTACTCATTTGGAGGTTATGAGAAGTTATGAAATGTGAAAAGATGATGGAGAATAAAGTGGAGAACATGAAGCGTGGAGTGAAGGTTGGAAGAAGTTATGGAAGATCATGTAATATGAAATTGAGGAGATGGAAGAGTGGGTAGTTTTAGGTAGCTTTTTCCTATAAATATTTGCCTATAAACTACCATTCATGGCTACATTGTAAAGGATCCAAAATTAAAAGCCAAAGACAATTGATTTCAATATTTCTTGTAATTTTTCTTATCTTAGGAGTAGTTTAACATAGATTTATATTTCGAAGCATTTATTTTTAGCATTTCCTTTTCAAAGCATTTTACGCACTTCCTTTTCGAAGCATATAAGTAGAGATAAGTAATTATTACTTTGATTGTTCACTCAATCGTCTTTCTCTATGTCCATCATTCTTCTTTTAATTTTTCTTTTCTCTACGCTTGGCGATTTTGAAGTCCTCTTTGTTGAGACAAAAGAACCGTCAACGCAATCGCTTGATAATTTGCTTGAATTTAATTTGTAAGGATTTTTGCTGGCACGCTCAAATTTATGATATTTTCCTTCGTAGGAAAAATAAGCCAACAATTTTTGGCACGCCCAGTGGGACGTCAAGTGCAAGAAATGAAAAATGAATTGGCTTTGTCCATTTCAAATAACCTAGATGAAATCTATTAACGTAAACAAAAAATTTTGGATCTTCAAGAAGAGATCCATTTTCTTGATGAAATAAACTTTCATCCCTTACAATACTATTTGGTGGAAGAAAAAAGACACTATTTAATTGGAGAAACTCATCAACTTGATATGAAAATTTGCCAATGGAATGATGAGTTATCAACTCTCACTACCAAGTCTTTAACTGAGGCTTTAATGGCCGGAATTGGTGAATTTTTTTAGAATTTTTCCATGGTTAAAAATAGCAAAAGCAAAGAGTTGATTACATCAATGGCTCGGAGGGGTTCAAGAGCCCATTTTTAAAGAGTCAAATTATGAAATTAACATAACGAAAGAGTATGTTCTTAAGCCAAATTTGGCTAAGATTGATGTTTCATGCATGACTTAGTGGGTCCAAAAATAATTTTTAGAGAGTCAAGTCATGAAAATAACATATATATGGGTGATTTTCATAAGCCATTAATGGCTAACATGGAAAAACAACCCACTTTGCCAAATAATTATGGAAATCAATTCGGCAAAAGTCATGTTTTTAAAACAAACATGGTCAAGAATAATGAACGAGCCACTGTTCATGAATTCAAAATTTTTAACATTTTTCAAAGTGTCAAAAAGTATGAATTTTCATGGTCACACTATACTATGAGTTTTATTATTTGAAACCCATTTTGGATTTGTGGATCACATCAAACGTTGACTTTGATGGAATGACTAACAAATAATATTTCATTATTGCAATATATTGGGCCAAAAATATGGCTATTAGTTGATCCATAAAACCATCACCATTTGGTTTTGTGGTTACCTTCGAAGCATTTCCCAAGACACTTCGAAGCATGTTATTCACTAAAATATCATTTTATAGCCATTAATGGCTAGTTAAAATGCTAAACTAATTTCATAGTAATCCAACTCTTTGGATTTGGTTCGGAGAGATGTCATGAGCACTTTCGAAGGACGACTTTGATCCTTTAAAAACATATGTGACTTTCGAATGGTGATTTTGTCACCAATAAACACCTTCAAAATGTAACATGGGACGAGAAATCTTTCGAAATGTGTACCTCCCTTCAAATATATGTAAAATGGTAATTAATTAATTGTCGAATAATGCCTATTTTTGGCATGATAATTAGTGGCTTTATTGATAATCATTTTTATAGCCATTTGTTACATGAAAATGTAACTAGTATTCTACAAAAGTTGGTCCGAAGAACAACGATTTTGGTGTCTTTGGAGAATTAATAATTGGTTTGAAGCACAAAATTAATATTTTCATTAATTATGTGTGAACCAGAACATACAAAATTCGAATAACCACAATGTTGGCCAAAAGTTACTTCGAAGGCCTTTTTGCCACAATTTTGTAAGCTTCGAAGCACTCCATCTTGCATTAACAGCTTCGAAGAAACAATAATGGTGGTTGTGAACCTTTGAAGCTTTGCCAAGTATTTTCAAGGATGTAATTTGTCATTTGTCAGCACTTTCGACCTTCGAATGATGATTTTGGTCCTCTATACCACCTTTGAAGCTTGTTACTAGTCCATAATAGCTAGCATGTGTAACAGCTTGTTAAGGTGAATTATGTTTGAATATTAGTTTTGCCTTGAAAATATGAGATTCTGAATAATTCTAAGTGCAAGCAACATCAATCTATTTCAAAAGATTACTAGTTTTCTAAGTGTTTGAAATATGAGTAAAATAAAATTGTTTAATTTCCTTCAACGGATTGATGCCAATTCGAAGTACAAATATAATATCCCTTCAAGGCATATATATATATATATATATATATATATATAATTTGAGACATCTAGTCATAATTTCATACTCATTCGAAGCACTTTATTGGTACTATTATATCATTCAAACCACTTTGTTGATATTATTCGAAGCACTTTATTGCTTAGATTAGTCATGTGTTTGGTTCGGTCTTTCAAAAATTCAAGTAAACATCATTTTTAAGGGCCGCAGAGGGTAATGTTGACCCCATAAACCAGTAATTTTTATTATTATTTATTATTTATATAATTGCAAGACATGTGGCATTTTCCTACTTATTTGGAGGTTATGAGAAGTTATGAAATGTGAAAAGATAATGGAGAATAAAGTGGAGAACATGGAGTAAGAAGTGGAGGTTAAAGGAAGTTATGGAAGATAATGTAATATGAAATGAAGGAGATAGAAGAGTGGGTAGTTTTAGGTAGTTTTTTCCTACAAATGTTTGCCTACAAATAGTCATTCATGGCTACATTGTAAAGGATCCAAAATTAAAAATCAAAGACAACTGATTTCAATATTTCTTGTCATTTTCCTTATCGTAGGAGTAATTTAATATAGATTTATATTTCGAAACATTTATTTTTAGCATTTCCTTTTCTCAGCATTTTATGCACTTCCTTTTCGAAGCATAAGAGTAAAGGAAAGTAATTATTACTTTGATTGTTCACTCAATCGTCTTTCTCCGTCTCCCTCATTCTTCTTTTAATTTTTCTTTTCTCTACACTTGGCAATTTTGAGGTCCTCTTTGTTGAGGCAAAAGAACCGTCAACACAATCGCTTGATAATTTGCTTGAATTTAATCTGTAAGGATTTTTCAATCCTTGCTGGCACGCTCACATTTATGATATTTTCCTTCACAAGAAAAATAAGCCAACAGGTGTGTTGATAATTTGATTGAAGGATAGAAATGTAATAAAAAAAAATTTTAAAAAAGATATGCACTAAGTTAATCAAGTGTATGGAAATAGAATTTTCCAACTTGTATTGCTAAACCAATGATTTTGGTTTCAAATCTCGTACCCTTTATATATATATATATATATATATATATATATATATATATATATATATATTATCAATAATAGGATCTTTGGGAAAAACTCAAAATATCTATACAATATATATAAAGCACGGATGCAACGTGAACAGTAATTTCAGCCAAATATGAACAATGTTTTGTAATAGTTGAAAAGTCGACTTTGACCTTGTGCTTTATAGCTTTTCTTCTTTGGATGCAAGGGTATTGATGGAAAAACATCTTCAAATTACTTACAGCAGTTTATCAAATCAAAGGATCCATGTACCCACTCTCTCTCTATAATCTGTCCAGAGAACCCTCCCTTATCTTCTCAACGGTGATCTCCCTCCACCGACCACGATATTCGAGCACCTCCTCCCTGCTCTCACCGATCTCCTCCCTCCTTTCTCCTCTGGCGACCGCCGATGACGTCTCCTCAGTGGTGCCGATTTGTTTGATTTTGTAGGTATTCATAGTGTTCACTAGCGAATCAAACGAAAAGTGAGCCCAAGGATGGAAAAATACGACACAAGCTTCTATTAAGATAAAGACATAGATGAAGAATGTTAGGTTTTTCGATTTTAAGTTCCTATTGATCCAGTTAGGGTTTGTAAAGTGTTTTAATTTTCTTTGGTTCTGTTAATTAGTTGGGGTTTTGTTCTTTTTATTATTGTTTGCATGATGTTTACTATGTGTATATTTTATGGCTTCTTGTTTTTCATTAGGGTTTCAATTTTATTATTGTTTTAATTTTCTTTGGTTCTGTGATCTTTTTCTTTCTCATTAGTTAATTTAATTTAATTTTTTTCATTTTTATTCTGCAATTTGGCTTACAATTTGAGCTAAAAAATTAATTTTGTTGATCATATTCTGTGCTGAGGTCTTTGGGATTCTATGCTTAATATTAGGATTTTTTTTGTCTTGTTCATTTTGAGGTAGTACACTATTTTTTGCCTTGTTTTGTTTTTTTTTCCTTGAAAATGTAGACATTGATCGAGTTACGAAATTTAAGCTATTCGGTCTTAAAACTAATTAGATTTTATTGATTGGTAGATCATCTGGCATGTAAACAAACGGTGGTGGTTCACTCTGTCTCTGGCTCTGTTTCTTTTCATCCACTTATGTTAACTGAACAATTTATTTGATTTGATGACTACGGGTTCCTATTTAGAACTCAAATTTCAGTTTCTCAATATTTGCTGTTGATTTTGCATAATGTTTCCATTAGGGTCCCAAATGCTTCACATCACAACACATCAACCACCTCCTCCACTTCTCCCTCTATCAAGTCTTTTATCACTCATTTTTTTTACTACATCATTGAGGGAAAACTCCTCACCATTGCCATCGTTTAGCTCAAATTGTTTTCTAACACCTTAATGTCTTTCACTATATGTGTTTTATCTATTTATATAGTGTTTCAACCCATCAGTGACTGTGTTTGTGTCTAGAGAGAGAGAGACGAGTATTACTTAAGAATTTACAAATAAAAAATGAAAAAATGTATATATATAGTGTAGATAATGTGTTATTATGTAATCATTGTAATAAATTATGTGAATATATATATATATATATATATGTTTATTCATTTGAAATTCACTTGTGTATATTGCAGGAAATAATTTTGTGTGAGCTAATTTCTTTCTTGCCTTTGCATTTCGATTTGATGCAATTCAATTATTTTGGAAAATTTGTGAATTGGCCTAATTACTTAAAAGCATTTTGGTTGGATTTTTTTTTTTTTTATTATCAAAATTTAATTTTTCTTATCTCTGGCTTAGCTTTTTATTTTTGTGTTTGATCATGACTTATGGGTGTTTGTAATCTGGAAGATTAGGTGTTATGTAATATTAGTTAAGAACTTATTTTATTGATTTTAGTTACTCATGAATATCAATTTTTCAATGGGTGTTTGTGTTTCTTTCTTTTCTACTTTTTAAATCTTACCGCCTAAATCAAACTTCATAAAGTTTCATTTATACCTAAACTACAGTATGTTGGTTGATGCTTAGTCAAAGTATAATGTTCCATTCTCCTCCCTTTTCTTTTGATTAACAACATTAGCCAAGAATGTATTTAAAGTAGCATCGTCTACCCAGGATACTTTAGTTTGCTTACCAATCTAACGCATGATCAAATTAACTATGTAAATCATTAGCGCCAATTGCCTTTTGGTTGCAAAGCTTAGAGCATCTCCAACCACATCCTCTTCTCAAGAGGATGAAAATAATATTTTTTATTCAAAAAGTAAATATAGAGGAGGTCACTATTCATTCAAACTCCAACCACAAACCTTCATTTCCTTCATTCAAACTCCAATCAAAAAGTAATTTTTGTTCATTAATAAATATTTAATTTTAAAATTTTTGTAAAACGTATTTAATATTATACTCATTTTAAAGGTATGATTTCATACTTTTTATTGATGTCAATTTTATAAAAATTAAATTTACACATTAAAAGTTATTTCGAATATAATTAAGAAATATAGAGTGAATAATGTTTTAGAGTCTCCTCCATTTTTTCATCCTCCCTCTATATTTGGAGGATCAATTCATCATCCTCCCAAATGGAGGAGGATATAGAGGATGGGTTGGAGTTGTTTTTGGGAGAGGATCCTCCATATTTGAAGATATGGAGGATAGGTTGGAGATGCTCTCAAGAGGATGGAAATAATATTTTTATTCAAAAAGTAAATATAGAGGAGGTCACTGTTCATTCAAAAGGATGGGTTGGAGATGCTCTCAAGAGGATGGAAATAATATTTTTATTCAAAAAGTAAATATAGAGGAGGTCACTATTCATTCAAACTCCAACCACAAACCTTCATTTCCTTCATTCAAACTCCAATCAAAAAGTAATTTTTGTTCATTAATAAATATTTAATTTTAAAATTTTTGTAAAACATATTTAATATTATACTCATTTTAAAGGTATGATTTTATACTTTTTATTGATGTCATTTTTATAAAAATTAAATTTACACATTAAAAGTTATTTCGAATATAATTAAGAAATATAGAGTGAATAGTGTTTTAGAGTCTCCTTCATTTTTTCATCCTCCCTCTATATTTGGAGGATCAATTTATCGTCCTCCATTTGGGAGGAGGATATAGAGGATGGGTTGGAGTTATTTTTGGGAGAGGAGCCTCCATATTTGAAGATATGGAGGATGGGTTGGAGATGCTCTTACAACGCCCTTTTGACATTACCTTCTTTTCATTTTATTTTTTATTTTTTTATTATGGTCTACCTTTGTATTGCTTTTTTATTCCTTTGATTAAATTGAAAAATATATCATCTGTGTCAAAAGTTCAATAAACCTCAACTATTTCTTAAGATCACTTTTAAACGTTGATTTGAATGGTTAAAGGTCCAATCTTTTTTCTTCATTGCTTTTTTTTTCTTTTTTTTTGGGGGGGGGGGGTGTTTGGAAATGACTTTTGTTTGAGTTTCATTCATAAAAGATAATTTTACCACATTAGTATGAATCATGCTTTAATTTGATTGGGGGTTAATGCCTTAGGCCACTATAGAGGGTTAAATAGAAATGTGAGGAAAACTACACATAGCCATTGGAGTCTTCGCCAATGGTTTGCTTCATATTTAGTGGTTTCATATTTCTTTGTGATGTGAGTTTGCAATAAATTTTATAATTTCCTCTCTTACCTTTAGTAGATTTTGTTACTTGCTTCATATTTTTTATTTTTATTTTTCGTTTGTGTAGCATTTAATAAACAAATTGTAGGTGTATAACAGCAATCATCTAGACATGGATATGCATTTCTTCTTTCTCTGGTTATGTGTGCACAAATATGGGATTTAAAAGAGTTGTTGTAGGTTAAGATTACACTTTCTCGGTCTCTATTGCAGGGAAATAATGGATTTTGTTACAACAATATAGTTTGTCAAATACATAGGATTAACAAGATAAATGTAAGTACCTTCCAATATTTAGCTATCATAATTTCTAAAACCACAAATTAAAGGTAATTGTTACTTGTTAATTTGCAAACATAATGTTTTAGATAATTATTATAATGATCTTAAGCATTATATGTTCATTATTTCAACTTAGACAAAACAAAAACTGCATTGAATAAATTATACAACAAAAAGTATTCCCTTTATGAAGTAGGCTACTTTTGAGTTAGAAAACGATTTATTAATTTCAACAAACAAATGTTTGCATTTCAAATGATCAACTCTAAAACATTTGGTATAATTTCACAATTGCACTTTTGTTTTCATTTTTCTTATCTATCTAGTGTACAACCAAACTTTGAGTCAAGAGAACTATGTGGGTTGCCTGGATTCCCTCTTTCTTCCCTACATCTACGCCGCTGCTTCCTCTCATCTTTTCCCCTTTTTTCTTTTCTTTTCCCCTTTTTTGGGTTGCCCATTAATCAATATTTTACAATATTTGTGTTTGGTACAATACATTTTTAATAAAGAAATTGTCTTTGAATGAATAAATGAGAATTTTCTAAATGCTTGTCTAGGTCCTGCATTGTTAACACCACCACAAAGTCCTTGCATTTTGAATTTTCTAATGCCATAAAAGTTTTTTGTTATGCTTCAAAATTGAGCAAAACGCACATAAAGACAAAAGTGTATTAATCATAAAGACAAAAGCGTAATTGAACCCATTAATCTCCAATCATAGATGTTACAAAAGGCTTTATTATACTTGACAATTCTTAAAAATGATAAGAGTATTGCAAAATTCATTACAAAACCAAATAGGAATCCACAATCACAATACCCAAATGAACTGAACATCACATGTCAAATTTTTAATTTAACTGCAAAAACAGCTTAGCAAAAACCTTTTTATTGTACTTCAAAATTGAGCAAAACCCACACAGCAATGCAAAATTCATTAGAAAGCCAATGGTGCAATTCAGGTGAAGATTCAATGTAGATCAAACTTTTGATTCACTTGTGAAATCCAGGTAATCGGGGGGAAGAGGTGTGGGGCATAAAAGCAGAGAAAAGCTGCAGAAATTCCTAAATCACAAAATTTAGCTATTGATTCTTTCTCCACACAAAACCCAAAAGTTTCACTACATAAGAAATCCATAAAAATTAAAAAAATAAAATCTAGAAGTTTCAGAGAATACACATCACTATTTTGTGTCGCTAAACTCCGCCCTCTAGCAATGGAGCTCAACTTAGCTTCATTAAAAGATCAAACCAAAGCATATTATAGCACATATAATGAACAACTACGAGATCTGTATAAGCAAAATTTAAGAAAAGCATCATGAAATTGAAGAAAAATAGAACATAAGGTAAATTACACTGACCTCCTTAACAATTTGGGGAAAAAAATATAATAAACCTTACAGTTCTAATATACATCCTTTTGAGTAAGGTTAAAGAAATTAAAATTAGTGCACATGGTAAGAAAACACAAAGATAAATAACATACAATACTCACCAAAACGGGAGGTTCATATTGAAGTAACCAAAACTAATTGTTTCAAACATCTTTATCAAACCTAGCAAAATTTTGATTAATTAACTCTATTTACTCGTAAGGACGAAAAGTACTTAAAAGGTAAAAAGTTTTATTCAATAAAATGTATGTTACTTTTAATAGAGTACCTCGGAGAAACCAAAACTCATTTCCCATGGGCATGACATTCTCTTGATCTAAGTTTTGTGGTGCACAATTGTTCAATCCAGACAAATTGAGAATCAGAGCAGAGACATAATAAATCAAATAAATATTCACTGCAACTATCAAAGAAGCACACAGAAGCAGTTGCACACTTTTTCCAATTCGAACTGAGCTTGTTCATTACAAATACAATAAAACAAACACTCCTTCAATGTACATTATCAAACAAAGCTGTTGGTTTAAACAAATTAAGTATAATGAAGAAAAGAGGCATAACATAAACAAGCATCAGACTCTCTCTCTCTCTCTCTCTCTCTCTCTCTCTCTCTCTCTCTCTCTCTCTTACGGCTTCACAAAGTCAATCAATTGACTTTGAAAAAAGGGGGAAAAATAAATGAAAAAAAGAGGACACATCTTAAAAACCGCATCCATGCCTTTGTCATGTAATATAATATTAGAATAAGTATTTTTTTTGTTTTTGTTTTTGTTTTTATAGTGGACCATATATCATAAGTTTATGTAACATAAAAATGTGGGTGTATAAGAAGTGTGTGCTTGTAGCTTGCTTCTACACAATATGTAGTGTCCTCACTTCAACGGTTAGAAAAGTCCAAAGGAAATCCTCCTGAGTCACACAATAACAACCAAGTTAGTGATATTTCAAAAAAATAAAGATTGAAGTAAGTCTAAAATATGATGTGTATAATTAGTTATCCAGTCAATTTATAAATGAAATACCCACCAAGACTTACATGATCCTAAATTGTCAAAAATCACAAATTCACTTGTGTCTCCGGATTAGTTGATCAATAATCACAAATTCACCTGTTTCTTTAGATTAATTGATCGGTAGCACTACAGACAGTGTCAACAGTGCCAACATTATTCTGGATTAATTGCATTGTTAACTTTGTTTTGTAGTTAATTGTAGTCCAATAATTAAGTTGTAAACTGGATTACTCTATTGGTTGGTTGGTTGGTTGGTTGGTTGGTTCTAGCCATATAGGCCTCGTTTAGTTGTCCAGATTGGATTTGGATATAATGAGATATAATATGTTTAGGATATGAGATGAATTATGTATATTGTAAAATTATTTTTATTATATCCAAATTCTTTGGATGGGTGGTTTGGTATGAAATTATAAGATGTTGAGGGGTTCAATGGGTTATACTTGGGACTGTTAATGGGCTGTTACATTGGTGGACTGGTTTTGATAAAAACTTGAATGAATGTGCTTAGAACATAGGAATGAATGTGTATTTCAAAGTGTACAACCAAACATAGGAATGAATTGTTTATCTTTTCCTTTTTTCTTTTTTCTTTCGCACTGTAAAAGAAATATTCTTTGATAAACTTATTGTTTTTGAATCGCATTCATATTCATTAAAATGTCCTGGTTGAAAACACATAATGTTAAAAACTAATGTGAATGTTGTCTATTTAAATTCATTATATTTTTAACTGTTTTTTCAAAATATTCATATTTGCCCCTTTTGTTTATTTTTTATCTTGCTTCTAGCAATCATATATTAAATATGAAAGGTCATTCATGGCCTCTTACTGGAGGCAATAGCAAGTAAAAGGCTGCATTTTCTCCATCAACTAATCAATCAACAACTTGTTGTGTTGCCCTTAATCCCGATTGTTTTGAGATTTCCAAGCCATCTATATCAAGTGAACCTATCAATGAATTTGTTCAGTTAAAACAAGAAATCGAGGAGTTCTTTCGATGGTTTAAGAGGGAGGAGATCTATTATAACAAGGCATCAACTGGAACTCTGCCAGCTCTACTCACCAAATACCCAAAGCTAGAGCTACTTATTCAATATGAAAAAAAGATCTTAGAAGATATTGCTAAAAAAAAAAAAAGAAGAATTTATAAAGAGATATGATGGTTCTGAATTTGAGTTGCGATATGATGAAAGTAGTGCCTCATCTTAGTTTTGTCTTAGATTTTTGTATTATGTAGTTCTTTATATATAGATATATATTGCATGTTGTTCAGTGTGCTTGTTATAAAGATCCAAACATAATTTTCAAATATTTTAAGCATTTATAGTTGTTGGCTTTTGTATTTATGCACATGTAAAAAGTTGTACTACTTTTTTGTAAGCATTCTTTATTTTTCTTCTTCTCTCTGTATTTATGTTTTTTTTCTTTTTCTAATACTCTCCTACTTCAATTGCATTTAAACTTTTTCAAGTACAGTGTTACCTTTTATTAAGGTGCTCATACCCTGTGCTAAGTTTAGTGCATATAAATTTTCCTTTTAGATTTAATATGCTTAATTAATTTTTTTTTCTTAGATTAACATATTATTAAAATTCCTATTGATTTGTATGTGATATTGTCTCATTTTGGCTATGCTATGTTTTTTTCCGAAGGTTTGAGCAGTGAGTTGTTGCTGTACCATCGTTAATTTGCACCAAATATATAATATTTATAAAATGAAGTTCTAATCTTGTCCTTTTGAACCAAGATGTTTTATAATATTTATGAGAGTATACATTAAATTAAACCTTGCTATTTGACTATTTTAGTTTAAAAAATATAAAATATTCAAAAGCAAATAAATAAGATAAATTTCAGTCAAATATATGCCCCCAAAAAAACAATTAATTAAATTTATGCATTAAATTAAATGTTAATACTTATATTAACAAAATGCACAACCAAATTATTTTTAATTGTTGTTTATATATACATTACAATTTGTATAAACCACAATATTTATCTTTATATATTAAATAAAAATATAGTATTTATCATGTTACATTGTCCATTTGGTGTTCAATCAATAAATGGGCATTAATCATTAATTTTTTTAGTGTGTCAGATCCTTTCTATGGTAGCCACAAGTGAAATATAGCAATTTTACTGCTGGGTTTTCTATTAAATGTGTCAAATCAATTTACGAATTGATCATCTCCACTTAAAATGTTTGACTCTTTCAAATTATTATTTGATTTTTTTTACCATTATATTTTTAGAGAAATCTCATACTTATCAAAACCTTTCACTATTTTACCCCTTTATTTATTTTCGTAAAAATATAATCTTCATAATTTTGTGATCCAAGTGAAATATACTCCTCTTATTACTAATTTTTGCATTAAAATAAATGTCAAATCAATTCACAAATTAATCATCTCCACTTAGGGAATTTTATTTGCACATCATACAAATTTTGAATAAACATCATAAATGGTATTTAGATATAAATTTCTAAATAAAAATTAGATGTTTAGATTTTAAGTTATAAACAATAATAAATTATTCAAATATACATTTTATTTAATTGTTTACATCTCAACAACTTTTTTTTGGCATAAATTTTTTTATATTTAAATATTTGATTTTTCTTTATAAATTTATATTTGCATCACATTTGTAATATATACTAAAAGTTTGAGTGATGTCAAAATAAAATTAATCTCTAATTGCCTCACTTTTTTATCATTATACTTTCACAAAAATATATTCTTTTTGAAGTGATTTTTGCATTAAATATATGTCCAATCAATTTACGGATTAAAAATCTTCATCTGTAGGGTTTGATATTAGTAATTTTATTTTACATTTTTACACTTTTACTTTCAAAGAAATCCCTTACCTAAATAAAACTAAAAATAAAAAATTCACCAATTTACATCTATCATGATCACTACCATACACAGTCCTATTTGTCTTATTATATTCATATTTAAGAAGGAAAAACAATCACAACTTGTTTACAGTTGCTCTAATTACTTTTGCTGCAAATGAAGTTTGTCCTTAGTTCTTACAAAGCAAATTCAAAGGAGCTCTTCTTTTGCAGTATTCAGCATTGAATTGTAAGTTCTCAGTTATATTTATTACTCTTTAATTTTTAACTGTTTACAGCATCTCCAATTCTTCACCAAACCCCAAAATTTGATGAATTTTTTTGTGAAAATGAGGTCAAATCCTTTCATCAAACTCGTATAAAATCAACAGAGAATTAAAATTTTCACCAAATCAAGGACATTTTCACTATCAAAGACATTCTTTTCCTTCTTAACCAAGACAATTTGCATTTTGCTCAGTATTGTTATCCTTATATTACAACTTTGACATGATTGTAAACTATACCAACATATACTTTTTTATTCAATGATTTATTCATTTATTCTAGCATTTAGTCCTAATTTTCAAAGTAAAACTATTTTTCTAAAATTAGTTGATATAAAATAAATACACATATTAAACTTCTGTAAATTTCTCTTACAAATCCTTAAAATAAAATGTTACTTTTTTTTTTTTCCATAACTGTTGTTTGCTAAAATATGGTTTTTGCATTTTTTTTTTTAAATTGAAAATTTCATTTTTACAGTATTATTAACAATTATAAAGGACAATTAAAAAAAATATCCACTATTTGAGCGTTATAACAAAAAAAAATTTCTTTAATTTAAATATCAATCTTGTGATTTTTGTCCAATCCAAACCATTTCGCTATTTTCAATTTCTAAACTACCTTTCTTTTTCTATTTGCAGTAGTCACAATTCCACACTCTCCTACCAAGTTAACTGAGCTTTGCCAGGTTCTGTCTTTGCTTTAACTCTTTAGCTACAATTAAAAATTTGTTCCTTTCATAATTTTTTTGCATGTTATATTCCAAATAATTATCATTCTTTAATTTATTTATCTTTAGAATATTATGATATAAATATGTCAATTAGTACCATTTAATGTTTTTCCACATAAATAGTATTGTTAAACATAGGGCATAGCTCAATACAATCAATTTGTTCTATTAATACAAACATAAACTTCTTTTATGTAGTTTTAGTATGTAGCTGTATAATGCAAAAATGCGAAAACGAAGATTATGTGCCGACTAGGAAGATGCAGATCAATCTTTAGTTGAAAGTACAAAACAATTTACTTTAAAACTTTTAACTCCTGTTCAAACATTCGTTCTACACATATTTACCCATAACTTATATAAAAGAAAAGAATATTAAAATACTAACCTTTTACATGTATACTTTATTCCTCTGCTTACAGAAAAACAAAGACTTGCAAAAAATAGAAGACTGTGAGAGGCATATGCTAAAAAGAAACAATATCTACTTTCGCAAGCTGAAAACTCTGTTGGTATTGATTTTTCCTTTAAATCAACATTAGATTTAAATCAACATTAGTTATCTTACTACTAATCTTAGCTTCAAAAAATATCATCTCTTGTAAATCTAACATATTTTCCAAATTAATTACTGGTACATTCCATAGACAACCGTCAAGATAAAAAAAAGGAAACGCACATCATCAACAAAAAATAAAGATTTATTGATTCAAGGGAGCAACTCAAATCAGCAACAATTGCGTAAAGGTAACTGATAACAAAAAATATTGAACGTGATTACATAATAACATAGTAATTTTAAAATCATATGATAAACATTTCATTTAGTTTCTTTCTTTTTCTTCTTATTTTTATTAGGAAATCATGTTTCAACTGTTCAAACCGGCTTTGTTACGTGTCATGACAACAGAGGGAAATCCCACATAAGTTATTTCGGTATTTATGAAACAGGTTTGAATCTTATTCCTTTTATATAAATCATCTAATAGAATTATAGCAACAAATCTAACATTAACACAAATTAATTTTCATAGGTTCCACTTCCGGAACAAATCATCGCTCAAAACCTGATGCATGTTGATTCTAAATTTAAATTCTTTACAAATTAATTTCTTTGCTTAACTTTCTAAATAACAAAATTTTATCTTCCGCTTCATAGAAAATTGTAGTTCGCGAATATGGAAGGCTTCTAACAAAAAAACAGACGGCATTCCAACTCAACCCCCTATCTTACCACTACAAAGACCTTGCAATTTCTGTGGTGCGAAAAAGTTTTACCTTGAGCCTAATAGCTTTTGTTGTATGGGTGGACAAGTCTCTTTGGTTTCCAGTAACTGTCCTCCAGAACTTGACTAGTTATATACATCTAACTCTGAGGAAGTAAAAGAATTTCGTACCTATGTTCGAACATATAACAATTGCTTTGCTTTCACATCTTTTGGAGTCAAATATGACAAGGAATTGTGTCGAAGAAATAAAGGAATCTATACATTCAGGATACAAGGTCAAGTTTATCACTTCATTAATGAGCTTACATCTTCTGATGAAAATCTTAGTCATCTATAGCTCTACTTTTATGACACTGATCATGAAATCCAAAATAGAATGAAATCTTCAGAAAAGCTAAATCCTGTTATTCTTGAAAGGCTCATAAAGATTTCACATCTGAATCCATATTCAATCTTCTTTAGGAGATTAGAACACATAGATCATTTATTATTAGATCTGATGTATCGTTAGATCAGAGAGTCTACAATCAACCTTCAGCCTCACAAGTGGCAGCAATTTGGTCTGAAAATGATGTCTTAACCAAAGAAATCTCAAGAGATATTGTTGTTCATCAAGTTTCTGGTCATAGTGAAAAAGTTCAATGGTATTTTGGATGTTATGACCCATTACAATATCCATTGTTATTTCCATATGGTGAATCTGGATGGCATTATGGTATTGGGAGAGTTGACAAAAACCAAACAAAAATCACATGCCATCAACAATCTATTCTTAGTGTTCATCAAGCTACTACTGCTTTAGACCTTCTCATAAAAGAAGCCCAAGATAAATAGATCCTCTCCTTATCAATTAAATAGTATTAAAAAAATTTTACTCCTAACTAAAAAAAAAAATATTTCAGTGTTTCAGAAACAAAAGAATAAGAAAACTACCATTTCTTGTCGTGAATACTACTGCTACAAGCTTCAAATACGACCCAATGATTCTTCAATCTTACTCCGCTCTGGTTGTCTCTTTCAACAGTATTGTGTTGATATGTATGTCAAGATTGAAACATCTAGACTTCAGTTCTTTCAAAACAAACAAAGAGAAATTAGGGCTGATTTGTATCAAGGAATCATAGACAGTGTCACAACAGGTGAAGGTAGAGGTTCAAAGATTGGTCACAGGATTATACTACCACCGTCATTCATAGGTAGTCCAAGAGATCTTAGACGTCGATATGTTGATGCAATGGCTTTGGTCCAGCGATTTGGCAAACCTGATATCTTTCTTACAATGACTTGTAATCCAGCATGGCCAGAGATTAAAGCTGAGTTAGGACCTAATGAGGAAGCTCAAAATAGACCAGATTTAACCTCTCGTGTTTTTAGAGCAAAAATGGAACAACTGAAGGATGACATCATAAAACATCAAATCTTTGGAAAAGTCGTTGCATATGTCTATGTCATTGAATTTCAAAAGAGAGGTCTTCCACATATGCTTCTATTGTTAATTCTAGTACCTAGACAAAAGCCTTTATCTCCTGATACTTATGATTCAATCGTATCTGCTGAACTTCTTGATAAAAAAAAAAACGTCCTCATTTGTTTTCTATGGTGGTGAAACACATGATGCATGGACCTTATGGTGAAATGAATCTAAACAACATTTGCCTGAAGAATGGAAAATGCAAAAATCATTATCCCAAAAATTTTGAACCTATAACAAGATCTTCCAAAGACTCATACCCAATATACAAGCGTCGTGCTGATGGTAATCAAGTGAAAATTAGAGGGCAAATTTTGGATAACCATTGGGTAGTTCCGTACAATCCATATCTTCTTGCCAAATATGATTGCCACATTAATGTGGAAATTTGTTCAACAATCAAAGCTGTCAAATATTTGTACAAGTATATTTACAAAGGCCATGATAAAATTGCATTCCATATTGTTCAAGAAAATCAATCAGAAATCATAGATGAAATTCGACAATTTCAGTCCGCAAGATGGATTTCACCTCCAGAGGCAATGTGGAGAATTTACGCATTCTCTTTGAATGACATATACCCATCAGTAATCCATCTTCAAATCCACCTTGAACACCAACAATTTGTTACTTTCAATCCTTCAGATGACCTAAATTATGTGTTAAATAATCCCATCCGTTCAAAAACAATGTTGACTGAATTCTTTTTGATGAACAAGTCAAATGAAAAGGCAAAGCTTGGAAAATATTTATATAAGGAATTCCCTGAACATTTTGTTTGGTGGCAACAAGATAGAATGTGGACTGAGCGAAAAAAGGACAATGTTATTGGGTGCATTGTCACAGCACATCCTGCACAAGGTGAAAGATATTGCCTTAGGTTCCTTCTAAACAACATTAGAGGGCCTACATCATTTGAATCTTTGAGAACCATAAATGGAAGAAAAGCAAAAACTTTTCGAGAAGCTGCCCTTCTCTATGGTCTCTTACAATCAGACAACAATCTTGAACAATGCTTGGAAGAAGCAATCTCTTACCAAATGCCTTACTCTCTAAGAAGATTGTTTGCAACCATTCTCATTCATTGTGCTCCTAATAATCCAAAGCAGTTGTGGGAAAAATTCAAAGACTACATGGCAGAGGATTATGCCAAAACAACAAATCTTTCAAAACAAGAAATTTTCAAAAAAGTTCTACAAAGCATAAATTCAACTCTTCAATCAATGAGCAAAGATATCAAAGATTTCAATATTTGCTCTAACAACGTGCTTTCATCTGATAATCAAGATACCTGTTGCGAAATTGAAGAAGAAATGAATATTGTTGTTTCTGAAGCTGATTACCAGTCTATTTCTCTATTATCCTCGGAACAAAAAGTAGTATTTGACAAAACCTTAAATAGGGTCTTCTTAGGAAATCAAGGGTGTTTTTTCATAAATGGTCCTGGAGGCACTGGTAAGACCTTTTTATACAAGGCATTGTTGGCAGCAATTAGATCCAAGAATTACATTGCTCTTGCAACAGCAACATCTGGAGTAGCAACCTCTATTCTCCTAGGAGGGCGCACGGCCCATTCTCGTTTCAAAATACCTATAGATGTTGATACATATAAATCTTGTAACATAGGTAAACAAAATGGGCTTGCAAATCTTTTGAGAACGGCAAAACTAATCATTTGGGATGAGGCACCCATGGCCAAGAGACAAAACATTAAGGCATTGAATGATATGCTAAAAGATATCAATGAGTCAGAGTTACTCTTTGGAGGCAAAGTTGTAGTTTTGGGTGGTGATTTTCGACAAATACTACCAGTCATTCCCAAAGGAACAAAATATGATTCAATTGATGCTAGCTCGGTCAATTCAGAATTATGGAAATCTGTTGAGAAAATAAAGTTGACTGAAAATATGCGAGCAAGGCATGATCCTTCCTTCAGCAATTACTCATTGCGCATTGGCAATGGATCTGAATCAGTCAATGATCAAAACAAAATCAAAATACCAGCATCTATGATAATTTCTAACAATTTTTCAAATGCTGAAAATTCTATCAAAGACTTGATTCAAATTGTCTTTCCAAATCTCAAGAACTACTCAAAAGATCCAATTTCAATGATTAATTATGTTGTGCTCACTCCAAAAAATGATTGTGTACAAGAAATAAATGATTTGTTGATCAAACAATTCCCAACAAAAGGTAGATTATATACAAGCATCGACAAGACAAACGATCCAAATGATCAAGGACAATATGAAGACTTCTTGAATTCTCTTGAACCAAATGGTCTCCCACCTCATCATTTAGAATTGAAAATCAATAGTCCGATCATAACTTTAAGAAACATAGATCCTTCAATAGGCTTGTGTAATGGAACGCGACTTATTTGTCGAGATCTCAAAGATTTCATCATTTGTGCTGAAATTGTTGTTGGGGATCGGAAAGGACAAATGGTTTTCATACCACAAATACCATTGCAACTGTCATGACCCAAACCCGCCCCTATAGGTTTAGCACCGTAACCGGCCAGTAATCCGTGGATTACTAAAGGCCTCTGAACAGATTAGCAAATAATAAGGGGCTGCGGAAGTAATAATACAAAATAGATAAGATCCAATGAGCTGTGATAACGTACATGGGACAGAACATTTCAAAACTTATTTATATACACATAAACATGCCAGTCTAGATACATAATATTTACAAGGCATTTACAAAATGTACTTCCCAAGACCTGACTTTACAGAGCATACACAAAGACCAGCATGAATACAAAAAAACAGCCATGGCATTAGGCTTCGTTCGGAACCTCCTCGGGAGGCACAATAGTTGGCTGACAAAAATAGAACAGAAGGTCGTCAACTCTGGCCCTGGTCATGTGCCGACTCACCTACATACATAATATAAACTGTGAGCTAAAGCCCAGTGAATAATAATAGAGTAAAGGGTTTCAATGAATAAGTTCGTACAGATTCAGAAATCATAATTCAGATTTGTATCAAACTCATATACAGACAGAAATCATAAGTCATGATTAGGTTTACGTGATACATCTATTAGCATAAACAGAACAGAACAGAACAAAACAGAACGTATACACGTAAGGTTACGAATAACCAGTTCCATAAAGGAACCTCTGGATCCGGGCAACAGAACAGAACAGAAGCTGAGCCCCCGTGACAGGGCCTCCGGTACGGGTAACAGAGTGCAGACAGAAATAAGTTCCATAAAGGAACCTTCGATACCGGGTAACAGCTAACAGATATCACATGATTCTAAGGATGTCACGAGTACATGTCAAAAATTGAACAATCATTCATTGTACAGAACATATCATTTCGGAAAACAGACCTTGTTTTATCACACAGAAAGTAGATACAGTTTGAACATAACTTTACTAAATTATTACTCACAGTTGGCCTTGAAACAAACAGACGGAGCAGATTGATCACACGATACGCGGCACGTGACCTACATAACAAATAATGGACACACACTTGAAACACACATTCTAATTGCACAAAACTTACGTCGTTGGTTCGTAGTGTGTTTCTAACCTTAAATCCTTACTATAGAGTTTTAAACATGGCCTATGAATGCCTAGGATGGAATGAGGATGCAAAGATGCTTTGGAAAACATTTTTCAAAAGTTGCTGAAAACAGGGGTCTCGCTCGAGCATGGCTTTCTTCGCTCGAGCGAGCTTGTCAAAATAGAGGGGTCGCTCGAGCGTAGACTCCTTCGCTCAAGCGGTCTGTAAAAATGCAAAAGTACTGGTTGTTGAAATTTTATGCTCGATGCCCGCTCGATGCTCGCTTGAGCGTGAGTCACAGCTCTTCGCTTGAGTGTAGGTCTCGTCGCTCGAGCATGCGTCTACGTGCACCAAAAACCTGAGAGCTTGCAATTTACACTCGAGCCACCATTCCTTCGCTCAAGCAAAGCTCTGAACAAACGATGGTCGCTCGAGCGAGGAAGCCAAATTCTGGAATTTTCAAATTTGCCTCCCAAGCTCAAACCAAGCATTCAACACCTCAAAACTCGACCTCTTGGGCCCATTTTCTAGAAAACACTTGTAAACTCATAGTATAAGATGTTTCAAAGATCAATTTGTAAAATCAAAGCCCAAAGGTGAGTCAATTAAACACAATTTCAAATAGAACTTCAAGAACAAAACAAGAGCTTAACATGCAAGTGTTCATTTTAAATCCAATGCTCTAAAACATGACCAAATGTAAGATTGAGCTCAAAATCATGATGAATTCATGGACTAAGGCTAGAATATGAGCTTGTATGCAAGAACTTCCATGAAGACACTTCAAAATGCTAAGAGATGAACATGCATGCATGATTTAAGCCTTAATTCAACATTTTCAACCAATTCTTGACTTTAAACTCTAATCTTCCATGAACCATGCAAGAATTAATCTTAAATTCACAATGGAGAAGGTGAAATCTCTACCTTAGGTCTTGAATTCTAAGTGTAGAAGCTCAAATCTTCCAAGTTTCCTTCAAATCTCCAAAGATCAAGCAAAATTCTTGTTGAATAAATTTTCTCCTACTCTTCTCTCACTCTCACGGTTTGGTCTGAGATATGGATGAAGAAATGATGCCTCAAGGGTGTGAATTAAGTCCCACACAAGTTTGTAAAGGTGGCCCACTAAGTGGCAAACGTGTAAATACTCAACTAATGTCATTTAGCATTATTTAATCCAATTTAATCATACCAAATCAAATTTCAACTAAATTTACCATAAAATCACATTAATTCTAATTAACACAAAACACTAATCAGTTTCAGATTCGGCCGCCGATAAGACCTTCAATTTGCAGTTTAAAACATAAAACATGAACAGATCATTTTATGGCAAACAGATGAGAACACAAAGATAATGCAATACATATGCAATTTAATTCCGAACTCCTTCTAAATTACTGTTAGGCATAAATAATCATGGTTTAGCATTAATTGGAGGTCGAGGTTATTACAGTCTTTCCTCCTTAAAAGAGTTTGGTCCTCCAAACTCGAATTACCTTCATTCGAAATCAACATTGGGTCCAATGGGAACAAATCTGGATATCTCTTCATCATGTCTTCCTCGGTTTCTCAGGTTGCATAAGTTCCTCCGTGGTTTTGCCAATCCACTTTCACCAACGGTATTTCTTTATTTCTTAAATTTTTGATCCGGCGATTCACAATCTGGATATGTCTTTCCTCATAAGTGTAGTCATCTTTCAAAAGCACATGTGTCGGTTCGATGACGTGGAGTGAATCCCTCAAATATTCTCGTAGCATCGATATATGAAAGACGTTATGCATGTGTTCCATTACTGGAGGTAAGGATACCCGATACGATACCGGATTGATCTTTTCGAGGACTTCATAAGGTCCAAAATATCTTGGCGCCAATTTTCCCTTAACACCAAACCGAGTTTGACCCTTCATCGGGGTCACCTTTATGAACATGTGGTCCCTAACTTCATATTCCCTCACTCTTCTTCGAACATCGGCATAGCTCTTTTGCCGACTCTGTGCAGTTTTCAGACGCTGCTGTATCAGTTTCACATTCTCGGTTGTTTCTTGCACAAGTTCCGGTCCCAACAAAGGTCTATCACCTGCTTCAGCCCCAACATATCGGAGAACGACATTTTCTTCCATATAAAGCTTCGTAAGGAGCCATTCTAATGCTTGAATGGTAACTGTTGTTGTACACAAATTCAGCTAATGGCAAGTAGGTCTCCCAATTCCCTTAGAAGTCTAACACACACATTCTGAGCATATCCTCCAGAGTTTGGTTCGTTTGTTCAGTTTGGCCATCTGTCTGTAGGTGATAGGCACTGCTCAGTCTCAATTCAGTCCCCAAAGCCTGTTGCGAACTCTGCCAAAATCTCGATACAAACTTTGAGTCCCTGTCAGACACAATAGATACTGGCATTCCATACAATCTCACAATTTCAGTCATATAGATATTGGCCAATTTATTAGCGTTATAAATAGTTTTGACAGGCAGAAAATGGGCAGATTTAGTTAAACGGTCAACTATAACCCAGATAGAGTCCATACCTCGAGAAAAACGAGGCAATCCCACAATGAAGTCCATGGTAATGTGCTCCCATTTCCATTCCGGTATTGGGAGTGGTTGTAGCAAACCAATGGGTCGTTGGTGTTCAGCTTTAACCTGTTGGCAATGTAGACATCTAGCCACGAAATCGGCAATACTCTTTTTCATTCCAGGCCACCAAAAATTTTGTTTCAAATTATGATACATCTTCATGTTCCCCGGATGCATAGCAAATTTACTACTGTGAGCTTCGGTCATAACACGTTTCCTCAAATCATAACAATCGGGCACACAAAGACGGTTCTGAAATTTCAGCACATCATTCTCAAACACAAATCCTGGCCTCGGCTTTGAATCAAATTCCTCCGTGATCTTTTTCAAGTATTCATTCTCGCACTGTTTCTGTTTGATCTTGTCAAAGAATTGTAGGTTGAGCGGCAATAGCAGTTAATAGCCCATCTTGTTCTAGGTCAGTCAACAATTCTTTTCGGTTGGATAGCAAACATGACAAATTCGCACTGGATTTTCAGCTCAAGGCATCTGCTACGGTATTAGCCTTTCCTGGATGATACAAGATTTGCAAATCATAATCCTTGATTAGTTCAAACCATCGTCTCTGTCTCATGTTTAATTCCTTTTGGGTGAAGAAATATTTCAAACTTTTATGGTCTGTATACACCTCGCAAGTTACCCCATACAAATAGTGACGCCATATTTTCAAAGCAAACACCACAGCCACTAATTCCAGATCATGTGTTGGGTTATTCTTTTCATGAGGTCGAAGTTGTCTAGAAGCATAGGCAATCACCCTTCCGTTTTGCATTAGTACACACCCCCAGGCCTTTATAGGAAGCATCACTGTACACTTGAAACCCATCAGTACCATTAGGCAAGGTTAAGATTGGTGCAGTCACTAACCTGGTTTTCAACTCTTGGAAAGTTGCCTCTCTTTGTTCATTCCAGTCAAATGGCATATTTTTCTGAGTTAATTGAGTCAATGGCATGGCAAGCTAGGAAAAGTCTTTCACAAACCTCTGGTAGTAACCTACAAGTCCCAGAAAACTTCAGACTTCTGTCACATTTGTCGGTCTAGGCCAATCCACGACAGTTTCAATTTTCTGAGGGTCAACAGAAACTCCATCCTTGTTGATTACATGTCCCAAAAATGTCACACTGTCAAGCCAGAATTCACACTTGGACAATTTAGCATACAATTTCTTTTCTCTCAAAATCTGTAAGGTGGTTCTCAGATGGTTCTCATGTTCTTTCCTGTCTTTAGAATAAATCAAAATGTCATCAATAAATACAACAATAAAATCATCTAGATATGATTTAAACACCCTATTCATAAGATCCATGAAAGCTGCAGCTGCATTGGTCATCCCAAACGGCATTACTAAAAATTCATAATGTCCATATCTAGTTCAGAATGCAGTTTTCTCTACGTCCTCATCTCTAAGCTTTAATTGATGATACCCGGACCTGAGGTCAATTTTGGAAAACACTTGGGCACCCTGAAGTTGATCAAACAAGTCATCTATTCGGCACAAAGGGTATTTATTCTTGATTGTTACTTTGTTCAGTTCTCGGTAGTCTATACACAATCTTAAAGATCCATCCTTTTTTTTAACAAACAAAACTGGAGCACCCCAAGGTGAAGTACTCAGACGGATAAATTTTTTATCTAATAGTTCCTGAAGTTGGGTTTTCAATTCTTTCAATTCAAAGGTAGACATTCTATAGGGACTCTTGGAAATAGGTTGTGTCCCCGGAAACACCTCAACAGTGAATTCAATTTCTCTATCAACTAAGTCCCCAGGTAAGTCAGTCGGAAACACATCGGGAAATTCACAAGCAACAAGGATTGTTTCTATAGTAGTACTGTCAGATGGTGCAGTCAGTATACAACACAGATAACCCCTACATCCCTTCTTAAGGAGTTTTACAGCTTTCATAGCCGAAATCAAATATGGGGGAGGAACTACCCCATTCCCAATAAAAGTAAATTCAGGCATACCCAGTGGTCTAAACACAACAGTTTTATTTGCACAGTCAATGGTAGCACAGTATTTAGTCAACCAGTCCATCCCCAAAATACAATCACAATGATTAATGTCCAAGGGTAACAAGTCCACATATAACATCATATCACCAATCATAACATCACATGCTGGATAAACATGAGCACACATCATAGAATCCCCAGACGGCGTAGACACAGATAATACATAGGTCATAAGTTCTAATAGTCTAGTCAATTTTCGAGAAAAAACATGCGATACAAAGGAATGTGTAGAACCAGAATCTATCAGTACACATGCATTTTGAGAACATATAGAGAGTGTACCTGACACCACAGTATAGGTGTTCGGTACGTCACCGGGCACTAAGGCAAACACTCGGCCTTGTCTCAGAGGTTCTTTCCTAGTATTGGCTTTGGCATTGGTTTTGGCCACAGAAACGGATCCCGCTGAACTTGCTGCAGGACGGCTAGTAGTCTCAGACCTGAGCGGGCAATCTTTCACTACATGACCTTGCTGGCCACACCGGAAACACGTACCGGACGTTCGATAACACACACCCCTGTGCCTTTTACCACAATCAGAACAGACCGGAATAGACCCACTTCTCTGACTCGAGCTGTTCAAAGTCCCTGTGTTGTGCTTCTTACTGACAAAGGACCGACCTCTTTTAAAACCAAACCCGGATCTTTTCCTCTCCACTCAGTTGTTGTAGTTGCTGGGGCTTTACTTTGTTTCATGGCGGCTAGGGTGGCCTCTGCCACTAAGGCTCTGTCTAGAACTTCCACATAAGTAGGCAATTTCAGGGCGCCTACTCGATCAAACACGTCTAGATCCAATCCACCTTCAAACTTTCGTGCTTTCTTGTAATTGGTATCCACCATATGTGGAGCAAACCGTGCCAATGCGATGAATTTAGCTTCATATTCTACTACAGACATTCTTCCCTGTTTGAGTTCCTGAAATTCAAACACTTTCCGATCCCTAAAACAATGGGGAAAATACTTGTCGTAGAAGATAGCATTAAACTGTGCCCATGTCATATTTCCATTGCCACTTCGGATCAGTAACCACCACCTGCGGGCTTCATCTTTCAGAGTGTAGGTGGTTATGAGGACTTTCTGAGTTTCAGAACAAGAAAATACTTTATACAATTTTTCCATCTCAAGCAACCATATCTCAGCTTTCAAAGGTTCAATTCCACCATAGAACGTTGGCGGTTTCATTTTCATGAATTTCTGTGTCAGATTGATGATGTCATTATTATCTGCCTCAGCTTGTGCTGGTGGAGGCAGAGGGGGCAAAGGTTGTTGTCTCTGTTGTTGTGTCAAGGTTTCAGTCAATGCTGCTAACATCTGTTCCATTCGGCCCATGCGAGCCTCTGAAGATTCACTTTCACCACTTCCCCTTGCATTCTCCATCTTACTATACAGACATCAAATGATAATAAACACAGGCATAATCTTATTCGTTTCCTTCAATTCATTTGATTCAAATTTATATTCAGTTTTCATGTTCATTTAGATTACCACACACTCACACATGCAGATGGAATGCCCCTTACTCTTACTAAGACATCCTAAGCTCATACGGACCTGTGTGTGCGGTAGAACACGTGCTTTGATACCACTCTGTCACGACCCAAACCCGCCCCTATAGGTTTGGCACCGTAACCGGCCAGTAATCCGTGGATTACTAAAGGCCTCTGAACAGATTAGCAAATAATAAGGGGTTGCGAAAGCAATAATACAAATTAGACAAGGCCCAATGAGCTGTGATAACGTACATGGGACAGAACATTTCAAAACTTATTTATATACACATAAACATACAAGTCCAGATACACAATATTTACAAGGCATTTACAGAATGTACTTCCCAAGACCTGACTTTACAGAGCATACACAAAGACTAGCATGAATACAAAAAAACAGCCATGGCATTAGGCTTCATTCGGAACCTCCTCGAGAGGCACAACAGTTAGCTGACAAAAACAAAACAGAAGGCCGTCAACTCTGGCCCTAGTCATGTGCCAGCTCACCTACATACATAATATAAACTGAGCGAAAGCCCAGTGAATAATAACAGAGTAAAGGGTTTCAATGAATGAGTTCGTACAGATTCAGAAATCATAATTCAGATTTGTATCAAATTCATATACAGACAGAAATCATAAGTCATGATTAAGTTTACGTGATACATCTATTAGCATAAACAGAACAAAACAGAACGTATACACGTAAGGTTACGAATAACTAGTTCCATAAAGGAACCTCTGGATCCGGGCAACAGAACAGAACAGAAGCTGAGCCCCCGTGGCAGGGCCTCCGGTACGGGTAACAGAGTGCAGACAGAAATAAGTTCCATAAAGGAACCTTCGATACCGGGTAACAGCTAACAGATATCACATGATTCTAAGGATGTCACGAGTACATGTCATAAATTGAACAATCATTCATTGTACAGAACATATCATTTCGGAAAACAGACCTTGTTTTATCACACAGAAAGTAGATACAGTTTGAACATAACTTTACTAAATTATTACTCACAGTTGGCCTTGAAACAGACAGACGGAGCAGATTGATCACACGATACGCGGCACGTGGCCTACATAACAAATAACGGACACACACTTGAAACACACATTCTAATTGCACAAAACTTACGTCGTTGGTTCGTAGTGTGTTTCTAACCTTAAATCCTTACTATAGAGTTTTAAACATGGCCTATGAATGCCTAGGATGGAATGAGGATGCAAAGATGCCTTGGAAAACATTTTTCAAAAGTTGCTGAAAACAGGGGCCTCGCTCGAGCGTAACTTTCTTCGCTCGAGTGAGCTTGTCAAAACAGAGGGGTCGCTTGAGCGTAGACTCCTTCGCTCAAGCAGTCTATAAAAATGCAAAAGTACTGGTTGTTGAAATTTTACGCTCGATGCCCGCTCGATGCTCGCTCGAGTGTGAGACACAGCTCTTCGCTCGAGCGTAGGTCTCGTCGCTCGAGCGTGCGTCTGTGTGCACCAAAAACCTGAGAGCTTGCAATTTACGCTCGAGCCACTATTCCTTCGCTCAAGCGAAGCTTTGAACAAACGATGGTCGCTCGAGCGTGGAATCCTTCGCTCGAGCGAGGAAGCTAAATTCTAGAATTTCCAGATTTGCCTCCCAACCTCAAACCAAGCATTCAACACCTCAAAACTCGACCTCTTGGGCCCATTTTCTAGAAAACACTTGTAAACTCATAGGCCCCATTTGTTTGGGGTTATGGGGAGGGGATGGGTTTTGATAGTGAGGAGGGGATTGAGAATGGGGTGTTTGTTTTGAGAGATAGGGAGGGGACTAGTAATCCCTTGGTATTAGTAAGGAAGAGGAAGGGGGATTGGTAAGGAGGAGATAGAGATGGTATTAGAAAAATAGTGAGGGGATTAGAAATTTTTTTATTTTTTATATATTGGGATTTTTTTTTGAATATAATGTTTATTTTTTTATATTTTTTTATTTGTTTTATTATTTTATATAAAAATAATTTAACAATTCCTCACTATTAATCCACTCACTATCAATCCCCTCACTATTAATCCCCTCACTAACAATCCACTCACTATTAATCCCTCACTATCAATCCCCTCCATTCTATCTCCCAAAACAAACGGGGCCATAGTATAAGATGTTTCAAAGATCAATTTGTAAAATCAAAACCCAAAGGTGAATCAATTAAACACAATTTCAAATAGAACTTCAAGAACAAAACAAAAGCTTAACATGCAAGTGTTCATTTTAAATCCAATGCTCTAAAACATGACCAAATGTAAGATTGAGCTCAAAATCATGATGAATTCATGGACTAAGGCTAGAATATGGGCTTGCATGCAAGAACTTCCATGAAGACACTTCAAAATGCTAAGAGATGAACATGCATGCATGATTTAAGCCTTAATTCAACATTTTCAACCAATTCTTGACTTTAAACTCTAATCTTCCATGAACCATGCAAGAATTAATCTTAAATTCACAATGGAGAAGGTGAAATCTCTAAGCTCAAATCTTCCAAGTTTCCTTCAAATCTCCAAAGATCAAGCAAAATTCTTGTTGAATAAATTTTCTCCTACTCTTCTCTCACTCTCACGGTTTGGTCTGAGATATGGATGAAGAAATGATGCCTCAAGGGTGTGAATTAAGTCCCACACAAGTTTGTAAAGGTGGCCCACTAAGTGGCAAACATGTAAGTACTCAACTAATGTGATTTAGCATTATTTAATCCAATTTAATCATACCAAATCAAATTTCAACTAAATTTACCATAAAATCACATTAATTATAATTAACACAAAACACTAATCAGTTTCGGATTCGGCCGCTGATAAGGCCTTCAATTTGCAGTTTAAAACATAAAACATGAACAGATCATTTTATGGCAAACAGATAAAAACACAAAGATAATGCAATACATATGCAATTTAATTCTGAACTCCTTCTAAATTACTGTTAGGCATAAATAATCATGGTTTAGCATTAATCGGAGGTCGGGGTTATTATAGCAACCCTCAGATCAACAAAAATACCCAGTTCAGTTTACTAGAACACAATTCCCAGTAAAGTTATGTTTTGCCATGACAATAAATAAAGCGCAAGGCCAAACATTACAAAAAGTAGGTCTTTATCTACGAGAGCCAGTATTCTCCCATGGACAACTTTATGTTGCTCTATCGCGAGCTACAATTGTTGCAGATGTTAAAGTTCTCATTCCGCCAACAAATCAACATGCTTTGGATAACAATACCACAAAAAATGTTGTTTATGAAGAACTACTAACACTTGCAGGCTGTATATAATTCATTTTTTTGTTGTAAATTTTTGGTAAATTTCCTCTTATGTAATGTAATTTTAATTTTATTTGTATTTATTATAATTATCTATTATCCTTGTATTAAATTCTTGTTAAATTGTTTCTTACAACAAATTTTGCAGGATGAATGAAGAAATAACACCTATCAAGAAAATAACTAGCACAACTAAACAATGGACTGCAAAGATTCGTGTTTTGGAAAAGTGGAATCCACGAATCCCAAAAACAGGCTCAACAAGATATTAAAGGCTCATTTTGGCTGATGTAGAGGTTACACTTTGAAATTCTTATTTTAAAATATATACCATATTTACCATATTCATTTTTTAGGTTCTTAACAATAACAATTTTCATTTAATTCATAATTACATAATCCACTGCCTCATTAACTTCTGTTATACATACCACTTGTATAGGGTACACAAGTTCAAGCTATACTTTATGAAGATCACTTGTATAGGGTACCCAAGTTCAAGCTATACTTTATGAAGATCAAATAGAACAGTTCCAAGATACCTTCAAAGTTTTTAACTCATACTATGTGTCAAATGCTGCTGTGAAGTTGCTACAAGAAAAATACCGTATCACACCACAATCATGGCAATGGCAATGGACAATCATTGTCAGCACACTTATTCAAGATGTTGAAAACAGTAATGAAGATAACAATGCCCCAACATATCACTTCGTACCATTCAATGAATTCTCTGACCATCTTGGCAATGAAACATCATCCATAGGTAATTTTCTTAGATCAACACAAATAATTATCAACTTACTTTTTCATTACATACTCTTATTGTTTTTGTATCTATAACAGATATTCTTGCAGCAGTTGTTCAAATTAAGCCACCAAAAACAATCACAACAGAAAATGGAACCACAACTGCACAAGAAATTGTACTCATTAATGAATAGTAAGTATTTTGTATACTTGCGTTTAGTATAACTTGATTTCAATACTAACAAATTCTCTTAATTGTAGCAGGTTAATGCCAATCAATGTGTTTGGTTTGAGTTTTTTGGATTAAATTTTTTAAAAACTGAGTTTTTTTATTTTCATATTCTTTTCTTTTTAGTGAATATTTTTTAAATTTTAAACATTTTTTTTTACTATTTTAGATGCACCTTAGTTAGATGTATTTAAAAAGTAAAAAATTTGTGAAAAAATATTTTAAAAAATTAATAAATACATAAAAATACAAAAAATGTACTAAATTCTTGTATTTTTTTTTTTTGTATTTTTGGTATTTAGTGAATTTTTAAAATATTTTTTTTTTACAATTTTTTTACTTTTTAGGTATATTTATGTTAGGTGTGTCTAAAGAGTAAAAAAAATTGCTTAAAATATTAAAAAAAATCAGTAAAAACAAAAAAACACGAAAAATAAGAATGTAGAATTTTCTGAAAAGTGTTTTCTGAAAAATAAAAACAAGCAAGCTGAATAGTTTTAACTTTATGGGGTCAATTTGTCACGAATGAAGGAGAGACATTGCAAGCCATTGCTCAATCATTCCCAACTTTAATTGCAGTCAGGCTTAAAGTCTCATCATTTCGCGGTAATTATAATCTTACCACATTATACTTAATATTAAAAATATATAAAACATATTTTTTTTAATTTATTTTTTACAGGACAATCATTATCAACAAAACCAACATCAGCTTTTGTGCTCAACCCTAACTTCAAAGCTGCACACCAACTTCACAATTGGTACCATCTAATTCAAATACTTTAATTCAAATAATAATTTCTCACAAACACTAATATCAAAATAAATTGATGTAGGTGCATCCAAAATGAAGAAGTCATTAGAACTTTACCTTCTCCACTTGAAACTCATGTTCGAAACATCACAACTCCAAGTCCTAAAGTAGATAAAATCATTTCCATCAGCAGCATTCCATCTTCTCCAAATGCAGTAAGCTTCATACATATTCTTCTACTCTTTAAGCATCTTAAATATATCATTAGTAACCATTGCTAATCACCTGTTACTAGAAAATGTACTAGGTCAAAGCAACTATGTCCATCACCTCACTTGATCAATCTTTTTGGTACATGAGCTGCAACAATTGCTACAAATCCATAAATGCAAAATATCAAACTCTTTTCGACTGTTTCCACTGTAAAAAAAAAAAAAAGAAGTCATTGCAGAACCGAGGTAACAACAAACGAACCCTACACCTTTTAATATAACTAATGTTTTATATTTAATAAAACTAACATATAATTTACTACAAACAAACAGATTCAAATTCCAAGTTGAACTCAAAGATAATTCAAGTTCAATAATGGCAACAATATTCCAGGATCATGCAGAAAAGTTCTTTTCAATTTCATCTACTGACCTAATGAAGCATACAACACAGGTCAAATAAATCAACATGCTTCATCTTCAAATTCACTATTTTTCTTCCCAATTTTTAAAATATTCTACATATATTATGCAGGATGGAAAAGTTTCAAATGAAGCCCTTTCAAAATTGAATGTGCCAAAATATCACATTATTCAACTAAAGCCTCGCCAATATCAGTTCCGTGGACAAGTAATGCTTCAACATGTCATCACATCAGTGAACAATGATGATGCAGAACCCTCCATCATAACTCTTTCTTCAAAACCACATCGACAATCTGTCCAAATAGAACCCAAGGCAAAGAAAGAACTATTTCCATCAACTGTTGGTACAAATGTTGCTTCTGATATTTCAACTGCTGCTGTTGGTACAAATTTTGCTTCTGATATTTCTGCTGCAACAAGTGTACCCTCTACAAAATCTCTCTAGAAAGAACACTCTACACTATAATATTTTTGTAATAGGTTACTACAATGTGACATAGTTTTTGGTTTGGTATGGCTTAAGTGGTTTGGTTTGTAACATATTTTTGTTGTTGCCTGTTTGGAACTACAATGTGCTAGACACAACTCAATATTACTTTTGGTTTGGTTTGGTTCTTACTGCTTATGAAAGTAAATTATCCAATATTACTTATAATGGATACTAACCCACTTACTACTACAACTCCCATTCTCTTCCTGCATGAATAGCTTGAACTTAATTTTTATAGTATTATTTTGAAAATCAAAAAAATATGATGTGCGTTGATTCTTTTTACAAATCACAAACTTCAAGTTCTTGTTGTATCTCGAAAGCTATTAAACTTTCCACATGTAGACCTCAAAACATGCGAAGTCCTTGTCTTCCTCCCATAGCTGCAGATTTATACAAATAAGTAACATGAATGCAAGATGCCCCTCATTTGTTGTCACATTTAATAGTCCATTGTTAGGTTTTATTCTTGGCAATCCCGTTTGACAAAACTCCTTTCAGTTGTATTTATTTTCGCACTTTTATTTCAGTGAGGCTATGAGTGTTTAAGATGCGAATCCAACCCGAATTGTTCCTTTCAGAGAAGTTTGTGATGCTAATGCTTTCAATATTGCCACTTCGCTGATTATGCCAGGGATCGAGCTGCCCGGTCAGCTCGCGGGGGTCGAGGGGGCAGCGCCCCTTGGCGGGTCCGGGGCAGCGCCACGGCGGGGTCGAGGGGCAGCGCCCCCGAGGCAAAATGCAAAAATGCATTCAAAATTGCCTGTCCGCTCGAGCGGACATACCCGCGCTCGAGCAGAGAATTCCTAGTTCCAGCAGTTTTGGTCGCCTGCAAAAGTACTGAGATGTGTGATTTTGCGCTCGAGCAGGCTTTCTGGCGCTCGAGCGGACCTCTGTTATATTTTGCGCATATTTTGCTGAAGCCGCTCGAGCGGGCTGTTGGGCGCTCGAGCGGAGATCGCGGGACAGATTCTATAAATTCGCGTGTTGGGTCAGATTTTAGGATAACTACTCCAGATCTTCTTTTTGGTTTCTAGGGTTTATATCTGGGGATACTTTGTGAGTTTTTCTTTGATGTTTTATTGAGTATTCAACTCATGGTTTAAAGAGAGTACATCAAAGGTTGTGTTTTGTTCTACAAAAGAGAGAGTTGTTCTTCGGTGGATTCTGAAGAATTCGAGCCTGAACCTTTGGTGGATTCCGGGGTGGCTCATCGTAAAGACAATTCCGAGGTGAAGACGGGTTGGAAGAGGCACATAGAGGTTGGTTCAATTAGGCGTGGATTCGCTAGGTAATTGAGAGTATACCTGTGTAATTCCTTTTAATCTTCTTAGTGGATTGTTTTGTGGCTGTTGCCCGTGGTTTTTTTATCACAGTTGGAGGTGTCCAATTGTAGTTTTTTTCCACGTAAAATCGTTGTGTCTCTTTGTCTTGATTGTTTGATTGGGATTGTTATATTCTGCTTAAAATTGATATATAATCATAAATCAACATCTAGAGAATTTCTAGATTCCATTTCATTTTAACCATCTATGATTCATCCATTCATCCAAAATACCAAATTTATTAACAAAATTATATTATTATCTCTTTTTATTAATGGACATTTTAATAGACATCAGTTAGCATGCTTTGCACGCAATCCCCTCACTAGTGATATATAAATATGTCAACACCACTGGTAGCATTCATTTATATATTGGAATAAATAAATAGATACTGACGACAAGGAGGGAGCAAACTTCAAATTTTTTTTTTTTTGGTCAAATAGACTCTGACGATAAGGAGGGAACAAACTTCAAATTTTTTTTTTGGTCAAATAGACTTCAAATTTTTTAACAAGAGATGGGCTTCAGATTTTATTGGCAAAGAGATAGACTGGCAATTTCAAATATGTTGTGAGATTTCTTTTTTATAATTCATCATTTATTCTATGTTGTGAGATTTCTTTTTTGTTATATATTTCTTTCTCACAATAATCTCTTTCTCAAATTGCTTATTATGTTTATTATTATTATTTTATTAGACAATATTTGATTTTGTTTACACATTTTAATTATAATTAATTAAGTGATATCTTTTGTTTATTCAGTTTGACGAGTAGAAACACTTTTTCTTCTTTTTTTTATTTTATAGTGATACTTATTATTAAATTTATACCGTCGTTTGATTCAATTTAATTTATACCATCGTTTGAAATTAATTTTTTATTTTTTATTTTTTATTTTCAATAGCAAAGGTTTCCTTTATGCTTATCTTTTGACACGGTGCACTTGTTTTATTTAAGGTAAATTACCAATTCACCTATTGAGTTTTACTTAATATACTAATTTTAATTTTTGAAAATTATATCTTACACTTTCAAAATTTTAATAGCATATCAAATAAATCATTTCATTAATTAATCAACAAGTGAATTAAATTTTTGTACTGATTTCAAAAATATATTTTAATTAAAAGTTTTAATAATTCTATTATTGTGCTTGGGAGTAATTAGAATTTTATTTTATTTTCTATCAATTCTATTAAATGACAAATTATAATAATGAGGTATTTGTAATTTTCATAATCAAAGAGGCTTTCAAAATTTTAATCGCATAGAAAATAACCCATTTCATTACAATTTAATTTTTTTAATAATATCCAAAACATATTTCTATTAACAGATATATAGATATAACCAATGTTATTAATCTCGTACCATATCAGCCGGTACTTGTCGATACGTACCGTTTATAAACAAAATGGTACCTACATAATCCAATTCAATTCCGCTTAAATACCAACTAATACCAAACAGTACCAGCTAAAAAACATGAATCCTCTGAGTCTCTCAAACTCTGTTATGTTATGGGTGTATTTGTGTTGTAATTTATAATATTATAAGGATAATTCATATTTTAAATAAATCTTATGAGTGTATTTTTAATTTGCTCACGAACAATCATACAAATAATCACTTTAAAATCACTTTAAAAAAAAAATTGAAAAATTCAAAAAATCTCTCCTTTTGAACTATTAAGCTAATAACAATAAATCAAAATTTCTTAAATAATTTTCAAAATCTCACCACCCAAATTATTTCACTAACCAAACTAAAAGGGGAAATGGGAAATTCCAAAACAAGCTAAGGGCAAAATAGGCAACTAAAGATAATTTCCAAAACACCCAAATTGTTTCACAACGAAGCTACAAGGCAAAATAGCAAATTTCAAAACAAGCTAAGGGTAAAATAGGCAACAAAAGATGAGCCATCGGAACCAAAGCTATTCTTATACATATACCAGGTAGGGAGTCCATGCAAGGCACGAGCAAGTTGCACATATTTTTTTTAATTAAAATTTATTTTTTGTTTTAAGGTAGTGTTTGTTTGATAGAATAAAAATATAGTTAAACAATTAGTTAGTAGAGGTTAAAGAAGAATAATTTGATTTTAATTCAATGACATTTAGCTTTCATTTCAATTAATTAAATATTATTTGAGATTATTATGTTGAAAAAAAAAAATTCATTTTGGAAGTGAATGAAGTAGAAGATTAAACAAATAAAATTGTTCATATTATAGGTTTCGTCAAGTATATCTTTCATAAAACTCTCACGGGAATATATATTTATATATAGAATATGAAAATTAAAGATATATAGGGAAATTTTATGGTATTATATGCTCTGCAACTACAATTTTTGAAGTCTTTAGTCATGGTTTATTGGGGGGTTAGTTACGAAATGTTATAATTGATATATGATACACACTCTTTTAGAGGTGTGTACTATAATATTACTAATATCTATACATTTATTTATAATAAGAATGCAAATATATAAATATGAGAGATGTTACCATGTGCACCTTAAAAAAAGTGCATATGGTATGTCTTTCATAACTTTTTCATAAAATTTTATAACTTAAATTCAAAATGTCATAATTTTTTTACCATTAAAATAGTAACTTTTTTTCATTGAAAAATGTCATAATAAAATCTCAAAGTGTCATAACAAAATCACAAAATATCATAACATTATCATTCTTAACTTTAAAGTGTGCATCATAAATTCATTATTTATAACTTTACTATAAAATGTCATAACATACGTCACAAACAATCATAATATTCATCATAAAAAATCATAACTTTTTTACAATGTGCACCATTTGAAAGAGTGCACATTGTAAATTTCTCTTATAAAAATAGTAATTACAACTTAATTTAATATTTGTTATGATTTCTAATTTTATTTTCTGTTTTTGGATCTACGCAAAACATGACAAGTTTTAATATTAGAGAAACAAGTTCTTAAAAAAATAAAAAATTGCTTGATTTTTAAAAAGTTTTTACAATTTAATGTACAATAATATTGGATGATAAATGTCTACATGTAGAGCTGTTTTTTACATTTTTTTTTTTTTACTATTTTCAATTTTAAGTAGAAATATATAAACAATAAATTAGTTAAATATTTTTCATTAAAATTTTTGGCTTTCAAAACTTTTTTGAAAATTTTCTTCTTTTTTTAAAAACCAATTAGATTCACCTTTATTAGGTAATTAAGAGATAAAGATGACTCAATTAGTGTGTTTTACAAGTTTCATTAATCAAGAGTATCATATAAATAATGTTACATAATATTTTTGAAAAATATTTAATATTTTTTTGCTACAAATTCATCAATATTCAATAAATTCCTTTGTAGGGTGCTGCTGCAATTACAACAGAAAAATTAGAAGTTACAATTTAAAAATAATAAGTTCTAAATTTGATCTTATATTTAACACTGATTTTTTTTTTTTTTTTTTGGTGAAGCAGCTTTTCAATTTAATAAATTTAGCATTTAATTTTTAGTATTTAATTTTCAACCTTCAGCTTTTAATTTTTAATTTTATCAAATAACACCTTACAATTTAAAATATTACAACTTACCTCACACGAACAAGAGATGTGTTATTTTTTAATTTGTTAAAAATTCAATCATGCCAGAGTTAAATGTGAAATTAGGTTTCAGTGGTAATTTTATAAAATATTTATAAATTCACAAAAAGAAATTATAATTTTAATTATTAAAATTAGTAAAATTTAAGAGCTCCTTATGTATTGACTAGTTTAAAAATGCCCGTATTATTATTACATTATGTTTGAGTTTCATATTTTAATAATTTTAAAAAATTAAAATATTATTTTATAATATTGAATAAAATAAATTATTAAATTATGATAGAATTATATAATATTATATGTATTATTTTTAATTTATTATATACTTAATGATGTAGACTCTAATTTTATTATCATATCATTTTGAATGAATTTATGAGTTTTAACATTTTATAGGAATTTCTAACAAAAAATTATGGTGTGTAACTTTTTTTAACAAATAAATATAAAACAAATACTAAAATAATTCTTCCATCTAAAAAAACTACTAAGATGATTAACTGAACTAATAAAGAAACAGAAGAAAATACATATATGTACAAATGACTAATTTTATTAATACATAAATCATACTCGCATAATCTTATTAGTAAGTAAATAATTAAGTAAATTAAAAAAAATTAATGATGTGAAAAATATTTTTCAGTTAACCATTTTGTTAATAAATAAATCATTAAGTCAATTAACAATTTTTAATAATATGATAAATATTTTTCAATAAATAATTTTTGATAATTTATTATTACATAGGATAATAGTTCTTTTCCCTGAGTATTGTGTTAAATTAAAATTTATAGTAAACGTTAGTGTAATTTTTAATATTATAGGACCGATTCATATTTTAAGAAACTTTATGATGTACTTGTAATTTGTTAAAAAATAAAATATTTATATTTCATAATTGATCAAGAATTTTTACGTAATTACAAAAAAACCTGTTGCATAATTGACCAAAACTATTTGCGCAATTACGAAAAAACCTTCACTCAACATATATGCCACCCTTAATAAATTATTCAAAATAAAAAGACAAAATTGGAAAGAGAAGACGAACCTCAAGCAGCTAAGCGGCACGAGCCATGAAGGTTTGTATTTTGATAATTTTTAAAAAATTAAAATATTATTCAATGAAATTGAATAGAATAAATCATTAGATATATAATAGAATTATGTGGTATGATATGTATCATTTTTTGATTTATTATACAATTAATGACATATAGTCCAATTTTATTACCATATCATTTTTAATGAATTTATGAGTCTTTAACATTTCTTTCGAATTTATAATAATAAAAAAAAGTTATGGTGTGTAATTTTTCTCAACAGATAAACATAAAACAATTACTAAAATAATTCTCTTATTTTAAAAAACCTACTCAAATAATGCACTGAACTAATAAAAAAGCAAAAGAAAATACATCTATATATATACACAAATAACTAATTTTATTAATACATAAATCATAGTCACATAACGAATGACTAATTTTATTAATAAATAAATCATTAAGTAAATTAACAATTTATAATGATATGAAAAATATTTTTCAGTTAACCATTTTGTAAATAAATAAATTATTAAATCAATTAATAATTTTTAATGATAAGAGAAATAATATTCAATAAACAGTTTTGATAATTTATTATTACATGAGAGAATTGGTTTTTTATTTTCCTGAGTATTGTGTTAAATTAAAATTTATACCAAATGATAGTTGTGATTTCTAATATTATAGGACCAATTTTTATTCTAAACAAATCTTATGAGTGTATTTGTAATTTGTTAAAAAATAAAAGATTTATGTTTCATAATTAACCAAGAATGTTCGCGTAATTACGAAAAAATATGTTTCATGATTGACCAAGAATATTCTCTTAATTACAAAAAAACTTATTATATAATTGACTAAGAATGTTTGCGTAATTACAAAAAAACCTTCACTCAACATATAGGCTATTATTAGTAAATTATTCAAAATGAAAGGACAAAATTGAAAAGAAAAGTCGAACTTCAAACAGCTAAACGGTTCTTATATATATAGATATAAATATAGATATATATATATATCTGATTTGTTTGTCACGTGCTAAAACAACACATATTATTTTGAAAAATGCTTGGGAGCACTAATTAGTGCTCCCACTAATTAGGTGGCAGTGGGTCCCGTCATTAATGATGTGATGTTTTGGTCTTGGAGTTGTATTTTTATTTTATTTTTTTTATTTTTTTAATACATTAGTGCTATTAGTGGTGATATTTTTAGTGGGATGAATCATTGTTGTATTATTTTAGCACATTATCTTATCTTATTTGGATCATAATCATTTTATTTGAATTACACTATTTTTCTACCACATTATTTTAATTTCAATTTATATTTCATATATTTCGTAAAAAATTTGAATAACTCATATATATATATTCACTTGTTGCCTTGAAAAAGAATTGAAAAGATCGACTCTGACAACAATAAAAATTACAAAAGACTCTTATCAACTTGGCTAGTTTTATTTTTTTGAAACACTACTGGTGCGTTTGTTTGGACGGACTGAATAAGAGAGAATTGTAATTCATCAGACTATTAGTCTTGGGATACATTATCCCGGGACTATTTGATTGGACTAAATTTGTATCCTATGTTTGTTTAGTCATGAGATTAGATGTCTAGATTAGATTATTTTTAGTTATCCAATGTTTGTTTGGATTATTATGGAGAAGGATAAATGCTCAAATGACTATTTTATCATTTTCAATTATTTACTAAGTAATAGTAATATTAAACATAGCTTTAATATTTTAATTATTTTTAGCTAGATTAAATAAAAATTTATTTTATTTTATTTTTTGCACAATATTTTAATTATTTTAATTTATTATTTTCATTAAATTAAATTTATAATTTATAATTTATATTTTTTATTTAATATATAATTTTAAATTAACGACAATAAAAAATAAATTTATTTAATATATAAATTAAATTTTCAACAACACTACAAAAATTTAATTTATAAGGCCATAATTTACAATTTATTATTTTTAAATAAATTCAATTTATAATTTATATTTTTTATTTAATATATAATTTTAAATTAACAACACTAAAAAAATAATTTAATTTAATATGTAAATTTGATTTTTTAACAACACTAAAAAAAATTAATTTATAAGGCCATAATTTATAATTTATTATTTTTAATTAAATTTAATTTATAATTTATAATTAAATTTTTTTATTTAATATATAATTTTAAATTAACAACACTAAAAAAATAATTTATAAACGTTCAAAAGACTATTTTATCATTTTTTAATTGTTTGCTAAGTAATAGCATGGAAGGTAAAATGGACATTTCACAAAATAATTCCATAGGATACAAATCTCATGGCTTCTATCCCACCCTCCCCCATGCGATAGGATAGTCTCAAATTTGTGGGACTAATAATCCGAGTGAACTAATAGTCCAGAGCAAAAAGTTTCAAACAAACAATGGACTATTAGTTCGGTGGGACTAATAGTCCAATCTCATACCCTTATCCCTCAAAACAAACATGCACTACAAAGACAAGACTCTTACCAACTTGTTTGGTTTTATTTTTTCAAAAGCAATATTAGAGAAATAAAAAATTCATAAAATTTATTTTAAAAAAATCAATAGTTTACAGTGTGGTTTACATCTTATTAATTTTAAACTTACCTACCGCATATACACTCATTTTTTAACGTAAATTTTTATCATCCATAACATTTTTATAGTATACGTAATAATTTATTATTTTTCTAAAATTATTTTCAAATTGAATAAGAATAACTTTCCTTTTACCCATTTCTTTTCCATTCAGATACTTTTATTTTGTGAGAATTTTATTTTTTTACTTATTTAATTGTATATGCCTCGCCACTTACGTAGAGTATCTGCAGTAGGCTAGCTATATTAGTTTTGGGACTATACCTGATCCAAAAGAACCCTCGCATAAGGCTATCTACAACAAAATAAATTTTGACATTGGTACAGTACATCAATCACAAGTTATATTTATTCGAGAGAAAATTTTACCAAGTGATCGACTACCGATTATCCACACAATAAATGGGGAAAGTAGGCAATTTTACCAAGTTATCAACCACCCAGTCATCCACTCAATTGACCACCCAATATTTGAAAATTGGACAATTTTCACCAAATGGTCAATCACCCAATAAACATGAATATTTTTCAAAATTAAATTTTATAATACAGAGTGTAATAAAGTGTGTACATAAAAAAAAATACTAATTAAAATATAAAAATAAATTTTAAGTTGTAATTTAACTCAAATTTATTGAGTCAGATGCAGATGCTCTCGTACTATTATCTGTAGCAAGTTCTTTTCACTGGAACATGCGCACATGTTCAGATTCTCTTTTTGATAGTTGAATTTGTTTTTTTAAAAATTTGAAAAATTAATTTAATAAAAAAATTATAAGAAAAAATACAAGATTTTAATTTTATAATAAAATAAATCTTAAATTTTTAATTTTATTGATTTAAATCATAATCTTTTAATTTATTTTTAATCTACATTACTTATTTAATTTCGTTAAGTAAAATTGAAGAAAACATAATATTTTAGTTATTATACTCAATATAGTTGTATGAAAAATGTCTAATATTTTCTTTTCTATTAAATTTAATGACTAGAATATCATTTTTTATTAATTTTATTTAACAAAAACAGGTAATAGTTTAACTTGAAAACAAGTTAAAAGATTAAGGTTTAAAGTGATAAAATTAAAATTTCAGAATTTATTTTTTTACAATATTGAAATCTTGGAAGCTTTAATTTTTTTTTACTTTTCATAAGAGTTTTAAACTTTTTACTAGTAGTTTTTATTTATTTATTTATTTATTTATTGACTATAACAGTATGTTGCCAAATGCACCCTTAAGCTACCTCACTCTCTAAAACATTTAGTGGAAATTACAAATACATTTTTTGTGGTTTGTTTAAAATATAGAGTGCCCACTATGGTGCTGAAAATTACAAATATCTTATAGTCAGAATTTCTTATTTAACAAAATTAATAGAAAAAATAAAATTCATAATTTATGTTCTATACAATAATAAAATTATTTAAATTGTTATTTGAAATGTATTTCTGACATTATTAAAAATTATTAATTGAGTTGAAGATTTATTAATAAAATGGCTCATCTGTTATACAATTAGTAATTGGAATACGTGGGATATAATTTTTAAAACCAAATAAGGCAATCTATATTTTAAGTAAATTTCAAATGGTGTATTTATAGTTTATTAAAAAATTTAATTCCACCTCTTTTATTAAGAATATACTGATAATCATATACCACAAATAAGAGTTTTAAGAATCAAATTCTTTTGTCTCTAAAGTAAAAAAAATATTTTAAAAAAATATTTAGGAACCAATTCTTATTGTCATGGATAGTAGCTAAACGATAATTCTGAAGAAAAAAAAAAATTCAAAAGATTTTTAGCAACAAAATAATTTGGTTCTTAAAAGTTTATTTTTTAAGGCTAAAATTCTAGTCTAAAAAAGAGTAATAAATCATTACTAAGGCCTTGTCTGGCAAGTGGCTTTTTGAGCTAAAAAGCTAAAAAGTCATTAAAAAAAAATCAAAAAGCCAATAACCTATATCAAAAAGTCAAAAATTCTTTTTTCTCTCTATTTTTTGCACATCTTTTCATAAAAGACTAAAAATTCATCCCAAACATACTAGTTTTTTTACATCATATTTTAGCCAAAAATTTAAAAAATTACTAAAAAAACATGTTCCCGAACGAGGCCTAAATGTCTAATTTTGTTACTAAAAATATAATAATGATATTTTTTGAAACAAAAATATTTTGTCTATAAAAAATAATCACTGTATTTGGTTTCAATTTTTTGAATTTGATTTTATAAAAATTGAGTTCTTTATTTTTCATGTTTTTTTGTTTTTAGTGAATATTTTTAAAAATTAAAGTAATTTTTTTATTTTAGATACATCTTACTTAGATGTATCTAAAAAATAAATATTTATAAAAAAATATTTTAAAAATTCAATAAATACACAAAAATATGAAAATTCAGAGTACGAAAAATATACTAAATTTTCATATATTTTTGGTATTTTTTGGTGTTTAGTGATTTTTTTAAAAAAAAAATCATAAATATTATAAATTTTAAATGTATTTATATTAGGTGTATTTTTCAAAATTAGCCGACCACTCAAGTGATCAACCACCCAGTCATCTACTCAATTGACCACCCAATATTTGAAAATTGGGCAATTTTCACCAAATGGTCAATCACCCAATAAACATGAATATTTTTCAAAATTAAATTTTATAATAAAGAGTGTAATAAAGTGTGTACATAAAAAAAATACTAATTAAAATATAAAAATAAATTTTAAGTTGTAATTTAACTCAAATTTATTGAGTCAGATGCAGATGCTCTCGTACTATTATCTGTAGCAAGTTCTTTTCACTGGAACATGCGCACATGTTCAGATTCTCTTTTTGATAGTTGAATTTGTTTTTTTAAAAATTTGAAAAATTAATTTAATAAAAAAATTATAAGAAAAAAATACAAGATTTTAATTTTATAATAAAATAAATCTTAAATTTTTAATTTTATTAATTTAAATCATAATCTTTTAATTTATTTTTAATCTACATTACTTATTTAATTTCGTTAAGTAAAATTGAAGAAAACATAACATTTTAGTTATTATCCTCAATATAGTTGTATGAAAAATGTCTAATATTTTCTTTTCTATTAAATTTAATGACTAGAATATCATTTTTTATTAATTTATTTAACAAAAACAGGTAATAGTTTAACTTGAAAACAAGTTAAAAGATTAAGGTTTAAATCGATAAAATTAAAATTTCAGAATTTATTTTTTTTTAATATTGAAATCTTGGAAGATTTAATTTCTTTAGACTTTTCATATGAGTTTTAAACTTTTTACTAGTAGTTTTTATTTATGTATTTATTTATTGACTATAACAGTATGTTGCCAAATGCACCCTTAAGCTACCTCACTCTCTAAAACATTTAGTGGAAATTACAAATACATTTTTTGAGGTTTGTTTAAAATATAGAGTGCCCACTATGGTGCTGAAAATTACAAATATCTTATAGTCAGAATTTCTTATTTAACAAAATTAATAGAAAAAATAAAATTCATAATTTATGTTCTATACAATAATAAAATTATTTAAATTGTTATTTGAAATGTATTTCTGACATTATTAAAAATTATTAATTGAGTTGAAGATTTATTAATAAAATGGCTCATCTGTAATACAATTAGTAATTGGAATACGTGGGATATAATTTTTAAAACCAAATAAGGCAATCTATATTTTAAGTAAATTTCAAATGGTGTATTTATAGTTTATTAAAAAATTTAATTCCACCTCTTTTATTAAGAATATACTGATAATCATATACCACAAATACGAGTTTTAAGAATCAAATTCTTTTGTCTCTAAAGTAAAAAAAATATTTTAAAAAAATATTTAGGAACCAATTCTTATTGTCATGGATAGTAGCTAAACGATAATTCTGAAGAAAAAAAAAATTCAAAAGATTTTTAGCAACAAAATAATTTGGTTCTTAAAAGTTTATTTTTTAAGGCTAAAATTCTAGTCTAAAAAAGAGTAATAAATCATTACTAAGGCCTCGTCTGGCAAGTGGCTTTTTGAGTTAAAAAGTTAAAAAGTCATTAAAAAAAATCAAAAAGTCAATAGCCTATATCAAAAAGTCAAAAATTTTCTTTTTCTCTCTATTTTTTGCACATCTTTTCGTAAAAGATTAAAAATTCATCCCAAACATACTAATTTTTTTACATCATATTTTAGCCAAAAATTTAAAAACTTACTAAAAAAACATGTTCCCAAACGAGGCCTCAATGTCTAATTTTGTTACTAAAAATATAATAATGATATTTTTTGAAACAAAAATATTTTGTCTATAAAAAATAATCACTGTATTTGGTTTTAATTTTTTGAATTTGATTTTATAAAAATTGAGTTCTTTATTTTTCATATTTTTTTGTTTTTAGTGAATATTTTTAAAAATTAAAGCGTTTTTTTTATTTTAGATACATCTTACTTAGATGTATCTAAAAAATAAATATTTATAAAAAATATTTTAAAAAATCAATAAATACATAAAAATATGAAAATTCAGAGTACGAAAAATATACTAAATTTTCATTTTTTTGTATATTTTGGTATTTAGTGATTTTTTTAAAAAAAAATCATAAATATTATATCTTTTAAGTGTATTTATGTTTGGTGTATTTTTCAAAATTAGCTGACCACCCAAGTGATCAATCACCCAGTCATCCACTCAGTTGACCACCAAATATTTGAAAATTGGACAATTTTCGCCAAATGGTCAATCACCCAATAAACATGAATATTTTTCAAACTTAAATTTTATAATAAAGAGTGTAATGAAGTGTGTACATAAAAAAAAAAAAAAATACTAATTAAAATATAAAAATAAATTTTAAGTTGTAATTTAACTCAAAGATTGACTCTGACTACTCAATAAAAACTAGTACAAAACTCCTACCAACTTGTCTGGAGATTTCTCCGAAGGAAAAAGAAAGTTGTAATTTAACTCAAAGATTGACTCTGACTACTCAATAAAAACTACAACAATGATTCATCTTATTAAAAACATCACTATTAATAGTGCTAATGCATTAAAAAAGTAAAAAAAAAAAAAAAACAACTTCAAGACCAAAACATCACATCATTAAAGACAAGATCCACTACCACCTAATTAGTGGGAGTACTATTAGTGCTCCCAAGCATTTTTCTAAAAACTAGTACAAAACTCCTCCCAACTTGTCTGGAGATTTTTCCGAAGGAAAAAGAAAGTTGTAATTTAACTCAAAGATTGACTCTGACTACTCAATAAAAACTAGTACAAAACTCCTGCCAACTTGTCTGGAGATTTTTCCGAAGGAAAAAGATTGACACTTTTAATGGTTGAGTTCTAGAAGAGTTTTTTTTTTTTTAGATAAATCCTCCTAACTCTCCCGCAAGTTTAAGGCAGCGCCCCTTACAGAGATTATCAGGGTGTCTTATTAGCCGTTCGGAACGAGGAGACTATAACTTGAGAACTTGCCCCGACCTACAAAGACAAGCTCCGCTTAAGTCGGGATTTGCACAGCAGGAGAGTATTGAACCCACACCAACTGCTGATTAGACAACTTGAGGTCTAACCTCCTAACCAACTGTGCTTCGCTCAGGAGATTGGCCCAGCGAGGAGACTATAACTTAAGAACTTGCTCCGACTTCTCAAGATAAACTCTGCTTAAGTCAGGACTTACACAGCGAGGGAATATTAAACCCACACCAAGTGCTAATTAGACAACTTGAGATCTAACCTCCTAACAAACTGTATTTCGCCTAAGAAATTGGCCCAAAGAAAAAGGAATTAAACTCATAATCTTAAAATTTAAACCCCAAGACTTAATCACAATACCATCCACCCTTAGGTTAGGTTAGCTCTAGAAGAGTTTTAATGGGTGAATTTGTTGGTATCTTGAAAAAGGATTAAAAGATTGACTCTGACAACTCAATAAAAACTAGTACAAATCTCCTACCAACCTGTCTGGAGATTTTTCTCAAGGAAAAAGATTGACACTTTTAATGGTTGAGCCCTAGAAGAGTTTTAATGGGTGGAGTCTATTTTAGGATGTGATATTTTTTGTTAGTTTTTTTTTTATATTTTTTTTATTTTACAATATTATTAGAGCTGGTATCATTTTCCTTTTCCAAAACAGAAACTAGAAAAGACTCTTACCGATACTCTTATCAATTTGTCTGGTTTTATTTTTTCAAAATGAAAATTACAAAGACTCTTACGTATACCCTTACCAATTTGTCTGATTTTATTTTTTCAAAACGAAAATTACAAAGACTCTTACCAACTTATCTGATTTTATCATACAAAAAATTCATAAAATTAATCCAAAATGAAAATATTAGAAAAAATTAATAATTTAAAATGTGACTCACATCTCACTAACTTTAAATTGGAGATTTTTTTTTAAGGTCCCTAATAATAACAATTTAGAGGATAAAGGACACACAAAAAGATAGTGATGCCTCACGTCCCTGAAACAACTTGGCGCGCGTTTTTAATTATTTTGTGGACCAAAATACCCTCGCCAAAATCAACACAGAACCAAACTCATTCCGACGTCTCAGTTACATTCCAAACATCCAGCATCTTCACGAACAGGAGAACAGCAGAATTAGGGTTTCAACATCATCTGCACCATCGACATTACAGCTTCGTAATCTTCTCCAAAAATCATTCCCATTCCTTCCTCACAAATTTCTCTGACCTAGGTTAAAGCTTCGTTTTCACTGCTCATCATCATCTCAGTCCATCTTCGTCACGTCGCATCTTTATCGCGGGCCATATCAGCTCATCATTCAAGTTTCATCCTAACTCTGGTCAGTTTTTCTACAATACAACTAGATTTTCTCTGGAAACACAGTTAATAGCATTTTATAATAACCTTTCATAAATTAGGGTTTCAATTTCGTAATAAAAAGCTACCTGAATTTGAAAAAATTTATTTCTGTGTATTTTGAACTTATTCTTCAACATGTTTGTGTGATTTTATCTGTAAATTTCTCTGGCATTTGAATTTCTCTGATTTTTTATTAATGTAATTTTCTTCTTTCAATTTTCTCTGGCATGTTTATTTTCACAACAATTTTTTGTGTTTTTATCTTATTCTTGAACATGTTTCTGTAATTCTGTCTATAAATTTTCCTGCTCCGTAAATTTCTCTGTAATATGTATTTTTAATTGCAATGTCTATCTTAATCTAGAATGTCTATTGCTTTCTTGCCTCTGTCTTAAGTTTCTCTGGTATTTATAATTTTCTCTGACCACATCACATCACTTTCCTCCCTTGTGTCTTTGTCATTTTAAATTTTCTCTGGAATTTTAATATTGTGGACTGGAATGAATGTTTCTTCTTGGAATTTTCTTTGCCATATGTACTTTGAGAAAAAGTTATTTCTCTGAATTTTGATCTTATTCTTGAACATGTTTCTGTCATTTTGTCTCTGAATTTCTCTGCTTTGTAAATTTCTCTCGAATATGTATCCTTCTCTGCAATGTCAATTACACTCTTGCCCCTGTCTAACTTTCTCTGGTATTTATAATTTTCTCTGACCACATCGCACCACTTTCCTCCATTGAGTGTCTCTATCATGGTTAATTTTCTCTGCTTGTGTATGTAAATTTTTCTTGCATTTTAATATTATGAATTGAAATTTTCTCTGGAATGGAAATTTCCTCAAGAATGTGTAATTTTCTCAAGAATGTGCATTTTTCTCTGGTATGTTTATTTTGTTCAATTCTTGATTTCAATATGGTGTACTTCTCAGTGCCATTTTTACATTACTTTGTTTATTTTATCTTTGCTAATTGTGGAATGCAAATTTTCTTTCACTTGCCATGTTTACTTTTTTCTATCATTCATTTTCTCTGGTATGTTTACTTCTATCTGTAATTTAAACAATTATTGAAAATTTCTCTCCCATGTTTATGATGCTGTGTTGATTTTCTCTGACATGTCAAATTTTCTGTAATTTTTCCTTATCTCTAATTTTCTCTGGCATCTCCAATTTTCTCCCTTATCTGTAATTTTCTCTGACATGTCCATTTTTCTCTGGGATTTAATGTTGACATCTCTATGCTTTAATCATTGTCTAGAAATGGCAAAACGTAAAGGCAGCGAAACACCGGAAACACCAAGCAAAAAACAGAAACTGTCTCAGTCTTCTTATGGACTAGGATCAAAAACCAGCAGCAAAACACTAGAAACACCAAGGAAGAAAGAACAACTCTCTCAGTCCTCTTATCATCTAAGATCAAAAACCAGCACTAAAACACCACAAACTCCTTCCCAAAACACACAAGTCCAAGCTGATGAAGCAACTAGGATCCAGATGAGTACCCCAACTTCAAAAGACTCAAGCTCAAGGGGGAAAAAACCTGTTAAACTCCACAGAAAGAGAGCTCACTACAGCATTCAATTCCGATCCAACCTCTCATATGTCGTCTCCTTCTTTCAAACACTTAAATTCAGTTCAAAACATCTTCTAGAGCTTCAAAAGACCCCATTCTGGTATTTGATCCAAGCTCTAACCACTGGAAGGATGGATCCAAAGAAATCTAGGAAATCCAATGATGATGTAGTTGCCATAATCCAATGTTACAATGAAAAAACAAAAGCATTCACAGTTGGGAAGAAGAACCTGACCTTTACAACAAATGACATGACCTTGATTTTTGGTTTGGAAGGAGGTAAAGGAGCCATGTCATTAAGATACTCTAAAAAGCCAAAATCTGCATTCCTCAGGAGAAGATTCCAAAAGGACACAAGGCTCACTGGTCCTGTTCTTAAAAATGCCTTGGTCAAAGCAATGAAAGGCAAGCAACCAACTGACTTCAAAGATGTAGCAATCATTGTTACATTGTACTTGTGTCTCACCCTATTTTTTGCAACAAGTGGGAATTCAATAGGTTGGGTTTTTATAAAGTATGTGGAACCTCTTGAATCAATGAAACAGTATGATTGGCCAGAAGCAATCACATCAACATTGATTGATTCTATCATGGCATTGCACAGAACTCCAGAAAAAGTTACGGGGTGTGTCATTGCATTGCTGGTAAGTATAATATCCATTCAAATTTACAATTATCATACTTACAAATTTGTGCATTTACAAAATTTTATTTACTTTCATTTTCATCACAGTATTGGCTATGTGAACATGCAACTATCATTGACTCAGAAGACAGTAACACAACAGACTTCCCAAGATGTGCCAAGTGGAACCTTCAAACCTTGACGAAACAGCTGCAGAAGGCACCAGTCCACTCTCTTGCACCTCGACAGGTTAGATTCCTATTGCTACCGAAATCTCAGTGAAATTTCAAAATTTCTCTGACCACTGCTTTGTTTCCCTCCTTGTGCATTGATTGATTAAGATTAATTTTCTCTGAAATATCAATTTCTGTTTTCTTCTTTGTTAACCACTGGTCTATTTCTGCCATTGTAATCAATTTTCTCTGCCATCCAAATTTCTCTGACCACAATTGTAACACATTAACTTATATGCCCTGATTCATTTTCTCTAATATCTGAATTATGTTCTTTGTTACATAATTTTCTCTGGCCCATCAAATTTTATCTCCTTGTGTGTAATTTTCTCTGCCCATAACTTGTGTGCCTTGCATCTTTGATAAACACTGTTTATTTCTACCCTTCTAATGAATTTTCACTGGAATTCAAATTTCTCTGACACAAATATAGTAAAACATTAACTTATAAACACTGTTTATTTCACTGTTTCATAATTTTCTCTTCCCCATAAAATTAACTCCATGTCTCTAATTTTCTCTGGCCCAATATAATTTTCTCTGAAGTTTGTTTCCAATTAGTATCATTTAGATGAATTTTATTTTTCTTATTTGAATTTTTTCTCTCAGTGAATTTTGTAACATTTCTCTAATAAAAGAGTCTCCTGTTACAGATTGATAACAAGCAGCTAGTCAAAAACCCATCTGAGGAGTTCTGTCTTGGCAAAAAGACGAAGAAAGAATTAAAAAAGGCAATTGTCATATTCAAGGAGACATTACAAGATCCATCTGAAGATGGAGGGAATGAACAAAAAGAAAGCAACACAGAAGAATACGAAGCCAGCAATGGACAAGAACATCAAGCAAGCAGCACAGAAGAAGAAACCACCAAAGAAAGTGAAGAAATAGAACCAGAAGACAAAGAACTAAATGAACAGAAAGAAGAAGACAGTGAACAAGAAGATGAAGATGAAGATGAACAAGAAGAAGAGAACAAGGATGAAAGTGATGAAGAAGAAAATAATGAGCCGATGGACCAACAACATGATGGCATTTGTGGCTCAACAATGCATCAGCCTGAAGAATTTGAGGAATCAAAGGATGCCCAAATTGCTGATCTACGTCAAAGACTGAAGGCACTGTCTCAATCTAAAAAAGAAGAAGACAGAAATTGGATGGAATTACTTGCTGAAAAGGATATTTCAATAAGAATCCTGACATCACATAACTCAGAACTTCAAGAAAAAGAAAGCACAATCCGAATGAAACTAAGGATGTTGGAGGTTGAAAAAGCAGACGATGCAAAAACAATTCAACAGTTGAGGTGTTCAAATTCAAAGCTTGAAACTGAAAATGCCAAATTGCATGAACAAGTTCAAGAACTATCTGTCCAACTAGCAACACAACCATACCGAACACCAACACAACTTCAACCACAAGGTCAGTGAAAATCTTGAGCCACAAAAAGTTATGTCCTTGTGCCATCATAACTCAGAGAAATTTCTATTTATTATAATTTTCTCTGTCATTGGTAATTTTCTCTGGAAGTTATATCTCTCTCAACACATTAGTTATATTTCTACTGCTCATTTCATTTCTCTGTATATTTTCTTATTCCATTTTTGGGGCTTGTTTGATTTTCACTGTGTATAGTTGGAATGCAACTGGAACAACAACCAACAACCCAACAAGAGCAAATGCCACACAAACAACAACCGAAACAAAAGAAGAAACTCTATGGTAACTGCAAAATATTGAATTAAATAAATTTACATATTGAAATATCATCTGTTGCTTCAGAGAAATTTCACTTTTCCTAATATTTTCACTGCCTACAGTCAAAAAAGATCCAACCTCAATGATAAAAAATTTAAAGGCAAAAGAAAGGAAGGAAAAGCAGCATGATCCAGAATTCCAATATCCGAAAGTTGCGAAAGTGACTAGAGCTTCAAAACAAGCTGTAAAACAAGTTGAGCAAAGCACGAAGGACAAAGAAGTGCTTGATGCTGATGCATACGTCTTGCCTCAACCTATAAACATCACAAAATCTTGGGTCTTTCCACAAACTCTTCCCATTTCAAGATTGATAAAAGATCATATAAAAGACATCTTGCAGCACATATCAAATGTGTCTGGGCTTGAGTAAGTACAACAAACAAAATAGAACATAACAAACAACAAATTACAAACTTATGTTGCATTAACAACAATTCAATCCCTTCTTTGTCATCTTGTAGAGCTTTAATTTGGACAAGTGAGTTGAATATCATTACCTTTGAAGACATTGGAAACCTCATAAAGCAAAAAGAAATTGCCAACAATGTAAGTCTTTCCCTTTCATCAACATTTCTCTGCAATGTTCCATCAGCCTTTATAAAACAATATTACAAATATAAATCATATTTTTCAGGTCATTGATGGCTATGGAGAGATCCTTTTGGCTAACCAAATGAGAGAGAAACAACAACCAACCTCATTTTTTTTTCACATCCATGTGCTTAGTATGCTACTACTATTTTATTTGATTTTCTCTGGAATTTACTTTCTACTTTCTCTTCTTAATACACTTCTTGAAGTCAGTTGTGTCACTAACAAAACCATTTTTTGATTTTCTCTGAGCACAGAATTTCATCAACATGACAGAAAATCAAAGTTTTCGAGTGTCCTTATTTGACAAGCATATTGAAACAGCATGGAGGAACTATAGGTTCCTCCATTTCCCAATAAATACTGGAGGTAATGAGAAGTCCACACATGGAAATCACTGGACCTTGCTTGTCCTGGACAAACAAGACAATTTATGGAGGTTCTACAACTCACTGAGGCCAAGGAGGGATGATGCAGAAGACAAATATGTCAAAGATGCAAAACAATTGGTAACGAGTGCAAATTTCTCTGATCCATCATCATCTTTATGTGATGATAATTTTCATAGAATCCCATTGACTTGTCCGTAAATTTCTCTGTTATATAAAAATTATTTTTTTGCAGCAAGATTACGTGGAGAATTTTTTGAAAGCTTGTCTTGAAAGAGACGCTCAATCACAACCCTCTTTCAAATTAATTAACTCACAAAACACAAGTTATGACTTTGAGTATGTCAACAATGCTCCACAACAAGAAAGCGATTCGTAAGTTTCATACATCTATAAATAAGATAATTTCAGTTGCATGTTTCTTAAAACTAACCATACCTATAATTTGTATGCAGTCTAGATTGTGGCCTCTTTGTTTGCTATATAATGAAACAATATAGCAAGCATGAACCTATCAGCTCCAAATTGTCCACACAAGAGATAAGGTTGATGAGGGCAGAACTCATAGAGAGATTTGTGACTGAAGTTGGCCGGTCATGGACTGAACCAATTGAAATACCCCCAGAAGAACCACAAATGTAATAGTGAAACTAGTGAAAGGAAGACAATGCACATATCCACACAGAGAAAATTGTCTCACATATATGTATATATCCTTTCTTGTTGATACATTGAAGGAATGATGATCCTTGACGTATATGTATATATCCTTTCTTGACTAAGCTAAATTTCATTTTTTTTTAATTGTTATTCACAGAGAAAATTGTCTGCAGAAATTTCTCTGGTATAAACTACCAGAAATTCACAGAGAAATTTAACTTGTATCGTCCCAAGGGGATGCCTATATGATCATGTAATCTGTAAAACTTTGTGTTGGTACAAAACAATCATCAAACTCAACAAAACACAAAGCACACAGTAATTTTATCTGCCACTGGAAAATTTCATTGCATGAATTTCAAATTTCAGAACACAATGCCCATATAGTTTTCTCTGATGGTGAAAAATTTCTCTGGATGAAAATTTCTCTGGCTTTGACACAAATTTCTGAGTTCAAGTGAGTCCAGAGAAATTCTTCCCTGGTCTAGAGAAATTCTCAACTCAGAGAAATTCCAAAAGAGCTTGATTTTGTTTCTTGGTTGTACAATAATTTTTTGAATGCTCTGTCTGCTGTGCACATTTCTTGAAATGACTGATATGAAGCTACCAGAAATTTACAGATAAATTTAACTCATATCTCACCAAAGAAGGTGCCTATATGATCATTCAATCTCTAATGCACTGTGTTAGTACAAAACAATTATCAAATTGAAAAAACACAATCCACACAGTACTTTAGTCTGCCATTGTCAAATTTATGTGAATGAATATGAAGCTTCAAAACACAACACACAGAATTTTCTCTGCCATAGGAAAATTTCTCTGGATGAATTTGACAGGTACTACAAACCCACTGCCTATAGTATATATCAACAAACACACTTTAACTGATATTGAAAAATTTCTCTGGATGAATTTGATTGATATTATTATATACACTGTCCAAAAAATAAATTTCACAAAACAAAATACACAAAGTAATCATCAAATGTATTATTCCATCAATAAAATGTATAATCCTCAACTATTTAACAAAGGTTCCTTGCATGTCCTCTTATTATGGTGACCAATACTCTCACAACGACTACACTTAATCACCCTTTTAAACTCTCCAGTAGAAGCAATTCTGTTCTTCTTCGGCCTCCCAGCAGGTCTCTTGCTCAATAGAGGTAAAATCATAGCATCTTCAATGCTACACACAGGTTTTTCAACAGTTGGAACTGGGCCAATCGAAAGGAGTATGCTTGACGATACATATCAGCATGAAAAAATGGTTCAACAAATGAATTCAAATTCTTTCCACTCCTAAAAATTGCAGCAACAGCATGTTGACATGGATACCCATTTATTTCCCATTTTCGACATGAACAAGTTCTCAACCCAAGATCAACCATAACCGAAGGAAAACAATGCACTTCAAAGACATTATCAGATGATAAACTCACATTCCATGTCCTCCCGTCCAAAAAAGACTTCTCCAACACACTATCCATACGAGGACACAAAATTTTATTCCATTTACTAGAGATCAGCCTCCTATCAGACCTCATATTCATGATTTGCAACCGTATCATGTCCACCAAATTTGTTATTGGCAAGTGCCGAGCTTCTCGTATCCATGAATTGAATGACTCAGCAACATTTGAATACATCTCACCATAACGTTTCCCTGCAAAATATGCATCACTCCAATTTTCATATGGTAAACTTCTCAAGAAAACACTCACAATGTCTCCTCCCTCACTTTTTAACTCATTTAACTTGAAATGAAATGATGTCTTTGTTGGAGCATATGCACATTCTGAAAACTTGGACACAATCGTCTCCCTAACCAAATTTTTGTTTCCACATGACAACTTATCCCTCAAATTTCTCTTTAGATGTTCCAGACAAAATCCATGAAAGCAGTTAGGGAAAAACCTAGCAATTCCCTCCACAATTCCACAATGTCGATCTGATATGAAACTTATCACCCTTTCTGATCCTAATACTCCATATAAATGTTCAAGAAACCAACACCAATTGTCTTTATTCTCAGCATCAACAACAGCAAAAGCTACAGGAAAAAAACCTACAAAACAAATAGGAACAAGCATATTAGGTACACACATGCAGAGAAAAATAGAACAATAAACAACCAGAGAAGTTTGACACTGCCAACATCCAGAGAAAATTCACACATTGGCAACATCCAGAGAAAATTGAATAAGTGACCAGCTACAGAGAAAATTCACACAATCATAATATACAGAGAAAATTCACTTAGTGACCACCTACAAAACAACAGAGAAAAATAGAACAATAAAACAACCAGAGAAGTTTGACACTGCCAACATCCAGAGAAAATTCACACATTGGCAACATCCAGAGAAAATTGACTTAGTGACCAGCTACAGAGAAAATTCACACAATCATAATATACAGAGAAAATTCACTTAGTGACCACCTACAAATACAATTCACACAATGACAACATCCAGAAAAAATTCATACACTGACAAAAATCCATTGAAAATTCTCACAGTGGCCACAACAATACAAAATCCACACAGTGGCCAAAACCAGAGAAAATTCACATTCACTCAATTCCTACATGTATAGAAAATTCACATACTTAGATAAAAATAGATATATTTACAATTACCTTCATTCCCATCTTTCCCCGTTGCAGCAAGCATAACTCCTTTGTATCGTCCTTTCAAAAATGTTCCATCAAGAAAAAGCAATGACCGACAATATTTGAAACCAGCAATGCATGCATGAAAAGCCACAAACACTCTTTTGAAACGCTTGTTATCTTCAAAATCTAACTCAAAACGACTCCCTGGATTGTTCTTCAATGCCTCATCAAAATACCACCGTAATTGATCAAATGACAAACAAGAATCCCCATATGTACTACATTTTGCTTTTTCAACACTCAACCAACCACAGTTATAACTAATTGAGACCCCATACTTGTCTTTCATTTCTTTCACAACATCCACTGGACGAGTTAAAGGTTTTGCACTTACCTCTTCAAGTATCAGCCCAGAAACCAAGTTGGAAGTCATCCTCGAATGTTTACTCATACAAACCGCCACACCACACGTATGTTCATTGTTCAAAGTCCTTATGTAGAAGAACCCATTTGTTTTTTCAACAGAAGCATGTACACGCCACATACATCCCCTTGATTCCTTATACGCACATTCTGCCGTAACTCTCAGCTTGTCATTTTTAACATACGTAAACTGAAAACCAACCTCAATAGCATACTTGCATAAAAAAGTACGGAACTCAACCACACCACCCTCAAACTTTTGTCCAACACTCGTACTATTATTCCGCCAACTAGCCGACAATAACACCTTTTCTTGGTGAGAACAAAACTTAGAGAGTGAATTCCTTTCAACATCCACCAGCCTATCACACTCACCATCCACAACATCTACCCAATTAGACCCTACTTCATCCTCTTCATCAGAAGTACTACATCTACTAACTGAAACATCAACTATATCAACACCGCGTGCACAAACAACCCTCAACATATTCAGAAAATCAATATTATTTCGAACCATACAATTCGGATGGCCCAAAATAGAATATGAAATACACATAGTCTCAGGTTTCAAATTCTCCCATGTTTTACACAAAATGCCAACCAATTCCTCAAAATTCAATTCGCATGAAACATTAATGACAATAGTATCATTCCCATATTTGCACAGCAACAACACTGCACTGTCCATTGAAACTGAAACAAAAAACAACAAAAAAAATCACAGAAACACTTCACAAGAACAACATAAATGTCCAGAGAAATTTCTAAAAATTATAATTTTCTCTGAACTTAAAATAAAACTCCAAAGACATCTACAAACTGATATTCACCTTCAAGATGATAAAAAACAAAATCACAGAAACTTAATGAATCACAGAGAAATTTACTGCTAACAATTAAACACAATTATAGAAAAAAAAATCACATAGAATACAAGTCCAGAGAAATACTTTTCTCTGAACTACAAACTGAAAGTGAGTAACAAACTTACAATTTTCTCTGAACTACAAATACAAGTATAGAGAAATTTATGAACTTACATTCACCTTCTCATATTCTATCTCCATTACAAACTTCTAATAATATGTCCATATGCACTTATAATTTCCTCTGGACTACACAAACAATAGTGCAGAAAATGAAATTTCTCTGGTTTGAAAAAACATAGAACACAACTATAATTCATCAGCATGTTGATAAAAAACAGAGCACCAAAAATGAACTCTAAACATCAAAATCACCTACACTGTCAACACTATCTGAAATTGATCAAAAAACAAAGAATGAAAAATTAATTCCAAAAATAAAAATCAACTCTATCAAGCTGGCCTCTCTCTAAACAAAAATCAAAATCCATTTGGAATCTAAATCGAAAACAAACCTAATTCAACTCAACTCAAAAACTTACGCAATCAACACACTGTCAACACTCTTTCAAATTGATTAAAAAACAAATAATAAAAAATTAATTCCAAAAATAAAAATCAACTCTATCAAGCTGGCCTCTCTCTACACAAAAATTCAAAACAAAAATCAAAATGCATGTGCTATCTCCATCGAAAACAAACCTGATTCAACTCCACTGAAAATCTACGCGATCAATACACTATCCACCACTCAAATCTCCGACGAAATCTCCAACAAAATCTACACAATCGTAGCAATCTTTCTCGTCAACTCCACTGAAATCTCCGACGAAATCTCCACCATAAAATCTCCACTAAAATCTCCGACGAAAACTCCGACAAAATCTCCACTTCAAATTCGGTTTCCAAAATGTATCAGTTAAGTCAACCATATAATATTCAAACAAATTTATGTTATAAACGAAGGGTAATTTAGGTACTTTATAACCTAAAATAAATTTGAGGGACCTTAGCCATCAAAACATATTATAAAGGACCTATCCTCATATCAAAAGTAGAGGAGGGACCTTAGGCCAATTTTCTCCTTTAAATTTAAGTATATTATATACACTCATTTTTTGAGTAAATTTTTATGATCGATAACATTTTTATATATGTGATAATTTATTATTTATTTAGAATTATTTTCAAATCGAATAAAAATACTACTCTGAACATTCTTTTTACCTTTTTTTTTTCCATTCATATACTTTTATTTTGTGAGAATTTTATTTTTATTCTATTTAAATATTTTATTGCAAATTTTAAATTAAAATAATTTCTAAAAAATTATATTTAAATTATTTTATGTCATTCTAAAAATAAAATTTTCTAATATTTACTTATTCGATTATTCCTTTCTAAGTGCATTTTTTTTTTAAACATTTTCAAAAAGGAAAAAAAATCAGATTGGATAAACTTCAGCAATGACATTTTGCTCAATGATATTGAATTTTTAATTAATTTTTTTATAGTTTCAAAAAAATAATTAAAAAATTACAGAAAAAATTAGTGAAATATCTCTCTCCAGCTTTTAGTAGTTGGACATATCTAATATATATATATTTTTATTAGTTAAGGTCCTTCAATATGTTTTTTCTTTTTTCTCTGTGACAAGCTGAAATTTCTCTGTAAAGCTAAACAAAAATTGTGAAATTTCTCTTTGAAGATCTATGCTGAAATTTTTCGATGAAAATGTTGAGGGACCACAACTACTATAAAAATATTGCACGTCATTTATTTTATAAAATTTTAAAATCAGCGACCTTAAACTAAAAACCCCATTAATTATATATATTGATACATTCGTGATCAGGTTGGATCAGGTGACCTACCATATGCCATCCGTCAAAACTTAGGTGGATTGAAAAAAATCAGTTTGCATCTGTCTACTTAGTAGCTAATACGGATTGAGCGGCTTGAACGATGGATGAGAATCGGTTTGATGGTTTGGAGTATGCTGTTTTGGCCATTTTTTCAAACTACTTTTTAGTAAATCTTTATTATTTTGAGACTCCCAAAAAAAAAAAATTCTTCTTTTTTATAATAAAAACAAAAGCCCAACTTCATAAATAGTAAATATAATTACACTCAAAACACAAAAGTATAACACAATTTTTCTTAGAGGTGTTGACGGATTCGATTGGGTTGGGTGGTTTTTCATCCGTCATCCGTCTAAACTTAGGTAGATTGGGACAAATATATCTGCATTCGTCTGCTCAGACCATTAAAACTATTCATTTTGTGATGAATTGATTTGGGTCATTCAATTTTGATAGATTGAATGGATGCTTGTGCAATTCTAATATATATAATTTTAGTTTTGGATTTGCTTGGGTTGTTTAATGGGTATGGCTTCTGTCCAATCTAGGATCGGACTGGACCGTGCTGTTGGGCTCGTGGGGGCCCACCACGGGTCCCGTTTTAATAATCTGAACCGTTCAATGTGTAGAACTCGTCGAGCACTATATGCCTATAAAAAGTCACGTTCATCGGATATCGATAGCTATATGATCAAATCAATTTCGTATTAAAAAAATTAGACGGTGAACAAATTAACGGTTGACAAAAAACTATTTTGATCACATAACTATCGATATCCGATCAACGTGATTTTTTGTAGGTATATAGTACTCGACAAGTTCTACACATTGAACGGTTTAGATTATCAAAACGGGATCCGTGGTGAGCATCCATAGGCCCAACAGCACAGTCCAGTCCGATCACAGACTGCACAGAAGCCATACCCTTGTTTAACATATCTGCCCATATCCATCCAAATATAATTAGAATTTCTACCAGGCCTTCACCAAATTAAAAATATATGATGCCCAATCCTTAAAAAATTTTAAGCTTCAATCAAGTTGCATAGGTTGAGTTTGTCTAAATTTTCAACTCTAGGAGGGGAGTTGAACGTTATATGGTTGAATTTGTGGTAAATTAAAATTTGATAGATAATTTGCATATTATTGTAATAAATTTGTGAGACTTAAATTGTTGGTCTCAATTATTTTTATTTTCATAATTTGCATATAAAAGTCTAATTATTGTTTTTAGGGAAAATTGGCCTAAGGTCCCTCCTCTACTTTTGATATGAGGAGAGGTCCTTTATAATATGTTTTGATGGCTAAGGTCCCTCAAATTTATTTTAGGTTATAAAGTACCTAAATTACCCTTCGTTTATAACATAAATTTGTTTGAATATTATATGATTGACTTAACTGATACATTTTGGAAACCGAATTTGAAGTGGAGATTTTGTCGGAGTTTTCGTCGGAGATTTCAGTGGAGATTTTATGGTGGAGATTTCGTCGGAGATTTCAGTGGAGTTGACGAGAAAGATTGCTACGATCGTGTAGATTTTGTTGGAGATTTCGTCGGAGATTTGAGTGGTGTGATAGTGTATTGATCGCGTAGATTTTCAGTGGAGTTGAATCAGGTTTGTTTTCGATGGAGATAGCACATGCATTTTGATTTTTGTTTTGAATTTTTGTGTAGAGAGAGGCCAGCTTGATAGAGTTGATTTTTATTTTTGGAATTAATTTTTTATTATTTGTTTTTTAATCAATTTGAAAGAGTGTTGACAGTGTGTTGATTGCGTAGGTTTTTGAGTTGAGTTGAATTAGGTTTGTTTTCGATTTAGATTCTAAATGGATTTTGATTTTTGTTTAGAGAGAGGCCAGCTTGATAGAGTTGATTTTTATTTTTGGAATTAATTTTTCATTCTTTGTTTTTTGATCAATTTCAGATAGTGTTGACAGTGTAGGTGATTTTGATGTTTAGAGTTCATTTTTGGTGCTCTGTTTTTTATCAACATGCTGATGAATTATAGTTGTGTTCTATGTTTTTTCAAACCAGAGAAATTTCATTTTCTGCACTATTGTTTGTGTAGTCCAGAGGAAATTATAAGTGCATATGGACATATTATTAGAAGTTTGTAATGGAGATAGAATATGAGAAGGTGAATGTAAGTTCATAAATTTCTCTATACTTGTATTTGTAGTTCAGAGAAAATTGTAAGTTTGTTACTCACTTTCAGTTTGTAGTTCAGAGAAAAGTATTTCTCTGGACTTGTATTCTATGTGATTTTTTTTCTATAATTGTGTTTAATTGTTAGCAGTAAATTTCTCTGTGATTCATTAAGTTTCTGTGATTTTGTTTTTTATCATCTTGAAGGTGAATATCAGTTTGTAGATGTCTTTGAAGTTTTATTTTAAGTTCAGAGAAAATTATAATTTTTAGAAATTTCTCTGGACATTTATGTTGTTCTTGTGAAGTGTTTCTGTGATTTTTTTTGTTGTTTTTTGTTTCAGTTTCAATGGACAGTGCAGTGTTGTTGCTGTGCAAATATGGGAATGATACTATTGTCATTAATGTTTCATGCGAATTGAATTTTGAGGAATTGGTTGGCATTTTGTGTAAAACATGGGAGAATTTGAAACCTGAGACTATGTGTATTTCATATTCTATTTTGGGCCATCCGAATTGTATGGTTCGAAATAATATTGATTTTCTGAATATGTTGAGGGTTGTTTGTGCACGCGGTGTTGATATAGTTGATGTTTCAGTTAGTAGATGTAGTACTTCTGATGAAGAGGATGAAGTGGGGTCTAATTGGGTAGATGTTGTGGATGGTGAGTGTGATAGGCTGGTGGATGTTGAAAGGAATTCACTCTCTAAGTTTTGTTCTCACCAAGAAAAGGTGTTATTGTCGGCTAGTTGGCGGAATAATATTACGAGTGTTGGACAAAAGTTTGAGGGTGGTGTGGTTGAGTTCCGTACTTTTTTATGCAAGTATGCTATTGAGGTTGGTTTTCAGTTTACGTATGTTAAAAATGACAAGCTGAGGGTTACGGCAGAATGTGCGTATAAGGAATCAAGGGGATGTATGTGGCGTGTACATGCTTCTGTTGAAAAAACAAATGGGTTCTTCTACATAAGGACTTTGAACAATGAACATACGTGTGGTGTGGCGGTTTGTATGAGTAAACATTCGAGGATGACTTCCAGCTTGGTTTCTGGGCTGATACTTGAAGAGGTAAGTGCAAAACCTTTAACTCGTCCAGTGGATGTTGTGAAAGAAATGAAAGACAAGTATGGGGTCTCAATTAGTTATAACTGTGGTTGGTTGAGTGTTGAAAAAGCAAAATGTAGTACATATGGGGATTCTTGTTTGTCATTTGATCAATTACGGTGGTATTTTGATGAGGCATTGAAGAACAATCCAGGGAGTCGTTTTGAGTTAGATTTTGAAGATAACAAGCGTTTCAAAAGAGTGTTTGTGGCTTTTCATGCATGCATTGCTGGTTTCAAATATTGTCGGTCATTGCTTTTTCTTGATGAAACATTTTTGAAAGGACGATACAAAGGAGTTATGCTTGCTGCAACAGGGAAAGATGGGAATGAAGGTAATTGTAAATATATCTATTTTTATCTAAGTATGTGAATTTTCTATACATGTAGGAATTGAGTGAATGTGAATTTTGTCTGGTTTTGGCCACTGTGTGGATTTTGTATTGTTGTGGCCACTGTGAGAATTTTCAATGGATTTTTGTTAGTGTATGAATTTTCTCTGGATGTTGTCATTGTGTGAATTGTATCTGTAGGTGGTCACTAAGTGAATTTTCTCTGTATATTATGATTGTGTGAATTTTCTCTGTAGCTGGTCACTAAGTCAATTTTCTCTGGATGTTGCCAATGTGTGAATTTTCTCTGGATGTTGGCAGTGTCAAACTTCTCTGGTTGTTTTATTGTTCTATTTTTCTCTGTTGTTTTGTAGGTGGTCACTAAGTGAATTTTCTCTGTATCTTATGATTGTGTGAATTTTCTCTGTAGCTGGTCACTTATTCAATTTTCTCTGGATGTTGCCAATGTGTGAATTTTCTCTGGATGTTGGCAGTGTCAAACTTCTCTGGTTGTTTATTGTTCTATTTTTCTCTGCATGTGTGTACCTAATATGCTTGTTCCTATTTGTTTTGTAGGTTTTTTTCCTGTAGCTTTTGCTGTTGTTGATGCTGAGAATAAAGACAATTGGTGTTGGTTTCTTGAACATTTATATGGAGTATTAGGATCAGAAAGGGTGATAAGTTTCATATCAGATCGACATTGTGGAATTGTGGAGGGAATTGCTAGGTTTTTCCCTAACTGCTTTCATGGATTTTGTCTAGAACATCTAAAGAGAAATTTGAGGGATAAGTTGTCATGTGGAAACACAAATTTGGTTAGGGAGACGATTGTGTCCAAGTTTTCAGAATGTGCATATGCTCTAACAAAGGCATCATTTCATTTCAAGTTAAATGAGTTAAAAAGTGTGGGAGGAGACATTGTGAGTGTTTTCTTGAGAAGTTTACCATATGAAAATTGGAGTGATGCATATTTTGCAGGGAAACGTTATGGTGAGATGTATTCAAATGTTGCTGAGTCATTCAATTCATGGATACGAGAAGCTCGGCACTTGCCAATAACAAATTTGGTGGACATGATACGGTTGCAAATCATGAATATGAGGTCTGATAGGAGGCTGCTCTCTAGTAAATGGAATAAAATTTTGTGTCCTCGTATGGATAGTGTGTTGGAGAAGTCTTTTTTGGACGGGAGGACATGGAATGTGAGTTTATCATCTGATAATGTCTTTGAAGTGCATTGTTTTCCTTCGGTTATGGTTGATCTTGGGTTGAGAACTTGTTCATGTCGAAAATGGGAAATAAATGGGTATCCATATCAACATGCTGTTGCTGTAATTTTTAGGAGTGGAAAGAATTTGAATTCATTTGTTGAACCATTTTTTCATGCTGATATGTATCGTCAAGCATACTCCTTTTCGATTGGCCCAGTTCTAACTGTTGAAAAACCTGTGTGTAGCATTGAAGATGCTATGATTTTACCTCCATTGAGCAAGAGACCTGCTGGGAGGCCGAAGAAGAACAAAATTGCTTCTACTGGAGAGTTTAAAAGGGTGATTAAGTGTAGTCGTTGTGAGAGTATTGGTCACCATAATAAGAGGACATGCAAGGAACCTTTGTTAAATAGTTGAGGATTATACATTTTATTGATGGAATAATACATTTGATGATTACTTTGTGTATTTTGTTTTGTGAAATTTATTTTTTGGACAGTGTATATAATAATATCAATCAAATTCATCCAGAGAAATTTTTCAATATCAGTTAAAGTGTGTTTGTTGATATATACTATAGACAGTGGGTTTGTAGTACCTGTCAAATTCATCCAGAGAAATTTTCCTATGGCAGAGAAAATTCTGTGTGTTGTGTTTTGAAGCTTCATATTCATCCACATAAATTTGACAATGGCAGACTAAAGTACTGTGTGGATTGTGTTTTTTCAATTTGATAATTGTTTTGTACTAACACAGTGCATTAGAGATTGAATGATCATATAGGCACCTTCTTTGGTGAGATATGAGTTAAATTTATCTGTAAATTTCTGGTAGCTTCATATCAGTCATTTCAAGAAATGTGCACAGCAGACAGAGCATTCAAAAAATTATTGTACAACCAAGAAACAAAATCAAGCTCTTTTGGAATTTCTCTGAGTTGAGAATTTCTCTGGACCAGGGAAGAATTTCTCTGGACTCACTTGAACTCAGAAATTTGTGTCAAAGCCAGAGAAATTTTCATCCAGAGAAATTTTTCACCATCAGAGAAAACTATATGGGTATTGTGTTCTGAAATTTGAAATTCATGCAATGAAATTTTCCAGTGGCAGATAAAATTACTGTGTGCTTTGTGTTTTGTTGAGTTTGATGATTGTTTTGTACCAACACAAAGTTTTACAGATTACATGATCATATAGGCATCCCCTTGGGACGATACAAGTTAAATTTCTCTGTGAATTTCTGGTAGTTTATACCAGAGAAATTTCTGCAGACAATTTTCTCTGTGAATAACAATAAAAAAAAATGAAATTTAGATTAGTCAAGAAAGGATATATACATATACGTCAAGGATCATCATTCCTTCAATGTATCAACAAGAAAGGATATATACATATATGTGAGACAATTTTCTCTGTGTGGATATGTGCATTGTCTTCCTTTCACTAGTTTCACTATTACATTTGTGGTTCTTCTGGGGGTATTTCAATTGGTTCAGTCCATGACTGGCCAACTTCGGTCACAAATCTCTCTATGAGTTCTGCCCTCATCAACCTTATCTCTTGTGTGGACAATTTGGAGCTGATAGGTTCATGCTTGCTATATTGTTTCATTATATAGCAGACAAAGAGGCCACAATCCAGACTGCATACAAATTATAGGTATGGTTAATTTTAAGAAACATACAACTGAAATTATCTTATTTATAGATGTATGAAACTTACGAATCGCTTTCTTGTTGTGGAGCATTGTTGACATACTCAAAGTCATAACTTATGTTTTGTGAGTTAATTAATTTGAAAGAGGGTTGTGATTGAGCGTCTCTTTCAAGACAAGCTTTCAAAAAATTCTCCACGTAATCTTGCTGCAAAAAAATAATTTTTATATAACAGAGAAATTTACGGACAAGTCAATGGGATTCTATGAAAATTATCATCACATAAAGATGATGATGGATCAGAGAAATTTGCACTCGTTACCAATTGTTTTGCATCTTTGACATATTTGTCTTCTGCATCATCCCTCCTTGGCCTCAGTGAGTTGTAGAACCTCCATAAATTGTCTTGTTTGTCCAGGACAAGCAAGGTCCAGTGATTTCCATGTGTGGACTTCTCATTACCTCCAGTATTTATTGGGAAATGGAGGAACCTATAGTTCCTCCATGCTGTTTCAATATGCTTGTCAAATAAGGACACTCGAAAACTTTGATTTTCTGTCATGTTGATGAAATTCTGTGCTCAGAGAAAATCAAAAAATGGTTTTGTTAGTGACACAACTGACTTCAAGAAGTATATTAAGAAGAGAAAGTAGAAAGTAAATTCTAGAGAAAATCAAATAAAATAGTAGTAACATACTAAGCACATGGATGTGAAAAAAAATGAGGTTGGTTGTTGTTTCTCTCTCATTTGGCCAGCCAAAAGGATCTCTCCATAGCCATCAATGACCTGAAAAATATGATTTATATTTGTAATATTGTTTTATAAAGGCTGATGGAACATTGCAGAGAAATGTTGATGAAAGGGAAAGACTTACATTGTTGGCAATTTCTTTTTGCTTTATGAGGTTTCCAATGTCTTCAAAGGTAATGATATTCAACTCACTTGTCCAAATTAAAGCTCTACAAGATGACAAAGAAGGGATTGAATTGTTGTTAATGCAACATAAGTTTGTAATTTGTTGTTTGTTATGTTCTATTTTGTTTGTTGTACTTGCTCAAGCCCAGACACATTTGATATGTGCTGCAAGATGTCTTTTATATGATCTTTTATCAATCTTGAAATGGGAAGAGTTTGTGGAAAGACCCAAGATTTTGTGATGTTTATAGGTTGAGGCAAGACGTATGCATCAGCATCAAGCACTTCTTTGTCCTTCGTGCTTTGCTCAACTTGTTTTGCAGCTTGTTTTGAAGCTCTAGTCACTTTCGCAACTTTCGGATATTGGAATTCTGGATCATGCTGATTTTCCTTCCTTTCTTTTGCCTTTAAATTTTTTATCATTGAGGTTGGATCTTTTTTGACTGTAGGCAGTGAAAATATTAGGAAAAGTGAAATTTCTCTGAAGCAACAGATGATATTTCAATATGTAAATTTATTTAATTCAATATTTTGCAGTTACCATAGAGTTTCTTCTTTTGTTTCGGTTGTTGTTTGTGTGGCATTTGCTCTTGTTGGGTTGTTGGTTGTTGTTCCAGTTGCATTCCAACTATACACAGTGAAAATCAAACAAGCCCCAAAAATGGAATAAGAAAATATACAGAGAAATGAAATGAGCAGTAGAAATATAACTAATGTGTTGAGAGAGATATAACTTCCAGAGAAAATTACCAATGACAGAGAAAATTATAATAAATAGAAATTTCTCTGAGTTATGATGGCACAAGGACATAACTTTTTGTGGCTCAAGATTTTCACTGACCTTGTGGTTGAAGTTGTGTTGGTGTTCGGTATGGTTGTGTTGCTAGTTGGACAGATAGTTCTTGAACTTGTTCATGCAATTTGGCATTTTCAGTTTCAAGCTCTGAATTTGAACACCTCAACTGTTGAATTGTTTTTGCATCGTCTGCTTTTTCAACCTCCAACATCCTTAGTTTCATTTGGATTGTGCTTTCTTTTTCTTGAAGTTCTGAGTTATGTGATGTCAGGATTCTTATTGAAATATCCTTTTCAGCAAGTAATTCCATCCAATTTCTGTCTTCTTCTTTTTTAGATTGAGACAGTGCCTTCAGTCTTTGACGTAGATCAGCAATTTGGGCATCCTTTGATTCCTCAAATTCTTCAGGCTGATGCATTGTTGAGCCACAAATGCCATCATGTTGTTGGTCCATCGGCTCATTATTTTCTTCTTCATCACTTTCATCCTTGTTCTCTTCTTCTTGTTCATCTTCATCTTCATCTTCTTGTTCACTGTCTTCTTCTTTCTGTTCATTTTGTTCTTTGTCTTCTGGTTCTATTTCTTCACTTTCTTTGGTGGTTTCTTCTTCTGTGCTGCTTGCTTGATGTTCTTGTCCATTGTTGGCTTCGTATTCTTCTGTGTTGCCTTATTTTTTGTTCATTCCCTCCATCTTCAGATGGATCTTGTAATGTCTCCTTGAATATGACAATTGCCTTTTTTAATTCTTTCTTCGTCTTTTTGCCAAGACAGAACTCCTCAGATGGGTTGACTAGCTGCTTGTTATCAATCTGTAACAGGAGACTCTTTTATTAGAGAAATGTTACAAAATTCACTGAGAGAAAAAATTCAAATAAGGAAAATAAAATTCATCTAAATGATACTAATTGGAAACAAACTTCAGAGAAAATTGTATTGGGCCAGAGAAAATTAGAGACATGGAGTTAATTTTATGGGGCAGAGAAAATTATGAAACAGTGAAATAAACAGTGTTTATAAGTTAATGTTTTACTATATTTGTGTCAGAGAAGTTTGAATTCCAATGAAAATTCATTAGAAGGGTAGAAATAAACAGTGTTTATCAAAGATGCAAGGCACACAAGTTATGGGCAGAGAAAATTACACACAAGGAGATAAAATTTGATGGGCCAGAGAAAATTATGTAACAAAGAACATAATTCAGATATTAGAGAAAATGAATCAGGGCATATAAGTTAATGTGTTACAATTGTGGTCAGAGAAATTTGGATGGCAGAGAAAATTGATTACAATGGCAGAAATAGACCAGTGGTTAACAAAGAAGAAAACAGAAATTGATATTTTAGAGAAAATTAATCTTAATCAATCAATGCACAAGGAGGGAAACAAAGCAGTGGTCAGAGAAATTTTGAAATTTCACTGAGATTTCGGTAGCAATAGGAATCTAACCTGTCGAGGTGCAAGAGAGTGGACTGGTGTCTTCTGCAGCTGTTTCGTCAAGGTTTGAAGGTTCCACTTGGCACATCTTGGGAAGTCTGTTGTGTTACTGTCTTCTGAGTCAATGATAGTTGCATGTTCACATAGCCAATACTGTGATGAAAATGAAAGTAAATAAAATTTTGTAAACGCACAAATTTGTAAGTATGATAACTGCAATTTGAATGGATATTATACTTACCAGCAATGCAATGACACACCCCGTAACTTTTTCTGGAGTTCTGTGCAATGCCATGATAGAATCAATCAATGTTGATGTGATTGCTTCCGGCCAATCATACTGTTTTATTGATTCAAGAGGTTCCACATACTTTATAAATACCCAACCTATTGAATTCCCACTTGTTGCAAAAAATAGGGTGAGACACAAGTACAATGTAACAATGATTGCTACATCTTTGAAGTCAGTTGGTTGCTTGCCTTTCATTGCTTTGACCAAGGCATTTTTAAGAACAGGACCAGTGAGCCTTGTGTCCTTTTGGAATCTTCTCCTGAGGAATGCAGATTTTGACTTTTTAGAGTATCTTAATGACATGGCTCCTTTACCTCCTTCCAAACCAAAAATCAAGGTCATGTCATTTGTTGTAAAGGTTAGGTTCTTCTTCCCAACTGTGAATGCTTTTGTTTTTTCATTGTAACATTGGATTATGGCAACTACATCATCATCGGATTTCCTAGATTTCTTTGGATCCATCCTTCCAGTGGTTAGAGCTTGGATCAAATACCAGAATGGGGTCTTTTGAAGCTCTAGAAGATGTTTTGAACTGAATTTAAGTGTTTGAAAGAAGGAGACGACAGATGAGAGGTTGGATCGGAATTGAATGCTGTAGTGAGCTCTCTTTCTGTGGAGTTTAACAGGTTTTTTCCCCCTTGAGCTTGAGTCTTTTGAAGTTGGGGTACTCATCTGGATGCTAGTTGCTTCATCAGCTTGGACTTGTGTGTTTTGGGAAGGAGTTTGTGGTGTTTTAGTGCTGGTTTTTTATCTTAGATGATAAGAGGACTGAGAGAGTTGTTCTTTCTTCCTTGGTGTTTCTAGTGTTTTGCTGCTGGTTTTTTATCCTAGTCCATAAGAAGACTGAGACAGTTTCTGTTTTTTGCTTGGTGTTTCCGGTGTTTCGCTGCCTTTACGTTTTGCCATTTCTAGACAATGATTAAAGCATAGAGATGTCAACATTAAATCCCAGAGAAAAATGGACATGTCAGAGAAAATTACAGATAAGGGAGAAAATTGGAGATGCCAGAGAAAATTACAGAAAATTTGACATGTCAGAGAAAATCAACACAGCATCATAAACATGGGAGAGAAATTTTCAATAATTTTTTAAATTACAGATAGAAGTAAACATACCAGAGAAAATGAATGATAGAAAAAAGTAAACATGGCAAGTGAAAGAAAATTTGCATTCCACAATTAGCAAAGATAAAATAAACAAAGTAATGTAAAAATGGCACTGAGAAGTACACCATATTGAAATCAAGAATTGAACAAAATAAACATACCAGAGAAAAATGCACATTCTGGAGAAAATTACACATTCTTGAGGAAATTTCCATTCCAGAGAAAATTTCAATTCATAATATTAAAATGCAAGAAAAATTTACATACACAAGCAGAGAAAATTAACCATGATAGAGACACTCAATGGATGAAAGTGGTGCGATGTGGTCAGAGAAAATTATAAATACCAGAGAAAGTTAGACAGGGGCAAGAGTGTAATTGACATTGCAGAGAAGGATACATATTCCAGAGAAATTTACAAAGCAGAGAAATTCAGAGACAAAATGACAGAAACATGTTCAAGAATAAGATCAAAATTCAGAGAAATAACTTTTTCTCAGCGTACATATGGCAGAGAAAATTCCAAGAAGAAACATTCATTCCAGTCCACAATATTAAAATTCCAGAGAAAATTTAAAATGACAAAGACACAAGGGAGGAAAGTGATGTGATGTGGTCAGAGAAAATTATAAATACCAGAGAAACTTAAGACAGAGGCAAGAAAGCAATAGACATTCTAGATTAAGATAGACATTGCAATTAAAAATACATATTACAGAGAAATTTACGGAGCAGGAAAATTTATAGACAGAATTACAGAAACATGTTCAAGAATAAGATAAAAACACAAAAAATTGTTGTGAAAATAAACATGCCAGAGAAAATTGAAAGAAGAAAATTACATTAATCAAAAATCAGAGAAATTCAAATGCCAGAGAAATTTACAGATAAAATCACACAAACATGTTGAAGAATAAGTTCAAAATACACAGAAATAAATTTTTTCAAATTCAGGTAGCTTTTTATTACGAAATTGAAACCCTAATTTATGAAAGGTTATTATAAAATGCTATTAACTGTGTTTCCAGAGAAAATCTAGTTGTATTGTAGAAAAACTGACCAGAGTTAGGATGAAACTTGAATGATGAGCTGATATGGCCCGCGATGAAGATGCGACGTGACGAAGATGGACTGAGATGATGATGAGCAGTGAAAACGAAGCTTTAACCTAGGTCAGAGAAATTTGTGAGGAAGGAATGAGAATGATTTTTGAAGAAGATAACGAAGCTGTAATGTCGATGGTGCAGATGATGTTGAAACCCTAATTCTGCTGTTCTCCTGTTCGTGAAGATGCTGGATGTTTGGAATGTAACTGAGACGTCGGAATGAGTTTGGTTCCGTGTTGATTTTGGCGAGGGTATTTTGGTCCACAAAATAATTAAAAACGCGCGCCAAGTTGTTTCAGGGACGTGAGGCATCACTATCTTTTTGTGTGTCCTTTATCCTCTAAATTGTTATTATTAGGGACCTTAAAAAAAAATCCCCTTGTTTTTATATAAAAATATGTTATTAAATTTTTTATATCCCAGGTGTAGCATAGGTTTATCTCTAAATTATAAGTGAAATCACCCAATTCTCTCTCTTAATTTTTATTTATTTATTATAATATATCAATTATTTTATATATATTTTTTAGCGTTTGTAAGAAAAGTTGTAATAAAAAATAAGAAGATTCCAAAGCATAAAATTAATTAAAAATATTCGATCCTAAAATATTAGTTCCTTTTAAAGAATTTAATTTTTTTATAATACAATTATTACATTTTAAAAATATTAAATTTTAAAATTATCCTTTGATTTAAAATTAAAATAATAATTTTTTTTGAAAATATTAATTATTATAATTATATATTTTATGTATATTAATATTAATAAATTAAAAATAAAAATAAAATAAAAAATTAGTATTATTTCAGTACTTGATTTTTTTAAATAAATTAATATTTTAAAATAATAAAAAAATAAAATAAAAAATTAATATTTGAAAAATGTTCGAGGACCACAATTTTTGTGGCCACAATAGTTTAAAACTGTCAAAACGACATCGTTTTAAATGTAAAATATGCCAAAACAATGTTATTTTGATAATTTTAAACCATTATAATCATAAAAATTATGACCCCTAATATTGTTATTAATATTTTGTGGAGCGGATAGCATACTTTATGACATGTGTTGAAAATAATTTTAAATTTGAGGCCCACTAATTTGCTGTTGTGGCCATGATGGTGTTTGCGGATGACGCAGGTGTGTCGGAGTGATGTGATGGAAAGAATTACAGGGTGAGCTTATTAATTTAGAATTTATTTAAAAAAATTAATTATTTAAATTCATTTTATTTATAGACGTTGTTTGGGATGACCTAAATAAGTATACTTTTTGTCTTTTTACAAAAAGATATTCAGAAAAGTAGAGAAGTGATGTAATAAAAAAAAGATAAAAAGATGAATTATTTTGATGTTGCCAAACTTAACCATAATATCTATATTTTATTAATTTAATTTTTACTACATAAACAAATTCGAGATAAATAGGGGGCGTTTGGGAGTATTTCTTTTGTTTTGTTTTTTTTTTCACTAAAAAACAAATTAGTTACAAAACTAAAAAAAAAAATTCAAACAAAATATCACATCAAATCCCATAATCATTTTATTTTGTTTTCTCACAAATATCACACATAACTACAAAAAACCGAACTATCTTCTTAAACACAAAAAAAAAAAAAAAAAATTCAATAATATTTTATAACTAAAAAAAGGGCAAATTACATATACACCCCTCGAGGTTTGGCTAAATTACAGATACCCCCTGAGGTTTGAGAAATTACGAATTCCCCCCTGAATGCTATATTTGCATAAGAAATTAGAGGGTAATTTGTTATGAAATATAAACCTCAGGGGGTAAATTGTTATGAAAATACAAACCTCAGGGGGTGGGATGTAATTTCCGAAACCTCAGGGGGTATCTGTAATTTAACCAAACCTCGAGGGGTGTATATGTAATTTGCCCCTAAAAAAACTTACAAAAAAACTCACTTTTCAAACACCTAGCATGAGTGGTGAGTTCCCAGATTTTTTTTTTTTGTTGGTATGGGAGGGGAGGGTGGTGGGTAACCAACAAAAAAAAATAGAATAAATTACACTAACACCCCCTTAAAGTTTGATTTTAATACAACTCCCTCTTTGACATTTCAAGAATTACACTGACCCTCTTGTCAGAAATTATCTGTGAACGGAAGTTACGGGAAAAAAAAAAATTATAAAGACTTTAATTTACTGTATTACCCTCTCAGCCTACCCAATCATTGCAACCCCAAACATGCACTTTCTCATCATCTCCAAACTCTCCACTCCACCATACACGATATCCACTCCCAACTCTCCGAACTCCCTATACCCTCTGCCCAGTTCCACAGTCAGCAATCTCTCCCTCTTTTCCATTAATTCCAGCCACCACAACTGAGAGGGTAATTTTTGGGAAAAATTGGGCCGAGCTACGAGTTGGACTTTGTGGCCCAAAATGCAAAAGGTTACTCCGGCCCAGGGAGGTAAAATTACTCCGGCCCAGGAAAGGCCGCAATGTTACTCCGGCCTAGGAAAGACAAGGCTACTCCGGCCTAAGAGAGACAAAGTTACTTCGGCACAGTGACTATAAAAGATACTTCGGTCCGAAAGCAACTTGGAGTTATACCGGTATTGGGGCTAGACCGGCCGAAAGTCGTTGGTTCGGTCTAAGACCGTGCCATGGGTTCTACATGGAAAGCTGAGATAAGAAAGGGAAAACACAAGAACCGAACTAAGGATGAGTTCGGTTTACTCAGTGGCTCTGCTTAGCCAAGCTTATTTTGGTCATATAGTAGTTCGGCCAAAGTAAAAACCATCTCACTTGGTTTAAGCAGTGGGGGAGGGTGTAAAAGGATAAGCATTATCCTTAGGAGTATGAATCCTAGGAGGACTCTGCATGGAAGAATAAAAGTCCTACTAGGATTGTGCTACTAGAAACTTATAAAAGCTCACAAACATTACCTTGGAGGAGGTAACAGAACACAATTTTGCTTTCTGAGAACATAGAGCTTTGTCTATTTGTCAAGCTTACTGACTTAGGCATCGGAGAGGTTTCCGGCACACACCCGCTGGCTAGCTCACGTTTGTGTTTTCAGGTGATAAAGCGACGTCGTACGGAGGAGCGTGGACTTGGTCAACAGGATTATACGTGGAGAATTATTTCTTCCCCGTACAATTGGCGCCGTCTGTGGGAAGAACAGCCAAGAACAAAAACCTCTTGACTAAACTTCTCCTTTTCTCAAATCAATGGCACACATTGAAGAACTACCACAGTCCGCCGTCGACGGGCTAACTCCAGAAGGGGGCGCAAGACGTGAAGGATTACCTTCTGTCCCTCCCATGGCGGACTTGGAGCCCCAAAGACATACCTCCAGGAGGGATGCTAGGGGGAGACGGACTCACAGCCCCCGTCAGTCCCATTCTCAAAGTCCCGACAGACAAAGACGGAGGATTAACCCTCAAACTCTGGAAGATCGTGTAAAAGAACAAGATGAATTGATAAGAAAGATGACGGCGGACATGGAGGCCTTGAAACGCCAGATGAAGAAAAAAGAAGTGGCGACAGGAGAGGGGCGCAAAAACAAGACGCCCCCTCGCCACTCAGAAAATCGTAGTAGGAATACTACGCCCTCACAAGGAGAAAGCAGAAGCCTCAGGACAGGCGACACTCAATCCTGGTCTTCCAGAACTCGTCACTCCAGGTCTGAGAGGACGAGATCTGAAAGGTCATACACTGAAGGAAGCACATATTGGCCCTCATATTCACACCAAACCAGATCTAGGCAGACAGAATTACCCAGATCATCCGACTTACGAACCGTGCTCGAAGAAAAAGCACGATGCAAGGAGGATGCCAGGGCAAGGGATCCACATAGAGTTTCAACCTTACAGCGGTTGGCTCCTCGGACGCATGGAAGCGTCGAGGTTGGAATGCCAATACCGCGACCGGCCTACGAACCAACGGACAAAGCATTGGCAAGACTACAGACTTCGCCGTTTGTTCCAGCAATCGAAAATACGCCCTTACCATCAGGCTTCCTTCAACCGAAATTCACTACATATGAAGGGAAGACGGACCCGTATTCACACTTGAGCCACTTTCGCCAAGTTATGGCCGTATACAAGCGAAACGAGGCCTTAATGTGCATACTCTTCCCATCAAGCCTTGGCGACCTCGGCTTGACTTGGTTCGAGAAGCTCCCAGAGGGCAGCATAGCCTCCTAGGCTCAACTGGCAGAAGCATTTGTAACAAGGTTTCGAACAAACACTAAAACACCGGTGGAGATAGACCAGTTACTCTCAATCGACATGGGGGATAAAGAGACCCTTAAATCCTACAACAGTCGCTACTGGGAAACATTCAATCAGATTGGAGACTGCCCCACCAATCTAGCCATTGCGCAGTATAAAAGAGGCCTTCCAGTCGGAAACAGACTAAGGGACTCGATCACCATGACGCCACCCCTTACCATGGAAGCCCTGATGGAGAGAGTGCATCAGCACATCAGGGTAGAAGAGGATGGCGCACGCACCAAAGCAAAGTCAAGTGCAACCGCAGTACCAGAAAAGAAAAACTCAGCTAAGGTCAATACAGTAGATCGGCAGAATAGAAACGGACGTGGCAAACGAGATAACGGAGAAGACCCAGACAAAAGATGGTTGAGAATCCGCATTGCCATAACAACGGTATTCAAAAAACCGATATATCGGATTCTGAGCGAAATAAAGGACGAGCCTTTCGTCAAGTGGCCAGCCAAATTGGGAGAAACTCAGAAAGACTACGACGATAGATCACGGTGCACCTTCCACAAAGAAAAGGGGCACCGAACTGAGAATTGCACGCCACTGAGACAGCACTTGGAAGAATTGGTGGCAGCAGGCCACTTGGACAAATACATTGAAGGAGGGACACAGCCAGCCCCCCAGGATCACAATAACCCAAACGGAATGCCAATCGACGCCCCACCTCAAGGCATTATCAATGTCATACATGGAGTTTTTGAACCTGAGCGCGTATGCGAGCTCAGAGGATCAATTAAAAAGGCTGAGCACTTTAGAGAAGTGCTAGGTGCCCAACCAGCCACCAAGAAAGGGAAGACAGAGGCAACAAACGTCATGTCTTTTTCTGATAAAAACCTGGATCGAATATACTGTCCTCACAATGATGCTCTGGTTGTCACTCTCCGAGTCAAAGATTTTGACGTCAAGCGGATTCTGATTGACCAGGGTAGTTCATGTGAGATCATGTACTACGAAACATTCAAACTGTTGAAGCTACAAGACAAAGACTTGGCGCCTGCAGTTTCTCCCCTAATTGGATTTAACTCCATGCCAGAGTGGCCCGTCGGCAAAATAATCCTTCCAGTCAGAGCAGGAAGCGTAACAAAACAAGTGGAGTTCTGGGTATTGAAGGTCCCCTCCATTTACAACATCATCCTGGGCAGAACATGGCTGCATGCCATGCGATCGGTGGCGTCATCTTACCACCAAGTAATGAGGTTCCCCAACGACACCGGTATAATTGAAGAAATCTATGGAGATCAGATCATGTCAAAGCAATGTTTCGCCACGGTGAATGGCAGCCGCGCTGCCAAAGGATATGTTCATTCGGTGGAAGAACCAGAAAGCAATGAACTATTCGCGGACGTCGGTAAAGAGGCTGATCAGAAAGCGGTGGAGGACTTGGTGGAGGTTAAAATAGATAAGAAGAACCCGGATAAGTTCTTCCTGCTTGGCTCATCGTTGTCCAGCACTGAGAGATTAGAGGTCTTGGAATTCTTGACCTCTAACATCGAAGTGTTTGCCTGGACGCCCTACGACATGCCAGGCATTGATCCAAACTTCATCAGTCACCAACTCAATGTCCACCCATCCGCCAGACCAGTCATACAACCCACACGCAGATCGGCACTCCACCACGCCGAAATAGTGGCAGAAGAAATAGGCAACCTACTGGAGGCAGGAGCAATTAGAGAAGTGCACTACCCAAGATGGATCTCCAACACAGTCGTAGTGCTAAAAAAGAATGGTAAATGGCGTGTCTGCGTCGACTACAAAACGGTCAACAAGGCCTGCCCAAAAGATAGCTTTCCTCTACCAAGGATAGATCAACTGGTGGACCTAATGGCAGGGCATAACCGACTTAGCTTTCTGGATGCATATAGAGGCTACCACCAGATCGCCATGCATGAACCAGACCAGGAGGTCACATCCTTCACAACACCAAGGAGATTATATTGCTACAAGGTCATGCCCTTTGGCCTAAAGAACGCAGGGGCAACATTCCAACGGATGGTCACCAAGATGTTTGAACCATTGTTAGGCAAAACAATGGAGGCTTACATCGACGACATGGTGGTCAAAAGCAAGGATGAGAATGACCATCTTAAAGATTTAGGCGAGATGTTCCAGATCTTGAAGAAACACAAGTTGCGCCTCAATGCGTCCAAATGCGCATTCGGAGTTGGATCTGGCAAATTCTTGGGCTTCCTGGTGACCAACTGAGGTATAGAAGCAGACCCCTCTCAGATTAAAGCAATCCAGGAGTTGGAGAGACCAAACTCAGTCAAAGAAGTACAGCATCTCACTGGTATGGCGGCTGCGCTCAACCGGTTCATAAGCAGGTCATCAGACAGACTACGACCATTCTTCCAAGCTTTAAAGACCAAGTTTGAGTGGGATGAAGAATGCGATCAAGCTCTGGAAAGCTTGAAGGAGTACATGTCTTCCCCACCACTACTTGTTACTCCAGTACCTGGTGAAGAACTCTTTTTGTACCTGGCAGTCTCTCAGCACGCAGTTAACGCAATGTTGGTTCGTGCAGAAGGAATACAACACTTGCCCATCTTTTATGTCAGCAAGACATTGTTGGGAGCCGAAACAAGGTACTTGCCCTTGGAGAAACTAGCATTAGCATTAATGATGGCCTCCAGGAAATTGGCGCACTACTTTCATGCCCACACTATAGTCGCCCTCACAGCCTTTCCACTAAAAGCTCGGTTTGAAAGGGCAAACTTTAGTGGGCGAATTTTGAAGTAGGCAGTAGAGTTGGGACAATTCGACATCAAATTCCAACCCAAGACCGCAATAAAAGCCCAATCTTTGGCAGACTTCGTCGCAGAGTTTACTCCTGGTAGTCATCATATCTGCCCAGTCGACCTAACTGACACAACCGAACTAGGGATGGAAGTTGACGCCGGAATAGCGCAACCCCTAGCAGAAGACACTCAGTTAGACTCCAAAGCAAACCAAACTAAAAACAGCAAGGAAGAAGCAAACCAAGAGTCACCAAAAGTCCAAACAGATGGCGAGGGGCAGACTGCAAGCATGGACATTGAAGAAAACACTACTCATGACCCCACGACATCATCTGATCCTTCCACTTGCTGGAAGTTATTCGTTGGAGAGATGTGGAAGCTCTTTGTGGATGGAGCATCCAACCGGCATGGTGCAGGGCTTGGCATAGTCCTCATCTCTCCAGACGGCCTGGTTGTAGAGCAAGCGATCAACCTTGGCTTCCCAGCATCCAACAATGAAGCGGAGTATGAGGCGCTTCTCGCAGGACTCAAGTCAGCACACTACATGAAGGCCACCGAACTAATGGTATACAGTGACTCTCTGCTGGTGGTAAACCAAATTTCTGGCGAATACGAAGCAAAGGATGACAGAATGGCCAAGTACCAAGAGTTGGTCAGAACAGAGATCAAGAAGTTTGATGTAGTAAGGATAGAACAAATTGGCAGGGAGGAAAACAGCAGAGCGGACGAACTAGCAGGCTTTGCTTCAATGGCAGATACATCCATCCCTCATCCATTACTCCTCGACTACTTACCAAGACCAAGCATAGAAAACCCCGAAGCAGAAGAGGTATATTGCACAGAATTAGGCCCCTCTTGGATGGATCCCATCATCCTATTCCTAAAAGGCGGCATCCTACCAGAAGAGAAAAAAGAAGCCAACAGAATAAGAGCAAAGTCGTAGCGATTTTGGCTATCTCCATCTTTGGCACTTTACAAAAAGTCATTCTCAGGGCCTTACCTAAAATGTGTTCATCCCAGCAAAGTGGAAGCATTCTTGTTCGAAATACACGAAGGGGTGTGCGGAAGTCATCAAGGGGGAAGGTCGCTAGCTTACAGGGCCATTTCGCAAGGATATTGGTGGCCATATATGCAAGCAGACTCAGAGAAATATGTGAAGAAGTGTGAGAAATGCCAAAAATTCGCGCACCAAATACATCAACCAGCTAGAGAACTCCTACCATTGACCAGCCCATGGCCTTTCGCAATGTGGGGCTTGGACATAGTAGGACCACTTCCAACAGCACCCGGCGGCAGGAAGTTCTTTCTCGCAGCAACAGACTACTTCATAAAGTGGGTGGAAGCAGAAGCATTGGCATCAATCAAAGAAAAAGACGTGAAGAAGTTTGTTTGGCAGAATATCATCACTCGGTTTGGCATACCAAAAGCACTGATCTCAGACAATGGTACTCAGTTCGACAGCAGAATCTTCAGAAGCTTTTGTGAAGAGTACAAGATAGAGTTCTACAATTCTACACCGGCATATCCTCAAGCAAATGGGCAAGCAAAAGCATCAAATAAAGTCGTCTTAGATGGACTAAAGAAAAGGCTAGAAAAGGCAAAAGGCAAGTGGGCGGATGAACTTCCTCATGTTTTATGGGCTTATCGCACCACACCTCGGCGATCAACAAGAGAAACACCATTCTCCTTAGCCTACGGAATGGAAGCAGTAATCCCACTAGAAGTTGGCCTCCCCACAATTCGAAACGAGAATTTTGATCCTGACCTGAATGGAGAAGCCATAACATTGGAACTTGACCTTGCAGAGGAAAGAAGAGAAAGAGCACTGGTTCACATCGCCGCATACCAACGAGAGTTAATCAGAAAATACAACAAAAGGGTGCATCCAAGACAATTCAAGATCGGCGATTGGGTACTGCGCAAAGTAATGGGAAACACTTTGATCCCAGGAGATGGAAAGTTAGGGCCAAACTGGGAAGGTCCTTACAAGGTGGTTGGGTTAGCAGGCAAAGGGGCATACCACCTAGAAGACAAGGATGAAAAGGCAATCCCTAGGCCATGGAATACGGCCAATCTCAATTTATTTTACTTTTAGCTTTTCTTTTTCAAACATATGTAATTTTTTCTTCTTCCTTCAATAAAACAAGCAATTCTTTTCAGCACAAGTTGTTCTTTGTAAAAGTTAGCCTTAGTAAAGATTAGGTATATTGCAAGCATTCTATTCTAAGTTAGCTGGAAAAACTAACTTAGAGGTTGGCTGGATTAAACCAACACCCTTCCTAAGCCCAGGATAAGGATCCAGGCTGCAAGACGTTTTGGTCGGAATAACCAAGCATTCTATTCTAAGTTAGCTGGAAAAACTAACTTAGAGGTTGGCTGGATTAAACCAACACCCTTCCTAAGCCCAGGATAAGGATCTAGGCTGCAGGACATTTTGGTCGGAATAACCAAACATTGTTCTAAGTTAGCTGGAAAAAGCTAACTTAGAGGTTGGCTGGATTAAACCAACACCCTTCCTAAGCCCAGGATAAGGATCCAGGCTACAGGACGCTTTGGTCGGAATAACCAAACATTGTTCTAAGTTAGCTGGAAAAACTAACTTAGAGGTTGGCTGGAATAAACCAACTCTTGTTACTCTTCAGCCAAAGTAAGGGAATGGCTGAAGAGTGGTTGGCTGGAATAAACCAACACTTGTTTCTTTTCATCCGAAGTAAGGGTATGGCTGAAGAATGATTGGCTGGAATAAACCAACTCCTGTTGCTCTTCAGCCGAAGTAAGGGTATGGCTGAAGAGTGGTTGGCCGGAATAAACCAACACTTGTTTCTTTTCAGCCGAAGTAAGGGTATGGCTGAAGAATGGTTGGCTGGAATAAACCAACTCCTGTTGCTCTTCAGCCGAAGTAAGGGTATGGCTGAAGAGTGGTTGGCTGGAATAAACCAACTCTTGTTACTCTCCAACCAAAGTAAGGGTATGGTTGAAATTGGATCGGCTGGAATAAACAAACTGAAAACTCCTCAGCCGAAGTAAATATATCGGCTAAGGAGTGGTTGGCTACTGTAAGTATAGTTTAACCAGCTAAAACCGAAATAACAATTGGAGTAATAGAAGACATTACAAGTGCAAGCATATGAATCAGAAACCGGAATAAGAGTCCAACAAAATTTTCATTCATTAAAAAGCAAGTACAAGAGGAACATAGCCCGGTTACAAAGAAAAGGTAACAAAAAAGGAGAAAAAATCAAGAAAAAAGTTCTTCAATTTCGGCGTCAAAAGCCGCATCACCATCAACTTAAAGACCGGTTTCAAGAGGAAGTTCGCTCTCGGTTGCCAAGATGGTTTCGGTTGGAACCACGGTGTCACTTGGTTGTTCAATAGGTAGTTCCCCTACCATGGGCTCCAACCGAAGTGATGGGTCTGCACTAACAACCGGAATATCTTCAGAAGCGGAGGAGTCATCAGAATCTGAGTCTTCCAGAAACTCTTGTTGCAAGGCATCCGCATACTCCGCAAGGGACTTCGGTATAAAGTAAGCTGGAGGGTTGAAGACCTCGGTCTGTTGATCATGACTGAGCTTCTCAACAGCCGCCCTCCAGCCGCACTTGAAGAACAGCTCCTTGGCAGCGTCGCACTGTTTGACATAGGCGTCTTCTGCCTTCTTATACTTGTCTTTCATAGCGATGGCGGCTTTCTGCTTCTCCGCCTCAGCCGAATTAACCAAATCGACAAGTCGACCGTTCTCTGCTTGCATCTCGGCCAGTTTCTTTTCAGCTTCTTCTAGCTCGGCCACCTTTGCCTCGGCTTCCGCCATTGCCTGCCTTGTGGTTTTCCTAAGCTCTTGGACTTTCTTGTAAGTAATGTTGTTCTTCTGTAAGGCCTGACAAAACGAAGACTACTCTTGAGCCGAAGTAAAAGTTCGAAAATTTAGACAGAAGAAACGGACAGAGCTACATACCAAAATCATGGACTTCGATGTAGACCGAATTGACTTCATTTCGGTGTTTAATTGCTTTAGGTGGTGCTCCATGTCCTTGGGGAGGCACACACTCTTGGCCAGGTTAAAGGCCAATTGATGATCTTTTTCAGCCACAACCGAATCAGAATCTTTGATATCTCGGTCGTTGAAGGTTAGCTTCGGAGCCCAATTGGAAGATTCAGCTCGGTCGGTTTGCTCCGGTTGGAGGATAGGTTGAGGACTTTGGGGGATGGATTCAACCTCATCGACAAGTTGCTGTTCGGTCGATGTAGATCGGGCGCGTTTGGGAGGGCGAGATGAAGAAGGCTGTTGAGAAGGGAGGGCCACAACGGCGGGCTGTGTTTCAATAGTTGGTGGTACTTCGGCCCTAGTTGTGGCGGTTAGAAGGGCCCTAACTCTGCTTTTCTTTGCCATCTCTTCTTCAGCGGTTAATGGGACAAGTCGTATTTCGGGCAAGGTTGGGTCCGGTTCAGGTGCTTCTTCAAGAAGGAAATCGGTCACTCGGGCTTTTCGACGACCGCTATATCTGTAGGTCGGCTCAAAGTTCAGAAGTTTAGTCCAACTTCTTTCCTTAATCCGTAGTGCGGCTCGAAGTATGTTCAGATTTGGGTAGCTATAATGGGATGCAAGATGAGCTGAGTCTGCAAAAAAATACACAACTGTTAGATCGGTCATGACGCCTGAAACCGAAGTAAAAGAAAAACATGCATAAAACCGAAGTAACTTTACCAGGTTCTCCTTTCTTCCAGTTAATACTTCGGCCTGGGATTTGGGCTTGATGATCCTCAAAATTGCCCGATACCTAGAAGAAGTCATCGTCATTAACATCCTTATCCGGTGTATCTTTTATTATCTTTTCTCTACGTCGGCGTATCCTAAGGTAATAAACGCAGCCATCATCTTTGGAACCTATGGAGTACTGGTGGAAGATTTCGGCTAAACTGAGGTTCAGGCCTGCTTGGCGGTTTAGCTCGGCAATACCCATTATTATCCGGTATGTATTGGTGGATAGCTGGGTTGGGCATAGTCTAGTTTGCCTAAGAAATTCACAAATTAAAGGCTGGACCGGGAACCTTAGTCCGGTTCCTATAATGGATAAAACAGTAAAGGGGACAAAGCCTTGGTTATTCCACGGAATGGTTTCCTTTTTGGCTAGGGTAAGCTGTACATCGTCTGGAATGTCATAATCCCTTCGGAATTCGGCCATACCACCAGGGGTCTCTACCAAGTACCTATACTTACCCATTTGTATAAATTACAAATAAGTTATATCGGTGCAAAAATTGTGCCCAGTAGCTCGGTTGAGCGCACGCAGGAGTGCCTGGGTAACCTAAGTCTGCAAAGTAGAAAACAAAGGGGTTAAGCACAGATTATTGGACTGTGCTACAAATTAAAAGCAAGGTAAATGAGCCCTATTTCGGCTTTGTGGGCTGGTTCTGTTTCGGTTCTGCACAATACTCGATAGTTCGGTTTGAACCTATTGTGCGCAAGATCGGTTTTTCTTTAAGGATTTGTTATCTCGGTTTGAACAGTGGGTTTTTTGCTTCGGTTAAGCCACTAGGGGCAGCTTCCTGTGTTTGGTTTAGAAACTAAGAAAGCTGGCTTAGCCCCAGAGGCTTAGCTCGGTTGAAGACTAAGGTTCTTAGTTTAAAATATTCAGGCTGCGTTCGGTGATCTTATTTCGGCTAAAGTGAATGAGAAGGTTATTTTTTGAAACTACTGACATCTCTACAAGTTCTAGTTCGGCTATTGACTGAAGTGATCTGCCTATATAGACAAACAGCACCCTAGATCGGTCGCTACATTATTTTGGATCTAAGACTAGTTTTTTACAGAAATTCATACGCGCATGAGTTCTGCTAGTGTTTTTTCATGAAAATACAGAGGCAAAGCAGAAAGGGAAGAACATGTTTTGCAAAAATACAGTAAACCAAATGTATAGAAGCAGATACGAAAGCAAAAACAGGGAAGGAAAGTAGATTCGCTTACCAGATTAAAGAAGAAGGGACTGAAGATGAAAACTGTTGCAGCAATGGAGGGCACGAACACAGCTAGCTCAAACTCAAGGCTCAGGAACAAGAGAAAGAAGAAGAAGGGAGTAAAGTAAATGATTGGAAAAGTGAAAGGGTGGTTTTGTGAAAAAGGAGAGAGGGGAAAGGAGCGGGAACTGTTCAAAAATTGCGAAACACGAAGACGACGTTGACAGCTGCCTTCTACGAATGGGAGCGTGCCACGTGTATACGGAAAGGGAAGCGTTACAGTCGTGATTAAAGAGACGTTTTAACCGGACAAAGTAAAGCCCGAAGTAAAATTAGCTCGGCTTAAGGGCCCGAGGGTTTTTGGCTCGGCTGGAGAGGCTAAAGGGTTTTTAGCTCGGCTGGAAAGGCTTAATAAACTCTAGCTCGGCCAGTAGACTGGTAATCCCAATCATGTTGCGCAGATGGAATTAAGGGGCAATTGAGAGGGTAATTTTTGGGAAAAATTGGGCCGAGCTGCGAGTTGGGCTTTGTGGCCCAAAATGCAAAAGGTTACTCCGGCCCAGGGAGGTAAAATTACTCCGGCCCAGGAAAGGCCGCAATGTTACTCCGGCCCAGGAAAGGCAAGGCTACTCCGGCCTAAGAGAGACAAAGTTACTTCGGCACAGTGACTATAAAAGATACTTCGGTTCGAAGGCAACTTGGAGTTATACCGGTATTGGGGCTAGACCGGCTGAAAGTCGTTGGTTCGGTCTAAGACTGTGCCATGGGTTCTACATGGAAAGCTGAGATAAGAAAGGGAAAACACAAGAACCGAACTAAGGATGAGTTCGGTTTACTCAGTGGCTCTGCTTAGCCAAGCTTATTTTGGTCATATAGTAGTTCGGCCAAAGTAAAAACCATCTCACTTGGTTTAAACAGTGGGGGAGGGTGTAAAAGGATAAGCATTATCCTTAGGAGTATGAATCCTAGGAGGACTCTGCATGGAGGAATAAAAGTCCTACTAAGATTGTGCCACTGGAAACTTATAAAAGCTCACAAACATCACCTTGGAGGAGGTAACAGAACACAATTTTGCTTTCTGAGAACATAGAGCTTTGTCTATTTGTCAAGCTTATTGACTTAGGCATCGGAGAGGTTTCCGGCACACACCCGCCGGCTAGCTCACGTTTGTGTTTTCAGGTGATAAAGCGACGTCGTACGGAGGAGCGTGGACTTGGTCAACAGGATTATACGTGGAGAATAATTTCTTCCCCGTACAACAACCATTACTCAACAATTGGGAACATACACAGCCTCCCTTACATTCCTTCACCAATTCCTTGATCCCAATGCCACCCCATGTTCACCGACGGTAACAATGGGGTTCATTTTTTCTGCCGCCACAGCGCCACCACTCCCTCTACTATCACAATTCTTTATCTCTTTCTCACTTGCACTCACACTTTCTCTCTCTACTCTTGTTTGTTGTTGGTCTGGTTTGTGTGGGTTTGATTTTTAGCTGGATTGCTGTACAAAGTGGAGAGGTTAGTGGTGGTAGACATGGGTTTTATTTTTTGTGTAGGAGTGGGGCTGTAATGATGGGTGGTTGTAATATTTTTGGTTGGTTGAGTGGTTTCCATTAGGTAGCTTGAAGATTGTAGCAAATTATGCATGTAACATGCTTGGCTTATTGCTTCAAAGAATTAATTTGTCCTGATCACAAATGGGTCTGTGTTTGTCTTCAAAATTGGATCTAAGTTTGTCTTCCCCCCCCCCCCCTTTTTTTTTACTAATGGAGGAGCATTGAATTCTAGGTTTGTGATTTTGGTTTGCCATGGTTGTGCAATCCCTGAATGAGAATTATTGTAGATGCTTTAGATGAGTTGAAGCTGGGAGCTTGATAATCTTATATAAATATACATATATATATACTTCATATAATCTTTGAGGTGTTGGGAGCTTGATAATATTATATATATATATATATATCATTTCCTAAATCCTAATAAAATTATATATACATATACATATATGTTCATATATATAGAAGCTGTGTATTCCCATCTCGATGGGGTAGTAATGGTAAAAGGCAAGAAGTGTAGTTATAGTGGAGGGAAGGAAGATGGAAAGAGGGCATGGTAGTTGCCGGGTGTCTTCATTGAGAGAGAAAAAAATAAATAAATACAGTAAGAGAAATGAAACAAAGTGAGGGTAAAATTGGTATTTAAAAAAATTTAACAGCTGACCTAACAACTTCAGTTAGGCCAACTAACAGTCAACAAATATAGGGGGTAATTTGTAATGTGACTTATCTCGAGGAGGGGAATGTAATTTTTAGAACGTGAGAGAGATATTTGTATTAAAGTTAAACCTCAAGGGGTGTGGGCGTAATTTACCCAAAAAAAAATTGAGTACTTTAATTGATTTTTAAGAGTTTGTTTGGGATGAAAATTTAAACTAAAATAGTTATATAAGATAAAATAAATTATTTTAATTAAATATATAAAATGTCACATTCAATGCATAATTATTTTATTTTATTCTTCACAAAAGTAAAAAAAATCAAAAAATCTATCTCAAACGAGATTTTTTAACACCAGGCTAAGGGCTGATTTGGTATAGTCTATAAAAGATAAAAAGTCAAAAAACTATTAAAAAAGTTATCACTATTTACAAAAATATATATATATATATATATATAAAACAAATTTACATTAAAAAAAAAGTACAGGTCAACTTTTGTATTGAAGTGATGGTGTTGTCTGCAGTGATGGTACAAATTAGACAGGCGGATACACTTCTCATGATACACAGGACAATGTTGTTCCATCCATAGGAGCTCATTACTGGTCCCGTTTTGATAATCTGAACCGTTGAATATGTAGAACTCGTCAAGCATTATATGCTCGTAAAAATCCACGCTGATTAAGTATCAATAACTATATGATCAAATCAATTTTGTATAAAAAAATAGACGGTGAACAAATTAACGGTTAACAAAAAACTAATTCGATCAGATAGCTATCGATATCCGATCAACGTGATTTTTTACAGGCATATAGTACTCAACGAGTTCTACATATTAAACAGTTCAAATTATCAAAACGGGACCCATGATGGGCCCCCACGGGCTGAACAACACCGTCTAGTCTGATCTCGAATTGGAGCCAAGCTGTTTCTATACATCTATGCTGCCCACTACACTGGCTTCATGGTACAATCACTGCCAGTACAATCATAAGTATTAGGGGTAATATGGTAATTTTATTATTTTTATAATATTTTAATACATATTTTTTCATAAAGTCAAAAAATTATGCCAAATAACCATCTTTTTTATCTCTACTTTTTTATCCAAAAAGTGCACTTATTTAGTTTATCCCAAACAATCCCTAAAATAGCTAAAAAGTTAAAAAGTCACATCACTTCCCTAACGAAGCTCTAAATAAAAAAAGGACTGGGCTTCCCTCCAGTCCGTGATCAGACTGGAGGGTACTGTTGGGCCCGTGGGGGCCCATCACGGGCCACGTTTCAATAATTTGAATCGTTCAATGTGTAGAACTCGTTAAGTACTATATGCTTGTAAAAAAAAAAAAAATCGTTAATCGAATATCTATAACTATCTCATCGGATCAGATTTCTATCAACCATTTAATTTTTCACAATCTATTTTTTTTATATATATACAAAACTGATTTGATCACGTAACTATCGATATCTGATCAATGTAATTTTTACAAGTATATAGTACTAGACGAGTTTTACTGTGAAAACCCACATTTTATTATTTTTAAAAGAAGATAAATAAATAAATTAATTAATTTTATCCAGAGTCTATCTGAAATATGTATTTGTGTAAAAGTTAGTTTTAAATTAATCCAATTCAATCACTAACAAAAAAATAAATAATAATAAATAAATAAATAAATAAATAAATAAATAAATAAATAATAATTTTGTGGGTGTTTAATATTTGTTATTTATAAATTATTTTATTAAGGATTTATTTTAGAATTAGAAATTGAACGTTCAAATAGCCTAAGGAGGTGAAATTGATAAGTTAAATCAGTTTAATTTCAAGTATTGGACCCTATGAAAGTGTAATTAAATATTCGATTCAGTTTAATAAAACTAAGGTTTGATCAATTGGGTCCGAATTGGAGTTAATTGAGTTGTGAGGTTTGATAATTTAGATTATTATGAACTAAATTTATTTATGAGGTGCTCAATTGAATATGTAATTTGTAGATGAAGATTTTCAGTTTGATCTGAAATTGAAGGCCTTAAAGGTTTGAGAAACCAAAATTGATGAGCTCAATAACTTTAATTTGATATTTAGAGCCTTTTGGGAGTTTGATTTGAAATCTGATTCAGAATGATAAAATTAAACAAAATTAATTGGGAAGTCAAATTAGACCAATTAATTTATGTGGGATTTGTGATTATGTTTGATTAATTTAATTATGTGTTAATCAAGATTTATTAAAATTAAGTGTTGCTCAATTAAATTAAGCAAAAATATAAATTGAATTATGTAAGAGTCTAGAAGTGAGAGTGTTTATGGGTGTGGGTGTATTGAGAAATCTGCTGTGGGTGTGTGTGCATGTGAGTGATGTGCTGGAGCCTTAATGGAATGTGTTAGTGTCCATGTGCACACGTGGTGTGTAATGGAAGAATGAGGTGTATGTATTGTGCATTGTGCTGAGAGCATTTCGAAAAAAAAAAAAAAAAAAAGGGTTTAAGAGTTGAGACATTGTAGAGAGAGAGATTCAAAGCTTAGAATTTATATGCTGGAAATGGTAAAGAAAGGCTAAGGAAATAGCTTGGGAAAGTGAAGAATTGAAGAGGAGTTAAAGATTTGGTGAATGATTCATTAATTGAAGATTTTAGTAAGAAAACCCTCTCAAACCTCTCACTTCTTTTTATTAGTGAAACTTTCAGATTACTTCCTTGTGATTGAAAAGACTACTCATAAATAGAAATTTTATATATATGTGTAGGAATTTTGTGATCAAAATAACCTGTTTTGAATCTGCAAGCATGTTACCCGAATTTTTAGATAATTTTATACTCAGAATTTCGAGATGATTTCTTCTACAAAGTTGTTGATAATGATGTCTAGTTTAACCAGAAATTTTTGGAAACAATTTTTGAGATTTCTACGAATTTATACAAAATTTTAACTAAATCTGAAACTGTGATGAAAATAGTCTATTTTGAATCTGCCAGAATGTTACTCGAATTTTTAGACAATTTTATACTCAAAATTTCAAGATGATTTCTTCTACAAAGTTGTTGATAATGATGTCTAGTTCGTCCAGGAAGTTTGGTAACAAATTTTGAGCTTTCTACGAATTTATACAAATTTCTAACTAAATCTGAAACTGTGAGACAGATTTTACCATGTATTCGAAAATTTATTTAAAATTCTATACTAAGCCAAATCTGGTAATTTCTAACTAAAAGATGAAATTTGAGAAGTCTAGTTTCATGATAAATTTTTAGATTATGGGTTTGATCTATAAATTTAAGCATGGAATTAATGTAAGGAAATGTGACAAATCTGTGTCATAAGCACCCTTGGAATTTGTTTAGAATTATTTATAAGTTATTTTGGAAAATGCTTTCTGAAAAATAATCATAACATGTTTATTGAGTATCCTGTAAATTGATATGAATTTTAGAGTTGTATAAGTAATGTATTTATAATTTTATTTGCAAGATATATACTCTGGAAATTTTTCTGGACAGGATAAAATCACCACTTTAATATTATGCTAGTCTAATTTTGTAAATCAAAAATTTGTGCATGTGTGTATTTATGGTTTAATTCTTGTACCTAAGTTATTATTTCATACCATGGTTTAAATAAATTGTTTATTTAAATTCTGTATTTTTATTTAGTATTGTGTGACACATGCAATATTTTATGATTGGAAATTTTAATGAGTTGGTATAACATAACTTGTGATTAAAAATTTGGAATTATTTGTGATTAATATCAAAATTAACTGAAATGATTAACGGCATATACAAAGTTAACAATTGACGGTTAATACCAGTTGTTCGGGGTGAGTCTTGGTTTAAAGACTGTACGGAATTAAGGGTTGACGGTTAACACCGGTTGTTCAGGGTGAGCCCTGGTTTTGAGAATTCTCACGTAAATTGTGTTGTGAAACTCTAAGATGGCACGGGACCTATTTGACCCCTTTTCGGTATTCGGTTTTGGAATAAGGGTGGATGTCCAGGTGGCACACAGGGAGGTTACTTACCCCTGGCAGACCGTTTCCTTGGGGCAGAGCACGGATGCCACTACTTGGGTATATAACTCCGGATGTGGGCATCCCTGGTAGTTACAGTTGGTAACACTTAAATATTTGACCAAGGGAGGGTTTCAAATTAACCGTTGCCATGCTTAGTGGTTGGTAAGTTAAATCTCTTTGGTGAGATTTCGAGTGTCACCTAATTTATAAAAATTACTGAAATTATTCTAATGGTTGTAATTTCTGTGTATAATTATATTGTTATCTCATGTTTAGAATATTATTATTTTTCTCTTAAAAAGAATGGTAGGTTGGTTACGTTTTCTTACTGTGTTGCAAAACTCATGGCATATATTTTGTTGCCCTGGCATTTCATGCCAGATTATGTCGAAGAAGGGACTGAGACTGAAATTGGAGCTGCTGCCAATATCGAACCTTAGCTAACTTAGAGTCAAGATTTTATCAAAATAAAATCCTGTTATCCCTTGTATTAGGATTTAACTATGTTGTGACGTTGTGTGTGAACTTGTAGTTTTATTTTGTTGTTGGACTTTGATTATGTAAGAACTTAAAAGTTCCTAATTAGTAGTTAAAATTTTATCTAGCAAGTTATTGTTATTTAAATCTTATGACGTTAAAAAAAAAAAATTTGGGACTGTGACAACATGGTATCAGAGCTCTAGGTCAAAACACCTAAGGATAGTGGGTAGAGGTTTAACCTCAATTGAGGAGTAGTATCATGTGTTAGAAGGAATAGAATTATGTAACTCATAGTTTATGAGAGGTTTATGCTAATCATAGTAACTATCCTTGTTTGATCCTAACTAGTTTGACGCCAAATTTATCGGACGTAAAATCATCACTTCTCTATCTTCATTGAACCTTTCCAATTCGACAAAGTATTGCCTTAAGATGATCAATTGGCAATTTTTGAGCCATGTTTATTGTATCTTGTATGTTGTTCTCTTGAAAACCGGTTGCACTCTTTTAATCCTTACAGGGTGAAGAATCTTAGGTGTTTGGTTTGAAATGTGTATGGCCAAACACAATTTCAATTCAAATATCTAGTTTGGTCACCAGCTCCATAATCTTAACCCTATTAAAAGTTCAAAACCATCATGTCATTCGACTGTACCGTCTGTTCAAATTCCATTTGAATTCCTATGCTAGTTATGCTATTGTCGTAGCCATGCCATACTCTTTCTTCTCTACTATAACTGTGTGAATCTTGGGATTAGAGCTTGAACGATTAGAAACACCTATGAGTGTAGCTTCACTGCTAAAAGGTCAAACTCGAGTAGATCTCGTATGCAAATCATGTGAACTAGGAGTCTCTAGTTTGCGTTTAACTTGTCTATGACTCTAGATTATCTGAGACTATTGGTTCAAGTTTTCTTTACCAAAAAAATAAAATAAAAATAAATAAATAAAAATCAAGGCAATGAATTAGGGGCATAGTTGAGTCAGTGATTCTATCTTCTCTCCCGCTCGAGTCACCTAGTCAGTGTATTCATACCGGTCAGCGTATTCATACCAATCAGTGTATATAAATGTGTTTGGATTGTTTTGCTTCGTTTTTCTTTCGTTAAGTTATTTTGTGATTCAGGTCAGTATGGAATCAATATCCAATTCAGAGTTCAAATTCAATCATTCTCAAATTCAAATCAAACAAAATTATTTTCAAATTCAAAGTGATGTACTAGTCACGCCATTGATGTACAGAACCTAAACTGATTTTATTGCAGTCTGGGGAGGACATCCCCGATTACAGAGACTCCAAAATAAAATAAAATAAAATAAAATAAAAAAAGACCCAAAATATATATATATATATATATATAAAAGAGGGATCTTGTTCTTCTTTCTCCTCCGGCAAACGGCCATACACCGACCTCATTTGCTTGACTCTCCCGTCGTTTTCTTCATCTCAATTTCGCTCTGGGAGACCTTCGAAGGCCTGCCTCAAGAGAAGGCCTTGACTTGGTGTTTTCACCAAGAGAGTTAACTCTTCGCTGACCATCAAAGGCAAAATACGACGGCGGTCCGAACCGGGCCATACAAGTGGCCTGTCGTTTTACCTCTTTATTCTCCATGGAGGTAGCCTTCCGTTTCAATTCTTTGTTCTCTGCCTTCAGCGTGCAAATCTCCGCTCGCGCATCCTTATACATATGCTGAAGCAAAGTGAGTTGGGCGTTAACCCGATGTACCTCACATGTCTTGTTTTGCAGACGGTGAGACAGGTTAGTGACCGCGGCCACTGTCTCCATACACGACTTCAACGTGTAGTGGTTGGCCTCAATATCAGTTTGAGCAGCAATCACTTGCTCAACTATTAGTGTAGGAAGACTAGGATGAGTAAGAGCAGGGGCACTTGGCCTAGAGGAGCTTGATGGATCATTAAGATCTGGAAAGAGAAAGAGGGGGCGAGACGAAGCCATGTATGGAAAGAGAGAGGAAAGAAAGGAGTCGCAGAGAAATGGCAGAAAATAGAAGATAAAGAGAAGAAGGGGATGAAAGATTGATAGAGAAGAGACAGAAGAAGAGAGTCATTAAGAAGAAGAGAAAAAAGTGATGAAGAAGAAGAAGACAGAATGGAAGAAGACAAAGAGGGAGAGAGAGCCGAGACGAGCTTGCAAATCGAGGAGGCTTACTTTTGTCGGCCAACCGACGCAAAAGTAAGCACGAGTGTCAAACGCGGTTTTCGAAGGAAGAGAAAGAGACGGGAGAGTTGTATGCATATATGTATATGAATTGTATATCTATGTATTATATATATTTGTTTACATATTTGGTCACAAGAGTGGCTTGGGTTCAGTGGTTCGGTTGTTGAGAATTGAAAGGCTAAGCCTGAGGTTAGAGGTTCGAGCCCCCATAGCAACGAGTGTTTCTTTTGTTTTGTTTTGGTTTGGTTTTTTTTTTATATATATATGTGTCTCGTATACCTATATATATATTTGTTTGAATATTTTGTCACAGGAGTGGCGTGGCTTAGTGGTTGAAAGAGCAAGAGACTAAGCCTGAGGACAAGGGTTCGAAACCTCGTATCCCCACAGCCATGCATTTTGAGTGTTTCCTTTTTTTTTTTTTTTACGTGTTCGGAAGGAAGATATTCTTAAGACTGCGTTTCGAACGCGTTACGGCCGCTATGAACTAGTAGTGATGCCATTCGACCTAACCTATGCACCAGGCGTGTTCATGAGCTTAATGAACAACCTTTGAGAATAGTACTTCAAACTTTAAGATAAGGCTAGTAAATGTGAATTCTGGATGGAGGAAGTAAAGCTTTTGGGTCACGTGGTATCTAACAAGGGAATATCAGTAGACCCAACTAAAGTAGAAGCAGTGACAGAATGGAAGCAACCTAAGAACACATTTGAGATTCGTAATTTCTTAGGATTGGCCGGTTACTATCAAAGATTCATTCAAGACTTTTCAAAATTGGCCAACCAATGACACATTTGACTCAAAAGAGGATAAAGTTTGAATGGAACGAGTTTTGTGAAAATTCATTCCAAGAACTTAAGAAAAGATTGACGAATGCCCCTATTCTCGTAGTGCTAGAACGTGACGTTGGGTACAACGTGTATTGTGATGCTTCCAAAGAAGGTCTGGGGTGCGTATTGATGCAGAATGGCAAGGTTGTGGCATATGGATCAAGGCAATTAAAGAACCATGCGAAGAATCATCTCATCCATGACTTGGAGTCAGCAGCTATAGTTCACGCACTCAAAATTTGAAGACATCGTGGGACGGAAGAGTCAATATGGGAACGAGAAGATATGACATGTGCCAATTACCCTCAGCTTTTCGAGTCTAAAGGTATGAGTTAATTTCGAGGACGAAATTTTTTTTTAGGAGGGTAGATTGTGAAAACGCACATTTTATTATTTTTAAAAGAAGATAAATAAATAAATTAATTAATTTTATCCAGAGTCTATCTGAAATATGTATTTGTGTAAAATTTAGTTTTAAATTAATCCAATTCAATCACTAACAAAAAAATAAATAATAATAAATAAATAAATAAATAAATAAATAAATAAATAATAATTTTGTGGGTGTTTAATATTTGTTATTTATAAATTATTTTATTAAGGATTTATTTTAGAATTAGAAATTGAACGTTCAAATAGCCTAAGGAGGTGAAATTGATAAGTTAAATCAGTTTAATTTCAAGTATTGGACCCTATGAAAGTGTAATTAAATATTCGATTCAGTTTAATAAAACTAAGGTTTGATCAATTGGGTCCGAATTGGAGTTAATTGAGTTGTGAGGTTTGATAATTTAGATTATTATGAACTAAATTTATTTATGAGGTGCTCAATTGAATATGTAATTTATAGATGAAGATTTTCAGTTTGATCTGAAATTGAAGGCCTTAAAGGTTTGAGAAACCAAAATTGATGAGCTCAATAACTTTAATTTGATATTTAGAGCCTTTTGGGAGTTTGATTTGAAATCTGATTCAGAATGATAAAATTAAACAAAATTAATTGGGAAGTCAAATTAGACCAATTAATTTATGTGGGATTTGTGATTATGTTTGATTAATTTAATTATGTGTTAATCAAGATTTATTAAAATTAAGTGTTGCTCAATTAAATTAAGCAAAAATATAAATTGAATTATGTAAGAGTCTAGAAGTGAGAGTGTTTATGGGTGTGGGTGTATTGAGAAATCTGCTGTGGGTGTGTGTGCATGTGAGTGATGTGCTGGAGCCTTAATGGAATGTGTTAGTGTCCATGTGCACACGTGGTGTGTAATGGAAGAATGAGGTGTATGTATTGTGCATTGTGCTGAGAGCATTTCGAAAAAAAAAAAAAAAAAAAAGGGTTTAAGAGTTGAGACATTGTAGAGAGAGAGATTCAAAGCTTAGAATTTATATGCTGGAAATGGTAAAGAAAGGCTAAGGAAATAGCTTGGGAAAGTGAAGAATTGAAGAGGAGTTAAAGATTTGGTGAATGATTCATTAATTGAAGATTTTAGTAAGAAAACCCTCTCAAACCTCTCACTTCTTTTTATTAGTGAAACTTTCAGATTACTTCCTTGTGATTGAAAAGACTACTCATAAATAGAAATTTTATATATATGTGTAGGAATTTTGTGATCAAAATAACCTGTTTTGAATCTGCAAGCATGTTACCCGAATTTTTAGATAATTTTATACTCAGAATTTCGAGATGATTTCTTCTACAAAGTTGTTGATAATGATGTCTAGTTTAACCAGAAATTTTTGGAAACAATTTTTGAGATTTCTACGAATTTATACAAAATTTTAACTAAATCTGAAACTGTGATGAAAATAGTCTATTTTGAATCTGCCAGAATGTTACTCGAATTTTTAGACAATTTTATACTCAAAATTTCAAGATGATTTCTTCTACAAAGTTGTTGATAATGATGTCTAGTTCGTCCAGGAAGTTTGGTAACAAATTTTGAGCTTTCTACGAATTTATACAAATTTCTAACTAAATCTGAAACTGTGAGACAGATTTTACCATGTATTCGAAAATTTATTTAAAATTCTATACTAAGCCAAATCTGGTAATTTCTAACTAAAAGATGAAATTTGAGAAGTCTAGTTTCATGATAAATTTTTAGATTATGGGTTTGATCTATAAATTTAAGCATGGAATTAATGTAAGGAAATGTGACAAATCTGTGTCATAAGCACCCTTGGAATTTGTTTAGAATTATTTATAAGTTATTTTGGAAAATGCTTTCTGAAAAATAATCATAACATGTTTATTGAGTATCCTGTAAATTGATATGAATTTTAGAGTTGTATAAGTAATGTATTTATAATTTTATTTGCAAGATATATACTCTGGAAATTTTTCTGGACAGGATAAAATCACCACTTTAATATTATGCTAGTCTAATTTTGTAAATCAAAAATTTGTGCATGTGTGTATTTATGGTTTAATTCTTGTACCTAAGTTATTATTTCATACCATGGTTTAAATAAATTGTTTATTTAAATTCTGTATTTTTATTTAGTATTGTGTGACACATGCAATATTTTATGATTGGAAATTTTAATGAGTTGGTATAACATAACTTGTGATTAAAAATTTGGAATTATTTGTGATTAATATCAAAATTAACTGAAATGATTAACGGCATATACAAAGTTAACAATTGACGGTTAATACCAGTTGTTCGGGGTGAGTCTTGGTTTAAAGACTGTACGGAATTAAGGGTTGACGGTTAACACCGGTTGTTCAGGGTGAGCCCTGGTTTTGAGAATTCTCACGTAAATTGTGTTGTGAAACTCTAAGATGGCACGGGACCTATTTGACCCCTTTTCGGTATTCGGTTTTGGAATAAGGGTGGATGTCCAGGTGGCACACAGGGAGGTTACTTACCCCTGGCAGACCGTTTCCTTGGGGCAGACCACGGATGCCACTACTTGGGTATATAACTCCGGACGTGGGCATACCTGGTAGTTACAGTTGGTAACACTTAAATATTTGACCAAGGGAGGGTTTCAAATTAACCGTTGCCATGCTTAGTGGTTGGTAAGTTAAATCTCTTTGGTGAGATTTCGAGTGTCACCTAATTTATAAAAATTACTGAAATTATTCTAATGGTTGTAATTTCTGTGTATAATTATATTGTTATCTCATGTTTAGAATATTATTATTTTTCTCTTAAAAAGAATGGTAGGTTGGTTACGTTTTCTTACTGTGTTGCAAAACTCATGCCATATATTTTGTTGCCCTGGCGTTTCATGCCAGATTATGTCGAAGAAGGGACTGAGACTGAAATTGGAGCTGCTGCCAATATCGAACCTTAGCTGACTTAGAGTCAAGATTTTATCAAAATAAAATCCTGTTATCCCTTGTATTAGGATTTAACTATGTTGTGACGTTGTGTGTGAACTTGTAGTTTTATTTTGTTGTTGGACTTTGATTATGTAAGAACTTAAACGTTTCTAATTAGTAGTTAAAATTTTATCTTGTAAGTTATTGTTATTCAAATCTTATGACGTTAAAAAAAAAAAAATTTGGGGCTGTGACATTTACATACTGAACAGTTCAAATTATCGAAATGGGACCTGTAGTGAGGGCCCAACAGTACACTCCAGGCCGATCACGGACGGACTGGAAGGAAGCCAACCCCATAAAAAAATAGTTGAAATGAGGTGGGCATTTTTTATAATTAAATTAAAAGGCAGTTAATTTATTTTTAAATTTTTTTTAAGTCATATTATTTTTCATTTTTTTACACATTTAAAAAAAAATTGAGAAAATAAATTTTAAACTTAATTCTCAAAATAGGCCTTAATTTATTACTTTTAAAAATTATTTTTAATAATATATCAGATAAATGTTAAATTTTAATTTATAAAATATTCTATCAAATAGGGCCTAAAAATAAAAAATAATAATAATAAAAAAAAGGTACATATGTTGGATTTATTTTTTAGTGTGGACCAATAACCTATATATTTTTTCAATTCTATTTCTAGAGATATGTCCCAATCATCTATGCCACAAGATTGAAATTTTTTTATTAATTAGACCATGTTTTAAAATCTTGCAGTATATTCCCTCCATTTTTTTTATTTTTTTTTTGGGTACATAGGAAAAGAATATATTCCCTCCATTCACCTTAATGAAAGAGGGCCTAATTTTTTTAAAAAATAAAAAATAAAAAAAGTACCCCTACAAATTAACAGTATTTTAACCATCCTCGAAAGTGTATCATCTATAAATTGGCTCCAGCTTCCAGTTCTTGCAGAACATATTGAGAGTAACAGCATAAAATTCTTCTTCTTCGTTTTTGAAAAAATGGAACCTTCAGCAAAAACGAATTTGGGAAAAAGTTCAACCTCCTCAAATTACAATGATTATCATGTTAATAATGATGAAGAAAACCAGCACTGGTCCTATGCCATGCAACTGGCTAGCTCCTCTGTGCTTCCCATGGTGATGCAAGCAGTGGTCGAGCTAGACGTGCTGGAGATCATGGCCGAGGCGGGTCCCGGTACTCACCTTTCTGTGTTGGAGATAGTGTCGCGGATTCCCACTCGAAATCCTGACGCAACCGCCATGCTGGATCGGATGCTCCAGCTCCTGGCCAACCACTCTGTGCTCACTTGCTCCGTCCAGCCATCTTCTGCCGTTGTCATAAATAATAGCAGCGGCAGCAGTGACGGTGGACGGAGGTTGTATGGGCTGGCACCTGTGGCCCAATACTTTGTTAGGAACAAAGACGGAGTGTCATTAAGGCCCCTCATGTCTGTGCTTCAGGACAAGGTTTTCATGGATAGCTGGTCGGTATATATTTCTGAGAAATTTTAGAGATTTATAATTTTTTTTATCAGTAAAAGTTGATACTTACCATAACTATTATAAGTCAAATTAAGAATTTCAAATATTTTTCTACATTTCTTTTCCTCAACAAAAATATATCCGGCCGCAACTCTCAACCTCTCAACTTCATTTTATTTTTTTTTGAAGCAACCTTTCACTTCATTTCATTACTTGAAAAACCAGTCAAAATTTTTTAATTCCAAAATCTTCTTGTTACCAAACATTCATAATGGTTAAATTATGTGAGAATTTTGAAGTATAAGAATCTTGAGACAATTTTATGATTATAATATTCTGTAACAAGGAATTTAGATTTTCAAAAGTGAAGATCCTGTGTCTAAAAAATTATGTTGGTTCTCTCTGTCTCTCTTTTTTCTTGGTTTTATTTAATTATTCAATGATCATTGTTATTTGAGAAAAAAAAATAATAATTAGACCTAATATTCAAGTTCAGTGATATGACAATCAATTAAGATATTAGAGGTAACACTTTCTCCCATATTTTCTCTAATTATCAACCAATTATATCACTTACAATATCATAATTAAATTACATTAGGATTCTTTGAGATTTTAATTCACATAATAGTTAGTCTATTTTTCATCAGTAATTTGTTAGCCGTAGTATGAATGGAAAAATGATATTGCCATTTTTTTTATTTATTAAAATACATATTTATCTTTGTTTATTTCAATATCTACGTACCATCTACATTAGTTTCGATCACTTTAATCTTACGTCAAAAATGTGAAATTAACTATAATCATATTAAAAGTGTAAAATTGACTAAAATTCTTTCAAATCTCAGGATAATTTATCTAAAATTTTATTGATGCAAGGGATGGCTCAAGAAGTACAAAAAATATAAGAGTATATATATATATATATATATATATCATTAAAAGAAAACATGGCAAGGAAGAAGCATCATCACTTGCAGAGTACATCCGAACTAACCTGTCAAATGAATTAAACTTTTGTTTGGCATAAATTAGAATAGGATTTTTTTGGTTAAAATAATCATAAAAAAGATAAAATAAATTTTTTAGTCTAAAAGATAAAATCTTACATCAAAATCATAACTATTTAATTTTTTCTTTTACAAAAATTAAAATAGCCGAAAAAAACCTATCTCAAATAGGACTTTTTAGTCCCAAATTAAAATAATTAAAGAGCCAAAAAGTCAAAAGGTCAACTCACATTCCAAACAAATCCTAAAACCAATCACCTTGCTTGTTTCCATTTTTCAAAAAACATTTTTCAGAAAATTATACTTTCTTATTTTTCGTGTTTTTTTGTTTTTACTGAATTTTTTTAATATTTTAAGCAATTTTTTTACTTTTTAGACACACCTAACATAAATACATCTAAAAAGTAAAAAAATTGTAAAAAAAATCTTTTAAAAATTCACTAAATACCAAAAATATAAAAAAAAGAAAGAAAAGAATTCAGTACATTTTTTGTATTTTTATGTATTTATTAATTTTTTAAAATATTTTTTCACAATTTTTTTACTTTTTAGATACATCTAAGTAACGTGCATCTAAAAAAGTTAAAAAAAAATGTTTAAAATTTTAAAAATATTTACTAAAAACAAAAAAACACGAAAATCAAAAAAGTCAATTTTCAAAAAACTTAATCCAAAAAACTCAAACCAAACACACTGAATCATATGCTAAACCAAAATTAAAAATAATAAAAAAAAGAAAAACAACAACAGCAACAATTACAACACCCAAAAAAAAAATAAAAAAAAATAAAATAAAAGTCAATATGCCTACCACCCAAAAGTCAATAATTGTTTGGGAAGTGAGTTTGGGGTTAAAATAGTCAAAAAAAAAAAAAAAAAAAAAAAACAAAAAAACAAAATAGGCTATTTTAGCCACAACAAACAAAACATCATATCAAATCCATAATCATTATACTCTTTTCTCACCAAAAAAGGTCAAAAAAACTAAGAAGCCAGAAAGTCCTTCTCAAATCAAACTTTTTAGCCCAAATTAAAATAACTAAAAAAATCAAAAAGCCAGAAAGCCCACCAACTTCCCAAACGACACCAAGCAGAGTTTTGAGTCAATATCAAAAACCATGAACTCATCAAGTCCATGCACTCACCAAGTTCATTGGCTTAGTGTTTTCCCAATCAATGTCATATATATATATATATATATATTAAATTTGTCAATTTTGCTACTATAAATACTTTATCGCTCTTCTAAATTCGCAAAATCAAACACAACCCCTTCATATATGGAGTGACAAAATTTCTTTGACCTCTAAAACACTAATATTATATTAACAAATTAATCTTTTGTAGTTGTTAGTCTTTTTATTTGTTTTATATTTAAAAGAGTAGTTTTGATATTATAACAAAATAATATTTAGTTGGTTTCATTTCTTTCTCAATCTATTTAGTTTTGGAGAGATTGAAAATAAAAGTTATGAGAAAAATGTATTTCATTTGATAATCCAAACAAGTGATTGAAATTTAATTTTGTCCATTATATATATATATTTTGAAATCACTCAAACAAGACGAAAAATAAATAAATAAATAAAAATAACTACGTGTAATTTATTATTATTATTAGGTACGAGCTAAAAGGGGCATTTGTGGATGGAGGCATTCCATTTAACAGGGTGCATGGGACACATGCATTTGCCTATTGTGGTAAGGACCCAAGATTCAATGATGTTTTCAACAAGGCAATGTGCGACCACACAAACATAGTTATTAGAAAAATCCTAGAATCCTACAAGGGTTTTGAGCAACTCAAACATCTTGTTGATGTCGGTGGTGGTCTCGGTGTCGCCCTCAACATCATCACCTCCAAATACCCATCTATTAAGGGTATTAATTTCGACCTGCCCCATGTTATCCAACATGCCCCAACCTATCCTGGTATGTTTTTTTTTTTGTTTTTTTTCATTTACAACATTCATTATATAGTCGTCTTCTTCTTCTTATTTTTTAATAAAGTATATTTTTTTATGACATTTTAATTTCTAATAGCTCAATTGTTTTAATTTCATTTTCAAAGAGTTAAATGCGTGTCTAAGTGGTACGCACATGTTCGACGTTGTCAATATTCTTTGCTAGAATTTGAGATTTTTGGAGGAAAAAAATTACACCTATACATAAAATGATTAATTATTGTTTTGGTTAGGAGTGAGCATGACTTGGTTTAGAAGAAAAGCAATACCAAATCACTATGGTTACATGAAGTTTTAAAATCAAATCAAACTCAACCAGTGAAACGCGGTTCAAATCAGTTTGAAGCCACACTATAACAAATAAAAGCTAGATTATTACTATTATTATTATTTTAATCTCAAAAGTTAAAAATTTTTTACAAAAAATAATTGGGAACCAATTCCTGTTGTCGGGAGAATAGTGACTAAAAGGTCAGATGCAAAAGTCAAAATAAGACTTTTACCAATAAAAAAATGATAATGTTACTAACAAATGTACTTTTAAAAACAAAATAATTTGGTGCAAAAAAATAGTAATTTATCAGTAAATGTTTGATTTTGTCACTAAAAATGCAATATTGACATTTGTGGCAATAAAAATATTTCGTTTCTAAAAAGTGATTTTATTATTAAATTTTTATCTCTAAAATCTTAACTTATTGTAGTGACAATTTATAGAAACATGTCATGATTCACAACATGCACATGTAATATTTTTCAAACATAAATTATTTAGATGATTGTTTACGGTTAGTTTTACCACATCAACATGGCTGCAGGTGTAAATGCACCCCACTTTTCTTGAATTTAAATTATTTCAAATAACAAAAATTGTACATTTATATATATATATATATATTTGAACAGTCTACTTTCAAACCAGAATCATAACTATAAAATTATAAATCGAATAAGGAATTACAGTTAAGCTATTTTTAGAACTAAAATCAAATCAAACCACATGATTTGTCCTGAATTAAATTAGATTCTGATTTTTTTTTTAATTCTTTTTCTCAGCCTTAGTTTTGGTCCCAACATTGGTTTGTATTAATTTTTCAAGGTTTGATTTTTATTTATTTATTTATTTATTATTAATTTTTTTTTCTTTTTTTTTTTGGCTATTCTCATTTTTGTTGATAGCTTTTATACTTTGAGATGAAATTGACAGAATTAAAAAGTTAAGAACCAAAATGACACAAAAAGCATAATTTACAAACTAAAAGTGTAATTAGCACTTTTATTATAATTGTTGTTGACATTTAAAGTCCATTTTGATGCAGGTGTGGAACATGTTGGGGGAGATATGTTTGTAAGTGTTCCCAAAGGAGATGCCATTTTCATGAAGGTAAGGCCTATTTTGGCAATTTAAAAAAAAAAAAAAGAAGAAGAAGAAAAGAGAGAGAAGAAAGAAGAAGAAGAAGAAGAAGTCAGTTTATTAATGTATTTGGTTAACATCATCTCTTTAATTTTTTTTTTTTCATATTTTTTCAAAAAAAGTCACTTCCCAAAATAGGCCTAAGTCATAATTTTGCAAGAAAATGTTCTGTTTGGTTTAGTTTTTGAAATCAGTTCTAAGTTTTGAATTGTATTTTGAAAAATAAGTTGTTGAAAAGAGTTTTGAAAATTAAAAATTTGTTTGATTAATGAGTTCTGAAAATAGTTTTGAGATAATTTGTAATTTATTTTATTATTATTATTATTATTATTATTATTATTATTATTATTTTGTAATTGAATAGATGAGTGTGAGAGAAAATTTGATTGATTGATGTGTAGAATATAAGAGAATGAGAGAGAAAAAGGAAAAAGTGATTGATTTATTTATTATTATTAATTAAAAAAAAGAGGAGAGAGGAGAGAGAAAAAATAATTTTGAAAAGAGTTTTAAAAATTGATTAACCAAACATATTTTTTGCTTTTTTGATCCAAATATTAATTTAAAAATTAAATTAAACACTACCGTGATATTTGCATTATGGCAAATTAAGATTTTAGAGACAAATTTAAGAATTAAATCACTTTTTAAAATGTTATTATTATATTTTTAGTGACGAAATTGAATATTTACTAATGAATTACTTCATTTGGGACCAAAATTTTTATCTTGAAAAACAAACTTTATTAGCACCAAATTATTTTGTTGTGCATTTATTAATCACATTTTAAAAATTTTGTCACTAATGTTTTTACTTTTTGAGACGACAAGAATCAGTCCTATAATATTTTTGCTACAAAATTTTTACATTTAAGGAAAAAAAATTTTGGTCCGTAAAACCCAATTGTATTGCCCACATCTAGCATATATGCATGACTTTATGCTTCACATGAATTTAATTTCACTATATATATATTTTTTTCCTTTTCACAACACTGGCGTGAGAAAATAGCATTTTTTTCAAATATATATATATATATATATTATTTATTTATTTGTTTAATTTGTACTACCCTAATGATGGTGATGGTGTGAATCTGATAGTGGATACTTCATGATTGGAGTGATGATCACTGTTTGGAGCTGCTAAAGAATTGCCACAAAGCTCTACCAGAGAATGGAAAGGTTATTGTAGTTGAAGGAATTGTTCCATTGGCACCACCTGATAATACTATGGCTGCTGCTTCTGCTGCAGCAAAAGTGATTTCCCAAATCGACATGATCATGTTGACTCAAAACACTGGTGGGATGGAGCGAACGCAACCTGAGTTTCAGGCCTTGGCTGCTGAAGCTGGATTTACTGGCATTCGATTTGAATGTTTTGCCAGCAACTTCTGTGTCATGGAGTTTTATAAGTAGGTGGATTATTAGACTCGACCTAATAAACTTTTATTATTCCTGTTTGAGATGGTTTTCCCATTAGGGTTTTCCATGTTATTTGTGTGTCTTGTGTTTTGATCTTTGTTCTTTGAATTGCAAATCATATGGTCGATTTCATAATGTTTGGATATTTCATATATTGAATAAACAATTACGGAAATTTTATAGGATGTACATTAAGAACTTAATTTTTCCAGGTGATGGAGTAGTCACTGAGTTTAATCAAATTATCAAACAAAGAAGAAAACTTGTTGCCTTGGATAGTGGGTGTGAGTGAACAACAAGAACTCTTAATCTTGATTATGCTTCTTTAAAAAACAGGTTATGGTTGCAAGTTATTTTGCAGTCTATCATTATTGTCATGCCCAAGGCAGAAAATCTAATGGAGGACTTCAATAATTTTTTACATTGTAATTTTATTCTGTTACACTAATAATTTTTATTTAAAATTCATAACACTCACAATCAGAACAATTTTATTTATTTGTTGTAATTTTAATTTTTTGGTTGACAGTAATCCAATATCTCTAACTTAACAATCAAAACAATTTTGATAATTAATTAATTAAATCGTGTAAGATTTTTATTTAAAATTCATAACATTCACAATCAAGATTTAATTTGGTAAGACTTTCAAAATTTCCCCTTTTACATTCGAATAACATGTTTGGTAAAAAATTTCAAATCAATTTTATAACACATTTTGAAAACATATTTGGTAAGAGTTTTAATTTTTGAATTTTGTGTATCCGGTCGTCTGCCCAGTTGACCGGAACAATATAAATTTTTTTATTTTTTATTTTTACAATTGTCAATTGCCACCTGTTATTTGGACAAAAAAAAATTATGAATTTGTTTGGTTTGTATTTGAGAAACATGTTTTGAGATAAAAAGTACGAAAATTTGTTTGGTTTAGTTTTTTTTCAAAAGATGTTTTGAAAAATTATTTTGAGAGAGAGTTTTGAAAAAAGTGATTGATTTGATGTGTATGAGAGAGATATTTGTTTGGAAAACTTGTAAACCAAACAAGTTTTGGGAAAAAATTTTAGAAAAATTTGTTTGTTTTGATTATTTTTGAAAACTTATTTGTAGAGAATTTTTCCTAAAATTTTTTGAGAAACACAAACCAAACAAGGCCTATATATATTTTTTGATATTTTTTAAATATAAAAATTATTTTTTTAGACCAAAATGACAAATTATTTTTTTGAATTGAATTTTAAAAAGAGTTTGGTTAGAAATTTTAAATAGAATTTTAAACAGAGTTTTGAGTTGTGTATTTGGTTAAAAGTTATAAGTTTTTGAATTGAGTTTTGAAATATGTCACATCAAAAACTCAATTCAAAACTCAATTCAAAACTTATAACCAAACAAATTTTCTTTTTTCAAATTATAATTTCAAAACCCATAAAATCAAAATACAACTCAATTCTCAAATCATAATTTTAAAATTTTACCAAACATTACCAAAAACAATAAACAGTGAAGTGAATCTACATGTTATAATTTTGATAATCAAGTAAAGGACGCTACTTTTTGTAGTGAAGAAGAGGCAGAGGGCCCCCAAACTTAAACCCTATATTGAGAGGTTGTTTGGGGTGTCTTAAATAAATGTATTTTTTAACTTTTTATACTAAAAAAATAAGGAAAAAAATGATTATTTGGGATAACTATTTGACTTTTTATGAAAAAATGTGTATTAAAAAATTATATAAATTAGTGTTTAGGAGAAGATTGTGATGGAATAGGCTGTACAGTAAGGGACAGCGTGGGCAGAGTAGGGGGAGATGGTTTCGTGCTTTTCGGGCAGTGAATTGAAGGTGCTGTTCGGCCCGTGGGGGCCTACCACAAGTCCCGTTTTGCTAATCAAAACCATTCGATGTGTAGAACTCGTTGAGTACTATATACTTGTAAAAAATCACGTTGATCGGATATCGATAACTATCTGATCATATTAGTTTTTTTTCAACCGTTAACTATAATACCATCCATTTTATAAATTTTAATTGACTTGATCATATAGTTACCGATATCCGATCAACGTGATTTTTTACAGCCATATAGTACTCGACAAGTTCTATACATTGTACGGTCTAGATTATTAAAACAAGAGCTGTGATAGCCCCCACGGGCCAAACAGCACAGTGTTATTTGTGCACCTAAATCAGTGCAATTTTTCCAAAAACTCAGCTGCGCCTGTGGGATGTCAGAACTGTTTGAAAATTAATTTTGTATAAAATTAATTTTTTAATATTTTTTTTGGTAAATAATAATAATTTTTTAACTTTTTGAATAACTTTTTAACTTTTTTTAATTACCCCAAACCAGGCCTAAAATGATTGACAAAATGTAATGGTATAATTTTGGCCCGGGCTGGGCCAGGCCCATGTCAAGCCTTGCGGGCTCCTGCCAAAAAATCGGACCGGGCCAGCCCACGAGCCAGAAAACTAGGCCCATGCCCTAGCCCAGGCCTAGGGGTATTAGGGCTTTGGACGGGCCAGTGGGCCGGGCCCTTGGGCTTGGGCCTGGGCTCGAGCTTTGGGGGAGCCTAAACAATTTTTTTAATTTTTTAATATTTTTTCCACTTAAATTTTATTATTTTCCATTAAAAATAACATTGAGCATCGGATGGGCCGGGTGGGCGGGGCCTCGAGCTGGGCTTTTGGGTGGGCCTTGAGCGGGCCAATGAGCCGGGTCGGGCTTCAAAACGATGGCCCTGGCCTTGGCCCAAGGCATCGGGTTGGGCTCGGGCTCGGGCCTTAACAGGCCGGGCCCACCTCGGGCCGGAATTACACCCCTAACAAAATGGTATTTTGTTTTGATAATAATAATAATAATAAAGGTAAATTATAAATATATTCTTGAGATTTACTTAAAATACAAATTGTCTCATGTGGTTTGAAAAATTACAAATATCTCTCTGTCATAATTTTTTATTTAATAGAATTAATTAAAAAAAATAAAATTTCTAACTGTTCACTTATACAATAATAAAATTATCTGAATTATTAATTGAAATAAAATTTTAACATTATTAAAAACTGTTAATTAACTTGATAATTTATTAATAAAATGACATATTTGTTATAAAATTAAAAACCTTAGGAGACATAATGTAATTTCTAAAATCATAAGGGATAATTTGTAATTTAAGTAAATCTTAGTGAGTGTGTTTGTAATTTACCCTAATAATAATAATAATAATAATATTATTATTATTATTATTATTATTATTATAAGTGGTCGAGCGGTAAAGCTTGGAGAATAAAATCCACAGGTCTCAAGCTCGAGTCATACCTTGGGACCACTAGAGATTTGCCTAATTCAGAGTCCTGAGATTAATTGAGATACGCGAAAGCTAACCTGGACACTCAGTTATCAAATAATAATAATAATAATTTTTTATGCAAATATTTTTGTTCACTTTTTCAAAGGTTGAGGATGCTTTGATTGATGGTTTCCCCTATGCACGGGAAATTTTAGTATACACCCATGTGTAGGGGTGTGCGCGGGGCGGGTCGGTACGGTTTGAGAGAAAAATAGAAATCGTATGACGGGTGGCGGATTGATAAAAGTGTCACTAGAATTTGCCATTTTCCTTATCAAAAAACCAGCGGTTCGGTTGGCAAATAATGGTGGATTTGCCTTGGCGGTTCGGGCGGATTGACGGTTTATAAAAAATATAATTCAAATTACAAAACTTAAATCAAAGAGTAAAAAAAAGACGAGAGATATCGTGATGTTAAGCATCTTGCGAAACTTTCTTCTGATGCAGCAAGTGTAGCAATAACATGATAATATCAACGACTATGCCATCAGTTCATTACAAGAATCTGTGGAAGCTACAATGATCAAATACAATACATTAAATTATATCATTCAGGGTTTACAATTTATTGAAAATGTTTACTGTTGAAAAGTATTTAGATTGAAAAGTGAGCTGATGCAAGTTTGCAACATGGCCAGAAAAAAAAAAAAAAAAAAAGATTGAAAAGTGAATTGGAATCCAACTTTATTTTGGATTACTGACATCGTGAATTCCCCTCGAGCAGTAATGTAATACTATATTCTAAGATATAGAACATCAAGCAAACTTAAGTAAAAAAATTTTTTTAGAATCTTATAAAACATCATTTAATAGCGGTGCGGGTCGGTGCGGTTTGGAAGAAAAATAGAAACCGGCGGATTGATAAAAGTGTAACTAGAATTTGCCATTTTTCTTACTAAAAATCGGCGGTTCGATTGGCAAATAATAACGAATTTGCCTTGGCAGTGCGGTTCGGTGCGATTTTGGTGATTTCGGCGGTATTATGCACACCCCTACCCATGTGTACTATATGTACTTCTGGCTATGTCATTTTCTTCTGAACTAACTTTGCTCAGAACCTTTTATGTGTAATACGCATTTAAGAATGCAATGACATCATTGGGATCTATCGTCAAAATACAAAGCCCAATAAAGATAACTCAAGCCTATGAAGCATGGGTAAATATGCCCTACGCGTTCACATTGCCCATAAACCCTAACCTTGGCAATATTTGAACAAAATGGTTGTCCTTGGATCAAACCAACCTGAAAGTTAATAGGCCAAATTTTAACCAATGAACCAATGGCCCTCTTTGTAAATTGTAACAGTAGAGAAGAGTACACATCACATGCAACAAACCAATCACGCCTTTACACTAATCAATGCCATTACCATATACAGCATCTTCTTCCAAATTACATAAACAATATTGCTTGAGTTGTAAGCTCTGGTCAACATGCAACTCCTTGCAGTCATATTCATCTATCGATTCTACTAGCAGCTAAAACTATAGCTAAAGTAATGTCCATCATCCAATCTATTCTTACATAACCGTTATCAAATGCTAGACTCATCACTAATATGGAACACTCCTAAATCGCATATGATTTCATTTCAGACACACTTATACAACTCAACAATCCAGCCAATCTGAAGACCACAATCCTGAGAACACGAACTGATTCTCTGACCCAATACTATCAATAGTGAAACCAACAAGCTCCAAATGCCCTCATCACACATGCACACCAACATTTTCTATTTACATGCTTTGATCCACATAGAAATAGAACACAATAGGCTAGTATTCTATTCTATAACCATAACACATAGTGGTCAACTCATGACATCCAACAAATTACATCACCATAAGAAAAATATAGAAACCACCAAATTGTCATTAATCGCCTGCTATCAGCCTATGATCAGTTCTGTGATTAGAAGGGCACAAGAGAAAGACGAAACCACCTCCAATATAAGTTTGAATGCACGATTCCCACATTATCAATAAAATCAATTAAATTAGCCCAATCACAGTCATTACAATCTTACAAAGTGTACGAACTCTAATTTCAGTAATCAACATTTCTTTTTAACAAACCCAGTAAACCTTATAAACCTTAACTTCAGGAAAAGCAAAACCCAAAATCGATTATCTGATTCCTTACAAAGCATAAAAACCCTAATTTCAATAATTAACCCTTACAAATTATTCAAGATTCAACAAACCCACATACAATCAATTGCCTTAATTTGGTTAGAACTTCAATTTCCTCAAAAACCCAATCATATTTTCTCTCAATTTCTTGAATGTTCTCTTTGAATCCGAACAAAGACCAACATAGATACCAAATACAGATCAATCTACACACACACACACACACACACATATATACCTCCAAAAGCCTTCAACGGTAGAGAAAGTGTCGATGGGGCGAATAGAGCTACCCCAAGCGGCTTGCTTGGACTTGGCTGAAGGGTTGTCAAACCAGAAGGTCCAAGAGAGCTCCAGAGGGTGTGATTCGGTGACTAGAGCAGCCGTAGGCTTGGCAGATGATGACACGTCGTCATCGCTGACAATCTCTCATTTCTCCGGGGCATCGCCATCATCGTCAACGGCGGCGGCGGCTTGTGGGTTCTTGATGATGGTTGGTTCTTCAGTGGCTGATGAAGATTTCTCTACTTCCTCCACCATTTTCTCTCTCCGTGCTTTTTTTTTCTCACAATTTTATCAACAACAATGATTCAGCCCCCTTTTTCCCCCACCCCTTTGACCCCCTCTCTCTCTCATTGGTTACCTTTTCTTTTTCTTTTTCTTTTTTTTTCCTGCTCCTCCAATCACCACCCGCCACGTGACAAAGGGGGTGAGGGGTGACCCCCAAAAGGGGGTCCCAAGCATTATTCTTTTATCAAATGGAGAAAAGCGTATACAAATGCGGGCTCCATTTTACTTTGAACCCTTACTTCTTTGAACACCCACCTAACAATTTGAAAACTTTATATTTTTTTTAAAGCCCCTACCGTAATACCAATCACTTTGCTTGGTTTCCATTTTTTAAAAACAGTTTTCAAAAAATTTTACACTCTTATTTTTCGTATTTTTTTTTGTTTTTACTGAATTTTTTTAATATTTTATACAAATTTTTTACTTTTTAGACACACCTAACATAAATACACTTAAAAAGTAAAAAAATTGTAAAAAAAATCTTTTAAAAATTCACTAAATACCAAAAATATAAAAAATACAAGAATTTAGTACATTTTTTTGTATTTTTATGTATTTCTTAATTTTTTAAAATATTTTTTCACAAATTTTTTACTTTTTAGACATATCTAAGTAAGGTGCATCTAAAAAAATAAAAAAAATGTTTAAAATTTTAAAAATATTCACTAAAAACAAAAAAACACGAAAATCAAAAAATTCAGTTTTCAAAAAACTTAATCCAGAAAACTCAAACCAAACACAGTGAATTATATCCTTTAATCCCAAACCCAAACCCTAGCCCCCACTCCCAACCACCATCTCTGGTTCACTTCTCCGGCCACCGCAGGTGGTTCTTCGCCCATCAGTTGGGGTACCATTTCTGCAGAACAACCACCAAAATCATCAAATCAAACATATACACATACACGTACAAGTACAGATTATATATATATATATATATATATATATGAATTTGTATATATGGATGAAATTAGAGAATTTAGAATCGGGAGGAGTACCAGAGCGAGCTTGTGATAAGTTGTGCGAATGTCTGAAAAGGAGGCGTCCTTACAAATCCCGAGGATGAAGTAGTAACAAGATCCGTCAGATCCTCTTTCTCAATCCATGTCTGGCTTTTTCTTCTTCAACGAGTCTCACTGTAACTGTTATATATGTACCATATAGATATAGATATAGATACAGAGAAAGAGAAATAGAGGGTTTGTTTTAGAGAAAGAGAAGTTGACGTGTGGAGAAAGCTAACCCATTTGCTTACTAGATTTGGGTCGCGACCCAATCCTCCATCTCTGTCGTTGCAAAGAAATTAGGATTTAAAAAGGTTAGGTGTCACAGTGGTGAGAGGTGATGGGAGGGTGGTCGGATCTGCTAAAGAAGAAGAAGATAAAGAAGAAAATAAGAGAGAGAGAGAGAGAGAGAGAGAGAGAGAGAGAGAGAGAGAGAGAGAGAGAGAGAGAGAGAGGAGGTTGTTGGCCAACTGGAGTGGAGTGGAGGTGGATGGTTAGGGTTAGGGTTGGAAGGATGGAGATGAGTAAAAATGTAAATTGGCGTTAGGATAAAATTATAATAAAAAAAATTTAAAAAAATTGTGGGGGTCTAAAGGAAAATGATAGGTGCTAATAGCAGCATGTGGGACAATCTCCAACCCAACACAATATTTCATTAAATTTAAATTTGTTAAAAAATTTCAGTTTTTACTGTTTTAACTTAGCACCAAATGTTTCATCAAATTTAGAATTTCTTAAATCTTTTATCAAATTGAGGATGAATTTTCCTTTCATCAAATCACTATTTATAGTCGTTGGAGCTACAGATTATTTTCACCACCAGACGACCAGCTGGATATTCAGTTGGTTGTCTCCCAGATGACCACCTCCTTATAAAAATTTGTGAAAAAATTATACTGGCCGGCTGATCGGCCGGTCGTCCCCTTATCATCTTCCCGGTCAACTGGTGTTTTGATGAAACCCCAAATCACTTCGTTCAAACGCGCGATATCAAATTAAGATTTTTTTAATCAAACACATTTTTTTTTATCTTTTATCTTTTTGGGGTCATATCATCTCTCTATTTTTCTGCACATCTTTTCGTAAAAAGTCAAAAAGGATAAAAAAAAATGTGTACTTATTAGTACACCCCAAACTAAGCCAAGTCAAATTTGATGAAAATTTTGAACAAAGCGTTGTAGATGCTCTAAAGGATCTGGTGAGTGAAGGTGGTGTTTAAGAATTGATTTTTTTTTTTTAGTGATTTTTTTTTGGTGTAAATTACACAGACACCCTCTGGGGTTTGGTTCAATTACATTCCACTCCCCGACGTTTTGGAAATTACATTCACACCCCTGTGGTTAATAATCTCATTTCACAAACTCCATGCTTATATAAAAAGCAATAGCTCCTAGAAGAAAAACAGAGAAAATTAGATTAAAAAAAAAATGAAGAAATAAAGCAAAGCAAGAAAGAGAGAGTGGATGAATTCAATGTCTTTTTTCCGTCTAAATAATTACAATGACAGTGGGATTAGTATAATTTCTCAATTGTCAGGAGGTAATATGTATTAAACTCAAACCTCAGGGGGTGTAAATATAATTTACTATTTATTTTTTTAACTAAATTTTCACTTTCCCAAACAAGATCTATAGTTATTTTTTATTTTTATTTTATTTTATTTATTTATTTATAACACGCTATCTAAATTAATCATTCAAACACTGTTTTAAGAGTATTCAATCAGAATTGGTTACAAAATCAATCATATAAAATAGAGTTTTTTAAGTTTAAATTTAAATTTGAGAGAATTTGAAAAGCTATGGAGTTATCATTGATTTGGTTTCGATAATTCGAACTATTTATTTTATAAAAAACTCAATAATAAATTATTCATGAAAAAATATATTTATTTGATAATCGTAACATTTTCATTAATTGTGTTAGTTTTCAAAACATGAATGACAAATATGTTCTAAAAATGGATCATATATTTTATTTAGACAAACACGATAAAATGAAAAAAAAATTATGACTATCAGATTTTTCTAATTTTTTTTATTAGTGATATACACAGAAGATCTTACTACAAGTATCTAACTGTTGATATGTGCTGGAATGAAGATCACAAGGCAACAAGGAGGATGGAGATTGTCACGACCCACTTTTTATTACTCGGAGTCATTACCAAATTCATTAACTTAATTCAGTTTCAGAGATAACATGCGGAAATAAACTCATACATTCAATCCGTATAAGTGATTAACAATACTCTCATTCGTATGCAAAGTAAATATTACATGAACATACTTAATAAATTGCCCTTGGGCTTACATCACTTAAGGTACAAGAAGAAGGGTGTAACCCTTTTTACAACAACGGCATTCTGCCAACATAACTGAGACCCCGTGGCCAGTAAATAAGTAGATTCAATTCTTGTAGCTCAACCTGCTTAATACCTGAAAAAGATTCAACAACGTGGGATGAACATATAGTCCAGTAGGGATTTCAACATGGCCCTCAACAATAACAACATACAGATAACTATGATCATGAATGCTCAATCTCATACTAGAATAGTAATGTGACAGTTTATACAAAATACACATAGGTAAGAACTTTTCTTGAAAACAACCATTTCAATCAACGCCATAAGCGATTCATCTTTCCCTTTCTTTTTATTAATCCCTGATCCCAATCTTTAATAACATTAACAATACCTTAGGAAATAAATTCACTAAGCCCATTACTCTCTTTCGTTCTCCAAACATACACAGATAACCCTTCTCAAAATTCATAATTTCTTTTAAAGAAAATCCGTTTCCTTCCCACTTTCCAAAAGACAAAGATGACATTTTGGCTTCTTCCCGATACAATCAACTCTATATGTGCACCGTTATAAATAGAGATAACAACATACCGACATGCGTAAGATAAACCAATGAGGCAACTCGACCCTCCAAAACCATAATCAACACAATCCATGATATTTCCCAAAACACGGAAACATCAACAACAAAACTTTGCTCTACTAGCTATGTGCATAGTAAGCCAAAGATACACTTCTCACAACAACATGCCAGTTTACCAGGCGCTAGCTGGAAGGGTGTGGTACCTTAGATTCTCAACGCATACAGTTCTCCAGGCGCTAGCTGGAAGGTAACGGTACCTCTGATTATTAGCGCAGGTTATAATACCAACAATCGAAATGCAACAGGGCATAACCAACATGTACAACATATATACATAAACCATCCAGATACAAACAATGTGTTAAGGCATATGAACACATAGGTGTGTGGAGTCCATCCCCTATCTTCTCACACACACTGGAGTACAACCCCTCTCTCATCCCTAACAAGTATACATATATAATGCATCTCAATATTTCGTCACATAAGATGTTCAATCAACAATGGTGTAATGCATACACGACAATTCAACACAACCATGGTAGCTTAAGATACAAATTCCACACATGTATGTGTTCAACACTCATGAAACAACAATTCAATTTTCATACGTATTTCAATGTACTTTTCCCATTTCACAAAACAAGTTCCACATTCTTTTTTGTTTTCACAAAATCAACTCCTTCCCTTTTGTTGTTACAAAACCAAATCCATTCTTTTGTTTTACAAAACCACTTCCATTGATAATAAAGTCATAACTCATATTAGTCCACTACATTCATTTCAAACCATTCCAAAGCCAAAGTTAACCCCTTAGGCATTAACACCTTCACCCATCCCACATCAACACTAGAGATTTACAATATAGATTCACTACCCTCCATTTTAATTTATCAATCAATATATGATTTAGGGCTTTTTCCTCTATCAACTACAACATGCTAATTTACACTCCAATTAGCCCAAAACAATCATCAATAACAACAAAACCATTTTCCAACACCCAACCCTATGTTCCTTCTCATGATTTCAAACAAATCCCACATGGATATGATTTTTATGCAATACGGAATTACCACATGTTTATCTATAGACGAAGTATTGAAAAAGAACAAGGAGAATCCCTACCTCGAATGTAGAACTCAAAGAGAAGATGAGCAAAATTCGGAAGTGCTCCAAATCCCAAATTTCTTGGATCGCCACGAAGCCCTCGACGATCAACACGACTTTCGTGAAGACCAAAAGTGAGCAAACAACTCCTACTAGATCAAATCTAAGAGAGAAGGGCCGGTTTTAGAGTGAGAAGCTCTGAAAATGGCTCTTCGAAAAAGTAAGAGAGAGAAAAGATCTTGAAAAAGTGATCCAATAGTCGGATCTTGGATTTATATAAAAGTCGCCCCGCTCGAGCGTCAAACTCCCCGCTCGAGCGTCACTCACAGACTCCCGCTCGAGCGTCAACAATCACGCTCGAGCGGCGGATACACACTCCCAGAACTTTTACAGACAGGTCTCCCGCTCGAGCTTCTAACTCCCCGCTCGAGCGGCACTCGCACAAACCCGCTCGAGCGGCCAATCCCACGCTCGAGCATCGAACACAGCACAGGAAATACTGGATGGGTGAAACTCCCGCTCGAGCGCCAAAACCCCCGCTCGAGCAGACAGGTCAAAATCTGGGCAACTAGTTTTGATTTCTAATCTCAACCAACCTGTAACAAATCTGCCCAACACATCCTATAACTCAAATACAAAGTAAGAAAGGATGTATACCAGGTAATAATCAACTACTATCATTCACGGACACATGTCCGGATCACTGTACAACAAGGGTAAACCCGGGATTTCTATAACCTCCCCCCTTAAAGAATTTCGTCCCCGAAATTTAGAACACGCCAAGGCACAAGGCCAACAGATCACACAGCAACCAACACCCGAGTACTAGGAAAGAAACTATTCTCCCTACAAACTTTCGATTCTCTCTTACTAAGGAAGAGACTAACCAAGGGAACACGTTCCAAATGACAACACTGTAGGCACAAATGCTACAACAAAACCAAACCGTTCCCGAAACAATTCACCAACAACCGACTAGCGCCTCAAGCCAAGTCACTACCCAACAACATAATTTCCAATAAAAGGGTAATCAATGCAAATTTCCTACATTAATATAAGGAAAACATTTTTTTTTTTTTTGCTCATGACACATTTCAAATAAACCTTGCCTTTTCAACGCAAACTCAAAAGTTTTGTAAACATTTTTCACAATACGGTGTTATCCAAAGCACATAACCATCCACAGTTTATTTGCCAAAAAAAAAAAAATTCATTTGGAATTCCTCAAAGCCCTAGAATTAAATCAATTTCTCAATAACGCCTTTAGATGGCCCAAATACTAGGAAAAATTTTGTTTTCCACTTCTTTCCAAAATAACACCATCACAACCATCACTCACACAGTGATGCCACCACCAACACAGAACATAACATTTCGATAATGATAGTTAATAGAAATAACAACAGTACTATCAACACAAAAGGCATAAGAAATTCATGGCTTTGCAATTTCATTCCGCCTCCCTTTACTTAACCAATTTAAAATCATAAACACCTGGCTCAGAACTTGGCCAAACAATTAAATGAGATAATAACTCATATAAAATAGTTTTCACTTCACAATAGATAAGCATATGAGCTATATCAATCTTTCAACAGATACACATTTTGGTGCTGTATCATTGGAGTCCATCCCCTATCTCCTCCCAAACAATATACATATATAATGTAAAAAAAAAAAAATCCAATCATTCACAATGATCATTCAATACACAGATTTGCTGTATTATTATAACCGTCATATTCAATGACACAACCGGATGATTAGTTTCGGTTTTCCCCCAATCAATACACAAAGTCTACAACGAAGGAGACTAACCTCACGGTGACCGATGTCAACCCAAAATCCGATACCAACAAGCTGACTAATCAACTCAATAAACTCCACACTCAGTAATCCATACACTGATGTGCTACTAACCCCAAACACGGAGTTCTCCACACAAACCCCCAAATTTTGGAATCTCAACGGATCTCCTAAAGTCAAACCACACCAACACTATAACCAAGGGAATCTCCATTTGCCCCTCCCTTTTGCTACCTAGCAAGCTTATTTATCTCCTCGGCTCAAGACCGACATGGTCAACCTCAATTTTGAAGGACAATTTGACCAACGCTATTCTCGCTACTCTAGAACTCAAACTGTTTTCCCTTCAAAGAATGCTGCCAGCATCCACTCACAAACCATACCCCACAATTGATAACCAATCACACCACAAACACTACCCCAATATAACCGATGGAGTTACCACGGACTCACTAAGTAGCAAGGCCCAAAACACGAACCAACATACAGGTACCAAGCAAGCAACAACATCAGGGTCATTGATCCCTTCAACAACTCCTCAACAGAAAAAGAGGATTCGAGATTCCAAACATACATCCTAATACACGAGGGTTAAACAAACAACAATATGCATACATAAGCGATACATAAACATGGTGCCTCAGCATCCAACAGTACATCGGTCAACAACAAAATGATTCGTATAATACATCATCGGCCAATAATACAAAAATCCCCTCCAGGGTAATACCAAAGGACTAACTAATAAGTCGCCCCTCGCGAGGCTCTCGAAGCCTGGCCTGCACGTCTCTGGTACTGATAACGTCCCCGACTGGACGGGCACGACTGAGTCTGACTAGGTTTAGAAACACCCGAAGAATTTACACGCAAAGGACAAGAACGTCTGCCATGGCCCAGTTGACCACAAACAAAACAACCACCAGACCCCCTATTCTGAGACTGGTCTGCAACCTGCACCTCCCCGGACCTCCCAACAGAAGAGTCCGAAACCCCTGGCGAAGAAAAGGAACCAGCCCCTGACTGAGCATGTTTTTGCCTCCACCCCTTACTGAGTCTAGAGTGCTTAGGAACTGTAGGATTTACCGAAACGGTCTCCTCCTTAACCCCATCATCACTCACCACCATGGCCTCCACATGGGCCGCTGTTTCGACTAAATAATAATAATCCTTCCAAAAGGATCCAGCTACCTTCTCCCGAATATCGAAACACAACCGCCTTTCAAACTCAAAACAACGACGCTCGTCTGTTGCCACCAACTCTGGAGCAAACCTCGACAAGCTAGCAAACCGCATCTCAAACTGTGCCACAGGAGTATCATCCTGACGCAACTCCAAAAACTGATCCCTCAACCTTTCCCGAGCAGAAGGAGGGAAATACTTGGCCAAAAAGGCCTCGGTAAAAGCAACCCACGTGCTACCTACCGTACTCTTAACATACTTCCACCAATAACTTGCATCACTCTTCAACTGAAAAGTCGCCAAAGAAACCCTCAATTCCTCATCTTCGACTCTGAGCATATCAAGAGTCTTGGTAATCTGCTCTAGCCAACTCTCTGCCTCTAACGGTTTTGCCTCCCCCACAAACTCAGGTGGACTGGAGCAAAAAAACTCCTTAGTAAGTTTGAGTGCATGCCCGCTGCCACCCTCAGTGCGAGCTAGGGCGTCCTGCACTGCTCTTACAATCTCACGTGCGACATCCTCGCCGACAGCTGATGCTGCAACGGCAGGTACTAAAGGAACTGTTGTGCCTCTCTCGGCACTCCTACTACTCATCCGACCTCTACTCCCTCTTGTAGACATCCTATTAAGCACGAAGGCAAAACACACTTAGCGCAAAACACAATAGCCTTCTCCGAGGCATACTCCACTACTGTTAAGTTAAAAGACACACTTAGTCTCAAAATTTACATCTCTATTGCATATAATCATCTAAACAGGTAAACACATAATCGAATCAAGTCCACAAAGATAGCCACTCATCCCGGAACTCTCAAGGAATTCCCATCAGAAACCATGTTGATCAGGCGTGTTTCCAAAAGGACCTCAAAGCAAGTTCACCGGCTATGAATACTATCCGAGAGACTGAATCCCATGCTCACATAAATGCAACACATAAGTCCTAATTTTCATGATATCTATATGCAACGTCCTCACTATACGTAGTAAACCCACTGTGGTAAAGACCACTTCCCACGAGCCCAAAGTATTCAAACACGGCTCGCTCTGATACCAAGTTGTCACGACCCACTTTTTATTACTCGGAGTCATTACCAAATTCATTAACTTAATTCAGTTTCAGAGATAACATGCGGAAATAAACTCATACATTCAATCCGTATAAGTGATTAACAATACTCTCATTCGTATGCAAAGTAAATATTACATGAACATACTTAATAAATTGCCCTTGGGCTTACATCACTTAAGGTACAAGAAGAAGGGTGTAACCCTTTTTACAACAACGACATTCTGCCAACATAACTGAGACCCCGTGGCCAGTAAATAAGTAGATTCAATTCTTGCAGCTCAACCTGCTTAATACCTGAAAAAGATTCAACAACGTGGGATGAACATATAGTCCAGTAGGGATCTCAACATGGCCCTCAACAATAACAACATACAGATAGCTATGATCATGAATGCTCAATCTCATACTAGAATAGTAATGTGACAGTTTATACAAAATATACATAGGTAAGAACTTTTCTTGAAAACAACCATTTCAATCAACGCCATAGGCGATTCATCTTTCCCTTTCTTTTTATTAATCCCTGATCTCAATCTTTAATAACATTAACAATACCTTAGGAAATAAATTCACTAAGCCCATTACTCTCTTTCGTTCTCCAAACATACACAGATAACCCTTCTCAAAATTCATAATTTCTTTTAAAGAAAAATCGTTTCCTTCCCACTTTCCAAAAGACAAAGATGACATTTTGGCTTCTTCCCGATACAATCAACTCTATATGTGCACCGTTATAAATAGAGATAACAACATACCGACATGCGTAAGATAAACCAATGAGGCAACTCGGCCCTCCAAAACCATAATCAACACAATCCATGATATTTCCCAAAACACGGAAACATCAACAACAAAACTTTGCTCTACTAGCTATGTGCATAGTAAGCCAAAGATACACTTCTCACAACAACATGCCAGTTTACCAGGCGCTAGCTGGAAGGGTGTGGTACCTTAGATTCTCAACGCATACAGTTCTCCAGGCGCTAGCTGGAAGGTAACGGTACCTCTGATTATCAGCGCAGGTTATAATACCAACAATCGAAATGCAACAGGGCATAACCAACATGTACAAAATATATACATAAACCATCCAGATACAAACAATGTGTTAAGGTATATGAACACATAGGTGTGTGGAGTCCATCCCCTATCTTCTCACACACACTGGAGTACAACCCCTCTCTCCTCCCTAACAAGTATACATATATAATGCATCTCAATATTTCGTCACATAAGATGTTCAATCAACAATGGTGTAATGCATACACGACAATTCAACACAACCATGGTAGCTCAAGATACAAATTCCACACATGTGTGTGTTCAACACTCATGAAACAACAATTCAATTTTCATACGTATTTCAATGTACCTTTCCCATTTTACAAAACAAGTTCCACATTCTTTTTTGTTTTCACAAAATCAACTCCTTCCCTTTTGTTGTTACAAAACCAAATTCATTCTTTTGTTTTACAAAACCACTTCCATTGATAATAAAGTCATAACTCATATTAGTCCACTACATTCATTTCAAACCATTCCAAAGCCAAAGTTAACCCCTTAGGCATTAACACCTTCACCCATCCCACATCAACACTAGAGATTTACAATATAGATTCACTACCCTCCATTTTAATTTATCAATCAATATATGATTTAGGGCTTTTTCCTCTATCAACTACAACATGCTAATTTACACTCCAATTAGCCCAAAACAATCATCAATAACAACAATACCATTTTCCAACACCCAACCCTATGTTCCTTCTCATGATTTCAAACAAATCCCACATGGATATGATTTTTATGCAATACGGAATTACCACATGTCTATCTATAGACGAAGTATTGAAAAAGAACAAGGAGAATCCCTACCTCGAATGTAGAACTCAAAGAGAAGATGAGCAAAACTCGGAAGTGCTCCAAATCCCAAATTTCTTGGATCGCCACGAAGCCCTCGACGATCAACACAACTTTCGTGAAGACCAAAAGTGAGCAAACAACTCCTACTAGATCAAATCTAAGAGAGAAGGGCCGGTTTTAGAGTGAGAAGCTCTGAAAATGGCTCTTCGAAAAAGTAAGAGAGAGAAAAGATCTTGAAAAAGTGATCCAAAAGTCGGATCTCGGATTTATATAAAAGTCGCCCCGCTCGAGCGTCAAACTCCCCGCTCGAGCGTCACTCACAGACTCCTGCTCGAGCGTCAACAATCACGCTCGAGCGGCGGATACACACTCCCAGAACTTTTATAGACAGGTCTCCCGCTCGAGCTTCCAACTCCCCGCTCGAGCGGCACTCGCACAAACCCGCTCGAGCGGCCAATCCCACGCTCGAGCATCGAACACAGCACAGGAAATACTGGATGGGTGAAACTTCCGCTCGAGCACCAAAACCCCCGCTCGAGCGGACAGGTCAAAATTTGGGCAACTAGTTTGGTTTTTAATCTCAACCAACCTGTAACAAATCTGCCCAACACATCCTATAACTCAAATACAAAGTAAGAAAGGATGTATACCAGGTAATAATCAACTACTATCATTCACGGACATATGTCCGGATCACTGTACAACAAGGGTAAACTCGGGATCGCTATAGAGATCGTATGACGACCAACAAGGAGGATGGAGGTCACAAGGCAGCTAACAAGAAGGATGGATACTTGTGGTAAGGCAAAGGGGAAAACAAGGAACATGGAAGCAAGAAGGCATCAAAGATATCTACACTGTGTTTGTGGACAACTTACCAAATTCAATGAATCCAAAGAGTCTCTCCAATCTTTTTACAAAGTTTGGGGTGGTAAAGGATGTTTTTATTCGACATAAGAGAAGAAGGGTAATGAATACAAGATTCAGATTTGTGAGGTTTGATTGCATTGTGGCTGCCATAATAGCAGTTCAAAAAGAAAATGGTCTTTGGGTGGATGATAAAGCTCTAGAGGTAAAGTTTGTAGATTTTGGCAAGGAAAACGTAAATGATAAAGCTGTAATAGGTCCAGTATGGACCCAAACTAAGAATCAAAATATCCAAAGTGGGGTAGGAAGAAGTGAAGCAAAACCCCTCATAGAGCAGAGATCATTTGCAGAGGTTATAACAACCAAAAAGAGTGTTAGTGGTGGAAACATTACTTTGAAGGCAGAGGAATTTGGAAATAGGTGGTTGTTTGAAAGTGTAGTGGTTCGTCTGAAGGCTAAATATGCCAATGTTAGCTTGAAAAAGGAGCTTGGATCAGTTGGTATTGAGGATATTCTGGTACGGGGAAGTGGAGGAAGAGATGTAGTTATAACATTTAAATCGAAAGAGGATATGTGACTGAAGCTAATAAAGGAGTTAATATTGCACTGGTGCGATCATATTTCTGTAGGGAAACCAGGTTTAGTGCTGGACCAGGAGAGAAATGTCTGGATTAGTTGCTATGGCATTCCACTAAATCTCTGGAACAGTACTAACCTACAAAAGATTGGTGGATTGTGGGGACAAGTTATAGGCTTTGATAGTGATATAAACTAGCCAGAGTCATTTGTGTGTGCTAAGGTGAAGATCTCCACCAATTTTATGGAACCAATTAACAAGGTCGTATATCTAGAAAGTAGAGGTGCAATGCATCCAGTGAGAAGTATGTGAGGAGTAGTTGGTAATAGTGAAAACAGTTAAAAGAAAGTGTGGTTGTAATAAGCCTCAAGATATGGAAGAGAATTACAATTCAAATGCGCTGAAAAGACAAGAGAAGGAAGGGAGCAGCAGTGAAGAGGAAGAAGATGATGACATGGAGGGGGAAGCAGTGAAGAGGAAGATGATGATGACATAGGAGATGAGTCAAACCATGAAATGGAACATATGTCTAATGTGGCACAAGATCATGAGCCAGGTGGGCAAAGTAGGAGTGAGAAGATAGAGAAGGAGGCGGGCAGGAGGAGTGGGACTGAAGTTGCAAAGTCAAGAAGTGGTATGGGAAAAGTGACCAATACAGAGGGTTGCAACACAACGATAGAGGCGAGAAACCAAAGAAACGACTCTATGGATGAAATGGGTAGGAGTTAGAGAATTGATGGCCAACTACTCACGCCTGGTTATGGTAGAAGTTTGAGTGGCTTGAGTCTGTTTAGACCTGGAGTGAATATTGAAGTGGTATTAGGCCAAAATCAATTATCAAGTCAAGCACATGGACTGCAACATGTTCAAAATGGACCTACAGTACAAGTTACTAACACAAATGTAAGAAATGGGACAGTAGGGCTAGTTATTAGAAACTCAAGCATGTCTGAAGCCCATGATAAAGAGCCCAGCAATAGATCAGTAAGCAATACGAAAGGAAAGCTAAAGATAAATAGCAAAAGGAAATACAGCCAACAGTGGGCAAAGAAGGGATATTGTGATTTAGTTAGGAGGTATGGTGGAAAAGGGGCTTCAACAAGTAGAGCAGCTCCAAAAATTGCAATTTGGAAAGCAACAACAGCAGCAATCTCCTTATCAGTATCGATTGAAAATGAGAGGGATAAATGGAGGTATGTTTTGGATGAAGCTCAAGTAACTCTCAAGATGGGAAAATTTTTGGGAATAGAGTACAATGAGAAAGTAGATGAAGTGTTGACTAAGATTGTGGAGCTCGAAATGAAGGATATAGAAAGAGTTGAAGGGGGAAACAAAACTGGGGCCTAGGGTACTCGAAATAGGGTGTTACAAAGGAGTATTATTATGTTGCTATGAAGATTTTATCATGGAATATTAGAGGATTGGGAAGGACGAAAAAGCAAGGTAAGATTCAGAAGATGTTGAAGGAAAGAAATGTGGATGTTGCAATGTTTCAAGAAACAAAAAAGTCTCAAATCTCAGATGTGGAAGTCAGAACAATGTGGGCTAGGGAGAAAATGGAGTTTATGGGTGTGGATGCTCAAGGTTCAGCAGACAGATTGTTATGCATTTAGGATTTAGATATTTTCTAGATTTTTAGAATGTTGCAGTAATAGAAGGTTTATCATTATCTCAGGTACTTTTTTCAATTCATTTGAGTGTACCTTGTTGAATATTTATGCACCTAACAAAGTGGGTGCAAAGGGAGAATTATGGGAAAGACTGGTAAATTTGAAAGAGAAGTTCCCCAAGCCTTGGTGCCTAGCTGGGGATTTTAATGAGATAAGAAGTATGGGCGAAAGGAAGGGGTGCTCTAGAAGAGATAGGGGTATGCGGGAGTTGAATGAGTTCATAGACAAATGTGAGGTATCTGATCTACCACTATTGGGCAGAAAGTTTACATGGTGCAATTCAGGAGATAGGGAAATGTGGAGTAGAATAGATAAGGTCTTAGTTGATCCGAAATGGTTTGAGGTGTTTAATTTGAAACTGTGGGGTTACCTAGAGTGATCTCATAACATTGCCCTTTATTATTAATGGAGGATGAGAGAGACTAGGGCCCTAGACCATTTCGGGTGCTAAATGCATGGTTTTTTACATAGAGATTTTCAAGCTTTTGTGGAAAATAGGTGGAAAGAGGCTAATGTAGTGGGTTGGGCTCGGTATGTCTTACTCAATAAGTTGAAGACTCTGAAATTAGGACTCAAAAAATAGAATGTGGAGATATTTGGGAATGTGACCAACAAATTGAAGACAACAGAGTCAGATTTGCATAAATTTGATCTCCTGGCTAAAGATAGAGACCTTACTGACTCAGAAAAAGCAACAAGGAGATAAGTTCGAGAAGAGGTTTAGAGATTGAGTATAATGGTGGAATGGATGTGGCTTCAAAAATCATACAAGATTTTTTCATGTAATGACAAAATGTAGGCAAGCAATAAATGAAATTAGCTCTATTACAGTGGGAGAGGTGGTGATTGAAGATCCTAGGCATGTGAAGGCTAAGGTACTTGAGCATTTTACTAACCAGTATTAAGAACATTGGGCATCAAGACCTCAATTAGGAGGGCCTTTCAAATCAGTGGAAGGAACCATGGAGTATGATTTTCTGGAAAAAGAGTTCACAGAAGCTGAAATAAAAGCAGTAGTAAAGGAATGTGATAGAAATAAAGCACCTGGGCCAGATGGCTTCAATATGTTTTGCTTTTAAAAGTTTTGGAAAATTATGAAGGGGGAAGTGATAAACTTTGTAAATGAATTTCATAGGAATGGAGATTGTTGAAGGGAATCAATAGCTCTTTCATAACTCTTATACCTAAGAAGGATAACCCAATAAGGCTATCTGATTATAGGCCTATAAGTTTGGTGGAGTCAATTTATGAGATCATAGCCAAATTATTGGCAAATAGATTGAAAGTAGTATTGCCTCACATAATTAGTGAAACACAATAAGCATTTATGAATGAAAGGAGCATACTAGATGGTGTGTTAATTGCTAATGAGGTTGTTGATGGGCGGAAGTTAACTGAGAAGAAAAGGGTGGTTTTAAAATTAGATTTTGAAAAGCCATATGATTCCATTAATTGGGGCTACTTATTCTTTATGTTATCAAAGTTTGGGTTTGGCTCTAAATGGTCTAGCTGGATTAAGGAGTGTGTCTCAATTGCAAGGATATCAGTGCTTGTTAATGGATCACCAACTGAAGAATTCAGTCCACAAAGGGGGCTAAGGCAAGGGGACCCTTTCTTCCCTTTCTTGTTCAATATAGTAATTGAAGGACTCCATATTCTTTTAACCAGAGCTCAGGATCTTGGATTGATTAATGGAGTGAAGGTAGGTTCAAATGGTGTTGTGCTTTCCCATCTCCAATTTACAGATGACTCATTGTTATTTTGTGAAGCAAATGAGGCAGAGGTGAGAAACTTGAAAAGAGTGCTAAGATGCTTTGGGATCATGCCAGGTCTGAAAATAAATTACCATAAAAGTGTTGTATGTGGAGTGGGTGTATCAGATGATGTTTTGAATGGTTTTGTTTTATTACTTCATTGCAAAATCAAATCCTTGCCCATCATTTATCTTGGGCTACCTTTAGGGTCTAACCTAAGGAAGAAAGCTACATGGAAACATGTTTTGGATAAAGTTAGAAGTAGGTTGGCTGGCTGGAAAAGGAAGTTGTTGTCTTTTGTAGGAAGGTTAACACTTATAAAAGCAGTAACATCTGCACTACCAGTGTACTACTTGTCTCTATTCAAGATGCCTAAGGGGGTAGCCAAAGAATTTGATAAACTTCAAGCTTTATTTTTGTGGGGGTGGGTTAGAACTTAAGAGGAAGATTCATATGATCAAATGGGATGAACTATCTAAAAGGGTGGATCAAGGAGCGCTAGGCATCAGGAAAGTTAAGGAAGTGAATAATTGCTTGTTAATTAAATGGTGGTGGAGGTTTGGTTATGAAGATGAAGCTTTGTGGAAGAGAGTGATCTGTAGCAAATACAAGTTAGAGGTTAGAAGTTGGTTCCCATTATTTACCTTTTCTGGTAGACACTCTACTGTATGGAAAGGAATCCTATCTATTGCTGAGCATAGCAACACCTTAAAAGAGTTCTTTATGATGAATTGTCATTTAAAGGTTGGAGATGGTAGAAGGATCAATTTGTGGACTGATATTTGGTGTTAGGCAGCAAGTTTCAAGGATATGTTCCCAAGTCTTTATAGGCTGTCCATGGAAAAGAGTGTATCATTAAGAACAATCTATGATAGAAAAGCTTTGTCTGGAGAATGGAATCTTGCATTCAGAAGAAAATTATATGATTGGAAGGAGGCGATCTTGCAAGATTGTTAAATCATCTTATGTTAGGCCCTGAAGTGAGATTAGGGCATATCGATAAGATTGTCTAGTCAACATCTCCCTTTGGTGAGTTTTCTGTATCATCAATGTATAAATCTGTTGTGAATAGCCTTGGGCCATCTCTGAGAATCAGTAAATTGGTTTGGCTAAATTATATTCCTCCAAAGGTGCAAGTATTTGGGTGGTTCGCTTCGAAAAAGAAAGTCAAGACAAAAGAGTTCCTTCATAAAGTAGGGGTACTCAATGGGAATATCTCCACAATATGTGTGTTCTATAACAGAGACAGTGAATTTGTGGATCATATGCTAATTTACTGCCCTTTTGTTTGGCAAATTTGGGCTAATATGATGAATTGGTGGGATGTTCAGGGTGCTATACCAAGTTCGGTGGATCATCTATTGGTTTGGTGGGCTGGACAGATGATGAAAAAGATGGAGAGGAAGATCTGGAGTGCTGTTCCATTAGTTATACTATGGTCTATCCGGAAGCATCGAAATGAATGTGTGTTCAGAGCTGCTATTCCAAATCTGAGTGAGCTATGTGAGTTGATTAAGATTAGGATTGCTTTGTGGATGAAACTAGTATTGAAGGATTTTAACTTTTTAGTCCAAGACTTTATTTTCAAGCTAAGACAGATCAGGAAGTGCTTGGGGAGTTGACAAATTGGTTGAGTGCCCAATCTAGCAGGTGTTCTGTTTATTATCCTTTATGCAGCTATTTGGTGCAAGAGAAGAAAGTGTATACTAGGTGAAGTATTGTATCAGTAATGGATGACGAATGCTATGGATTAAGTTTGGTGCCCAGCAACAGATGCTCTATTTAGTTCTGTGTGAAATTGAGAAGGTGAAGTATTATTTTAGTTATGGTGGTTGAATGCTATAGCCTAAGTTTGGTGTCCATCAACAGAAGCTATATTTAGTTGTTTTGTTTAGCACCACCAGTTGGCTATTTGTGTGAATGGTTGATTATTTATCTAATTGGAAGATTTTGCGGGATGGAGTTAATGGTAGTAGGGTGATACTGCTGTAGAGGTTTGTGTTGAATGGAGCTCTTGAGTGATGCTGCTGCTGCAGAGGTGTATTGCTGCTACTGCTAATTGGTATACAATCAGTAATATGTGCTGTGGCAGTTGAGTGGAACATATCAGATTGGAACATACTGGTTGAGAATGGTTTTGATATACTACTAATGGTTGCTGTTTTTGATGCTGCTAATGGTTGCTGCTGCAGTGCTAGTCTTGGTATTGGGCTAATGCTTGATGCTGCAGTTTTGTTGCTGCTGTAGAGTTAGTGTTGGTGTTGTGCTGTTGTGATGGCTTTGGTGTTGTTTTGATATACTTAATTTTGTTTATCTTGGTCTTTGAAAATAGAGGATAGTTGCTGCTGTGTGCTGTTTTGTTCTCGCCAATTTTTTTTTCTTGTCTTTGGTTGGTTTCTTGCCAACTTTGGATGGTTTGCTAGCAAGGGATTGGGCGGACATATTGGTGCCAACCTGGTTGGGATTGGTATGTCTCGCTATGATACTTTTTGCACCCATTCCTTTTCCTTTCTTGATGTAATGAGTTCTTTGTTTATCAATAAAGGTTTTTCTTTTTTTTTTCTTTATTGATAAAAAATAAAATAAAAAATAAAAAATAAAAAAACACAGAAGATCTTACAAAATTAACGGTTTAAATAATCGAAATGAGAGTTGTGGTGTGACTCACAGACCCTTTAAATTCGCTCAAGTTCAAATTTAAACTTAAAAAGAATCCAACTTTATAAAATATGCCATGCAATTTGAATAAATATCTTTTATGATGGACCTACCATATGGTATATGTGATTAAAATTAAATTTTTAGTCCAATTTTGTGTTTGTAGTATGGTAGAAAAAAGCTTCTATTTTCTTTTTTCTTGAAATAAAACATATGGATACGGTATGCTCAGGGACGAACCAAGAATTCATTTGTGGGAGGCCAAGATATGAATAATTTTTTTTATATGAATTAATATAGATTACTATTTTTTGAATTCAAAAAATAAACTAAAATTTAATATTAGATTAGTACGTAAAAAATTAAACAGCCATATATGCAGCCATAATATATAAATAAAAGTAAAGTCATCTATTAAATAATTTTTTATACAAATCAACTCAATCATCTATCGAAATAGAACTCGATATTCTTTCCTATCTTAAAAATGATTGACTTTATGGTAAAACTTTCAATAATTTCCTTTTCAATGTACACAAATAAAGAGTCCATAAGAAATTAATTCTCTATTTAGTTGCGAAGTCTAGTTTTGATAATTTTCAATTTGAAGAAATAAATTTTTTATTATATTTCAATTTTCATCTTGGTTCCATAATGCGAAAAGCTGGGGGCCAATTATATATTAGGTTCAAAAGTATCATTTTTTTTTTCTGAAATCACCCGAAGGGGTATGCTTTGATTGGATTTTTTCGTTGGACAATTTTCACATTGAGCAAAAAATGGAAAATTCGTTGGACAATATTATAAGATGATTTGGTCCAATTTTATACGAATTTTTGAATACATGATTCATCTTCAATTTTTGAAATAACTAATTGTACTCGACAATTCTATTCATCCTCTAGTAATAACAATTTAGGATCGAACTTATTATGATAAAGGAGGCAGGTGTGGCTAATTTCTCTCAAATTTTACAAATTCGTGATAAGTTTGATGCAATTTCAAATATTTATAAGAGAAATAAACATTTTGATCCCTTAGAAATTATATAATTTTATTCCACTTTGAGTTCAAATTGGCATAATAATTCATGTATGCAGTAGATTTACTTTATTCCATTCTTTTTTAATTTTTTTAAGAATGTATTAAGACAAGATAGAGATCTAAATTTAAATTTCTTCTCATTGTCTTACATAATCTAATGATTAAGAATGAATCAAGATAAAGAGATAGAGATTATAAAAATAGAAGATATGTCCAAAAGATTGCTCAATGAATTGAAGTTTTAGGGACACTATGCAACACAATAGTTTCCATAGTCATCCCTGGTCCAAATCTAATAAGAACACCACACTCAAATCCTTCACTAGTGCTTGTGCTTTCTTCCACAACTGATCATTTTCTCATCTCTACTAAAACAAGTATCACACTTGAACTCCACATATTTCCATACTCACTCCACCACCCTGCTCATTTTCAGTTTCTTCTCATTCAACTCAAGTTTTACCTCAATTCTGTCTAGAATTTTTCGACCACCAAAATGAACCATCCAAAACAACGAGTTCTAATCGCTAATCCCAAGAGGACTAAAAGCTTCAACTAAACACTTCTCAATATTATTCACGACTACACTAGATAACTTCTTCAACAAGTAATAAATCAGGCCAATTTTATGTAACCGCCCTCCCACCGCATCATCTGACTTTGGTAAAATCGTTTGATTCACAGAAATAATCTTGAAAAACGGGCATTCGATCAATATATTGGGATTCACACCAACTATGATAGCAGTAGCGCCATCGCCAAAGATTGCATGGCCCACAAGAAATATCCAAATGGGCATGCGAAGGACTGCAACCTTGCCATCAGAGAAAATTACAAGAACCTGAGCACCATATTGTTGTTCTTAGCTAGGTCTTTGGCTAGTCGGAAGACAGTTCCACCACCATAGCAACCCAAGTGGTACAACATGAACCTCTTCACAAAGGGGTCAAGGCCAAGGAGATTGATGAGTTAATAGTCCAAACCTAGCATTACTGTGCCCAAAGTTAAGTGAAATACAAGGTGTGTAATGCTTGATTTGGGTTACCCCCAATCTTTGATGGCCTTTATTGCAGCTTCTGCACCGAGTTTGGGTATTTTCGTAATTTCTATATCTAGGCATGTGTCAAGAGATGGTGTCATCTGGGCAGCTATGTTTGGATTTGGCTTTAAGATTTCCTCAGTTACATGCATGTAACGTTTTGTGATCATTGATTTTTCACCTGAAAACCAAAATCGTCATATTTTAAAGAGTTGATTATCACAATTAGAACTAGAGAAGCTAAAGTGAAATTATTGTAGAAATGTAATAATGATACATGTAACAGTATGTGTCATGACCCAAACCTGCCCCTATAGGTTTAGTGTCATAACTGGCCAGTAACCCTTGGATTACCCAAGGCCTCTTAACAAAAAGACACATGATAAGGGGTTGCGGAAGCAATTATAGAAATACAAATTGTCCATAGAGCTGTGATAACGTAAATGAGATAGAAATTTCCAAAACAAACTTATATAAATATATGTGACGTCGTAGATACATTAGTCTTACGTCACCCATATGTACAGATGTAATCAAAAGGAAACTTATCCCTAAGTACAGATAAGCAAAAATAACAACAAAACATCTTTGCCAGGTTCACAAAACTTGACTTCTTCAAAAAGGGAACCTCCCAGGGAGGCACAGTGGTTGGCTGACTTAACAATCCAAGCAGCAGCTGGGCCTGGTCATGCGCTTGCTCACCTACATACATAAAATAAATAGTGAGCAAGACCCTAGTGAACAATAATAGAGTAAAGAGTTTTAATGAATGATGTCCATGACAGATTCAGAAATCAGAGTTCATATCAGATATAGATTTATAATCATGTTCTTGTTCAAACTACATATAGAAATCAGAGTTCATGCTTAATCATACATAGTACAACCATTAGCGCTAACATGCTTGTTAGTTCCTTTAAGGAACCTTCGGTACCGAGAACTTGTAACTTGCTTGAACCATAGCATTATTACCCCCGGTCAAGGGCCTTGAAAACCACGATATTATTACTCCCAGGCAAGGGCCATGAGACCACGGTATTGTTACCCCTGGGCAAGGGCCTTGTACTTGTAGACCACGATATTATTACCCCCAGGCAAGGGCCTTGTGCTAAGGATGCCACGAATACATTTCAAAAATTTGGACAATCATTCATTCATACAGAACATCTCATTTCAAAAAACTAATCATTTCATAGCATCAGAAAATAATTAAAGTTAAATATAACTTTACAGAGTTATTACTCACAGATGGCTCCACTTGCAAAACAGACAAATCAGATAACTTGTGGCGTGTAACTTACACATATAGCAGAAAGGCATAATGAAACACACACTTGGCTGGTACTTAACTCTTTTCGTTTTATTCTTAGTGTGTTTCTAAGTCTTAACCTCTTAATTGAGTCTTAATCATGGCCTAGGAATGCTTAGAACGCAATGTGGATGCTAAAATGCACTTTGGTACCCTTAACAAAACTTGCTGAAAACATGGGTCACGCTCGAGCGTAGATTCCTTCTCTCGAGCTGACATGCAAACATGTGAGGGGTTACTTGAGCACAGATTCTCTCGCTCGAGCGGTCTGCAAATTTTGAAAAGCATTGGTTATGTGATTTTCACGCTTGACGGACGCTCAATGGTCGCTTGAGCGTGAGGCTCTGGTCCTTGCTCGAGTGCAACTTTTGTCGCTCGAGCGGTCTGTAAAAACATGAAACTTCTGTGAGCTTACATTTCATGCTCGAGCGGACTTTTGGTCGCTCGAGCAGAAGTGTAATATCACAGAGTGGTCTCTCAAGTGTAGATCTTGATGCTTGAGCGGAGAGCAAAATTCTAGGATTTTCATATTGCTCTTCTCAGCTCAAAACTCAAATTCAAAGTTGTAAAACAAGGTCTTTTGGGCCAAAAGCTTAAGGAAACAATTGTAAATGGTGAAACCATAGTGAATTCAAAGTCATTTCACAAGATCAAGGCCTAAAAGGTTGCCAATTGTTTAAGACAAAACGCAAATCTTTGAAAACATAGCAATATATATCATGCATGTAAAGGTGCAAGTTCCAAGCTTTCAAAACATGATCTAATGAGGTATCTAACTCAAAAATATGTTGAATTCTTAGACCAATGCCAAAATGAGGACATGCAAGAGGGAATTCTTTGAAAACAACTTCAAATTATGATGAAATGAGCATGCATGCATGATATGGTTTATTTTCCTTTAATTCTAACTCAATTCTTATATCAGCCTACTTAATTCTTTAGACTTCATGTCCTACACATCATAATTGCACAATTCAAGGGTTGAATTCTTACCTAGGCTTCCCAAGATGTGTGCTAGAGACTTAATTCTTAAGTTTCCAAGTCCACTGCCTTCAATTCTTAGCAACTCTCCCTTCTCCTTGCTTTGATTCCAAATTCCTTCCTTCTCTCACTCTTTCTTACATTTTTCTCTCTAAGTGGGGTGATATGAGAGTGTATAGTGAACTAATAAGTTCACATGAGCCTTATATAGGCTTAATTAAGTTATTGATTAAACTAATTAATCAGAGATTAATTATTCCAATTTAATCATTTCGAATTGAATTTTAATTAAATATATCATAAAATTCTAAAAATCCCAAATAACACATAAGTCAAGTCGATTTCGTAATCAGATGCCGATTAGGCTTTCAATTCGCAAAATGAAACAGAAACGGAAACAAATATTTCTACGATAAATAGATATAAATACAATCACGTAACATAGACATGCAATTAATTCAGAATTTCACCTTAATTACTGATTAGACTTATTTAATCATGAATTAACATTAATCAGAGGATGTGGTCGTTACAGTATGATTTTTGTATTGACAAGACATAAAAAAACTATATCTAACTAATTTCATTAGGGAAAATAACACAACAAGGTAACCTTTCAAATATATATATATATATCAAATTAATAGAAAACTTTATACATATTCATAATTAAATTTATAAATTTTTTTTCATGAATTTGTAATTTTCTTTTCCTGAATTCACTGACCTGTAATAACCCATTTTCATTATGCTAAGTCTTATATGATAAGAATATACAGCAACAACAACCGAAGTCAAAGCTCCTGAAGCCACATCTCATGCTGCTGCAGTCTAAGTCATCAGAGCCACCACTATATCAGAACTCAAGCCCATCTCACAGCTAGAGCTCCAGATCCAGCTTAACATCTATTCATGTATCTGTCTGTTAGAGATATTAGATATTGGTTAGAGTTAGATATTAGTTGGAGGATTAGTTACAAGTTTGTTAAACATGTTGTTAGATTGTTAGACAGCTATTATAGACAATTATTATACAGTGTCTATGTAAACAATAATGTAGGTAGCAATACATTCATTGAATAAAGAATTGAGGGTTTCATTGTTTCTACATGGTATCAGAGCTTTGTGATGCTTTAACGGGCTTCATCGATCTATGGCTTCTCTAATGGCGTCTCTAAGACCTTCATCTTCTCCGTTTTCTATTCCTTCCAACTTAGCTTTGTTGATTACTAATCTGTCATCTTTGTCACAGTTAAGCTAGATGCATCAAATTTTGTCATTTTGGAAGAACCAAGTACAAAATGCTCTTTGAACAACAAATTTTCTCAGATTTGTCCTCTTTTTTTGATTCAGGACTCTACTGGAACAAAGATTCCAAATCCAGGTTATCAAAAATGAGAGGTAATTGACGTTCATCTATTGAGCTGTCTTACTGTAACATTAGTTCCTTCCATTTATTCTACTTTTCTTCATCTCAATCATTGTTTTGAAGTTTGGTCTATTTTACACAAATGATTCACCACTTTGTCTCGAAGTCATATTCATCAGTTGAAAAATAAGTTGAATAGTATCACTAAGAAATGTGATATAATGGAAGAATACTTGTCTAAGATCAAGGACATTGTTAACCAGTTAGCACTTGCATTTGTGATTATTGATGATGAAGACATAGTGCTACTTGTGTTGAATGGGCTACCAGATGAATATGATGCTTTTAAGGTCGCAATCTGAGCCAAATCAAAGACTATTTCCATGGAAGAATTATCTTCATTATTATGTTCTGAAGCACTTTATATGGAGTCCAAAAGCAAGAAGCACTCTGAGCCTACAGTTGCTTTTTCTATTGTTAAAGGTTCCTTTGCCAATCTACCTACCAAAAGTCAACCCTATACCTCTTATGGAGGTAAATCATCTTCTCGAGGTGGTAGATGAGACAGATCACCTGGTTTCTATTGAGGTAATGGTAGATCTAGCTTTGGATCGGCTCGAGGCAGAGGAAGTTTCAATCACAGGCCTGTCAAATCTGTGGAGTTTTTGGTCATTTGGCTCTAGACTGCTAGTATAGATTGGATCCTCAGTATCAATCTTCAAATTCAAATTCCAATCAACCTTTAAACCAATACAACTTCAATGCTTATTCTCAACCACCACGAGCCTTTGTGGCTACTGCAGCTTCCTCGTCTGTGCTTTCCTTTGTTCTTCTCAGGTACCTTGGTATCTTAACTCAGCTACAACAGATCATATCACTAATGATTTGAGCAACCTCAACTGTTATCAACCATATCATGGTTTAGAACAAATAGGCAATGGTAACTCTATTCCCATCCACCATACTAGTAATGGTCTCTTACCTACACCTCATTACTCTTTTAAACTACGAAATGTTTTGCACTCTAATTTTATGACTTCCAATCTTGTTTCTATTTAGAAGTTGGCCTGAGATAATAGTTGTGTTATTATTCTTGATGCTCATGGTTTTGTGGTTTAGGACAAACTTACGAGGAAAATGCTTCACAACGGCACTAACATTCCTGGCATATATCATTTCTTGCCCCTTGCTGCTTCTGCTAACCATGTTGATTCACCATAAGCACATTGTCATTCATCTCCATCTACTGCTTCCACTGCTTCTAGTTCTCTTTTGCACCATAAATTAGGTTATCCTTCTCCTTTGAAACTACAACATCTCACACATCATCTCGGTATTAAGCTTTCCAAGCAACAATGCCTTGAGTGTATAGAATGTTCTGTTGCCAAGAGCCACAAACTTCCATTCCATCTTTCTAATTCTACTGTTAATAAGTCTCTATCTTCGATTCATAGTGATGTATGGGGACTATTTGAGTATTCTTCTTCTTACAAGTATTTTGTTCTCTTTGTGGATGATTTTAGTAGGTTTACATGGTTGTACCCCTTGAACTACAAAAGTGAATTTTATACTAAGTTTCTTGAGTTTAAAGCTTATGTTGAGAAGCAATTTTCTACTAAACTCAAGATTCTTAGAACTAATGGTGGAAAAGAATTTATGAATAATAAAATGAAAGATTTTCTATCCACACAAGGCATTGTCCATTAGTATTCATGTCCTTATACACCACCACAAAATGGTGTGGCTGAGAAAAAGCACAAACACCTTACTGAAATAGCCATTGCTTTGATGCATCATTCATCTCTTCCTTTACAATTTTGTTTTGATGCTATTGCTTGTGCCACTTTCTTGATAAATAGGTTGCCATCTTCTAAGCTAACTCATAAAACTCCCTATGAAGTTTTGTTTCAGACTCTTCTAGATATTTTTTTTTTCTATGCTTAGAGTGTTTGGTTGCTAATGTTTTCCATGGCTTCACCCTTATTCATCTCACAAATTACAGCCTAAGTCTTTTCCTTGTGTTTTTCTGTGCTATCATTCTTTTGGTAAAGGATACAGATGTTTGGATCCTCTTTCTGGCAAGATTTATTTATCTAGACATATGGTATTCAATGAACACATTTTTCCTTTTGCTCTCAAGTCCTCTGCAGCTTCTTCTTCCTCTGGTAATCTTTCTATAGCTTTTTCTTCCTCTGGTAATCTATCTTTTCTTCATTTCTTTTTTTGGTCTCCTATTTCCTCCGCTGTTGTTTCTTCTTCAGTTTCTCCTTCTCCTTCTCCACTCATATTTCTCCTACCATGTCCGTTTCTGCTTCTTTATCTCATGCAGCTTCTTCTCTGCCTCTAGTCACTTCTCCTCTTGCTCCTTGTATTCCCATTTAGTCTATTTCTATTTAATTGCCTATTTCTAAATCCATTCATTCTTCCAATATTCATTCCATGACCACCAAATCTAAAGTTGCTACACTAGTTACCTCCACTACTACTTCTCCATCCTTTACTGCCACTGAGCGTCCATCTCATAAAGAGGCTTTGCTTTCTCCCATTTCGCATCAAGCCATGACAGAAGAACTTAATGGTCTTCATAAACAACATACTTGTTCTCTTATTCCTTTACCATCTAGAAAAAACTACTATTGGATGTAAATGGGTGTTTAAAGTGAGACAAAATTCTGATGGAACCATACCCAAACACAAGGATCGATTGGTTGCTAAGGGATACCTTCAACATGAGGGAATTGATTACCAAGAGACTTTTAGTCCTGTTGCCAAATTGCCTACAATTCAGATCCTTCTTCGTCTTAGTCTTCATCATAATTGGTCTATCAAGCAGCTTGATATATCTAATGCTTTCCTTCATGGGGTTCTTGAAGCAGAAGTTTATATGTTCCGATGTCCTGGATTTGTTATCCTACTCAGTCCACTCATGTCTGCAAACTTCACAAGGCCTTATGTAGACACCCCATTTTTGACCGTCCTCAAGACTTGGACGTCACCGATCGAACACTCGGTGATTACTTATGTTTGTGTTTCGTTTTGAGTTCCCGGAGGTCTCGGCTACGCGCCTTGCCTCAGGATCTCTCAACTCGACTGTTCTGTGTTCGGTTTTGCACCAAACACTTGTGTTTTTGCTTCTGAGGGTAGAAAGTAGCTTGTTAGCTACCCCTAGCACCCACCGGCCGTGGTTTGAGGCCACCGGCTATGTTTTGAGGCTACCGGCCATTGGTGAATTATACCATTGGCCGGTCGGCATTCAGTATGGCCGACCGGCCATCTGTTTTGCCAGTAACCTCCTTTTCTGGTCGGTAATACCTTTTTACCTTCTTCAGGCATGGTGCATGCCAGCTGTGCCAGCTGGAATGCACTAAACCTACTCCGGGGTATACATGTGGCTGTTTTGCCCCTTTTGTCCCCTTTTGGTCAAAGCTTCTTGAGGAAGCTTGACCCTTTGGCAAAGCTTCCTCAAGAAGCTTGCCAGCTGTCCTAGCTTCCTCAGGAAGCCTTGCCCTCTTTGCCCCCTTTGACTCTTTTTTGTTTAGCTTCTTTGAGAAGCTTCAAAGCTTTCCCTTGTCTATATAAGAGCCTCTCCTCCTCCTTTGTTAGGGTTGAGCAAAAAAACCAGAGCTATACACATAGATATCTGATATATATCATCCTCTCTCTCTATATCTCCCTCTCTCTCTTTATTTTGTGTGGTTTGAGGGCCTAAAGTGTGTGTTTGTTCTTAGTTTTGCACACAAACACACACTACTATACCATACTTCAAATTTGAGAGGCGTTGGGGGTTTGTTCTTGAGGTTTTGGACTAGTTTTGATCAAAAGAAGGAGGCTGCATTTGCTGTTCATCAAGGGTTCTTCAAGGGTAACTCTTTTACTTTAGATTCCCCAATCTTGCACTAGACTTTTGCTTATCTTGCTCATTGTTTTAGACTTTGTGTATAACTGAAAAAAGGCTTGTATTTGCATGCTCAAGATATCTCATTTAGGTTGTTTTGGCATTGGGGGTCAACCTCCCCCTCTTAGGCCTTGTTTGGCCCCTTTTTGAGCTTTCTTTATTAAGTTTTGATTTCTTTGGTGTATTAGCCTTCTCACCACTGAAATCCAGTGGATTTTCAGTGGTGAAGAAGGGGGTTTGAGGTCTTGCATAGGGGAGGGACACCCCTCTCCCTTGGTCTCTCATTTTGTTCATGTTTTGGCTCATAAGGGTAGCATGTATGCCTAGCTTTGTTTGGCTTAATTTCAGAGGTTATTTGGTGTTTATTTAGCATGTTTTACCTCTGTCCCATGTTGGTTTTTTGGCCCCTCTCATGCTTAATACACTTGCTTTGTATTCCCCCCATTTTGCCTAGAAATGCATCTAGCCATTGGACCATCATGCTTGCATATTCTTGCCTAGCTTTGTGAAGCTTTTGGTCATGATTTATCATGGTTGAGGTCTGTTGGGTACTGGTTTGGTCGTATTTGATATGTTTGGTATAGCCCCTTTGTATTTTGGCTTGTGAGCCTTGAGTGTGTGAGCCACTAGCATGCTTTAGTTGGGTTGTTTCAATGACTTGTAGTCATTTCATATGCCATTTCAGTCCCTAATCCATGCTTGTATGCTCACATTCATCATCACTTTCTTGCCTTGAAAGGTTGTTCTTTTGTGCCTTGGAAAAGGTCATAATGCATGCCTTGTGATTAAGTCATTTGGGCTGCCATATCAGTGGGTTTTGGGGGCTCATTTTACATATTGAAACTCTTATTTGTATTGAAAAGTGCATGCCATGAGTGGTTGGGGGGGTTGTAGTAGAATGCTCCCTTTTGTGGCCTTGAATGCCCTTGTTTTGGACTCATTCCTTGGCGTGTTTTGACCATGATCTATGTATGATTTAGTCTTGTTTTGGAGTCCCTTGGGACTGTTTTAGGTCATTTTGGTCCTTTAAGGTTTGGTTGACATAGCTTTGGTTTGACCCCCTTTATCGGCTTCAAGTGTTGGTCATTGTTGCATGCCTTGCTTGCTTGTTTTGTTTGATTTGGCATCATTCTCTATTCATTTTCAGAGCTTAGCATGTTGGTTTAATGCCCATATATATCGCCTTTAAGTATGCTTAGAGTTGTCCCCTTTTATGCTTAGGTGATGGACCTGATGTGTGCATGCTTCCATGCATCATTTGTGCTCTTGTGCATCCTCTTAGGCCACTATTTTGGGGGTGGACTGAGGTCCTCTCGTTTCAGTATAAGTCCATCTTTGCATATTTTGCATGCTTGCATGTTGCATTGCATTGGTAGCATGCTTACATTGTATCATTTTCGCATGTTTGCATGTTGTTTAGTTAATGGCATTACATGGTCTTCTTGTATGCTTGATATGTCCATATTGCATTAGTCTCGCATGCAGGATTAGATAGTGTCATGTTGCATTAGCTTAGCATGTTCATGTTACCTTGCATGAGTTGCATCACTTTGCATTGTATATTGCATCCATGCATTACATTTTTGCTTGGTTTGGGGTGTCAAACCAAGTGTGAGGATTGAGAAGTGTTCATACTCCGAGTGATGTAACACGTCTCAACCCTCGGTTGTCAACCCCCTTGACCTCAACATGATAGGGTGTTGGCATTCATGTGTTTTGTTTGCATGCATTTACATCAAAGTTGCTAACTTGGCCTCTTAGGTCATCATGCATCAAAAATGCATAATTGATGGCCCGAGGGTCGAGGGCCATGCTCCCTTGAGTCCATTGCATGATAGGGAGTGTGCCCATGCTCACATTTGCTTGAGAATTCCATGCCATACACTGCTTGCCCTCTGCTGCTGTCAACTGTAGGTTTCAGCAGGAGGATTTGGCCGGACGGCAGTGTTGAGTGCCGACCGGCAAAGAACTTTGGCCGAGAGCACAATATTTAGCCGATAACCTCATTCCCATGGCCGGTGGCCTTTTGATCTGGCCGGTGGCACTCCACTGCACTCAGAATGAAGTTCAGAGCAATTCTGGAGACTTTCATAAATTTCAGAAGGGTGAGGCAGTGTAAACGGAGGCAACAGTGCTATGGCAGCGAGTTTCCGGGCGAGACGAGTCAAGCATGCATCATTCACGCATCCCGAGGCAGGGCTGTGGCCACCTTCTTTCTATATTTAATTTATTAATTAATTAAAAATTCTGTAATAATTAATTTAGTATTATTTATTCGGACTGTAATATTTATTCGGACCCTCCGAGCAAGGGCAATTGTGTAATAAGTGTGTGTGAGTGTGTGCATGTCTTCCAACCCCACGTCTTTCTTCCCTTTTATTTACTAGCTTTCGATGGTTAGTCTCGGGTATGTTCAAATTAGCATACAGTATGATAGCATGTTTGCATTCATTCATCCGTTTTGCATGCACCAGGCTCGGCGCATCATGTTAACTGCATTTGTATTTTAATTTCAAATTGAATACGTGTTAGGTGTAGCATTTCACATGTCATTGTAGATTAGCCGAGTCTGTCCAGATTGCATCCTTGCATGTGTTACATTAGCCATTTTGAATATGAACTAGGATCATGCATATGATTACTAACTAGTTTCTGTTTTGGCTTGGAGTACTCTGTAAGTTCTTTTGCTTTAGCATCCTTGCATGCGTGTGAGTGTTGCCATGACAGCATGATTACCATGAGGCTAGTTGCTTATGTGATATAAACTGCTTGAATGCCTGTGGGTAAATGTTGGATTGTTTGAGTTGGAACAACTCGTTGAAGTCCGTGCTTTAGCTTACTTGCGAGTAGCAAATTTCAAACTGTTTTTCAAACAAGCGGATATGCAACGCTTCGTTCCAATTCAGGCGATTTGGTCTAGACTTGTTTGCTAAGCGCATAACGTAGTAATTCTAGGCTAATAACCGGAATAACAACACATAACGTTTTAAAAACGGATATCACGGTTAGTAGAGGCCGATCTTCGGATCGGGCGAGAGGGGTTGCTCATAGCTGACCTTCCCCAATCGTACCCAAGCTTCCGAGCCGAGGCAACTTTGGTGATGACGGACACGTGGCCTTTGGCACCGAGTCAGGGTTTCCTAAATTCCCCTTATAAAAAATATTTAGGTGGCGACTCTGTATCTGGCAAAGCAGTTCATGTTTGGCACTTCTTTTCTAAAAATCTGTTTTCTCAAAACGATTTGCCGGATTTGGACTCTTTGGTTCAGATTAAGAACCGTGACAATTTGAGAGTTCGAACTGTAGCGGGCCCAAAACGAACAGAACGGAACTCACCCTCCCGGGGTGTTCGGGGACGTCTACACCTTATATGGGCTCAAACAAGCACCTAGAGCCTAGTACTCCAACTTTTCTACCTTCCTTCTTTCTCAGGGCTTTCAGAATAGTAAATGTGATTCATCTCTCTTCATTCAAAAGTCTGATAGCACTATTACAGTGCTTCTAGTCTATGTTGATGACATTTTGCTCACTAGAAATAATGATACTCATATTACATCTCTTATTGCTCATATGCATAAAGCTTTTTCTATGAAAGAATTGGGCAATGTGTCTTATTTCTTGGGCATTTCAGTTCAAGCTACTACTACTAGTTATACGCTTTCTCAACAAAAGTATGCTTATGACATTCTTGTGTGAGCCGGTGTAGACACCTCATTTTTGACTGCCCTTAAGACTTAGACGCTTTATTCCAAATACCCGATGATAAAAGTTACACAGTGCAATCTTTTGAATTCTCAGCGGATAGATTTGGATTCAAGCTCTAACCCCAAACCTTACACCCCAATTTGGACCAAAACTTTTTTGACCAAAATTATTTTAGACCTTAAAACCCTCTCTTTCAAAATATTTTTCCAAATGCTTCTACAATGTTCCGAGGCTCACATTTCGTTAGAAATTACACTTTTCGGTAAACCGAGCAAGTGTAAAGTGGAAATAAATGGAAGAGAGGTGAACTCTTTGAAAAAAATCTTTAAAACATCTTATTTAGAGGTTTGGAGTTGAAAAAAATTGGAGAAGAAGGAAGAAACCTAGTTGGGGAAGAAGTTGGGCAAAAATCGTTGAGAGATAAACATGCAGCCTCACTAAATCAGGTCTATCTTTTCTTACACTTGGACTTAAGTTGTGAGGCAACGACCATTTCAAAGTGGACTTCAGGGGCTTACTTTTTCACCCAAGAATCTACTAAAGCCAAGTCCAGATGAGGGAGATATATCTAGTTGAAGTTAGGCATCAATCTGGTTAAGACAAAACTGAGCAACCTTCACTAAAATAGGCATATCTCCTAGTATACTTAGAATTTTGATGTTAGGCTACTTCTATTGGAAACTAGACTTCCGGGACTTCAATTTAAACTCAAGAATGACCTGCAAAGGAGTCTGGATAAGGGAGATATTCCCGTTTGAAGTTGGGCCTGAATGCAGATTTTGAGGGTCGGCCGTGGATCAGTGAGAGCCGGCCGTGGATCAGTGAAGGCCGGTCGGGCTTCGATGGTGGCAGACAGATAGTTGGCGGGAATTGAACAAATATATTTTTTTTGAAGATATTTATGATATTTTTGGCTCAAATTATATAAATAGAGCCTCTTCTTTCAGAATTCAAGGTTAGAAAAATTTCAAAAAGACTTTGAAGAGCAAAAAGGACCTTCCCCCTCTTCCTTATTCCTTTAACCTTCAAACCTTTTTTGAGCTATGCATATACAATACATACGCCATTGCACACCATTGGAGCTTGTTCTTGAAGCTTTGTTAAGATTTCAAACTAAGTTTCATAAACTTGAGGGTGTTGGAATCAAGTTTGTTAACTAAGAGCTTACCTCTCTTTCAAAGGTATAACTTTGCACTTTTTTCTTTCATTTTCTTCTACTCTTTTCCTCTATTTTTCTTGTCTTTACATGCTGATTTTTAGGGTTTAAAAAGGCTTAAAAATGTGATTTAAAGGTTCCAAAAGTGGAGGGGTTAGCCACCCCTCCTTAGTCTTGCTTACTAGTTTTGTACCTCATTGTTATCTTTTGGTGCTCTTTTAACATGATTTTAGCTACTGTTTTGAGGCTATTTTTGGACTATTTTTGGGCTATTTTCAGAGGCTAAAATATGTTTTAGAAGTCTCAAAAGTGGAGGGGTTAGCCACCCCTCCTTAGCTTTGTTTACTAGCTTTGTGCCTCCTTGCTTTTGGCTTTGTTTTGTGTTCTTTTAACATCATTTTAGCTACTGTTTTTCGCATGTTTAGGGGCTGTTTTAGGGCTGTCTTAGCCTTTAAAATTGTTTCATGCTTTGATTAGTTTGCTTGTTGTCTCATATGTTCATATGCATAGCTCATTACATGTTTGTTCTAGCTTTTCTTTAAGTAATTTCCTTGTTTAAGAACCTCATTTTAATAATCAAATTACCATTTATTACTTTCATTTGTGAGTTGTTTCAAATGGTTGATGGTTGTTCAACACATGAACTAGAGTTTCGCGCTTAATGGCTTAATCTCTACGGAGATTCATTGTCAATGGTGTAATCTCTCTTTCATGTTGAGAATTACTTCCTATTTGACGCTTCTATCCTTTTAGAGGACTTAATCACCATGGACAAATGGACCAATGAATGGCAAGGCCTAAAATAATTGGTTTAAAATTTGGATCAACACACCTAAAGAAAAATGGTTTAAATAGCTTGAACTTGGCCGGACGTCATGCCAAGTTCCTTGTGTCAAGGGTCATCAAACACCAATCCATGGTGTTCTTGATGTCCTTGAAGCGTCTCAACTTCTCTTTTTGAGTTCATTCCATGACAAAAAGGGAAGGTTGGTCTTTTGCATTATATTCATTGATTTTTGGTCCAAAATGACATCCGAGAACATCAAGCAATCATATCGCTCATTGGTGGTTTTAGAGTCAAACCCAACCTTCTCTTCAGGTTTTCCTATGACAGAGGAGGAAGGAAGGACAAACAGAGCTTGAAAATGCTCTATCTGCACTGATTTCACCTCAGAGCACAAAAATAGAGTTTGCACCAAATCAATGCACAACCGGCCCTCTGTAGGCCTTGCCGGCCATCAGTAATGCACGGCCGGCCCTTGGTGTGTGGCTAGCAGTGCAGTTTTGTAGAAATAGAGGCAGTGGTTGAAGGTGAAATAGAGGCAGTCTGGGGTAGATAGAGCAGCTTTTAGGGGACGCACATGCAACCTCCATCCATCTTCCGTCATGCACATATCAAATGCGCTTGGTTATTTAATTGTTGTAATATTTAATTAGCCTAATTAGTTATAGCTAATTAGTTTGTGTTGTAATATTTAATTAGCTTAGCCTAGTTAAATTCTTAATTAATTAGCTTAGATAGTTAGTTAATTACTCATTTCAAGTGTTATAATAATTAGTTAATTAGTTTATCCATTTATTCAAGTTTCGTAATAATTAGATTAGCCTAATTAGCTTAGCATAGCTTAGCTTAGCTAGTTAGCTTATTCATTCGGAGCCTCCTTCGCGAGGGCGTAATGTTTTAATAAGTGTGCGTGCGTATATGTATGTATTTCAATCCCACATCTTTCTCCCTTTTATTTAATCACTTTTGATGGTTAGATTAAGGACATGTTTTGATTAGCATATCATATTCATTCGTATTGCATGCACCGAGACTCGGTGCATCATTTAAACTGCATTGCAATTTCAATACTTTTTTGAACATGCGTTTAATCGCATGTTTTTTAAATCAAATCATATGCCATATTAGCAGCTGAGCCTATTAATTGCATATTGCATGTGTTGCATTAGATACTTAACATAGTTAAGAATCATGCATTATTTTCTAACTCATATTTTCCTAGCTTGGAGTACTAGGTAAGTTTTTACGCTTTAGCATACTTGCATAAGTGTGAATGTTTCCATGATTAGCATGTTTGCCATGAAGCTATGTGCTTACTTGCTAAATTGCATAAATGCCTGTGGATGAAGGCTTGTTGTTTGAATTGGAACGATTCAACGAATGTGCGTTTTAAGCACACTTTGTTGAGTGGCAAATCATATTTTAAGCCCACTATGTTTGGTGGCAAATCCGCAAACTTTAAGCCCACTTAAGGTGGAAAATTTAATCCATTTTCGCAAAAAAACTTGAGTTGAATTGTTCCAAATTGAGCAAACTAGTCTATACTTGATTGTGCACATCACATAGTAAAGTTAGTTTAATAATCGGAATAGGAACACATAATGTTTATAAAAAAACTCATATCATGATTAGTAGAGGCCGATCCTTGATTGGGCTAGCGGGGGTGCTCAATTCATGACCTTCCCCCTTCATACCTAAGTTCTCGAGCCGAGGCAACTTTGGTGATGACGGACACATGGCCTTTGGCATGAGTCATGGGTTTCCTAAATTTTTCCAAATTAAAATATTTAGGTAGCGACTCTGTATCTGACAAAACAGTCCAATTTTGGCATGTTTGATTCAAAATCAATTTTCCAAAATGAATTGCCGGATTTGGATTCTTTGGTGTTTATCAGTTTCACAGTTTACTTGTGAGATTAGATTCAGAACCACGGGAGTCGAACTATAGGGCTTTCTTTCAACCTTTTGAAAGGAGGTGCAAAAAAAGGCGAGTCCACAGTTTCTAGCGACTATGCTGGGGACTTAGAGAACTTGACTCGAACTCAATGATATGTTATTTTATCTACACTTATGTGTTTCTTTGCATTTGTATTTGCATCGATGCGCCTAAGTCACAGTGTTTGCCATTTGCTATTTCTAAGCGGTTTGCTGGAGGCTTGCTTGGAAAAGCTTGCCAAAAGGCTAACCGGTTGCGAGCTTTGCCACGATGGGAACACAACCCTTGGATTTGGACTACCGCTGTACCGTTTGATCCTCCTTTCATTTCTCGGTGTTAGGTGTGAGAGGTATATTAGGTAGTCTTGCTGAGGTACCCTTTTTGACCAACCGACCTAGTTGCATATCGAAAAGAATAGAGACTGTTCGAAACTAGGACAGGTTGCTTACCGAAGTGCAGGAATTGCATGAAACCACTTGTTTTGCATAGTGAAACCTTGGCTCCTAACAAAACTAGAACATGGTAACCCTACCCATCATAGGGGTGTTTTGGCTCTCAATTAACTAGTATGTGCTTTACAGTGAAACTATACAGGAATGTGCATATCAGTTGCGAGTTTGGTATCTGATTTTGGGGTAGAATTCAGCAAAGAGTACAGTCATTCAACTATGCTCATATCTGTTTTAGTGAAATCAGGCTGAGATGCTGTCTGTTTTCTCCTTTGCTAGGTAGTCCTGGAACTATAGCTTCAGACGGCTCCGATATCCCTTGGGTACTCTGGACTAGTGTCGATAGGCTTTGTCAAAATCAAGAGCAACTAGTGTTTCCTTTGCCGGTGGCAGGGCCAAAAAGGACCAAACAGGGCTCACTGGTTCCACTGATCTGACAGTCACCAGTTAGATCACCTTTGGCAACTTAGCAGATCCGTGATGAAACAGAGTCCAAAAGAAGTTGCAGCCATGATAGCGTCATTAAACCAGGGAATCTCCATGTAGGATGAGACCAATGCTGAAATGCAACGCCCATCTGGGGCACCTACCACAATCCAGTCTCGGGATCCCACTGAACTTTGATCTACCTTCGTCAACTAAAAATTTGCAAGGTCCGGATCCTCAAGAATGGTTGGCTCAAGCTCGAGTTTTCAGATCTCTGGTTCATCCTAATGAGAGGCTTTATCCCCTTGATACTAATGATCTCAATCCGACCTCGGTAAAAATTGCTAACCTTGAGAAGTAATTCAAAAAGGCACAGGGCCTTAACTCCATTCCTGACATTGAGGATGGGTACATCGAGGCTGCCGTAAGACTCCTAAACAGGTTCAAAATGCCACGCATTGACCGTTTCGATGAGTTTGGAGATCCTATGGTACATATCCGGATTTTCTTGGACGTTCTGAAACTGATGGGTCTGACTAAGCCTCAGAAACTCTCTCTGTATGGAAGAACCCTGTCGGGTATAGTAGCCACTTGGTATGCCAAGTTAGAGGATATAGTGAAGCAAAACTGGGAAGAGATGGCTGAGGCATTTATCAATCAGTACTCTTACAATACCCAACTTGAAATGACCATTCAATATCTTGAAGCAATCCACCAGAATCCTAGAGAACCTTTTGTGGAATTTGTTGCAAGGTGTAGAGCAAAGGCAACACATATGACAGACCGACCTTCTAAAAGGGACCAAGTGCGAATAGTGGTGCAGAACCTTGAGCCTGATATACTGCAAAAGTTAATAGTTGCACCACTATTCACTTTCAAAAATTTGCATGAATTAGGGGTTCAAATTAAGAGTGCATTTAACAAAGGGATTATTCCTAGAACAAGCGAACCAACCAGGAGGGTGTTTTTCGGGAGTACCAATGCTGGCGGTAGCATTATTTCCAAACCCACTGAAATCAATACCATCACCAATCCCAAAACTGCCAACCCTTTTACCATGACCAACCCACAAACAACCGGCCCAACCCGAGCTCAAGGCAGAACTTTCACCCCCTTCTATATGAGCCTAACTAGCGCACTAAAAGTCTTGATAGAAAAGGGTATCTCAAAGCCCTTGATCCCCAACCTCTTCCTGACCCACTCCTTGCCAGATATAACCCCACCAAATATTGTGTATATCATCAGCAGCGCGGTCATGGCACTGATCGTTGCTACTGCTTTCGTCATGAGGTCCAGAATCTCATCGACAACTAGATGATAGCTCCACCTCAAGACCCGATCGACCAAGTACCTCATCTATACCTCAACCTAATCCATACACTACCATCCACTTACAATCCCAGCATATACATCTCCCCAGCCCATTTAAATAAGCTTGAGGTGTTCATTCCAGAAAGCACAGACTTGTGCATGATGAATGCACTTGAACCCCATCATCTCAAACCCACGAACCCACTACTTCTGAGCTAATGAGCATGATTGAAGATCTTCAGAGAACTGTGGTAGATCTAGCCTTTGGGGTTTTGGCTTCATCATCGACCACATCACATGCCAGAAATTTCACGCCAAAATGCTCCCCAATTTTAGGGTGAGCTGCAAGTGAAAATGGCCAACCTAAAGTTATCTCAGGTCTGGGCAATGACATGTCGACAACAACTAGGCTCCGCTCTGATATAGCGACCCAATCCCTTGGCAAAGTGAAGGCAAGTAGTAAGAACAAGGTCGGGGCAAGTATCGATCCTTACAAATATCTTCAATGGGCTATTAAGGTTTTCATGATTGAAGGACTGAACAAACAGCAAATGCTCGCAGTTGTTGCAAAGACTGTGGATGACACTTTTGCTATTCAAGATGAGAGCATACTGAGTCAAGGGGCAAGCCGGGAATAGGGATGTCGTACCAGAAATGCCCCTTTCAGCTCCAATCCTACACTTGGAAGAGATCATCAAACGTAGTCAGCACCTGCCAACCCCTTTGCCGGAACATCCAACACAACTTCACAAACCTCAAGCCATTAGGCCCGAGGTCAGAGTGTCTTGACCCCGCTTTACATGACCTTATCCAAAGCCCTCCAAATCCTCGTAGGACAAGGCCATCTCAAACCCCTAGACCCTCGGCCTCTCCTGGATCACCTTCCAGCCATGCATAATGCTGCCAAGTACTGTGCCTTCCATCAACAACCGGTCATGACACTGACGATTGTTATCATCTTGGCCATGAAGTTCAAGATCTGATTGACAATGAGGTCACCGTCGCACCAGGTCCTACAAAGTCTATTGGCACATGATCAATGAACTGGAGGGATAATGTGACTATGTGATTGGGGAGGAACCACCTCCTGATGGCACTCATTTTTACTCTAGATATGGCGGATGACACACACTATTTTAAGCAATTTGCATATGCTGTTTATTGTACTTTCTGACTTGGGTATCGAGTCCATTCTATTGTGTTGTATTGAGTCTGTCTTGTTGTATCGAGTCAGTCCGGTTGTGTTGGAGTTAGATGATCTCGGGGGTGTTATCTCAATCGTCACTATCTTGTTTTGTGTTTGTCTTTTATACTCTTTCTTTTGCGTTTGTTTCTGCCATTGAGCCAGTTGCGCTAGAAGATCTGAATGAAACGACAGAGATTTTCACCTACTTTTCTGTGCCTTAAAATCATTGCATTGACCCAAGTTTTTCAAAACTTTTCTAACACTATAATGAAAACAAAGAGGGAGGAATTCCTCGGGATTTGCAAAAATTTGATCAACTGAGAGGAAGAGAGGCATGCTAAGCCCTTAATGAATGAGATCATGTTTGTTAATATGAGTATTGAGAAGGATCCTGGCTTGCTCTAGATTGGTTCTGCATTGTCTTCAACGCGAGCGACTAGTCATTTTCTTAAAAGATTTCAAAAAAAGTTTTGCGTGGTCCTACGAAGACATGCATGGAATTGCTCTCAGGATTGTACAACATAGGATCACTCTCGGCCTCAAAACTCAATCCCTTTGATTTCAAATTTTGGTTCAGAATGTTCAATGATCAATCACAATATAAGGCTTGTATGGCCGGATTAGAAGCAGCCCTTGAACCAGGGGCAAGAAGGTCAGATCGAGAACATCAAATGTCATCAAAGGGAGCTTTCATAGCTAAATGAGAAGTAGCCCTTGAACTAGGGGCAAAAAAGGTCAGATGTGCTCAAAGATTCAAAAGATAAGTCATTTCACAAACCAATGAAGACTGGTAAGAAAGCCAAATCCAAGAAATGGAGAGAAGAAAGTTTATTGCCAAAGGACAATCGAGCTCCTATCCACAACACTAAGGGCAAAATCAGACCTGATTGGATGGACTCCTACATCATCAGCGAACAGCAGCTATTCTATTGTATTGAGATGGCTTCGAGATCTCAAAACCATTCAACATGGACAAGTTAAACTTTTTAATCCTTGAGTGCCTCGTTGGGCTGAAAACCAGGAAGGGCGACCCAGGCAAAAGTTAGAGCAAAGAAAAGAGAAAGAACCAAAAAGGAAAAAATGGAAAGAAAAAAAAAAAGAAAGAAGAAAAGAAAAGAAAAGAAAAGAAAAAGAAATGAAAAGAAAAGAAAAACTAATCTCACAAGGTTGAAAACCTGGAAGGGCAGCTTTGGAAAAAGTTAGAGCGCAAAAGGAGAGTGTTAATACCCGAGTGTACCTTAACCCCGGAACTACATACGGCCTGATTCCCGTCTGTGGGATACGTACGCAACTTCATCCTGAAGTTCGACCCCAATCATTTTCATCCTACTTGGGTCATCCATGTTGATTGGTTTATCCTTGTTCAAACTCAGCTATCTTATTCATGTGCAAATTGGCCTATCTTCATTAAAATTCGGGTGTCCTATTCCGTTACAAGATTTAGCTGCGAGACAAATCAAATTCAGATATGAGATTGTGCATCTCGAGAGTAAATTCTATGTTGGTTAAGCAATGGCCATTTGCAAAAATAGTTTTGAAGATTTTTAGTGAGGTTGACTAGTTTTCTCAAAAATTATTCCATTTTTCCAAAAACTGGACCATTTCTTGGACCCAAAAAAAGAAAATTTTCAGTGCTCACAACCTAACTTGCATGATTTTAAAGTAGAAAGTTGAACAAGCATGTTAATCTAACTCTCATGTTGGTCAAAATTGTTTTAGTAGAAAGCCAAAAACAAAAAATGGTCAAAATGATGAACTAGGGGGCATGGTCAAGTCAAGTTTTCTGTCTTTTCCCTAGAAAGTCCATTATCAACGTACTCGCCAGAAAGGGCACAATTGAAGTTAGCCTCAGGAGCCAAAAGCTCTCTCATTCTCCAAGCAATGAGATACCAAGCCAAGTGCGCAGCACAAACTGAAAATGGAGCTGGATATTCGATTCCCTTATTTGGATGATTACACCCAAATTAGCGTCTGACCCGGAATGGGGACGTAGAAAACACAGCGTGTGAGACCAATCAATTGTATGCATGGCTGGTGGGACATGTTGTAATTCATCTCGATCAAGCTAAGCCAAGGGCATCGTCAATCGATGTCAGTTGCAGATCTGTTGCACATCCATTCACATCACGACCCCTCTATGGGAGAGCTCACTAATTGTGAGAGAAAGAAGGAGAATCTAGTAGAATACAAAAGGCAAGAGCCCACAACTTCCTGCTTATCCATCAACCACCCAGGGTAGAGATGAAAAATAATAAGAGAGATTAAAGAACAGAGAGATGTGTGCTAAGAGAAAAAAATGAGAAAATGGCTTTTCAGAGAAAAAGAGATTGAGTGCCAAAGTGATGTGAGAATCACAAATAAGAAAGGGTGGAAAACAATACCTGGAGGAGTAGGCTCTCCATGAACCGAGAGGTCTTTCGTCATTGGAACATATCCGAGTGTTGTGTTTGTTGTTTTTGTTTGTTTTGATTCTTGTTTGAGTCGTTTTGAGTATCAATAGATGTGTTTAGGTTGTTTTACTTTGTTTTCCCTTTATTGAGTCGTTTTGACTGTGGTCAGTACTAGGCTCAATACCTGGTCAAGAACTCTTTTTCAATTTCAATTTCAAAAAATAAATCGTTTTGTGCACAGAGTGCCGTGCCATTCTCAACATATGTGCAAAACAGGATTCTTTATTTCATAAAGTGCAAGGTCCACCCCCGATCAAGAGAGAACAATCGAATCAAGACCTATCTGAAGCTATATGGGTTCCAGACTATAAAGCAAAAGAAAAGAGGGAAAATTAGAGCATCTGAGTGTGTTTCAACTTTAGCAAATTCCAAGTCTGCATTGCAGATGCACCTTTGCCAGGCCTCGCCATTGCTCTAGAATATAAGTGTACCTCGACCCTGAGTTCAAGCCCGCTTCAAGTTAGAATGGCAATTAAAGCAGCATGCAAATGTTACCTCTCGCCAATATGAACAGGGTGTATTCTTTTTGAGTTGAGCATGTTGTAAAGTCCTCCGAGAGGTAAATCGGAGGCACCAAAGCACATATTCAATTCTCTTCTATTGCGTAGAATGTACACTTTCATATACACTTATGTTGCATACATACCTCGTATCGTTTATGGTTCATGCATAAAATATGCAACATACTTTCAATGTCGCATAGAATCTGCTCTTGATTTATGCATAGAACATGCAACATGCTTTCAATCTTTTGCATAGAACATGCTCTCATTTTGCATAAAACATGCTCTCATTTTGCATAGAATATGATCGTATCTTTTGCATAAAACATGCTCTCATTTTGCATAGAACATGCATCGCACTATTTTATGCATCTTACTTGCACTATGTTTGTGCATTTCATCGCACTATTTTGTGCATCTTATTTGCACTATGTTTGTGCATTTCACTTTATATCGCACTATCCTGTGCACTTGCATAGCACTATCTTGTGCATTTCGAATTATATCGCACTATCATGTGTACTTGCATAGCACTATCTTGTGCATTTCATCTTACATCGCACTATTTTGTGCATTGCATAACATTGTCTTGTGCACTTCCCCTCACGCTATCTTGTGCATTTCATCGCACTGTCTTGTGCATTTCATTTTACATCGCACTATTTTGTGCATTGCATTTTTGTATAGGACTATTTTGTGCATTCATTCACCCTCAATCGAACTGTCTTGTGCACCTTGTTTTTTTTTGTTATATCACTCGCACTGTCTTGTGCACTCCTTGGTCTGGGAGACCTTAAATACGCTGAAGGTACAATTCCTTTAGTGTTTGTCGTGCTCGAATGAATTTCGGTGGTCTAGTATAGCCACTTGCCTGTGTTTGCGGTGAGTTCCTAGGAGATCAACTGAGATGGTAGAAACTAGAGTTCGAATGGCCGAGGCCTAGAACGTAAAAGTTCAGAATTTTTGAGACTAAAATCTAGTTTAAATACCCAGGGGTGTATCCTCGGCTTGAAATTTGTATGGCAGCCCCATAGGTTGAGGTAGCGTGTATGCGCCTCAATTCTGGATACTGAACCAACCTAGTCTGTCACCCTGTTAGAGAATAGGGAAAATTGCAAACACAGTCAGGGAGAAAAGTAGTACCTATGGTTCAACCAAAAAAGGAAAAAAAAAATAGAAGATCCCCAACAGCATAATGTGAGTCATCACCAATTGCCTCTGTAAGGTACTTTCACTTCCTAGCTACTACATTGCATTTATTATCTATTGCATCACATCTATCACTTCTATTACATATAGAATTTATTACATACATCTATTGTATCATACCATTTTATTGTCTGCATCCTTTCCATGTTAAGTTTGGTTTAGCATGTGCCTATACCTTTTCATGTTAAAACATAGCTCTGTATGTGTACGTGCCTATTCTGCAAGAATTGTGGTCTGAGGGTTTCGGTACCTTTTTTGCGTTAGACATGGTTTGGTTTGTGTCCATGCCTTTTTTAGGTAAAACGTGGTTCAGCCTACGCCTTATTCACTGCATCCATTGCATCGTACTTTGTTTTGTTGCATTCAGTATTTAGGATCATTATCTTTCCTCAGCAGATCATTCCTCACTTATATCATCCCACCCAATTACTTGTACTCCTTCTCTTTCTACGAAAAACATAGTTCTGTATGTGCATGCGCCTATTCTGCAGGAATTATGGTTAGAGTGCTCCGAAACCTTTTCTATATAAAACGTAGTTTGATTTGCATTGCCATCCTTTATGATATTTGTGTTTTTTGCATTGCTTGTGGTTTGATTATTTTGTTACATTCTATATCATTTGCATTGTTTCGTTTTGTTGTGTATCATTCACATTCTGCCCCTGAACTACGTTGGTTTGATTCCTTACAAAGGGATACATAGGCAACTCTCGGGTTCAACCAACTGCATCTACATTTTGTTTGTTTGCCCAAGTCTTACGGCCTTGTCAAAATGGGTCGTCTTTGGGGTTTGACATTCACTCACGTGATTTCATGACTTCGAGCTTTGTCAAAGAGGGGCAACTGTAAACACCGTATTTTTGACCGCCCTTAAGACTTGGGCGCTTTATTCCAAACACCCGATGATGAAAGTTACACCGTGCAATCTTTTGAATTCTCAGCAGAGAGATTTGGATTCAAGCTCTAATCCCAAATCTTACACCCCATTTTGGACCAAAACTTTTTTGACCAAAATTATTTTAGACCTTAAAACCCTTCTTTCAAAATATTTTTCCAAATGCTTCTACGATGTTTCGAGGCTCGCATTTCGTTAAAAATTGCACTTTTCGGTAAACCGAGCAAGGACAAAGTGGAACTAAATGGAAGAGAGGTGAACTCTTTGAAAAAAATCTTTAAAACATCTTATTTAGAGGTTTGAAGTTGAAGAAAATTGAGGAGAGGAAAGAAACCTAGTTGGGGAAAAAGTTAGGCATAAACCATTGAGAGATAACTGGACAGCTTCACTAAATCAGGTCTATCTTTTTGTACACTTGGACTTAAGTTGTGAAGCCACCACCATTGAGGGAGATATGGCTGGTTGAAGAATCTCCTAAAGCCGAGTTCGGATGAGGGAGATATGGCTAGTTGAAGTTAGGCATCAATCTGGTTAAGCCAAAACTGAGCAACCTTTCCTAAAATAGGCATATCTCTTAGCACACTTAGAATTTTGATGTTAGGCCACTTCCATTGAAAAGTAGACTTCCAGGGCTTCAATTTAGGCTCAAGAATGACTTGCAAAGGAGTCCGGATGATGAAGATGTGCTTGTTTAAAGTTGGGCCTAAATGCAGATTTTGAGGACCGACCGTAGATCAGTGAAGTCCAGCCGGGCTTCAATGGCGTTAGACAGACAGTTGGCGGGAATTGAACAAATATCTTTTTTTTGAAGATATTTATGATATTTTTGGCTCAAATTCTATAAATAAAGCATCTTCCTTCAGAATTCAAGGTTAGAAAAATTTCAAAAAGACTTTGAAGAGCAAAAAGGACCTTCTCCCTCTTCCTTATTCCTTTAACCTTCAAACCTTTTTTGAGCTATGCATATACAATACATACGCCATTGCACACCATTGGAGCTTGTTCTTGAAGCTTTGTTAAGATTTCAAACTAAGTTTCATAAAGTTGAGGGTGCTGGAATCAAGTTTGTTAACTAAGAGCTTACCTCTCTTTCAAAGGCATAACTTTGCACTTTCTTCTTTCATCTTCTTCTACTCTTTTCCTCTATTTTTCTTGTCTTTACATGCTGATTTTCAGGGTTGAAAAAGGCTGAAAAATGTGATTTAAAGGTTCCAAAAGTGGAGGGGTTAGCCACCCCTCCTTAGTCTTGCTTACTAGTTTTGTACCTCATTGTTATCTTTTGGTGCTCTTTTAACATGATTTTAGCCACTGTTTTGAGGCTATTTTTGGACTGTTTTTGGGCTATTTTTGGAGGCTGAATGTGTTTTAGAAGTCTCAAAAGTGGAGGGGTTAGTCACCCCTCCTTAGCTTTGTTTACTAGCTTTGTGCCTCCTTGCTTTTGGCTTTGTTTTGTGCTATTTTAACATCATTTTAGCTATTGTTTTTCGCATGTTTAGGGGCTATTTTAGGGCTGTCTTAGCCTTTAAAATTGTTTCATGCTTTGATTAGTTTGCGTGTTATCTCATATGTTCATATACATAGCTCATTGCATGTTTGTTCTAGCTTTTCTTTAAGTAATTTCCTTGTTTAAGAGCCTCATTTTAATAATCAAATTACCATTTATTACTTTCATTTGTGAGTTGTTTCAAATGGTTGATGGTTGTTCAACACATGAACTAGAGTTTTGCGCTTAATGGCTTAATCTCTACAGAGATTCATTGTCAACGGTATAATCTCTCTTTCATGTTGAGAATTACTTCCCATTTGACGCTTCTATCATTTTAAAGGACTTAATCACCATGGACAAATGGACCAATGAATTGCAAGGCCTAAAACAATTGGTTTAAAATATGGATCAACACACCTAAACAAAAATGGTTTAAGTAGCTTGAACTTGGCCGGACATCATGCCAAGTTCCTTGTGTCAAGGGTCATCAAACACCAATCCATGGTGTTCTTGATGTCCTTGAAGCATCTTAACTTCATTTTTTGAGTTCATTCCATGACAAAAAGGAAAGGGTGGTCTTTTGCATTACATTCAATTATTTTTGGTCCAAAATGACATCCGAGATCATCAAGCGATCATATCGCTCATTGGTGGTTTTAGAGTTAACCCCAACCTTTTCTTGAGGCTTTTCTATGATAGAGGAGGAAGGAAAGACAAATAGAGCTTAAAAATGCTCAATATGCATTGATTTCACCTCAGAGCACAAAAACAGAGTTTGCACCAAATCAATGCACAGCCGGCCCTTTGTAGGCCCAACCAGCCATCAGTAATGCACAGCCAGCCCTTGGTGTGTGGCCAGCAATACAGTTTTGCAGAAACAGAGGCAGTGGCTGAAGGTGAAACAAAGGCAGTCTGGTGCAGACTGAGCAGCTTTCAAGCGACGCGCATACAACCTCCATCCATCTTCCGTCATGCTCATATCAAATGCGCTTGGTTATTTCATTGTTGTAATATTTAATTAGCCTAATTAGTTGTAGCTAATTAGTTTGTGTTGTAATATTTAATTTGCTTAGCCTAGTTAAATTCTTAATTAATTAGCTTAGATAGTTAGTTAATTACTCATTTCAAGTGTTGTAATAATTAATTAATTAGTTTAGCTATTTATTCAAGTTTCGTAATAATTAGATTAGCCCAATTAGCTTAGCATAGCTTAGCTTAGCTAGTTAGCTTATTCATTCGAACCCTTCTTCGCGAGGGCGTAATGTTGTAATAAGTGTGCGTGCGTGTTTGTATGTCTTTCAATCCCACGTCTTTCTACCTTTTATTTAATCACTTTTGCAGGTCAGATTCAGGACATGTTTTGATTAGCATATCGCATGCTTACATCCATTCATTCGTATTGCATGCATCGAGGCTTGGCGCATCATTCAAACTGAATTGCAATTTCAATACTTTTTTGAACATGTGTTTAATCGCATGTTGTTTAAATCAAATCATATGCCATATTAGTAGCCGAGACTATTAATTGCATATTGTATGTGTTGCATTAGAACTTAACATAGTTAGGAATCATGCATTATTTTCTAACTCATATTTTCCTGGCTTGGAGTACTAGGTAAGTTTTTATGCTTTAGCATACTTGCATAAGTGTGAATGTTGCCATGATTAGCATGCTTGCCATGAGGCTATACGCTTACTTGCTAAATTGTATGAATGCCTGTGGGTGAAAGCTTGTTGTTTGAATTGGAATGATTCAACGAATGTGCGTTTTAAGCCCACTTTGTTGAGTAGCAAATCATGTTTTAAGCCCACTATGTTTGGTGGCAAATCTGCAAACTTTAAGCCCACTTGAGGTGGCAAATTCAAATCATTTTTGCAAACAAACATGAGTTGAATTGTTCCAAATTGAGCAAACTAGTCTATACTTGATTATGCGCATCACATAGTAAAGTTAGTTTAATAACCGGAATAGAAACACATAATGTTTATAAAAAACTCATATCATGATTAGTAGAGGCCGATCCTTGATCGGGCGAGTGGGGGTGCTCAATTCATGACCTTCCCCCTTCGTACCTAAGTTCCCGAGCCGAGGCAACTTTGGTGATGACGGACACGTGGCCTTTGGCACGAGTCATGGGTTTCCTAAATTTTTCCAAATTAAAATATTTAGGTGGTTGTAACAGCGCCCGCGTGGGCCTCGTGCTACAGTTCGGGCTCGATTTGTGTCACGGTTCTTAATCTGAACCAAAGAGTCCGAATCCGGCAAATCGTTTTGAGAAACAGATTTTTGAAAAAGTAGTGCCAAACATGGACTGCTTTGCCAGATACAGAGTCGCCACCTAAATATTTTAAAATGGGAGAATTTAGGAAACCCTGACTCGGTGCCGAAGGCCACGTGTCCGTCATCACCGGAGTTGTCTCGGCTCGGGAGCTTGGGTACGATCGGGGAAGGTCAGCTATGAGCACCCCCTTTCGCCCAGTCCGAAGACCGGCCTCTACTAACCGTGATATCCGTTTTTGAAAACTTTACGTGTTCTTATTCTGATTATCAGCCTAGAATTACTATGTTATGCGCACAGCAAACAAGTATAGACTAGATTGCCTAATTTGGAAATAAATATTGCATATCCGTTCGGTTTGAAAATGCTTTGGAATTTGCTACTCGCAAGTAGGCTAAAATACGGATTTCAACGAGTTTTTCCAACTCAAACAACCCAACCTTCACCCACAGGCATTCAAAACAGTTTAACACATAAGCATCTAGCCACATGTTAAGCATGCTGTCATGGCAATATTCACACTCATGTGATATGCTAAAGCGGAAATACTTACATAGTACTCCGTGCCAAAACAAAGAACTTGTTAGCAAACATGCATGATCCAAGTCCATGTTAAGTGCCTAATGCATCGCATACAAAGTGTTGTTAGAATAGGCTCGGCTATCCTAAACATGTCATGTGAAAATGCACAATTATCACGTATTCAGTTTGGGAATTGAAGTATTGATACAATTAGCGTGATATACCGAGCCTAATGCATGCAATACAAATGCATGGATGCACACATGCATAGCATAAGGTATGCTAAATTAAACGTGCCCTAATACTAACCATTAAAGCGGGTAAGTAAAAGGGAAGAAAGAAGTGAGGTTGGAAGACATACACACCACCCACACACACTTATTACAGAGTTGCCCTCGCTCGGAGGGACCGAATAAATATTACAAATTAATTAACTACGCAAGCTAATTAATATTACAAATTGCCTAATTTAATTAACAAATTAAATAGACTAATTAAAACAGGAAAACGCCTTGGGAACCGCGCCGCCATGCGCAAGCTGCCTCTGTTTTCCTTCTTTCACTCCTCTGGAGGCTGTCAAAACCTCAGGGTTGCATCCCTAGGCACTGGGGAGTACCACCGGCTAAGTGGAATCACCACCGGCACTGGTATATGTCCATCGGCACAAAATTGAATCTGTCGGCAGAGAAAAGGTTGCCGGCCGGCACCTTACACTGCCGGTCGGCAAAGAAAGTCTGCTGGACCTGCAACTCACAGCAACAGAGGGCAAAACAAGGCATGGCAGCACAATTCAAGGCATGTATGCATCAACCATATCCCTTATCATTGTAATGACTCAAAGGGGCATGTGCCTCGATTCTCGGACCACCAATCACGCATTTCCATGCGTGATGGCCCAAAGAACCAAGCATGCAACTTTGATTTCAAATGTATACAAACCAATCAAACAAAACTCCTAATCCCTATCACCCAAGTCGAGGGACAAGGAGTGCATGCATGATGCAATGCAACCTAGGCGTACAAGCTAAGGATGCAACATGGCATGGCAAGGCACTTATGCAAGCATACAAGCATACATATGGCAATGCAAATGGATGGCAAGATGGACTTATACATGAATTAGGCAACTCTAATAAGGCCTAAAACAGTGGCCATAATGACCAAAACAAGAAGCCAAAACACATGCGCACATACACATGATGGAAGGCCTACACTTAGGCACAATTTAAACAACCCTCAAGCACACTTGAAAGGGATAAACAAGAGCAATTAGTATGCAACATAAGCATTGAAATCATGTCATAAAATGATGCCAAATCATATCAAACAAGACAAGCAAATGCATGCAAGCATGGTCTAAGTACTTGAGGCAAGTCATGAAGCTTTGAAGCATGTTTTATCACAACAAACATGGCATGCATTAGGCAACCTAAAACAGGTTTTTAGCACATAACATAAGGCCCAAAAGACCACTTAGATGGCATCTAGATGGCTCAAAAAACAAAGGCATGCAAAGGCACCAAAACATGAAGCATTGCTACACAAGCTTATGAGACATTAAAGAGGCATGCAAGGTAATCAAACAAGCATGGAAATGGGACTGAAATGGCATATAGAATGATCCCAAATCACCAAAACAATGCAAAGATGCTATGCTACACATGCACATGCTCAAGGCCAACAAGCCTAAATACAAAGGAGCTATATCAAGCATGCCAAAATCAACCCAAATACTTATGGACAGATCTAGAACATGGCAAAATAAGCACATAATCTTCACAAGACTAAGCCTAAAACATGCTCCAACAAAGGCTAACAACCTAAGACATGTTAAGGTATAAACAAGGCATTACATGGCAACTATGCTAAGCATGCATGGAGTTCCAAAACCAACTCGAAATCATGTTATATTATGGATATATAAGCATGAAAAACAAACCAAACATGCTCAACACACACTCAAGCATAGGCTTCCTTAAGAGGTCAAAATATGCCCTTTTCAAGGACAACAAGGAGAGGGGGTGGCCCTCTCCTTCTTGGGACTTCAAAACATCATCTTCACCACTGAAATCCCTCAAGATTTCAGTGGTGAAGAGACCTCAACACCAAAATCCCGGAGCTAACACAAAATGGCTCAAAATGAGGCCTTTTGAGGCCTAAGGGTGGTCAAAAACCCTCAAACAACAAAACACTCTTAATAAACAATAAAGAGGGCCTAAAAATAGAACTTTTTTATGTTATACAATAATCACAAAAACAACTCTAAGATAGGTATAAAATCAATGCAAAAATGGGGGAAAAAGGGACTAGAATCTCACCTTTGAAGACCCCTTCACAAATGGTTCTCCAATGGCCTCCTTGAGCTTGAATCCAACACCAAAACTTCAAAACAAACTCTTTAGAACCTCAACTCCAAGAGGAAGGTGAAACACTAGGTGTTTGTGTGCAATAGTAAGACACAAAGCACCTAGTGAACAAAATGAGAGGGAAAGAGAGATAGAATGTGTATCTCACCCAAACCCTAGAACAAGAGCTCAACAATGGCTGTTTTACTCTCAAAATATCCTAAGTCTCTAACCTAGCCTCTCCCTTTTTGCCTTAGAGAGAGCTTCTCTCTATAAGCCTCTTGTAAAGCTTACAAGACAAGCTTTGCAAGAGGGAGATCCCTCCATACACGTGTATGGAGGGGAGCAAAAGCAATACAGCTGTCTAAAAATATCTGCAAAAGCAGATGAACAGCAATCGGCCGGCCAAAAATGCCATCTTGGCCAAAAAGAGTGCCGGTCGGCAACAAATAGTGCTGACCGGCAACAAAGAGTGCCGGCCGGCAAACTATATTGCCGGTGGCAGCAAAAACCAGCCGGTGGCATCTAGCCACTGCCGGTGGTGGGTGGGGATGGTCTACAAGCCCCACCCTACCTCTCAAAGGCAAGATGCAAGTGTTTGGTGCAAAACCAGACACTAAACGGTCAAATTCGGGGATCCTGAGGTATGGAGCGCGAGCCGAGACCTCCGGGAACTCCAAACGAACACAAACATGGATAATCACCGAGTGTTCAAACGGTGACGTCCAAGTCTTGAGGACGGTCAAAAATGGGGTGTCTACAGTTGCCCTTCTTTGACAGAACTCGAAAGTCATAACAATGACGGGAGTGAATGTCAAAGCCCAAAGACGACCCATTTTTGACAAGGCCGAAGACTCAGACAAACATACAAGACAAATAAGATATGCGCCCGGAGGCAGGGGCAAAATGCAAGACAATGCAGGGAGCCGAACATAACTTATGATCATGCAAAGAAAGCTGTAATGAAGCAAACATGCGACGATTTTAAGCTAGCATACCAAACTACACTACAATGCAGAAAGGATGTAAGAGAATTATGGAATTCTCAATACGTCTCACTCGGGAGATACAATACCTATGCGGCTCGTCTGGTTGCACCAGCTTCAAATGAACCGTACATACAATATCGTGCCTGCAAAGAAAACAAACTTAACAGGTACAATATGGTTAGCAACATGCATGACAATGCAAGAATAGTGGTGTACTCGAAATGCGTGACAGCGCAAAGCAAGTGAGGAGCATAATAATGCTGTGAAAATACGAACATGGGAATGGGGCATGCGGTCTACGCAGGCAACGAAATTGATCATAAGCATGCGGTCTACGCAGGTAATGAAATTAAACATGCGGTCTACGCAGGTAATGGAATTAAACATGCGGTCTACGCAGGTAATGGAATTAAACATGCGGTCTACGCAATCAAAACATGCGGTCTACGCAGGTAATGGAATTAAACATGCGGTCTACGCAATCAAAACATGCGGTCTACGCAGGTAATGGAATTAAACATGCGGTCTACGCAATCAAAACATGCGGTCTTCGCAGGTAATGGAATTAAGCATGCGGTCTACGCAATCAAAAACATGCGGTCTACGCAGGTAATGGAATTAAGCATGCGGTCTACGCAATCAAAACATGCGGTCTACGTAGGTAATGGAATTAAGCATGCGGTCTATGCAATCAAAAACATGCGGTCTACGCAGGTAATGGAATTAAGCATGCGGTCTACGCAATCAAAAACATGCGGTCTACGCAGGTAATGAAATTGAACATGCGGTCTACGCAATCAAAACATGCGGTCTACGCAGGTAATGGAATTAAACATGCGGTCTACGCAATCAAAACATGCGGTCTACGCAGGTAATGAAATTGAACATGCGGTCTACGCAATCAAAACATGCGGTCTACGCAGGTAATGGAATTAAGCATGCGGTCTACGCAATCAAAAACATGCGGTCTACGCAGGTAATGAAATTGAACATGCGGTCTACGCAATCAAAACATGCGGTCTACGTAGGTAATGGAATTAAACATGCGGTCTACGCAATCAAAACATGCGGTCTACGCAGGCAAAACATGCGGTCTACGCAGGCAAAACATGCGGTCTACGCAGGTAAAGAAATTGATTACAAACATGCGGTCTACGCAGGTAATGTAATTAACATGCGGTCTACGCAATCAAAAACATGCGGTCTACGCAGGTAATGGAATTAAGCATGCGGTCTACGCAATCAAAAACATGCGGTCTACGCAGGTAATGAAATTGAACATGCGGTCTACGCAATCAAAACATGCGGTCTACGCAGGTAATGGAATTAAACATGCGGTCTACGCAATCAAAACATGCGGTCTACGCAGGTAATGAAATTGAACATGCGGTCTACGCAATCAAAACATGCGGTCTACGCAGGTAATGAAATTGAACATGCGGTCTACGCAAGTAAAGAAATTGATTACAAACATGCGGTCTACGCAGGTAATGTAATTAACATGCGGTCTACGCAAGGAAAGAAAAGATTACAAACATGCGGTCTACGCAGGTAATGTAATTAACATGCGGTCTACGCAAGGAAAGAAAAGATTACAAACATGCGGTCTACGCAGGCAATGTAATGAGATGCGCAAAACCGCGCAACGGGGTGCAATGCACAAAACAGTGCGACGATTTGAAATGCACAAAACAGTGCGATAGTTTGAAATGCACAAAACTGTGCGCCGATTTGAAGTGCACAAAACAGTGCGACGGTTTGAAATGCACAAAACAGTGTGATGCGCAGAACAGCGCGAACAATTTTGAAATGCACAAAACAGTGCAATGCGCAGAACAGCGCGAGGTTTGAAATGCACAAGACAGTGCGATGCACAAAACAGCGCGAGCAATTTTGAAATGCACAAAACAGTGCGATGCGCAGAACAGCGCAAGGTTTGAAATGCACAAAACAGTGCGATGCGCAGAACAGCGCAAGGTTTGAAATGCACAAAACAGTGCGATGCGCAGGACAGCGCGAGGTTTGAAATGCACAAAACAGTGCAATGCTAAGTGCGACATGCATGCCACACGGAATGTAAATGGGCTTAAATGCGCAACAACGCCCGTATTCCAGAATGCATGACAATGCATGGAATAGAAATGCAATGATGATGCATGAGAAATGTGCACGATAATGCAAAGGGGTGCGTGTTGCAACGCATGTAACACGTGCATAACAATGCAAATGTGTGGCGCATGACAGCGCAATGTAGTGCACCGAAGTAGTGTGATGAACTCGTGCAACACACATGGGGCAACTTTTGAATTTAAAAAAAGGATACAAAAAGGATACACCTTGCATGAATTCGAGTGCCACGCACTGGAGACACGGCCCGAAGTCAAAACGGAGGCCGGTTGAATGTCGGAGATGCACTTTCTTGCACTTTCTTGAGCTATGAAGACCACGAACTTCTCATATGGCCTAAACAAGGCCGTGGGAACCCCACCGGCCGAAAGATGAGGCCACCGGCTGGCCATCGGCACAAAAACAATTCCATCGGCACAAAAAAGTGCCGGCCGGCACAAAACATTGCCGACCGGCAAACAGTTGCTGATGCGGGGCAGTTTTGACTTTTCACCTTGGGTGTTATAAAATAGGGCTTCAAGCCCTATTTCCTCATTTCCTCCACGCCGAAATCCCTTGCTCTCTCTCTATAGAGCTTTTTCCTTTCCTCGTTTCTCCGTTTCTTCGCGTTCTACGCCCGTTTCGTCGTCGGATTCACGTTTCTCTTCGCGTTTCGGACATTTTCGACCGATCACATTCTCGTTTCGGTGCCTCGTTTGGCGTTCTCGCCTTTTCGGGGTTTGTTCCCCTCACTTTCCTCTTCATTTCCGTGCCCTTTCACATTCCGGCCTTCCCGGCCATTTCCGACCTTCTCGGGAGTTGACTTTCCGGTTGACTCTTCGTATTCCGACTCGGTTTTCCTTTTCCGGGCCATTTTCACACCACTCTCTTCATGGCGGACGACATTCCACGTGGCGGGACTCCCCCGGACCACGAGATGGATCCCGGGGTCGAGCTCTTACCACTGAGCGAGCGCCCGTTCGACCCGGCGACCTACCGGCCGGCGATCCACGTTCTGCCCCCAAACGGCCTGCGTCAGTTCCGGAGCTTTGAGAGGTACGCGGCGCCTGAGCTACTACTACGCGAGCCTACCTCCCATCTGTCTTTCAGCACTTCCGAGGTAACTTTTCATCTTCTGCTTTACTTTCTGCAATGTAGGATACAAAACTGCCATAGTTAGTTGTATTCTCTAACTGCTGAAATCTGATATGCCGTAGACCGTAGTTGACTGTAAACATACATACAACTGATATCTGCTTGAGACTGACACATGCACACACACTGCACTAGCCCTGAATCACTCAAACACACTGTACTCACTGTATTCTACTGCACACACACTGGTACCCAGTATTTGTCTGAATCTGTTAGATTTGCACATATGCTACATCTGTTCTGAAACACCCAAACACGCTGACACAGCACACGTATTTTACTGTAAGCACACCGGCACCCGGTATTTGCCTGAATCTGACAAACTTGCATACATGCCATATCTGTCCTTTCAAAACTGCATTTTGAATGTTGTCTTGCAATTGTCATTTTCTGTTTGCAGGAGGGTTCCCATACCATTCGCGGGTATGGGAATACTGGTGCACGGGAGTGGTATGATGAGCTCCCTGATGCGGTCCAACGCATCGTGGACCGGGCGGGCTTCGGCACCTTCTACCGAGGGCTTTCTAGGTTGTCCACATGCAGACCTCTCCTTGCCGCTCTGGCAGAGAGATGGTGGGACACCACCTATTCTTTCCACTTCTCTGCTACAGGGGACATGACGATGACCCCTTATGACTTCTCGATGCTCACAGGCATCGGGGTAGGGGGTGATCCGATCCCCTTCGACACCGACATGGATGAGTGGACCGCCGCTCAGGTCCATTTACTGGGGGAGGCCCCACCACTAGCTCGTCCAGGCTTCGTGCGGTACTCCTGGTTCGAGACACAGTTCAGGGTTCAGCCCGTTTTGGAGGAGGTACAGATGACCCCAGAGGACGAGGAGAGGTATGCTCGCGGCTTCCTCATGTTCTTGTTCGGGACTACCATCTTCGCCGACCGGGCGAACACCGTGCCTCTCTGCCTTCTCAGCGCACTGGTGGACGTCCGGGATATTCTGCACTATGACTGGGGCGGCGCTGCTCTGGCCACCCTTTACGGGTATATGAGCTCGGCTTCTCGTGGCAGCGGCCAGCTGCTTGGAGGTTACTGGCGAGCTTGGGAGGTACATTTCTTCTCCACTTTTTCATTCCTGTCTCGTACTTTCTGTACTCAGTACACTGCACACACTGTAGTCTGTTTTACACTTGCTGTATACTGTACACACGGCACATACATACATTCTGCTTTACACTGACTGTACACTGCTCACACTGTACACTGCACACAATACACTGCACACAATACACTACACAACACACGGCTCTGCCATTTCTGCTTCATTCTGTATATCCTGCTTTATCCGATGGTCATACTGACATCTGTTTTGCAGTTGTGGGTTTACGCCTACTTTCCTAGGCTTGCCCCCGTGCCAGTCGCGGAGCCTCCTCCGGCTGTCCCGTTTTCGAGTCGCTTCGACGGGAGATGCACCCGGCGACCACGGGAGACATTCGGCTTCTTCCGCCGATATTTTGACACCATCACCCCGGCCGAGGTATGCTTTACTTTCAGTTCATTTAGCTTCGCTTTCCCACTGCATATTTCAATAACAGTAGATAACAAACTATCTGTCACTTTCAGATCACATGGCGGCCATGGGCCTCCTTGCCGTCGGCGATGCGGGGTCGGTTCCGTGGTGCTGAGGAGACCTCGCGTTTCCGGATCTTGCTAGAGGGCCCGGTCTGTCGGGCTTGGTACCTGGGGGAGCATTTTCTACGCCAGACCCGCGGGTTACCTGAGCAGATAGTCCCGGCTCACCCTCCTGCAGAGATGAGGGAGACCGAGGGGCTGACCACTGAGCAGCTGGATGATTACTCCATCGGCTGGGAGGAGGCCGGCTTCCGAGGCACCGGCGACTATCAGGAGTACGTGCGGACGTACCTGATGCGGCCTCTGAGTGGCCGTCGAGCAGAGGGGGCCAGGCCTGCGGCATCGGCGGTTGGGGCCAGAGCGGGAGCAGGGGTTGGATCCTCGAGGAGGGCCCGGGTCCGTGGTAGGGGCGGAGCGCAGGGAGGACGAGGAGCTGGCTGGCCTGCCCTGCCTGCTGTACTGACTTTCCAGGGGCAGGGTGGGTCGACCTATCAGATCCCCTTCGCCCCTCCACCGGCTGGTCACGAGTTCATTGATGTCCCCGACTTACCTCCGGTACGTATTACTGCATTTTTGTACAGTCATTCATCTCAGTTTACTTGATATTCCACAGAATATTGATGCATCTGATACTTTTGCAGGCCTCTTCTGAGTACACCCGTCAGTCGTTGGCGATGAATGCCTCGATGATGGGGATGCTTCAGCGGACTTTTGACCTCCTAGCCGTCTACAGCATACCGGTATGTCCTTCTGACATTGGCCTCAAACCATTCATATACTGATTTGCATAATCTGATGCACGGCACAACACCTGATACGCTGATCTCACAGTATCTGACACACTGTATACACTGCATTCTGCACCGTACCCTGCAATGATAAACTGCTCACAGCATTCACTCACTGTACTCATACACTGCATTCTGCACTATTATACTGCTCACGACATTCATACACTGTACTCACACATTGCATTCTGCATTGCTAAACTGCTCACGGCATTCATACACTGTACTCACACATTGCATTCTGCATTGCTAAACTGCTCACGGTATACTGATGCATTTCCCTTTTCGTGCACTTTTCAGCCTCCTTTCCAGATTCCCATGGCAGGAGGTGCTCCAGCTAGACCTTCTGTCCCTGCTCAGAGGAGAGATGAGGAGGGCAGGATATTTCCCCGTACCAGGGGAGGGCGTACTCACGTCGGGAGTAGCTCGCGAGCTCCAGTCCCGGACGATGACGACGAGGAGGAGTCAGAGGCGGAGGCAGGGTCATCGGAGGAGGAGACCGGAGACAGTTCTAGCTCGGGCTCTGATGACGACGCTGATGATGCTCCTGGACCCTCGTCCAGGAAGAGGACCAGGACGGACTGACAGCCCTTGGAGCGCTTGACATAGATGCAGATTTTTGCTATCTTTTCTTTCTTTTTTGTACTTTTCTTTTTGGTTGGTAGATAGATTACCTTGTACTGCCGCAGGCAGATTTTGTTTCCAAAACTTGTACATTTGAAAAGATAATGAAATGAAACGGACTTTTTATCTGAAAAAAAAGTGTTTACATTTACACATTTCATGCATTGCATCGCATCTCATCGTGTTACACCTCAATGTAAACGAAATTGATTGGTTATTTGAAAATTGAACACTTGCACTTGTAATAATCAGATAACTTAAACAGCCAACAGCAAAATAACCCAAGCAACCCACTGCCTGATTCTGGACACACAGCCCTTACTCTGTTGGGGATTAATCTGCATACAGCCCATAACACAGCATTCGGTTTATTCTGCACATAGCACACCCCGAACAAACAGCCCAATCTGACAAGACGGAGCTCAAAGATGGAACCGGTTGGAGTCGAAACACGTTCAAATGTAGAGAATGGCACAGCATTCCGAGTGTAAATGATTTTTGAAATCGAATGAGGGTTTTTCAAACCGGGATATCGAGCCTACAACTGAACACAGCGGGGAGGACTCAAATACAGGTACACGACCTAAACACGGCGAGACACGCTCGGGAAAGACTTAAAACAAAAGATGAGACCGCCAAATCAAAAGGACACGACACACAGACGCTTTAGCGAAGATGGGGGACCTCGGACCACGAGGAGCCAGTTCAATCTGGGTATTGTTTCCCACCCTTTCTGATTTGTGATCCTCACATCACTCGACTCTCAAGCTCGGATTTTTCTCTCAAAACCCTTTTTCTCGCTTTTCTCTCAACTCACACCTCTCTATTCTTCATTCTCTCATTTTTCATCCCTCCCCGGGGTGGTTGATGGATAAAAAAGAAAGGTGTGGATTCATGCTCAACATTGTTAGCTCACAGCTATTTCTTCTGGCGGGTAGAGCGCCCTTCTGGCAAGTACGTCGATGACGGGGGAAAGACAGAACGCCTGGCTCGACTGTGCCCCTAGTTCATCATTTTAACCATTTTTCGTTTTTGCTTTTCACTAAAACAGTTTTGATCAAAATGAGAGTCGGATTAACGTACTTGTTCGATTTTTGATTTGAAAAGCATGCAAGTCAGGCAGCAAGCACTGAAAGTTTTCCTTTTGGGTCCAAGACAATGGTCCGATTTTGGAAAATGGAATAGTTTTCGAGAAAATGGTCAACTTCAGTAAAAATTTTCAAAAACTATTTTTCAAACAGCTGATGCTTAACAAGCATAGAACTTACCCTCCGGGATGCGCAACCTCGGATCGGAGGCAATGGAAAATTGCCCCTGGTTTGAAGGGGGGTGGGAGGCAACGGAAAGTTGCCCCTAGTTTGAATGGCGGCTCACGGTGGCTTGTGGCAACGGAAAGTTGCCCCTTGTTTGGGATGGTGCCGCAGCAATCTGTAAACAGTCTTCATCGGCGGTGGTCGAGCTCTTGGACACAGAGATGACGAAGACGGTCACAACAAATATATGGACACAGTCGCCTTTGGAGGGTGTTGGCGGCTGGATTTTGAGATGAAATCGAAACCATTGCATGGACTGAGACGCTATGAAAGCGTTGGGGGCTGGACTTCATGATGAAGTTGCCTACGTATCCCAAACGTGGGAATCAAGCCTTACGTAGTTCCGGTTAAGGTCCACTCGGGTATTTTAACCTTCACTTTGTTTGGCTCTCACTTTTGCCAAGGCGCCCGATGCGGGTTTTCGACCTTGCGAGCTTCTTTTCATTTTCTTTTGTTCGTTTCTTTTTCTTTTCTTTTTTTTTTCTTGCTTTTTCTTTTTTTTTTTCTTTTTCCATCTTTCTTTTTGTATTTTTCTCTTTTTTTGTATTTTTCTCTTTTTTTTGTATTTTTCTCTTGCTCTAACTTTTGCCTGGGCCGCCCTTCCGGGTTTTCGGCCCAGCGAGCCTCTCAAAGGGTAAAAATGTAGCAAGTCCATGCCAAATGGTTTTTTTTTTTTTTAAATTGAAGCCTCTCTGTGTCTAGGAGAACGGCTGTTGCACTGATTTGCAGAGAATCCATCAGGGTTACTCTACGAGCTTCTTCCGGCGAGATCTACTCCTTCTGATTCGGCCTTGATGCTTCTTGATCGAAGGCTACCTCAAAACTGGCCACACGGGCCTTTCATGGCGTTTGTCCGTTGAACTTTCTGAACATTCTGAACGGGTTCAAAGTTTGAACGGGTTGAATCTTGAGGCTGAGAGCGATCCTAGGCTGCGCAATCTCAAGAGCGATTCTACACAGGTCTTTGCAGGGCCGCGCAAAACATTTTGTTTTTGAAAGTTTTTAAGAAAGCGACAGATCGCTCGTGCTGAAGACAGTGTGGGACCAATCTGGATCAAGCCAGGATCCTTCTCAGTACTCGCGCCGACAAGCATGGCTTTATTCATAAAAAGGCTTAGCACGCCTCTCTTTCTCTCAAAATGATCAAAATTTTACAAAACCCGAGGAATTCCTTCCTCTTCGTTTTTATCACCGCGGTGTTCAAAAGGTTTGTTTTTTGAAAATCTTAGGTTAATGCAATGAGTTTGGCACACAGGAGAGTAGGGGAGATGTACTGTCAGCCCATTCAAATTCTCCGGCACTTATGCTGAAAGTAAGCATGAAGTTGAGATAGCAACAGCTGTTTCAATCGGTTCTGTTGGTGCAACTAGCCCCTCGGCAGAAATAGACTCAAAACAAAAACAGATAATTACAAAACAAAACGGTGTTCGGGACAACAACCCCAGAATCACCAGGTATTATATACAACGGGGACTGACTCGATACAACAAGACAGACCCTTAAGCAAAAGACTGACTCAAGACAAAGAGACAGGCTCAAAACGAAAGACTGACTCGATATCCAAGTCAAGATTTACAAAACTCGGTTTCACCGATGCTCAAAAATGCGTGCCAGACGCTTCAAAAACACACCAAATGTTGCCCGCAGGCGGTTCGCTTTACATACTCGCAGTATCTGAGCCCTCGAAATCCAACAACTGAGTGGTGACGGGCTTGCCTGAGGTGGGTGGTAGGATAACCTTGTTATCAATCAAATCCTGCACTTCATGACGAAGGCGGGAACATCCATTGGTACTGTGACCGGACTGTTGGTGGTACGCGCAGTACAAGGTAGCATCATGAGTGGCGGGGAGATTCTTCGGGAGTGGCCGGGGCTCCAAAGGCTTAAGATGCCCATTCTTCGCCAATATTAGCAATGCCCTAGACAAAGGCATGTGGAGGTCGTGAAAGACCCTGCGCCCTCGGGGCAGGTATTTTGCAGTTTGAGGATTCTTGCCAGATGCGCTGGTGAAAGGATCAGCTGGCGCTGCCTTGGCCTTTTAAACCTTTCCCGGTGCAGGGTTGGGAATTACAGGAACTGTCTGGGCATGACGGGGCCCATCCCGGTTTTCTGCCTGGCTTGAGCTGCCTTTGATCGGAGTGGGGAAAGCATCATCCACAGCTTTGGTCACTATTGCAGACGTTTGTTGCTTGTTCATCCCTCTGACTTTCAGAGCCTCGACTGCCCACAGCAGTTGCTCAATGGGGTCGGCATCTGCCTTCATTTTATCTTTTCCTCCGGCCTCAGCCTGGTCAAGGGTTTGGGTTGCTACTTCAGAGCGAAACCCAGTTGTTGCTGACATGTCGCAGCTGTAGCCGGAAGCCACCTCTGGCTGGCTGAGCTCTATCACAATCCGCCCCAGTAGCGGGGGCTCCTGTGGTACAAAATTCCCAGCATACGGCACCGCTGGCGGTGAAGCCGACATTCCATAAGCAAGGTCTGCCACAGACCTTTGGAGATCGCCTATCATCCCCATCAATTCGAAGGTGGTGGGCTCACGAGCCTGGTATAACTGGGGAGCCCAAACCGGGTGCACAACGGGCGATCTGGGCGGGTATGACATACTGATGCCGGTCTCACTCTGCGGAGCGGTTCCCTGCTCCAATGCAGCCGTCATAACCACAATTTCTTCTGAACTTTGTGCCGCCATAAATCCTGCCTCAGCAAAGGGGAGACACTGGCTGTTCTGTATCAACTCTGCAACTCTCCTGAACCTTGAAAGAAAAATAGACAGCATTTCAGCCCAAACTGATCAATCACGGGTGTAGCCAAACAACTGTACCCTACTGCTGATCACTGTTCCCAGAAGTCACTGTTCCCGAAAGCTGAACCAATACCCGCGGATAACTGATTCTCACAACTGATACTGATACTGGTGTCCCCAGGTTTGATACTCAAACTTGCAAACTGACATGTGCGTTCCTGTAGAGCAACACTCTAAAAGCACATAGCAAGTAAAGAGAACAAAACACCCCTATGTTGGGGTAGGGTTTCCCTGTCCTATTTTGTCAGGAGCTAGGGTTTCACTACGCACACAGCGGTTTCAAACAACCTATAAACGGGTAAGCAACCTGTCCTAGTTTGGAATGGTCACTATGGATCCGAATATGCACTAGGTCGGATGGTCAAAAGGATGCCCCGGTAAAACCGGGGTTTGTGTTCCCATACTGTCAGAGCCCATAGCCGGTCAGCCTTATGGACATGCCTTGACAAGGCAAGCCTCCGGCAAACCGTTCAGGAATGGCAGATGGCAAACACTGTGTTCCTAGGCGCACCAATGCACATGCAATGCAAAGAAACACATAAATGAGATCAAAACAAGATATCACGAGTTCGAGTCAAGCTCTCTAAATCTCCCCAGCGGAGTCGCCAGAAACTGTAACAGCGCCCGCGTGGGCCTCGTGCTACAGTTCGGACTCGATTTGTGTCACGGTTCTTAATCTGAACCAAAGAGTCCAAATCCGGCAAATCGTTTTGAGAAACAGATTTTTGAAAAAGTAGTGCCAAACATGGACTGCTTTGCCAGATACAGAGTCACCACCTAAATATTTTAAAATGGGAGAATTTAGGAAACCCTGACTCGGTGCCGAAGGCCACGTGTCCGTCATCACCGGAGTTGTCTCGGCTCGGGAGCTTGGGTACGATCGGGGAAGGTCAGCTATGAGCACCCCCTTTCGCCCAGTCCGAAGACCGGCCTCTACTAACCGTGATATCCGTTTTTGAAAACTTTACGTGTTCTTATTCTGATTATCAGCCTAGAATTACTATGTTATGCGCACAGCAAACAAGTATAGACTAGATTGCCTAATTTGGAAATAAACATTGCATATCCGTTCGGTTTGAAAATGCTTTGGAATTTGCTACTCGCAAGTAGGCTAAAATACGGATTTCAACGAGTTTTTCCAACTCAAACAACCCAACCTTCACCCACAGGCATTCAAAACAGTTTAACACATAAGCATCTAGCCACATGTTAAGCATGCTGTCATGGCAATATTCACACTCATGTGATATGCTAAAGCGGAAATACTTACATAGTACTCCGTGCCAAAACAAAGAACTTGTTAGCAAACATGCATGATCCAAGTCCATGTTAAGTGCCTAATGCATCGCATACAAAGTGTTGTTAGAATAGGCTCGGCTATCCTAAACATGTCATGTGAAAATGCACAATTATCACATATTCAGTTTGGGAATTGAAGTATTGATACAATTAGCGTGATGTACCGAGCCTAATGCATGCAATACAAATGCATGGATGCACACATGCATAGCATAAGGTATGCTAAATTAAACGTGCCCTAATACTAACCATTAAAGCGGGTAAGTAAAAGGGAAGAAAGAAGTGAGGTTGGAAGACATACACACCACCCACACACACTTATTACAGAGTTGCCCTCGCTCGGAGGGACCGAATAAATATTACAAATTAATTAACTACGCAAGCTAATTAATATTACAAATTGCCTAATTTAATTAACAAATTAAATAGACTAATTAAAACAGGAAAACGCCTCGGGAAGCGCTCCGCCATGCGCAAGCTGTCTCTGTTTTCCTTCTTTCACTCCTCTGGAGGCTGTCAAAACCTCAGGGTTGCATCCCTAGGCACTGGGGAGTACCACCGGCTAAGTGGAATCACCACCGGCACTGGTATATGTCCATCGGCACAAAATTGAATCTGTCGGCAGAGAAAAGGTTGCGGCCGGCACCTTACACTGCCGGTCGGCAAAGAAAGTCTGCTGGACCTGCAACTCACAGCAACAGAGGGCAAAACAAGGCATGGCAGCACAATTCAAGGCATGTATGCATCAACCATATCCCTTATCATTGTAATGACTCAAAGGGGCATGTGCCTCGATTCTCGGACCACCAATCACGCATTTCCATGCGTGATGGCCCAAAGAACCAAGCATGCAACTTTGATTTCAAATGTATGCAAACCAATCAAACAAAACTCCCAATCCCTATCACCCAAGTCGAGGGACAAGGAGTGCATGCAAGATGCAATGCAACCTAGGCGTACAAGCTAAGGATGCAACATGGCATGGCAAGGCACTTATGCAAGCATACAATCATACATATGGCAATGCAAATGGATGGCAAGATGGACTTATACATGAATTAGGCAACTCTAATAAGGCCTAAAACAGTGGCCATAATGACCAAAACAAGAAGCCAAAACACATGCGCACATACACATGATGGAAGGCCTACACTTAGGCACAATTTAAACAACCCTCAAGCACACTTGAAAGGGATAAACAAGAGCAATTAGTATGCAACATAAGCATTGAAATCATGTCATAAAATGATGCCAAATCATATCAAACAAGACAAGCAAATGCATGCAAGCATGGTCTAAGTACTTGAGGCAAGTCATGAAGCTTTGAAGCATGTTTTATCACAACAAACATGGCATGCATTAGGAAACCTAAAACAGGTTTTTAGCACATAACATAAGGCCCAAAAGACCACTTAGATGGCATCTAGATGGCTCAAAAAACAAAGGCATGCAAAGGCACCAAAACATGAAGCATTGCTACACAAGCTTATGAGACATTAAAGAGGCATGCAAGGTAATCAAACAAGCATGGAAATGGGACTGAAATGGCATATAGAATGATCCCAAATCACCAAAACAATGCAAAGATGCTATGCTACACATGCACATGCTCAAGGCCAACAAGCCTAAATACAAAGGAGCTATATCAAGCATGCCAAAATCAACCCAAATACTTATGGACAGATCTAGAACATGGCAAAATAAGCACATAATCTTCACAAGACTAAGCCTAAAACATGCTCCAACAAAGGCTAACAACCTAAGACATGTTAAGGTATAAACAAGGCATTACATGGCAACTATGCTAAGCATGCATGGAGTTCCAAAACCAACTCGAAATCATGTTATATTATGGATATATAAGCATGAAAAACAAACCAAACATGCTCAACACACACTCAAGCATAGGCTTCCTTAAGAGGTCAAAATATGCCCTTTTCAAGGACAACAAGGAGAGGGGGTGGCCCTCTCCTTCTTGGGACTTCAAAGCATCATCTTCACCACTGAAATCCCTCAAGATTTCAGTGGTGAAGAGGCCTCAACACCAAAATCCCGGAGCTAACACAAAATGGCTCAAAATGAGGCCTTTTGAGGCCTAAGGGTGGTCAAAAACCCTCAAACAACAAAACACTCTTAATAAACAATAAAGAGGGCCTAAAAACAGAGCTTTTTTTATTTTATACAATAATCACAAAAACAGCTCTAAGATAGGTATAAAATCAATGCAAAAATGGGAGAAAAAGGGACTAGAATCTCACCCTTGAAGACCCCTTCACAAATGGTGCTCCAATGGCCTCCTTGAGCTTGAATCCAACACCAAAACTTCAAAACAAACTCTTTAGAACCTCAACTCCAAGAGGAAGGTGAAACACTAGGTGTTTGTGTGCAATAGTAAGACACAAAGCACCTAGTGAACAAAATGAGAGGGAAAGAGAGATAGAATGTGTATCTCACCCAAACCCTAGAACAAGAGCTCAACAATGGCTGTTTTACTCTCAAAATATCCTAAGTCTCTAACCTAGCCTCTCCCTTTTTGCCTTAGAGAGAGCTTCTCTCTATAAGCCTCTTGTAAAGCTTACAAGACAAGCTTTGCAAGAGGGAGATCCCTCCATACACGTGTATGGAGGGGAGCAAAAGCAATACAACTGTCTAAAAATATCTGCAAAAGCAGATGAACAGCAATCGGCCGGCCAAAAATGCCATCTTGGCCAAAAAGAGTGCCGGTCGGCAACAAATAGTGCTGACCGGCAACAAAGAGTGCCGGCCGGCAAACTATATTGCCGGTGGCAGCAAAAACCAGCCGGTGGCAGCAAAAACCAGCCGGTGGCATCTAGCCACTGCCGGTGGTGGGTGGGGATGGTCTACAAGCCCCACCCTGCCTCTCAAAGGCAAGATGCAAGTGTTTGGTGCAAAACCAGACACTAAACGGTCGAATTCGGGGATCCTGAGGTATGGCGCGCGAGCCGAGACCTCCGGGAACTCCAAACGAACACAAACATGGATAATCACCGAGTGTTCAAACGGTGACGTCCAAGTCTTGAGGACGGTCAAAAATGGGGTGTCTACAGTGGTGACTCTGTATCTGGCAAAACAGTCCGATTTTGGCATTTTTGATTCAAAATCAAATTTCTAAAATGAATTGCCGGATTTGGACTCTTTGATATTTATCAATTTTACATTGCACTTGTGAGATTAGATTTAGAACCACGGGAGTCCGAACTGTAGAGATTTCTTTCAAACCTTCCGAAAGGGGGCGCAGAAAAAGGCGAGTCCACAGCTGGATTAGCTGAATGCAAGCCTTGTTCTTTCCCCATGTCTGTCTAGCCTAGTCTTACTAGTTCTTCCATTGATTTGTTTGGCAATCCTTCTCTTTATCGCAGTATAGTTGGGGCTTTGCAATACTTGACCATCACAAAACCTAACATTTCTTTTATTTTCAATCAGTTGTGTCAACATATGCATGCCCCTACCCTAAGTCATTTTTCTGCTGTAAAACGATTACTTCGGTTCATCAAAGGCACACTCTCATGGTCTCTCCTACTCACCCAGTTCTTTTGATATTCATGCCTTCTTTGACTCTAATTGGACTGGAGATCTTTCTGATAGAAAATCTACCTTAGGATACTATGTGTTCTTAGGCTCCAATCTTATCTCTTGGTCGGCCAAGAAACAGCCTACTGTCTCTCGTTCTTCCATCGAAGCTGAGTATTGGCCCTTAGCTCATCCTGTAGCAGAACTGTCTTGGGTCAGCATGTTCCTCACTGATTTGTCCATCATTCCTCCTACCCTTCCTATTTTATGGTGTGATAATGTCTCAACTATTGCTTCAGCTTCCAACCCTGTGTTTCACTCTCGATCTAAGCATATCAAAGGTTGATTTCCATTTCGTCCGTGATCAAGTTCTTGCTAAGAAACTCATTTTGCAGTACATCCCTACCATTGATCAAATTGCTAATATATTCACCAAACCTTTATTCGTGGCTTGGTTTCTCTATCTCAAAGTCAAGCTTATGGAGTTTCAACCCTCCATCAGCTTGCAAGGGCTTGATCAGAATATACAGCAGCAACAACCGAAGTTGTAGCTCTTGAAGTCACAGCTCATGTTGCTGCAGTCTAAGTCATCAAAGGCACCGCCATATCAGAACTCAAGCCCATCTCACAACTGGAGCTCCAGATCCAGCTCTGCCTCTATTTCTATATCTGTCTGTTAGAGATATTAGATATTGGTTAGAGTTAGATATTAGTTAGAGGATTAGTTACAAGTTTGTTAGACAAGTTGTTAGATTGTTAGACAATTATTATAGACAGTTATTATACAGTGTCTATATAAACAATAATGTGGCTAGCAATACATTCATTGAATAAAGAATTGGGGGTTTCATTGTTTCTACAATGTTGATATATATATACACTTGCGGAGGGTCTCGAACTTAGCTTTCAAGTCAGACATGTGGTGGCTTTTGGTGACTTGGAAATAGTAATCTGGATAGTCCGTTCGATAGAAACAGTTGGTGGATTTGCGGTGCCAATTCCCAGAATCATGGTTTGTCCACCTTTTTGAGTTTCTTCTTTCACCAATTTCATTTCTATCTGGTTAATTAAGTAATTCTCTAAAAGCTTGTAATGCTGTTGATTAGAGGGAACCTTGAAGAAAGTTATCACCCATGGCTTGCCATTTATATAGGTGAAATTTTTACTCACCAACTAAAAGGGTCCGAAAGATTAAGAATTCATCAAAATCTTACGCTATAATAAATTAAAGTTTTAAAAATAAAAAATTATGAATAAAATTATTTTTTAAGGATTTAATATCTTAATTATCAAAAATGTTATAATTGTATTTTTAGCGACGAATTAAATATTTAACAATGAGTTAGTATTCTTGTCAGACAAATTTTCTTCTAAAAGAGTAGACTTTTTTTGTCACCAAGTTGTGTTTTTTTTTTTTTCCTCGTAAAATTGTATTTGTTAGTGATATTTTTGGAGTTTGTCACTAGATTTTTTTAAAATTTCATTTTTTGAGATGATCATTTAGTGACACTACAAGAAATGTCACTTTTGGCTACCAAAATATTGGTCGCCAAAAGTCTAATATTTAGTCGCCGAAACCATTTAGCGACTAAAATATTTTGTCGCCAAACTCGTCGCCTATACCCTGTCGGCGATAGTATTGGCGACTAAACTTTGTTTGGTCGCCGAAAGTGACTACATTTCGCTACTAAATTATGTTTAGTCGGCAAATGTTATGTTTCCGCCACTAAAACTTTAGTCGCCGAATGAGGCCTTTTGGCTACTAAGTTGTTGTGGTCGGGGAAGGTGTCACCTTTAGCTACTAAAAAATTAGTCGCTGAAAGTACACATTTGGCTACGAAACATTATTTAGTCGGCAAAAGGTGCATTCCGTGACTAAAAATTTAGTGGCCAATAGTTTCTTTCTCTCATTCTCAATTATTTTAGCTACTAATTATTTGGTCGCCAAAACTTTTTAGGTTATGTTTTGCTACTAAATTATTAGTCACCAAAACATTTGATTACGTATTTGGCTACCAAAATATTTGGTAGCCAAATGCTTTAACGTGTTTTTTTTTTTTTTTAAAAAAAAAAAAATTTCTAAACAACCTGTATCCATTATGAATATGACCTGTACCCTGTATAAATAATATAATCCATCAACACTAATGTTATCAAGCATTCAACAATGTGCACACATTTTAGCTCCAACCATCCAAAAAATTAATATTGAACGTCCAATTATATATTTATTACAAATTCCATAAGAACCAAGTGTAATCCAACGTCAATAATTTAATTTCATACATAATGCAAAAAAAACCAACTACTCCCATTACACATTTTAGTTCCAACCATCCAAAAATAAGTTCTAATAAGTACAAGATGTCGTCCTGACATCACTATAAGCTCCCATTGTTCGAGTCCTTCCATAAAACCCTTCAATATTGTTCTCTTACTTTTATTGAGGACAATATGGAGGGAAGGTTGCTTTTCAGTCCTTCCATAAGTACAAGATGTCGTCCTGGCACCAGAGTCGTCTTGCTCTTTAGTCTTGCGACTCAAACTTCCAGGCAACGATGTTGGATCGGTAGTCTCACCAAAAGAATCATAGGCTGTCCTACGGTCATTCTGCTCCTCCAGTCTAGTTGTGGCTAGTAGCTGGGAAGGTGGTGGTGGTGGTGACCGGCTCTTTCATTTCGACTTTATAGATAGCGTCCTTAATGTGCGGTCAGTGTAGAGCAAGATCCATGGATGGCCTGAAAGGAACATTGATGAGTGAAAAAGATTAGCATATTTACAAACAAATTCAAGATTAAGTCAAGAAAATGGTATGGGGAAAAAAAAGTGAATGATAAAAATTGATGTTTCTAAACATTCAGGTATTGTTCTAGGGCACTGGCATGCTCAGGAGACAAGCCGAAATTGCGTTGGTGGAATCTAGTGTCACACTATTAAAAACCAATTCCATGCTAAATGTTAAATTTGTTTAAAGAATCATGGTCTAAGAAATGATCACTCCATTTGAGAGTTCAACATGCATCAGACCAAATAACTCCGCCATTAAGATTTTCAAATGCCTTTAAACTGATATACTTCCAAAAATATTTTGAAAAAGTCAGACACGAGGCAACCATTCAACAATAGAAGTTGATTAGGCCAGCAAAACCTGTGGGCCCCAATCATTTTCATAAAAATGTATCCTCACACCTTTTTGGCTCTTTGTACTAACATAGGAAGAATGATATGTACTGGGAGACACAGAAAGGCAATACACATATAGGACCATTATGTACTTCGTCTCATGATCTTGCTATTCTTGCTTCAGTTGGTAAGAAGGAGAAGCACCTGTGAAGAATATCCACCATTATCAATACCAAGCACCAGGCATTACACAAACTGGCCATAATTAAAACATAAAACCCTTAGACCATTTACAAAGCTTTTTTGTAACAAGTTTCTATTGGTAGCTTAGTATCCACCGAATCATGTCAAATTATATCACTAAATTTCCAATTACAGGCTCCAACAAATGATAAAAAAATTTCCTAATTGGAAGAAACCACTCAAAAATAAATAAATAAATAAATTGCAAAGATCTAATAAGTAAAGAAACAAAAAGATAAAAAGGTCCATATTCATTTCAACTTCTGGTGTTCAAAAATGCAGCAGAAAGAAAAATATTTAACGACAATAAAAGTAAGACAACAATATGGAGGGAAGGTTGCTTAGATAATGTGGTTTGCACTGGTATCAAACAAATTATTGAGTAAAGTTATTTATGGAAACAATAAAATAAGTAGTTCATGATACAGCAAAAATACTTCACATCCCAATTATTTACTGAAGGATCAAAAGGTTGGTGACAATATGCGTAAAAAAATGCAAGAAGCCCCTATATGTTCATAATTCGAGGAACTTTCCCAAGCTCTCTTTTCTGACTCCAAAATAGTTATTTTATCATCTGCCAAAATGCCAAATGTAAGCCATACTAAAACTTAAATTGAAAGGCAAACTCATTCACACAGAATAATATGAATGAATTCTAACAGGGTACGCCTGTTAATGTGACTAGACCTAATCTCGGTCATGATGGCCGAAGATGATGGCATAGACAGCTGAATTGTGAAAAATAGTACATGAAGCCAACAAGAAGTAAATAGAATAAAAAGCTTTAATGAGTTGAGTACGCATTTAACAGGTTCAGCTTTATCATGTGTTGCCAAGACTAGCATATTACAAGCTCGTAAGACTTTGTTTTAATTTCACCTCAACGCATATATTAATGTCGTGAATCATGATGAAATCAGTCCTAATCCAAAATACAAAACCAATAAATTGTTTTTCACTCCTATGCATGTCTACAAAACTTGCCCAACCAATAAATCATTAAATTGTTTATATATAATAGAATTTAAATTTTCATGACGAATACATACACTTCCCCAACCAATAGAATTCCCAATAAAACTTTGTCTAACTTTGTAATAGTTGGTAATAGTTGGAAGCTTCAAGGCATGAATGGAGTATCGAGTTGCAGTCACAGGAACCACTGCATCAGTGTCTCCACTGAACAAAGAAATTTATCTCAATGAATTATTAAGCATGACCAATTAAACAAAAAATTGGAAACAAAAATGAAGTGTCGAACTTTGTTATTTGTTTTCAACTATAGGAGACTGAACAAATCAGCTGTAGAAGATTTGTTATTTGTTATTTGTTACTTGTTATTTGTTTTGACTGCAAAGATTGATTTGCACTTCTGCAAAAATACTATATGTTAATACTCTGCCTCTTTAAAAACCTCAAGGGTCAGGATGTGGTTGGAGATTGTTTAATTATCAATAGAGAACCAAGTGAAGTAACCTTGTGAAGTACTGATATCAATTTTAAATGTTGCTTCTACAGTGGCATGATTGGTATTCATAAGAAACAAAAAGCAGAAAATTGGTGTTAAAATATATGATTGGTATTCACTGCATGATCCAGACTAATAGAATCCTAAGAAACAAAAGGTAACTAGATATCATATGGTTGCTGAGTGTGAAGTTCTTGAGTGTGAAGTTGGTGTTAAAATATTACCTGTCAACAAGAATATTTTGCATGATAACATCCAACATGGAATGCGCATAGGTGGTTGGCGGGAAAGTTCATTTTGATTTTAGGTGGTTGGCGGTAAGGCTACCCAGCCTTTTTTTTTTTTTTTTTAATTATGCTTACCTCCTTTGATATTTTCAATAATTATGCCTCCGTTTGGGAACTGAGTTGGCTTTTTGATTTTTTGACTTTTTTGGCTATTTGAGCCTGGGCTCAAAAGCTTGGTTTGGAAAGGGCTTTTTGGCTTTTTTGACTTTTTTTGTGAGAGAATAGGGTAATGATTACGGGTTGTATGTGATGTTTTGTCTGTTATGGTTCAAATAGCTTATTCTGTCTTTTGTAGCTTAAAGAGCCAAAAGAGCCCAAATGAATTCTTCCCAAACGACATCATCTCCACTTTATTTTCTTAGCAAAACAGTAACCCCCTTTGGAAAATGAGAGATTTTGGGTGTTTTGGTTTGTGTTTGCAGAGTAGTTTTTGAGATAAAAAGTACGAAAATTTGTTTGGTTTGCCTTTTTTCAGAACAACTCCACTATGTAACTCGAATGCGTGAGAGCTCGAATTCTTCGAAATCCCAAAACGATGTCGTTTTGGGATTTTTTTTATATTTTTTATTTTTTCCTTCTCATTTGTCTGAAGAAAAAGAAGAGTCTGAAACAAAGAAAGAAGAAGAAGAAGAATAAGAAGAAGAAGCAGAAGATCTGAAATCAAACCCACTTCCCTTCAACCACAAAATTGATTCAACCACAAAATTGAACACAAAATCAAAATCAAACCCACCCACCCAAAAATCAAACCCAATCAAACACAAAAATCAAACCCACCCATAGATCTGGATCATCATCAACAACAACAACATCTTCATCAACATCACCATTATCAACACATCATCTTCATCTTCAGAGCCAGAAAAAAAAATTTAAAACATAGTCTGAAATCGCACCCGCCCCTCCATCACTGTCGCACCACCATCGCCCCGTCCCGCCATCACTGTCGCACCACCATCGCCTCACCCCGCCATCACCATCGCCTCTCTCTCTCCTCTTCTCTCTCTCTCTCTCTTTCCCTCTCCCCTGTGTGTTCAGATATAAACGAGGGGAAAAAAAATTGTAAAACAACGTCATTTCATCAATTCGGGCCATTCAAGGAAAAAAAATTTCAAGCTATAAAACATTTTTTTTTCAGAAATTGTTTTGGAGAGAGAGTTTTAAAAAAAAAATGATTGATTTGATGTGTATGAGAGAGAGAGTGATTTTGAAAAGTAGGTAACTAAACAAAATTTTGAGATTTTTTTTTTGAAAAATTTATTTGATTTTATTACTCTTGAAAATTTGTCCTAATATTTGTCCTAAAATTATAAATTAAAAATATTAAAAATATTAAATTATCTTAAATATTTGTCCTAATATTTTTTTTACTGAAAAATATTATAATATATTTTAAAATTTTATATTATTATATTCTTATATTATATATATATATATATATATATAAAATAAGAAAGAAAAGAAAGAAAGGAAATAAAAAAAAAGGAAAAAATTAAAAAAAAAATTTTTTGAGCCAGCTCAACCCGTGTTTTTTTAGTCGCCAATTACTTTTATAAATCCCTCAAATTTAAATTAGAAATGTCTCCCTCCAAATTTAAATTAACAATAGTGTTTGATTATTGTTAACCGTGTATAACGTAAAAATAATTTTAAAAAGTTGAAAAAATTAATTATTAAAAAATTAAGAAAAATTTTAAAATTTGAAATAATATCAATAAGTCTTACAAATCAGATTTATTTACTCATAAGTCATGAGTGAATTTTTTTTACACACTTAGCCCTCGTTTTGATAATGAAATTTTTTTAAAACTTTTTAAATATATGTTTTGTGTCTGTGAAATGATTATTTCATTAGTACTAGTAATAATATTGAAAAATTTATTAAAATGATAAATAATTGGGATATTTTGTCTTTTATTTGTGAATTTTGATTTTTTCTTAATTTATTAGTGTTATTGAAATATGATGATGTAAAAAGTATAAATAGTTTAATTGTACTTTTTAAAAATAATAAATTTATTATTAAAAATTAAATTCATCAGACTAACCTGTAACTATGCCTTTAAATTTTTGCAATGTAAAACTATCGACAAACAGACAATAACAAGTTGCCCATTTTAGCATACCTTTCACGTGAGGGCCCAATTATTAAAAGATGTGTTCAACCATCAAATGAAAGCCGACTACTTCTTCCATCTAAAAATAATAATCTATTTTCAGAATTTAATTTCTTTTTATAATACAATTATTACATTTTAAAAATATTAATTTTTCAAAATTACCTTTTGATAGTATATTTTTTTAGACATATCAATTGTCATAATTGTACTTTTTATATTATTAATGGATTTAAAAAAAGGACAAAATAAGAAATTCATATTATTTTAATAATTAATTTTTTTAAAAAATTAATATTTTGAGATAATAAAAAAAAAATAAGATATTAATATTTTTGGATGGTGGGTGTACAACCTCTTAATAAAAATAAAAATAAAAATAATTAATTTTCTTAATTTCATTCGGCTACCAAACAATTTAGTAGCCGAAAGTAGGTATACGGCGACTAAAAAAAATTTTGTCGCCGAAACCTGACATTTGGCGACCAAAAGTTTGGTCGGGAAAGATTAAAAATTAATTTTTTTATTTTCATTCAGCTACCAAACAATTTAGTAGCCGAAAGTAGGTATACGGCGACTAAAAAAAATTTTGTCGCCGAAACGTGACATTTGGCGACCAAAAGTTTGGTCGGGAAAGATTAAAAATTAATTTTTTAATTTTCATTCAGCTACCAAATAATTTAGTAGCCGAAAGTAGGTATACGGCGACTAAAAAAAATTTTGTCGCCGAAACCTGACATTTGGCGACCAAAAGTTTGGTCGGGAAAGATTAAAAATTAATTTTTTTATTTTCATTCGGCTACCAAACAATTTAGTAGCCGAAAGTAGGTATACCGCGACTAAAAAAAATTTTGTCGCCGAAACTTGACATTTGGCGACCAAAAGTTTGGTCGGGAAAGATTAAAAATTAATTTTTTTATTTTCATTCGGCTACCAAATAATTTAGTAGCTAAAGGTACCTCTACGGCTACTAAATTTTTATTTAGTCGCCAATTGTCATATGTTTAGCTACCAAAAATTGTTTTAGTCGCCAATTGTAATATCTTTAGCTACTAAATTTTTTTTAGTAGCCAATAATCAACATTCCCCTACTAAAAAAAATTAGTAGCTAAAAAGTTGACTTTTGCCGACTAATATTATTTTTGGTAGCCAATTCCGTGACTTTTGGCGACTAAATTAGTTTTGGTAGCTAAAAGTGGTCGGCAAAAATGCTTTTTCTTGTAGTGTGACAACGCATATGACCACTGGAATTGTTCTCTTAATAATTTTTATAACAATTTTTTCAAAGACCAAAAAATTTAATTTTTAAAATCTCTATATTATTAAAATACAAACAAATTTGATTTTAAGAGTTCAGGATTTTAAACATGTTTTAATTTCTTTCAAATTATTGGGTCTGCAAAGTTTAACGTGGAACACGTGGTCTACAAATATGATTGACCACAATCATATTTGAACAAATATGTACCAAAAACCTTGCATACCTTATTTTAATTGTATTATTCTTTGATTTATTTTAAAAATTATTGTGTTAAGAATTTTGATTAGCAAGGTTTGGTTTTAAAACGTTTAGGATTTTAACTATTGTGAAAGAGATAATTATTCAGTAATTTCGGAGTATGGAAGATAAATCGGTGAGGTATTGTGTTGGGTGATTGAGAAATATGAAGGGGCGTATTGAATGAAGATTAGTTAGACAGTACAGACATATAATTCTCTGTGAATATTAAATAATTTTCCTTTGGAAAGACTTCTCTTCAGTTTAAATCGAATTAAAGGGCAATGTTAGGCCAAAGTGGGCCCACCATAGAGCCCGCATCGATGATCTGAATTATTCAATGTGTAGGGCTCGTCAAGTATTTCATTCTTATAAAAAGTTACATTGATCGGATATCAATAACCACTTGATTAGATTATATTTGTGTTAACGGTATGTATAATTTTTAAAATAAATTATCGATACAAATATGATATGATCAAGTGGTTATCGATATTCGATAAACGTGATTTTTTTTTACATAGATGAAGTACTCGACAAATCTTACATATTAAACGGTTCAAATTATGAATGTATGTTCCATGACGGCCTTACATAAGTCCAACAACACTCCAATTAGGAAACCTAACTAGAGAAAATTCCCTTCGTTAACTAATCATTGTAGTATTAATTAGTTGGCTGTTTTCAAATTTAATTATGTCTATCTTTGTGGAGTGTACATGTATGGAAAGCAATTATATATTATCCATTTAATTCTTGAGGTTCATCAATAAAATGTTTTCTTCGCGGATAAAAAATAAAATAAAAATTAATTAAATAATTTCTGGCACAATTACATAAATTTAATATAATGACCCAATTAAGGCCTCGTTTGGGGACTAGTCGGTTTAGCCAAAAAGCCAAAAAATTATTAAAAAAATCAAAAAGCCAACAACTCATACCAAAAAATCAAAAATTCTCTTTTCTCTCTATTTTTTGCACATCTTTTCCTAAAAAACCAAAAAGTAATCCCAAACATACTAATTTTTTTTAGCTTATATTTTAGCCAAATAGCCAAAAAGTTACTTGATTAACCTGTTCCTAAACAAGGCCAAGTCTCATCAAATGGTATATGTAATGAAAATTGTAACATATACGCTCTGTTTGATTAGATGGATTATAGTATTAAATTGGTATTATTAATACATTTTTTTTTATCAACAAAAAAAATGAATCTTTATTGATGATAATAAAATATACATTACATATTGTTATACTTACAAAAAAAAAAAACTCAGTCATATGCTTGGCCAGAAACAAAAAAAATATATATATATATACTCATCGTAGTATACCTTCCTAATCTCAACTATGTTGATATCAAAAAAAAAAAAAAAAAACTCAACCATATACTATTTCAAGCCAAGAGGTTGGTCCGAAAACCAACCATGGAGGAAACAAAGCAAACTACCAGTGGACAGCAAGCCACAGCCCACAACACTACTACACTATAAACAGCTAAATAATAAAACCAGCATGAATTTGATTGTAATTTTTGTTTTCTAAATTAAATTTTCAGGGGCATTCTATCCAATATGAATTTTTTATTCTACAACTAATAATGTAAAATAAATATATAATTGAGATTATATATTTTCATATTGCAAAACCCCTAATTTATATATTCATATTTTCAAGTTAAAGTTACATAGAAAATTGGGTAAATTACACCATTGATCCATTTAGTTTCAACAAAATTTCACTTTGCTCGTCATAGCTTTAATTTAGATAATTTGAACATTACGCTTTCAATATTGTTGCAATGTAGTTCCTCAGTCACTTTTTGTTAGAATTTTTAATGAAAAAAGACTATGCACAAAACTAAAGAGATTAAAGTAAAATTCAAAAAACTATATAGACTATCGATTTAATGAATAAATTAAACCACTAGTCTCTATAGTTTTTTTAAATTTCACTTTAGTCCCTTTAATTTTGCACGCGATCTTATTCCGTTGAAAAAATTAACAATGCATAAAGAAGAGACAACACTGCAATAAAATTGAAAATATATAACTTAAATTGTTCAAATTAAAATTACAAAGACTAAAGTGACACTTTTCGCGTAAACTAGAAGGATTAATAGTGCAATTCACTCTATGAAATTCCTAAATTTACATTTTAAATTTCCAAATTTTAGAATTTCATGCAAAACTCTTTTATGATTTTTAGTGTTTTTTTTTTTCTTCCCCAAGTTTGTCATCAACTTGTCAATGAAGTGAGAGGGAACGCCATGTACTATTTGATGAATTACCATTTTTTCTTCCCTAGCCTTGTCGCCTTTGTTAATGAAATGAGAAACAGAGAGAGACCTAACACACCAAAGATTGATCTAGAAAAGAAGAGTACAATAAGAAATTGCATCAATAAAATGGCAAGGGATTCCATCTGCATCATGGCTTGAGCTAGTTTATCTCCCATCAAGGTGATGTGCAATTCCCAAACCAAGTTCTAAGCAAAATAGTGGAGCTTGAACTAAAAGATAACGAAAGAATTGAAGGGGTGTGTGGTGCAGTTGCCTAGATTGCAGCTGCCTAGATTGCAGCATCAAAGGGGTCTGTAAGGAGTGTTATTAGTTCTTTATGAAGATATTAGTATGGAATATTAGAGGTATTGGTAGGAGTGAGAAGAAAGGAAAGATTAGGAAGTTACTACAAGAGACAAACGTGGATATTGTCTTCATTCAAGAAATAAAGAAGGAAGATACATTAGAAACAGAAGTTCGAGCAATGTGGGTTAGGGATAGAATGGAGTTTAGGGCAGTGGGCTCAGATGGTTCAGCTAGAGGGCTTTTATGCATTTGGGATCCTCTAGTATTCCAATTGGTAGGCTGTTGCAACAGTAGGTGATATATACTTCTATCAGGTATACTGTTTAATTCTTTTGAATGTGTGATCTTGAATATATATGCACCTAATGAAGTGGGAGCTAGAGGGAGATTTTGGGATAACTTGTTGAAACTCAAAGAGGACTTTCCTAAACCTTGGTGTTTATATGGAATTTTAATGAAATCAGATTTATTAGTGAAAGGAAAGGTTGCTCTAGAAGGGATAGGGGAATGGATGATTTGAATGAGTTCATTGAAAAATGTGAAGTACATGACTTACCATTATTGGAAAGGAAGTATACATGGTGCAACTCAATGGAAGGGGACAGATGGAGTAGAATAGATAGGATGTTAGTGGAACCAAGATGGTTAGAGGGGTTCAAGCTTAAACTGTGGGGATTGCCTAGACTAATCTCTGACCATAGTCCACTACTATTGATGGAGGATGAAAGGGATTAGGGTCCTAAGCCCTTTAGGTTTGTTAATGCTTGATGTTTGCATCCTACTCTTTTTCCACTTGTGGAGAAATCTTGGAAGGAGTCTGAGGTAGTTAGTTGGGCTGGGTTTACACTTCTCAGTAAATTAAAAGCTCTGAAGCAGGTACTCAGAATATGGAATAAGGACGTGTATGGGAATGTTTCAACCAAATTGAAAGCAGTAGAGGAGGAATTACATAACATTGACCTTCAAGCTAAGTTAAGAGAGTTGGATCAGATTGAGAAAGTTCAAAGAAGGGCAGTTAGAGATGAGGTATGGAGGCTAAATGAGATGATTGAATGGATGTGATTACAAAACTCAAGGTTGAATTGGGCATTGAAATGTGATAGAAATACTAGATTCTTCCATGTGGTGGCTAGGTCCAAACAAAGTAGGAATGAGTTAACATCCCTTACAGTAGGGGATTCAGTGATTAAAGATCCTGCACGGGTGAGGAAGGAGGTTTGTGATCACTTAAGAAGCAGTTTGCTGAGGATTGGGTATGGTTAGGCCCAAGTTAGGTGGTCTATTCAAATTAGTTCAATGTAGCCCTCAGTTTGCAAGGTTAGAAACACAGTTTTTAGAGGCAGAGATTAAGGCAGCTGTGAAGGATTGTGATGGCAATAAGGCTCCAAGAACAGATGCGTTCAACCTTTTTTGTTTTCAAAAATTCTAGAAGGTGATGAAAGGTGATCTTATCTCTTTTATGAAGGATTTCCATAAGAATGACAGATTAGTGAGGGAATTGAACAGTTCCTTTATCACTCTTGTTCCTAAGAAGGAGAACCCTGTGGGAATTTCAAATTTTAGGCCTATTAGCCTTGTTGGATCAGTGTATAAGGTTCTAACTGAGGTACTTTCTAAAAGGCTAAAAGCGGTGCTTGCTTCTGTGATCAGTGCAACTCAATCAGTCTTTTTTGGAGGGAGAAACATTCTTGATGGTGTAGTAATTGCTTATAGTGATTCCGGTTTTGACCCAACCTTGTTGTATTTCCAGACTCGACTGTGGTTTAATATTGTTATCCATGCCTTATTTTCCCTCTTTTGTCTTTGAGTTTGAGTTTTAGAATGTGTTGGTTGTGTTTGGAGCAGGTTGATTGTTAGTTGGTCTAGATTGATGTTGCCCAGATTTTGGCTTCTTCACTCGAGTGAGCTTTGTGATCTCCAAGTATTTCCTTCTGACCTGCAAAATTTCTGGGAAAGTAATGTTCTTTGCTCGAGCGAGGCTTCTTGTACTCGAGCGACGATGTGCGTCTGTAAAACTTCTGAGGGTATGTATTCTACGCTCAAGCGACGCTTCTTGCGCTCGAGTGAGGTCATTTATTTTGTCTGGTCGCTCGAGTGATAACTCCTTCGCTCGAGCGAGCCTCACGTATATCAGTTCACAGCAGCTCATTTTTATACAAAAATTTTGTATCTTTTCACCCCAAAACCCTAAATCGACTCTCTTTCTTTCTGAAATACTCTCCCTCTCTATAAATACTCCAAGTTCTAAGAATCTCTACCCTACTTCCTTTGAGAAAAATATGGAGCATCTCGTGGGCTTCCATTTGATCTGAGTAAAAACGAGTTTGGGCAATTTTTGAAGTTCTTCCTCTTCTTCTTTGGGCTTCTACTCTTGAGGTAGGTATATTCTACAATTTGTTATAATCTTTAACCTAGTTATTTGTTGTTACGTATAAATGATGAGTTTTGGGTGTGATCTGGGTAAAGATAGGGTTTGGACTCAAATTGAAAGAGGGGTTTCTATGTTGGGTTCTATAAATAGATTTGGGGCTTTGAATATGAGGTTACTTTGTGTTAAAATGGTGAAATTTGGCCTTGGGGTTGATATTTGAAAAAGTGGGAGATTTGCCCTAATTTGTGTTGAATGATTATTTTGCATAAATAATGAAATTGTTATGGAAAATGTGAAACTAGGAGGATGAATGAATGAATGGTGTAGTTGGATTTGTTAAATTACTCACCTATAGAAATTTGATAAAATATCTGTTATATGGATTGTATATCTATTTAGAAATATCTATTTTGGGCTATCGGTGGATGATAGCTAAGATTGTTGTAGAAATTACATGAGGATTAGGTGGATTGGAACCAATCATTTGAATTACGTCATTGAATATGACGGTATGAGTAAATCATTGAATATGTATTGTGGATAGTCATTGTATATGACGATGTTTTGGATACATTGTATATGTATAATTGTTTGGGAGGAGAAATGTGATGTACTCCATTATTTGGGAGGTGATAGGGGATGAACTCTATTTAAAATTAAGTTGGCCGGAGTGTCCAGGGTGAAAGTCTTGAAATCTTGTATATATATATATGGGTGTCGACTCCCTCGGATGAAAATTCCGTAAAATGACATGTTGAAGTGTTTTGAATAATGGATGTTATTGAATTGTGAACCAATGAGTTGTAGTCTCATTTGAGTTGTTTATATAACAATGAACTAGACTCATGAATTGGCTCAAAATGAACGAATGGAAATGGATTGAGATGTGAATATCAATATTGAATGGTCATGGAAAGATGTAAGTTGGTTATGTATATTGAACACTTATCTTACACTTATATCTTAGTTAAACCTCATATATTGTGTTAGTCTATCTCTACTGTGCTTTGGCTCATCCTACTTAGGAAATCATTTTCAGGTACAGATGATATGCTTCCTCCAAGAATGTAGCTTGGGAGAACTTAGGAGCTGGAGACTCTATTTTGTTATTTTTGTGTTTAACTATTCATTCAAGCCGATGACTTTAAATGTATAGAGCTTAAGACTCTCTTTTGTTATAGCCAAGCTATGTCTTAGAAAGATGTAAGCACGTAAGGGGTTTATTTTGTTATTGTTAATTAGTGTCACATGCTGTAGTTTCAGAATGAATATTTATGAAAGTATAATGTATATAATACCTTTTGTAATATAAACTCTGATATATGAAGTATATTGATTCCGTTTATATTCACATCGCTTATGAGTTGGATTATTTGTATTATTTTTTGGGGTGTGACATTGCTAATGAAGAGGTGGATGTGTGGAAGAAGTCTAAGAAAAATGGTGTGATCATTAAACTTGACTTTAAGAAGGCCTATGATTCAGTGAATTGGGGATTTCTTCACTCAATGCTTCTGAATTTTGGGTTTGGGTCAAGATGGTCTGAATGGATAATAGAGTGTGTCTCCACGGCTCAAATTTCAGTTCTTGTAAATGGTTCTCCTATGAATGAGTTCTGTCCTCAAAGGGGTCTTAGATAGGGTGATCCAATGTCCCGTTTCCTATTTAACTTGGTGGCTGAAGGATTAAATCTGTTATTAACATGGGCCTATCAAATGGGAATTATTAAGGGTATGAAGATAGGTGTGGGGCATGTGGTGTTGTCCCATTTACAATTTGCAAATGATTCCTCACTTTTGTGTAAAATTGAAAATAAGGAGGTTAGAAGCTTGAAGAGGATCTTAAGATGTTTTGAGGTGATATCTGGTTTGAGGATAAATTATCATAAAAGTCAGATTTGTGGAGTGGCTAGTGTTGGATAAGGTTAGAAGCAGATTAGCTAGTTGGAAGAGAAAACTTCTATCCTATACAGGTAGGCTTACTTTTATTAAATCTGTTCTTGCATCTTTGCATGTGTATTATATATCTCTGTTTAAAATGCCTGATGAGGTCGCTAGAGTGATAGAAAGGTTGCAGGCCTCATTTCTTTGGAGAGGCTCAGAAGTAAGAAGAAAGGTACATATGGTTAAATGAGAGAAATTGAATAAAAGTTTGGCACAAGGAGGTCTGGGATTGAGAAGAATGAAGGTGGTAAATTCTTTCCTATCAATTAAATGGTGGTGGAGATTTGGGTATGAAAAAAGCATTGTGGAGGAGAATTATCTGTAGTAAGTATAAAGTGGACTTTCGAGATTGAATTCCTTTTCCTAGATCCACTGGTAATATGTCTAGTGTTTAGAAAGGTATTATCACTATTGCAGAGTCTGATAGTACCCTCCTAGAGTATTACATGAATAACTTTCAGATAAAGATTGGGAATGGATTTAGTGTTCGATTCTGGATGGACAAATGGTGAAATGCTTCTTGTCTCAAAGATGAATTTCCTGGTTTGTATAGCTTGATGGTAAGAAGGAATCACTTAGATCAATGTATGACAGAAAGGTTTCTGAAGGGAATTGAGAGTGTCAGTTCAGAAGAAGGCTGTATGATTAGGAGGTTTTTGAGGTTACCCGGCTTAGAAACTTTCTTGTGGCAGCTCTAATCATTGTAGCAGATCAATCTGATTGCCCTATGTGGAAGACGTCATCCTTAAGGAAGTTCTTAGTGTGTTTTATATATCAAGGATTGTTAGCTTCAGCAGATATCCTCAATTAAGATCAAGTAAATTGGTGTGGATTACTTATTTGCCTCCAAAAGTCCAATTTTTCACTTGGCTAGCTTGAAGAGGTAGAATTAAGGCAGTAGTATTCCTTCAAAGAATTGGTGTCCTTTTACGTAATGTTTCAACATTGTGTGTCTTCTACAAGACTGAGAATGAATCTATGAATCATGTGTTGGTTTCTTGCCCTTTTGCTTAGATGGTGTGGTCGGCAATGTTGAATTGGTGGGATCTTGAAAGGGCTTTACCTAATTCTGTTGAAGGTATTCTCTGATGGTGGGAACGTCAATGTTTTAAGTGGTTGGAGAGGAAGATCTGGAGAGGTGTCCCTTTAGTTGTGTCGTGGTCTATCTGGAAGTACAAGAATGATTGTGTGTTCAATGCATCTATTCCTACTTTGGTGGAGTTGTGTGAAGTGATAAAGGTGAGTATTGCATTATGGATGAAACCTAGTTACTCTAAGTATTTGTTTTTAGTGCAGGACTTACGTTTTAATCTCAGGCAAGTGAGATTTTGCCTTCGAGGGAGAAGTGTGTAACAATCTCAGTTTTTTGTGTTTTGTTTCCTATGTTGCCTGTATTTTTGTTTTTTAAGGTTGGGCTCTCTCCAACTTTGGGTGGTGCTAGCAAATGCTTGGGCTAGTTTGCTGGTGCCAACCTAATTATGATTGACTAGTTTAGCTTTGATGCTTTTTGCACCCTCGGTCTTTGTTGATGTTCCTCTATTTTATTGTACTGTTTGATTTACATCAATAAAGGTTTTTTTTGGCTGTTTCGAAAAAAAAAAAATCTAGTAGGTCAAGAAAACTATATATTCTTCTGCTATTGATTGAGTACACAAACAATACGAACTTCCTAAAAAATAGGATAATTACTCACAAACCTAACACACAGGACAATCTGACAAAAAGTCGGTACACCCAAAAAAAAAAAAAAAAGAGGTGCTTTTTGAGTTGCAAATTGAATGTATTGAAGTTGTAGGGACATTATGCAACGCAAATAGTCTCCACAGTCACACCTGGTCCACATCCAAGAAAGAACACCATACTCAAATCCTTCACCAGTGGTGGTGCTTCCTTTCACAATTGACCTCTTTCTCATCTCATCCAAAACAAATATCACACTCGAACTCCACATGTTTCCATACTCACACAACACCTCACTGCTCGCTTTCATTTTCTCCTTCTTCAGCTCTAGTTTCGCCTCAGTCCTGTCTAGAATTTTCCTCCCACCAGGATGAACCAACCAAAACAATAAGTTCAAATCGCTAATTCCAAGACGACTCAAAGCTTCAACCAAGCACTTGCCAATGTTATTCTCTACTACACTAGATAACTTCTTCGACAAGTAATAAATTAAACCAACTTCACGTAACCGCCCTCCCACCGTGTCCAAATAGTTTGATTTGCATAAACATTCCCAAAAAGCGGGCATTTGATTGACATATTTCGATTTACACCAACTATGACAGTAGCAGCAGCACCATCATCAAAGATTGCATGTCACACAAGAGTATCTAAATGGGCATGCGAAGGACCACGAAAAGCATTGACCATGACTTCAGAACACATTACTAGAATCCGAGCACCATTGTTGTTCTCAACTAGATCTTTGGCTAGTCGAAGGATAGTTCCACTGGCATAGCAACCCAAGTGGTAAATAACGAACCACTTCACTGTGGGTCTAGACTAGGGGTGACTGTACAGCTTAGCGTGGGTATTCAATTGAACACTTTGAAAATCTATACACTTATATATAAGAGGGAGTTGGGTTGTGCTAAGTAGCATGGCTCTCTTTTTTGTTTTTCCTTTTTACCCTTGTCTTTTTTTCTTTTTTTTTGGGCTTGCAAAATTTGTAATTTTTATATTTTCTTTAAAATTTTTTCCTCTTTTGATAACACTTATAAATCAATTATGTAATAAAAAAAAATTCACTAATTGTGTTTGGACGCAATTTTAGATTATAATTTATTACATTTTTCAACTAATTTGAAAAAAAAAATGAGAAATATTTTTAAGTTGTAAAACATAGTTTTTGAAACTTATTTAAGACTCTTAATCCATGTGGACAAAATAATTCTATTTCTATTGCCTTAATTATACAATGTTAGATATTTGCATTTAACGTGTAACCAAACAAATTTATGACTTATTTTAATTCTTTCAAACTAATAATCTAAAATGTTATAATCATAAAACCACAATTACAAGTGATACCAAATTGAGTCACTGCCCTCGTTTGGCATAAGGTTTTTTTGAGGTTGGGGGCTAATTTAGCCATAAAAAAGAAAAATAGACTAAAATCAATAAAATAAAATGTCACATTCAAACCATAATCATTTCACTTTTTCTCTTACATAAGTGAAAAAACCTAAACCAAACTGGGACCAAATTTTTTATCTCACAAAATAAACTATTTTGAGATTAAATTATTTTGTCCCTAAAAGTCTATTTATTAGTGACATTTTCAAAATTTTGTCACTAAAAACCTTATTTTTAACTTTTCGGCACAATCTTTTAGCGATTATCCTCATGACGATATAAATTAATCCATAAATGTCTTTTGTAACAAAGTTTTCACTTTTAGAAATCAAAATATTTAGTCTCTAAAACTCTTATATGTTGTAGTGATAATAAATATGAGTAGGGACCCATTAAATTACTAAAATTGTGACACATGAAATGAAAAAAATCATTGAGAGAGATCATCATCAACAAGCCATTCATCATCAACAACAACAACATCTTCATCATCAACCATTCATCTTCATCATCAACAACATCATCAGATCCAAAAAAAAAAAAAAATCAACTTCGTAATCAACAACATCTTCATCAACATCACCATCATCATCATCAACATATCAGCCAACAGTTTAATTTTTTTTTCCCCTTCATTTCAGATAAAAAAAAAAAAACGGGTTGCGACGATCGGAGGCGGAGGCTCTCTCCATTCCCTCTTCCCCTCTCTTCTCTTTCTCGTCCCCTCTCTTCTCTCTTCTCTCCCTCTTTCTCTTTCTCTTTCTCTCCCTCTGTTTCAATTTCAGACTGCAGAAAAAAAAAATGAAACTGCCCAAAACGACGTCGTTTTGGGCAGTCGGGGGATTCGGGGAAGGGAGGATTCGGGAGAAAAATCATTTTCCTAATATTTATTGTTATTCAATGATGACAAATACTAATATCCAAATATATATATTTTTTGAGCTGGTTTTACAAATATTTTTAATGAAGTTATAAATTTATTACTTTGTATGATGAGGTTATTATTTCTAGAAAAAAAACCTATGTATTTGACAAAATAGAGAGCCATGCTACTGGAGCACAACCCAACTCTCTCTTATATATAACTGAATAGATATATATTTGGCAAAGTTTAAGTGACTTTAAACTATTGGATAGGACAATAATAAATGTTGCTTCAGTCCAGTTAACTAAAAAAAAATGTTGCTAAGAGAAATGTTGCTTAAGTAAATAAGAATTTTTTGGGAGTATATAGAGATTAAAAATGTCAAATATTGACAGGTAGTCATCTAAAAAATAATATATTTGTTGAAGATACTCTTATGTCACTTCAAATTTTAGTTATTAAATTCAACGGAAATTATATTTTAGATATTTTTTATACACATGGATTGAGTTTAATGACTAAATATAAATTTTTTTCGTTTGCTTTATTTAACAAAAATAGGCAAATGGTTTAGATTGAAAACAAATCAAAAGTTTAGAATTTAAATTGACAAAATTAAAATTTTATTTTGTTGCATTGTTCAAACCCTAGGGTTATTTTTATTTATTTATTTATTTTTTTGTAATTTTCCCAATAGAATTTTATGCGAATTTATATACAGAATAATATAACTTCTTTTGAATCAAAATAACTTCATAATGACTTCTTTTGTAATTTTCATTTTCAATCAAAATACAATCTATCATTGTCTTCATAATTTTAAAAATGTCAATGACACTTCATTAAAAAAAAAAAATTAAAAAATTCCTGTATAAATTTTTTTCTTGTAAACAATTTTTCTTTTATGTAATTTTAAAAAACTTATATTGAGTAATGTTTAGTTTATTGGAATAAAAGTGAAATGTAATAAAATAATTATTAGGGGAAAAAATCCAAGGGTTTGAATCCTATAATGAAATAAACTTTAGATTTTTAATTTTATCAATTTAAATTTGTAGGAGAGGGTTCAAGAAAGGAGTTGGAAAATTCGAAAATCTTCGAAGATCCTTGAAGAACAATTTCGAATTCTCTAGAATATGATGAGAGGCTTAGATTCTTCAATAATCTCAACTTAGGAACACAACAACAAAGGAGATGATGGAGATAAGAGATTGGGTGAAGAAGAAGGCAAAATGGCTAGAGAATAGAATAATGGCAAGGCTCTCCCATGGATCTCCCACTTTCACTCTCAAGGTTGATAATGGAGAAGGGAAATTAGTTCTTTCCCAAGAGTTCAAAAATCTCCAAAATCCATCCCTTGTAAAGCTATGGGTGGGTGCTATTTATAGGCACCTCATGATGTAGGATGGAGCCCATGTGCAAGGCACATGGGGGATATTCTCTCTAACCACCTTGTCCGAGGAGGTGACCTCTCCGAGGAGGTGACTTCTCCGAGGATGAGAAAACCCCGAAGAGGAGATCACTCCCTCGGCGAACCTTTCTTCTTAGCCACACCTAACCAATGATCCCCAATCATCCCAAAGGGTCAGGGGTAGTCCCAGAGGACGTCCTGCCGCAAAAATATTGCCGAGTCTCATGGACCCCCCCGGGGTCGTGCCACCTCGACCCGGGTATAGGCTAGTTTAACCGAAGAGTGAATTTATCTCCACTCACCGTCCTCGGGATCGGGTCCTTTGTTCGAACTCCATTACGCCCATGGTTCTGGTGCGTAGATCCCGGAAAGCTCCGAGCCCGCAAGTGTTCTGGGACTCATTAACGAAGCGGCTTCTAGATTGCATCTGAATCCGTTCGAAGCCAAGTGCTTCGGATCTCTAGATTCGTAGGTCCGAATCCTTTCGAGTCTGAGTGCCTCGGATCTCTAGGCTTGTTCAACACCCTTTCGAGTCCGGGCCCGAGTAAGTCTCTAAGTCTCTAAGTTCGTGGATCCGAACCCCTTCGAGGCTTAGAGCGATTCAGCCCGTTTGATGGCGATAAATCTGGGCCCACCGATCTTGGACTTGCGATAAATTCGGGCCCACTAATCTTGGGCTATTGGGCCTAAATAATTTAGTGGGCTTAAATTAGCTCCTCTTACAAAATTCTAATATTTTTATATGTTTGTAATCTAAACCATTTATCTATTTTCAATAAGTAAAATTGACAAAAAAATAATAGTATTTTAATCATTAAACTCAATAAAAATAGTATTTTAGATATTGTTTATACATTTATATTGAGTTTAATGACTAAAATATTATTATTTTTCTGTCCATTTTATTTAATAAAAATAGACAGATAAACAAAGTAGAGTTTAAATTGATAAAATTAAAAATTAAAAATTTATATTTTATATAAACGATATGATCTATTTTGTAATAAACTAAACACTATGTTCAGTAAAACTAAAAGTATTGTAATTGAGAAATTTAAATTACTATAAAATATATTTGTGAAACGTAAATTTATTACAGTAGTGTCTCGTGTCTTGCGCGGATATTTTTTTCTAATTATATATATATATATAGGTTTGTGTGTGTGTAGTTTAATATTAAAGTTTTATGTCGAACGCGCTAATCCACTTTTCTGAACATCTAGCTCAGTGGAACGAGCAAGGATCCTCTAGAGTTTTTTTTCCCTAAAGTTTCCTAGAGTGGTGTGTTGTATGGTTGAGATTTAATGACAAGTCACATCAATTTTTTAGCATTAAATCTCACCCATACAACACACCACTTTAGGAAACTTTAGGAAAAAAAAACTCTAGAGGATCCTTGGTGCAGTGGAACACCTAAGTCACTTTCTTAAACATCCAACCTTTTTTTTTTTTTTTTTTTACGGGCAAAACAAAGAAGTTTCATTGATGTAAAATATAATATAAAATACAACGAAAAATCCATCAATAAAAAAAGATAAGTGTAAAAGTATTACAATGGGCTGAATCATCCCAACTAAGTTGGCACAAAAAAATCCATCCTATCATTTGCTGGCACCCCAGAGTTGGCGAGCAGCCAACCGAAGAAACAGAAAAGAAAACAAAAAACATCCACCAGCTACACCAGATCACCAGCAAAGCATAGTGCAGATTCACCCCCCTTCCAAACATTAGTGCAGCAGTGCAGACTCAACAAGACCATTCCACATTCAAAAACAGCCACTAACAAGACCAATCCATATTCAAAATGCTACTGCTGCATAACCATTACAACAATTCAAATGCTGCTGCAACAATTCAAATGCCCCACCAACAAGTCCAAAAGCCCCCGTCCAGAGCTAACATCCATTGAAACAATACAAATGCTGTTGCACAACCATTTCATAATGACCCATAGAGCTTCAAAGTCAGCACACCAGCAAAGCAACCAACAGCACCAAACCAGCAACAGTACTCCATGTAATCAGAGAAAAAAAACATAACAGATAGAACATCAACAACAGGTTCAGCTCGCAGAGACAATCCCAGAAATAGGATAAATATAACAGATAGAGCAAACATAACGGATCATACACACCAACTACACTAGAACACCAGCAGAGCATAGTGCAGATTCACCCTGATAAACATTAGTGCAGCAGTGCAAACTCAACAAGACCATTCCACATTCAAAAGCAGCCACCAACAAGACCAATCCTCATTCAAAATCAGGGAAACAAACAAGACCACAGTCCAAATGCCCTAGACTAGAACTAACACCCATTACAACAATTCAAAGTCAGCACACCAGCACCAAACCAGTAAGCAACCAACAGCACCAGGACAGCAGTAACCCAGTGAGCAACACCATCATAGAGCAGACCAAAAACAGATGAAGTTTTTACAATGTACTCCATGTAATTAGAAATTTTTTTTTACAGATCAAGCAACAACAGGTTCAACTCACAGAGGCAATCCCAGAAACAGGACAAATATAACAGCTAGAACAAACATGCCTTACACAAGATCATGCACCATTTTTGCTGCACAACAAATAGGCCCATCAGCTGCACAACAAATCAGCCCAACAACAAATAAGCCCATAGCTAAGCAGCCAAGAGCCAAACACCCAATAACAGCCAGCACACCAATAGCAGCTTACTTTGTTCCACCCAGCAGGTGGTTAGCTTAACTCCCATTCCTAATACAGTATTGAACCTGAGGCAAATTGAAGACTACATCATTGATAGAGAACTCCATTTTAGCTGGGGAGGCTTAGGCCCACAAAGAAATTCGAGCATTGACAACCTCACATAGTTCCTCAAAATTTGGCTGGGCACCATTAAATACACAATCATTTCTATGCTTCCATGTGCACCACAAAACAACCAAAGGCACAACCTTCTATAGCAGCTTCTCAGTCTTTTTCATTTTGCAAAATGACCACCATTGCAACAGCCCTTCCACTGAATTTGGCATAGCCCATTGAAAACCTCACCATTTCATAATATTAGGCCATAACAGCCAAACAAATGGACAGGAGAGCAAGATATGATTGATAGATTCCTCCTCATTTTGACAGAAGACACAGCCCACATTGGCAGATGCAGCTAATATCCCGATTCTCTGTAAGAAGCTAGAGGTTTTCACCTTGCCTTACCAAGCCAACCACCCGAAACATTCGACTTTAGAAGGGGCACAATTATTCCAAACTACCACTGCCATACTTCTAATAGGACCCAAGGAGTATTCATAATTTTTATACAATGATGCAACAGAAAACAAACCAGATGGGTCAGCCTTCCACTTCCAAGCATCTTGTTTGGTGACCCTCATTGCTGGAGCATTCATAAGGAGGGAATGAAGTCTCCTAACCTCCTCCCCTTCCCAGGCCAGCAGAGCTCTCCTAAATTCTAAATTCCAAACCTAAGACCCTTCACTCCTAATATAAAAGTTAGATACTACCTATTTTATCATTGGACAGCGAAAAAAGTTTGGGGAACTCCTACTTAAAGCTTTGCTCCCCAGCCCATTTATCCAGCCAGAAAAGAGCTCTCCTACCATTCCCCAACTCAATGACTGAGTTTGCCAGGTACAGATTGTGTAGCATAGGAGTAGATATAATTGCACCAATGATATCAGACCAAATTTTTGAGTTTCTGTTGTTTCTTTCCATACATGGCACCCATCTTCCACCCCTCATATTCTACTTAGAGCATAGAACATCCTTCCACAAAGTATAAATCTCTGACCTAAACTTCCACCACCATTTCAGCAGTAAGCACTTATTCATAACTGTGATACTTCTAATCCCTAAACCTCCCAAATGTTTACTTTTGGTAACGGTATCCCATCTAACAATGTGAACTTTCCTTCTGAGGTCGGATCCCCTCCAAAGAAAGTTTGCTTGAATCTTCTCACTTGCTTTAGCCACCCCCATAGGTATTTTGAGCAGAGACAAGTAATAGATAGGCAAGTTACTCATGACGGACTTAATTAGTGTCAGTCTCCCAGCAAATGAAAGCAGCCTTCTCTTCCATGTAGATGACTTTTGTTTAAACTTGTCCAATACTGGCTTCCAAGTGCTTGATCTACTAGGATTAGCTCCTAAAGGAAGACCTAGATATTTAAAAGGTAACCTCTGATGGGCACAATTTAGTCTAGAGGCAAAACTCCGTAGCAACACTTCATCCACTCCAATGCCCGCAATCACACTCTTATGGTAGTTAATTTTCAGCCCTAATAGGATTTCAAAACATCTCAGAATGCGTTTGATGGTCACCACTTCCACCAACTCAGCTTCACAAAATAGTATTGTATCATCTGCAAATTGTAGATGCGTTACTATGATTCCATTATTCCCAATGGTAGCCCCTTTTATCAAACCCATTTCCTTGGCCCTAGCAAACAAGATATTCAACCCCTCGGCCACAATATTGAAGAGGAAATGGGACAATGGGTCACCTTGCCAAAGACCTCTCTGTGAGCAAAATTCCTCAGTATGGGAACCATTCACTAAAACTGACACTTTTGTGGAGGTTACAGTACTTTTCATCCATCTCACCCATCTATCACCAAAGCCAAATTTAGATAACATATTAAATAAGAATTCCCAGTTGACTGAATCATATGCCTTCTCAAAGTCTAATTTCAACACCAAACCTTTCTTGTTTGATTTTCTCCACCCGTCAACTATCTCATTAGCAATGAGAATCCCATCTAGGATATTCCTTCCCCCAAGAAATGCGGATTGAGTCTTACTAATAATCCTTGGCATCACTTGTTTCATCCTATTGGCTAAGATTTTAGCCAAAATTTTGTACATGGATCCAATGAGGTTTATTGGCCTATAATCCCTCATGCTTGAGGGGCTGTCAACTTTTGGGATTAGAGCTATAAAAGAGCTATTTAAACTACTCACTAAAGAGGCATTTTGATGAAATTCTCTTAAAAATTGCAATACCTTAGGTTTGACTACTCCCCAACATTTCTTATAAAAGGCCAAATTAAATCCATCAGGTTCAGGTGCTTTATTACCATCACTATTCTTGATAACATATCTGACTTCCTCTTCAATAAAATCTTCCAATAGCTCCGCGGCTTGACGACCTCCAATATTTTTGAACTGGCCAGACAGTGAGGGTCTAGTAGCCCAAGATTCAGAGAAATGACTCATGAAGTGAGACTTCACCTCCAACCGAACCACTATAGGTTCTTCCACTAATGAGCCATTCACCATAACTGAACACAAAGAATTTCTGCTATTTCTATTAGAAGCCATAATGTGAAAATACCTTGTATTCCTATCTTCTTTTGATGCCCAATTAATTCTAGACTTTTGTAACCAAGTCCATTCCACCATTTTGTTTAACCTCCAAATTTCACTCATAATTTCCTTCTGTTTAGCTTGTTTAGTTCCTAGAAGTGTTCTTTCTTCGGCAATTAACTCTATGGCATGGGCTTCCTCTTCTGCAGCGTTAAGATTAGATTCAATTATACCAAACTCTTCAATATTCTACACTTTTAATTTGTGTTTTAAGGCTTTCAATTTCATGAAACATCTATACCCGGCCCAACCTTCAACCTGGAAATCTGACCAAAATTTGTCCACTAAACCTGCAAACTTAGGATGAAGGGTCCAAGCATTCAGAAACCTAAAAAGTCGAGGACCCCAATCTCTTTCTCCTCCATCAAAAGGATAGGGCAATGATCATAAATCAATCTAGGAAGACCCCATAACTTGAAGTTGAAGTTCTGTACCCATTCATGATTAAGCAAAAATCTGTCTATTTTACGCCATTTCTCTCTAATTTGTGAGTTACACCAGGTAAATTCCTTCCAAGCATGGGCAAGTGTAGACACCCCATTTTTGACCGACCTTAAGACTCAGACGTCCCCAGTTGAGCGCTCGGTGATATTGCATATAGTGCTCGTTCAGAAGTTTCAGAGTCTCGGCTGTGAGCCTTGCCTCCGGACTTCCGGACTCTTTCGTGTCTTGCCTCGGTTTGCGAACCAAGCTCTGTTTTCTCTGTTTTCTCTTCCCGGAGGGAGGGAGGGGTCTCGTAGATCATCTCTCAGTGGCCGCAGGCTACATTTTGTGGTTGTTGGCCATTTTTCCCATTCGGAGCCCGGTTTCTGATTTTTCGGAGCCGACGACCGTGTGCCTCGGTTCGGGACCCCCTAACCACCTCCGTTTGCTCCAATTTTTGGTATACACCTCATTTCCTCCCTTTTGAGGGACACTGGGGTCCGAGAGACCAACTTCGTGGTCAAACGCTACCTCCGGTGCTTAACAGCCCATTTTCGGGGCCTCGGGCCCCGCGTTTCGGTCCCTGAACCTCCGTTTTGCATCCGTTTTGGTTCATTTTTGGTGGAGACCTTATTTTCATAGTTATGAAGCTTATAGGAGAGTGGGAGGCCAGCAATTGTTCCAAAAAACCAGTTTTATTTCTTCATCGCTCTCCGACGCCTGTTTTCCTTACTTGAAAGCCAATGTTGACCACCTTGGAGCCACTTTCTTGAACCCTAGACCCCATATTTGTGATGTACACACCTGGGAGGCCACCAATATTTGGTGGCCGACCAGTAATTGTTCCTGACCCTTTTGACCCCCTCTAAAAAATGGTCTTTTCTCTCTTCTGGTTCACTTTTTCTGGGTTTCAATCACATAGTTGTGTTATGCAGACATGGGAGACCACCAATATGAGGTGGCCGACCAGCAATTGTCATTGACCCTTGGTCGACCGGCCATGGGAGGTGGTCGGCCGACCACCTGAACCCGCAGAAACTGGCCGGCCATGACCCCCTCACCTGGTTCCTTACAAATCTGACCTTTTTTTCCCCACAGATCCTGTATCCGAGGGGAACTCTTTTGGGGGGGGAATTTGAATTCATTTCCCCCCCTTTTTCCTCCATTCTTTGGCCTATATAACCAGCCCCTCAGCTGCATTTTGAGGGGTTACAAAATTGGTTTAAGGCCATTGCATACAACTCTCCCTCTCCCTCTCTTCTAAGCCTCAAAACACCCTTAGCCCTACACCATTTACCCTACACCTCATAGCACAAGGCCTCCATCCTCCATTCCATCAACTTGAGGCTGCTTTTCAAAGGTAAAAAACTCCCAAACTTGGCTCAAAAGTTGTAGGAGCATTGGTCTACAAGGGTGAGTCACTTTCTTCCCTTTTCTAGTCTTTTTTTGCTTTGTATATAAGCCTTAGTTTCTTGCATTTTTGGGCTCCGACCCTAACTGTAAATAGTCATATTTTGAGCCCCTTTTCATGTTTAATTAAGGGTATTTCTCTGTTTGAGGCCTCCTTCTATCACTTGCTTCTTTAACTCTCTTTTAGGCCTTATTTTTGCATAGTATTTTTGGCCTGTTTGTGAGCTGTTTTGGACTTTTCCATAAACTTTAAAATAGCTTTTTTTGAGCCCCTCTTCAACATTGTTGAAGGGCTCTCCTCTGTTTGAGGCCTCCTGCTATCACTTTCTTCTCTATCTCTCTTTTAGGGTAATTTTTGCATAGTACTTTAGGCCTATTTGTGAGCTGTTTTGAATCTTGCCATGAACTTTAAAACCTCTTGTTTTGGGCTCCTCTTCAACATTGTTGAAGGGCTCACCTTTGTTTGAGAACATTAGCTGCCACTTGTCTCTTTATCCGTATTTTAGGCCTTTTCTTGCATGATAGTTTGGCCTTACTTGTGATTATTTTCATGGCTTTATGTAAACTGTAAAGTGCCTTTTTTTGAGCCCCTCTTCAACTTTGTTGAAGGACTCTTTTCCATTTGGGGCCAGCTGCTGTCCCTTTGTGTTTAATCTCTCTTTTAGGGCCTTTTTTTTTGCATGATAGATTAGCCCTATTTGCATTCATTTTTGGGACTTGTTATAAACTGGAAATATGCATGTTTTGGGACTTTATTGCCTCTGTCTTCACGCTTCATGATAAAATAATGCATGTTTTGTATAGCTATAAGCCAATGCGCATGCCTAGTTTTGTGTTTCGGGGCCATTCCACGCATCGGGAGCCATGTTTCCATGTTTCGGGATCATTTTGCATCACATTTCAGTGCTGAAAATTGCATGTTTGTATGCCATATTCCATGCCTTGCCATGTCTTGTTAGAGTGGCATTTGTGCCTTAGGATCAGTCCTCGGTTTGCGTGCATGTGTGCACGCATTTCGAGTGTCTCATTTTCATCTAATGGCCACTAATGTGAGTGTGGCTGAGGTCCATTCATGTTGGTGTAAGCCCATTGTGCATTGTGTATGCCATTTCATTTCATAGCATTGTGTATGTTAGGTTGTATGTTAGCGCATTGTGTATGCCATGTTACCTTGTGCATTGTGTATGCCATTTCATAGCATTATGCACGCTAGGTTGTATATTAGTTGCATTCATGCATGTCATGCATATTGCATTGTGTTTGGGATAGGAGTTAGCCCGAGCACGGGAAACGAGGAACGTTTCGTACTCCGAGTGACGGAACGTGTCTCAATTCCCGGTCGCCGACACTCCGGATTATCCATGATGGAGTCTAGGCCTTGTTGTGTCCATATGTGCATTCATTTCATATTGAGTCATGCAATTCGACTTCTCGGCCATCATGCATCGATATGCGTGATTGGTGGCACGAGGATCGAGGACTACACTCCCTGAAGAGTAGTCATGCATACATATGTGAAAATACTTTGCCATGCCCCTTTGTTGCTCTCTGTTGCAGCAAATCAGAAATCGGCAACCTTCCGGAGCTTGACACGCATTCCAAGAACAATTGCAAACAGAGGCAAACCGGGGCATCGCGAGGGATTCTCTGCACAAGACAATCCGAGCATGCATCATTCATCATCCGGTGTAGATTTGAGGCAGTCCCTGGCTTGCATGCCAATTTATTGCTTTCCTAATTTAATTTGTTAGTTAAATAGGGTTTTGTACATATTTGGACTGTAATTATTCATTTGGGACTGTATTATTTATTCGGACCCTCCGAGCGAGGGCACAACTGTAATAAGTGTGCGTGTGTGTGATGTATGTCTTCCAACCCCACGTCTTTCTCCCTTTTATTTACTCGCTTATGATGGTTAGATTAGGGCATGTTTCAAATTAGCATACAGTATGACAACATGTTTGCATTCATTCATCTGTTTTGCATGCACTGGGCTCAGCGTATCATACTAACTGCATTGTATTTTCAATTTCAAGTTGAATACATGTTAGCTGTAGCATTTCATATGTCATGTTTAGAATAGCCGAGCCTGCTATAGTTGCACTTTTGCATGTGTTGCATTAGGCATTTCTGTATAATTAGGATCATGCATGGATTTCTAATTAGCTTCTGTTTTGGCTTGGAGTACTCGGTAAGTTTTATGCTTTAGCATCCTTGCATGCGTGTGAGTGACTGCCATGATAGCATGCTTACCATGAGGCTAATTACTTATGTGATATATCTGCCTGAATACCTGTGGGTGAAGGTTGGGTTATTTGGATTGGAATAATTCGTTGACTGTGAGTTTTAAGCCCACTAGATAGTGGCAAAATCATGTTTTTCTAAGCCCACCCGAGGGTGGCAAATCCACGTCTTAGCCTACTTGCGGGTAGCACCATCAAACCATTTTCAAACAAACAAACATGAAATGTTTTGTTCCAATTCAGACGATCCAGTTTATACTTATATGCTGTGTACATCACATAGTAAATCTAGGCTAATAACCGGAATAAGAACACATAATGTTTTCAAAAATAGATATCATGGTTAGTAGAGGCCGATCTTTGATCGGGCGAGCGGGGGTACTCACGAAGTGACCTTCCCCAATCGTACCCAAGTTCCCGAGCCGAGGCAACTTTGGTGATGACGGACACGTGGCCTTAGGCAAACGAGTCAGGGTTTCCTAAATTTCTCCAAAATAAAACATTTAGGTGACGACTCTGTATCTGGTAAAGCAGACCATGTTTGGCACTTCTTTCAAAATCTGTTTTCTCAAAACGATTTGCCGGATTTGGACTCTTTGGTTCAGATTTAGAACCGTGACAATTTGAGTCCGAACTGTAGTAAGCCCAATATCGAACGGAACGGGGGACTCATTCCTTCTAGAGCGTTCGGGGACGTCTACAGCAAGTCAATCAACTCCATTTGTTCTACCATGGCATTAAGGTCCTTCATTCCTCTGTCTCTTCTTGGGCACCCAATGTGTTCAGCAATATTCCTTATTTCATTGAAATCACCCCATACACCAAGGCCCCAAGAAAATACTCTTCAATCGAGCAAAAAAGACCTATAATTCGTTCTTTTTGACCACTTTGGATGGGCCATATACATTGACAATCACACAATTAAAAGAGGAAAAAAATGTACCTGACAATAGGATGAAGTTACGGTGGCCGCAGCAAGCCTCTAGTTAAAACACCCCAGTACTCCATATACATAGCAGCCCTCCAGCTCAACCTTCTGCATCCACTTCCATATACTCAAAATTATCATCATACCAGAGAGACTTTACTAATTCAGGCGAAATTGATGATCTCTTTGTTTCTTGAATCATCACAAAGCTGATTTTCCTTGCTGCCAAACTTTGTTTAATTTTTCTCCTTTTCCCTAGTCTGCTAAGACCTCTAACATTCCAAGATAGTAACTTCATAGTAGAAAGCTTTTTCACTAAAGACCCCCTGTGCTTGTAGCTCAATGAATATCCCCACCCTTTGCACCTCTTTTCCCCTTATCTGTGGCCTCCAGTTCTTCTAACTTACTAATCATCTCCTCCTCCTTGCCATCACAATCTAGCCCCAACACTTTACCAATTTGGATGGATGATGATGCCTCTGATAGCCGTACGCCTCCTCTACTAGATTTACTTGCCATTGATAGGGAAATGGCAGCTACGGTAGACCTGAACACTGCCCCTTTCCTCAGATTGAGTGTTTGCTTCATAAATTTCTTCTCCATTTCAAGTTTCCCCTTCTTCCGCCGTTTGTGACTGCCATTTTCCCCACCTCTCACCTGCAAACTCTTCTTACTAATAAGGGTTGAGCCCATTCTGATGGGTATATGATTGGGTTGCCCCACTCATTAACAGTTGCACTCATAGGATGAATGTTGGCCTCAGCTCTAAGACTTGTTAACATAGCCATCTGGGCCAACCCATCTCCACTTGAGTCCTCTTGGGCCCTATTTAAATCCACCTCCAAGATAATGTCTTGTTTCTACCCAACAGACCCACTCATACTTCTAATAAAACCAGGGGCGACCACTTCATCATCAGCTCTACACCTACCTCCCTTTCTTGTGCCACCCTCTTCTAACACTCCTTTGCAGAGCCTCCTTATAGAGCTCTCCTCACGTGCAGCGCCAACCTCTGACACACCCATCGTCAGGTCTGTCTCTTCCACCACCGAAACCTCCCTGAAGCTTGCTTCCCCTTCCATGGCAGTAGTATAGTCATGATCCACCACCTTATCCCCTGCAACCACCTCACCTCCTGCATCAACCTCAGCACCGACTTGGATTTCCACCTCATCACCTTCTTCCCCTTGTCTGCTGCCTCTATCTGCAATAGTCTCAACTTCATCCTCGAAGCTGTAGCTGGTTTCATTGTTCCTCAGAAAAGATTGATAGATACATTGTTTTTTCACTATTGTTGGGACTATGATTTGTTCCTCTAAGATCCTAACTGGATATAGTACACCCTGGCAATCTAGATTGAGAAGATGATTAATGGAATCCATGCATCTTGTCTCAATCTTGACTTTCCCACAGTAGAGAGACTCAATATTCATTGTGCCTGTATCCATTTCAAGCACCTCTCCTCACTCTCTACCTCTTGTGCAAAATGTATTATTATTCCACAAGACCAGTGGTACACCATAGCAACTTAACCACACCTACCTCACCTGGTCAAAAGCCATGCTTTCATCCCATTGCTCAATCGAGTCACACTAGTTTGTGAGCCAGTCTTCATTAGCAATAATTTCTCTCTCATATCACCCACTGATTGAAATGAAAGAACTAGATGTCTTCCACCTCGTACTCTAACTTTGATGTCTCCATAGCCTCTTCTTTGAAGTTCATCCTGAAACTCTGCAACCGAGTGTAGACACCCCATTTTTGACCGTCTTCAAAACTTGGACGTCACTGTTTGAACACTCGGTGATCATCCACGTTTGTGTTTGTCTTGAGTTCCCAGAGGTCTCAACTACGCGCCTTGCCTTAAGACCTCTCAACTCGATTGTGTTGTGTTTGGTTTTGCACCAAACACTTGTGTTTTTGTTTGGAGGGCAGGGAATGGCTTGTTGGCCATCCCCACTCCTCACCGGCCATGGCTTGAGGCCACCGGCCGTGTCTTCTTGCCACCGACCATTGGTGATGGCCGGTCGGCACTTTGTGTGGTCGACCGACCATTTAGTTGGCCGATGGCATCCTTTTCTGGCCGGTACCACATTGTTGCCTCTTGCAGGCATGGTGTATGCTAGCTGTGCCAGCTGGGATGCATAGACCCTCCCCCACACACGTGTGTGGCTGTTTTGGCCCCTTTGCCCCCCTTTTTTTGATCCAAACTTCATCTAGAAGATTGCACCCTTTGCTCAAGCTTCTTGAGGAAGCTTGACCCTTTGTCTTAGCTTCCTCAAGAAGCTTGGACCTTTGGGATAGCTTCTCTTAGAAGCTTGGTCCCTTTGACCCTTTCATTTAGTTTCTCTAAGAAGCTTCAAGCCTTTGCCTTGTCTATATAAGGAGACCTCTTTTCTCCAATTGAGAGGTTCAACAAAAACCAGACCTTATATGATATATATTTGATATATATCACTCTCTCTCTATATCTCCCTCCCTCTCTTCATTTGTATGTGGTTTGAGGGCCTAAAAGTGTAGTTTGTTCTTAGTTTTGCACTAGAACACCTACTATTACACCATACTTCAACTTGGGAGGTATTGAGAGGTTGTTCTTGGAGTTTTGAGTTGGTTTTGATCATAAGGAAGAGGATGAGGTTGTTGTTCTTCAAGTGTTCTTCAAGGGTAACACTATTTGCTTTATATTCCCCAATCTTGCACTAATTTTTAACCTACTTTGCATGCTGTTTTAGACTTTGTGTATAACTTGAAAAAGTCTTGTATTTACATGCTTAAGATCTTTCATTAAGGACATTTTGTTGTTTGGGGTCGACCTCCCCCTCTTAGGCCTTGTTTGGCTCTTTTTGTGCTCTCTTTGTTAAGCTTTGAATACTATTGTGTTTTGGCCTTCTCACTACTAAAATCTAGTGGATTTTTAGTGGTGATGAAGAGGGTTTGAGGTCTTGCATAAGGGAGGGACACCCCTCTCCCTTTGTCTCTTTTTTGTTTGCATTTTTGGCTCATAAGGGTAGCATGCATGCTTAGTTGCTTTTGGCTTCATTTCAGAGGTTTTGGGGTGTTATTGGGTCATATTACATCTCTATTATTGGTTGAATTCATGCCCCTTTGCATGTATAATATACTTGCTTTGCATTCCTCCTCTTTGCCTAGAAGTGCATCTTGCCTTTAAGACCATCATGCATGCATGTTCTTGCCTAACTTTGTGAAGTTCTTGGTCATATTTCATCATGCTTGAGGTCTGTTAGGCACTGATTTGATCATATTTGCCATGTTTGGTATAACCTCTTTGCACTTTGGCTTGTGAGCCTTTAGTGTGTGAGTCATGAGCATGCTTGAGTTGGGTTGTTTTAGTGATTTGGAATCATTTCTCATGCCATTTCAGTCCCTAATCCATGCTTGTATGCTTGCATTCATCATCCCTTTCATGCCTTGAAGTGTTGTTCTTTTATGCCTTGAAATAGGTCTTAAATGAATGCCTCTTGGTTTGTGTCCCTTAGCTGCCATATCAGTGGGTTTTGGAGGTCCTTTTCGCATGCTAAAACTTTGTTTTGTATTGAAAAGTTCATGCCATGTTTGCTTGGGGTAGGTGTCGAGTAATGCCCTCTTTTGTGCCCCTGAATGCCTTCTATCTTACGCCCATCCCCTAGCATGTTTTGGCATCATTTTTCGCATGCTTTTCAGAGTTTAACATGAGTGTTTAATGTCCATGTATATCACCTTTGAGTGTTCTTGAGAGTAGCCTTCCATGCTTGGGTTTTTGGCTCATTGGTGTGCATGTTTGCATGAGCACTTGTCCATCATTTTTGGCACTTTTGGCCACTGCTTTGGGGTGTGGCTGAGGCCTCCTATTTCAGTTTAAGACCACCCTTGTATATAGTTGCGTACTTAGCATGTTACATGTTGCATTCCATTAGTTGCATGCTTACATTATGTCTTGTTTACATGTTTGCATATTGTTTAGTTAGTTGCATCACATAGTCTTGTTGCATGCTTGATATGTTCATGTTTAGCTTGCATGAATAGGTAGCATGGCATTGCATTAGGTGCATTACTTTGCATTGTATATGGCATACGTCGCATTACATTTTGCTTAGTTTGGGGTGTCAAACCAAGTATGAGGATTGAGAAGTGTTCGTACTTGAAGTGACGAAACACGTCTCAATCCTCGGTCGCCAATGCCCTTTATCTCAACATGATAGGGCATTGGCACTCATTTGTTTTGTTGCATGCATTTACATTGATTGGCAAACTTGGTGTCTTAGGCCATCATGCATTGGAATGCGTGATTGGTGGATCGAGTACCAAGGGCCACACTCCCTTGAATCCATAACATGATTGGAAGAGTGGCCATCCACACATTTGCTTGAAAATTCCATGCCATACACTGTTTTCCCTCTGCTACTGTCAACTGCAGAATTCTGCAGGAATAAATGGCCGACCGGCCATCTCTAGTGCCGACCGGCCAGCAGTGTCCTGCCGATGACACCATATTTGGTCGATAAGCCTGTTCCCATGGTCGGTGACCTTTTGTTCTGGCCGGTGGCACTCCACAGCACTCAGAAGGAAGCTCAAGGCAGTTCTGGGGACTTTCATAATTTTCAGAGGGGTGAGGCAATGTAAACAGAGGCAACAGTGGCATGGTACCGGGTTTTCGGGCAAAGCGGATCGAGCATGCATCATCTATGCATCCCGAGGTAGGGCTGCGGCCACCTTCCTTCTGCATTTAATTTGTTAAATAATTAGAAGTTCTGTAATAATTAATTTAGTAGTATTCCTTTGGTTGTGTAATATTTATTCGGACCCTCCGAGCGAGGACAATTGTGTAATAAGTGTGTGTGAGTGTGTGTATGTTTTCCAACCCCCACTTCTTTCTTCCCTTTTATTTACTAGCTTTCGATGGTTAGTATTAGGACATATTTAAATTAGCACACCTTATGTTATGCAAGCGTGCATTCATACATTTGTCTTGCATGCATCGAGCTCGGCGCATCATGCTAACTGCATTGTATTTTAATTCTAAATTGAATACGTGTTATCTGTTGCATTTCACATGCCATGTTTAGGATAGCCGAGCCTGTCTAGATTGCATCTTTGCATGCGTTGCATTAGCCATTTTAAACATGAACTAGGATCATGCATATGATTACTAACTAGTTTCTGTTTTGGCTTGGAGTACTCGGTAAGCATTTATGTTTTAGTATCTTTGCATGAGTGTGAGTATTGCCATGATAACATACTTACCATGAGGCTATATGCTTACGTGTTATAACTGCCTGAATGCCTGTGGGTGAAGGTTGAGTTACTTAAATTGGAACAATGCATTGAATGTAAGTTTTAAGCCCACTTGAGGGTGGCAAAATTCATGTCTTAAGCCTACTACTTGCGGGTAGCACCATCAAACCATTTTCAAATAAACAAACATGACATGTTTCGTTCTAATTTAGGCGACTTAGTCTATACTTGTTTGTTGTGTGCATCACGTAGTAAATCTAGGCTAATAACCGGAATAAGAACGCATAATGTTTTCAAAACTAGATATCATGGTTAGTAGAGTCCGATCTTCGGATCGGGCGAGAGGGGGTGCTCATAGCTGACCTTTCCCAATTGTACCCAAGTTCCCGAGCCGAGGCAACTTTGGTGATGACGGACACGTGGCCTTAGGCAAACGAGTCAGGGTTTCCTAAATTCCTCCAAAATAAAATATTTAGGTGGCGACTTTGTATCTGGCAAAGCAGTCCATGTTTGACACTTCTTTACAAAAATCTGTTTTCCAAAACGATTTGCCGGATTTGGACTCTTTGGTGATTTATCAATCTTACATTGCATATTGTGAGATTAGATTAAGAACCGACACAAATCGAGTCCGAACTGTAGCATGGGGCCCAAGGGCGCGTCTACACCGAGAGATGTGATTTCAATCTTGCCACTGCACTTTCATACAACCAGCCATTTGCACCTTTCTGTACCTTAATGGTACGGACCTTAAACGTCCAACTTAACGCGCCTCAACCCAACCCATAACCCATCAACTGGAAAGGAAAAAAAAAATATAATAACAATTTTTTTTAAATTTTTTTTTATTGCATGTTAAAAACATATGAGATAAGTTATTGGTTGAAAACAATAAAATTGAAAATTAGGGCTAAATATTTGGATGAAACAAGTTGGTCTCTCTCTCTTTTCTCTCTATATTCTTCTTCTTCATCAAATCTCTTCTGTTATTTATTTTATTTTATTTTTTTGAAAATTAGGGCAAAACATTTGGATGAAACAGGTCGGGCTCTCTCTATCTCTCTTTGTTCTTCTTGTCAAATCTCTTTGGGCAAATTAGAAAGTTGATCCCTCTATTTTACTCCATGTGTCATTTTAATCTTACACTTTTAATTGACTTGATTTTGACCTTTAATTTTAGATTTTACGTCAATTTGGTTCAATTACTAATATTGTTAGTGTTTTTTAAGAAAAATTACCACTAAATTTTTTAGATTAATTTACTGAATTGGATAAGTTTATAATTTTGTCCATAAAAATTATCGTTAGTGTTTTTTCATAAAAAATGCCAAGGGTTGTAACCAATTGTACTAAATTGAGATATAGTCATAAATAAGAGGTTAAAATCAAACCAATTAAAATTACAAGAACTAAAATAAAGGACCAAAGTATATGACTAACGTTGGAATTTCTTCAATCTCTTTAGTTATTATTATTTTTTAAATTAGGGCAAAATATTTGGATGAAACCCCCCCCTCTCTCTCTCTCTCTCTCTCCCTCTTCCTCTTCTTCAAATCTCTTATAGTTGTTTTTCTTGAAAATTATTGCAAATTATTTTCTTTATTTTTTTGGATTTCTCTTATTTTCTTCATCTTATTATTTTTTTGAATAATCTTTTATGATTTTTTTTTAATTTATTTATAGAAATCTCACGTTTTATTTTTTGAGTTTTATTCATTTTTTATTTTTTTTTCTTTTATAAAGACATCTTTTTTTGGCTTAACTAGCATCCCTGTCAATCCTCTATTTCAAACCTTTAAGCATTTGATTGGATACTAGAATTTATCAAGTCTTCAAATTGGGTAAACTACTACCTCTATGGACTCTGCTACCTTTGTAATATTACAGTCCATAGAATGTTGTATTATTAGTTGGAATTCCTAAAATAAGATAGAACTGAAATTGTAATTCATAAGTGTGTTTTGTTTAATTGTACACTAAGTGCTACATTACTTTGCATAAATTTTGTTTTCATTTTTGTTTTTTTTTTGTTCTTGATTAGTTTTGCTATCATGGGTAAAAAATTAATCGAGTAATCGAATGGAGATCGGTGGATGAATAATTGTTTGGTTACTTATATTGAAAATGATGTATTTAATAATATTGATAATGGGGAAGTTATACAACAATTTCAAAATATGAAATCTCGTTGGTTGCAATTGTAAAAGTTTATGTAGACCCTTGATGGCGGATGAGAGAGATTGGGGACCTCGCCCATTTAGATTCATCAATGCCTGGACCTTGCATGATCAGTTTATTCAAAGAAATTCTGGTCAGAAATTTTAATTACTGGGTGGGTTGGGTTTGTTCTATGGAAAAAACTGAAATTATTAAAAGATGTGCTTAAGAAATGGAATGTGGAGGTGTTTGGCAATACAACTCACAAGCTCAAAGCTGCTGGGGAAGAGCTTCATGCACTTGACCTGATGGCTGAATCTAGACCCTTGAATAATTCTGAAATCAGCAGAAGAAGATTGACAAAGGAGAATTGCTGGAAACTCAGTAGGAAAGAAGAATGGATGTGGTAGAAAAAGTCTAGCTTGACTTGGGCATTGAGAGGAGACAAAAATACTAAGTTTTTTCACTTGATGGCTTCCCATAGACAGAATAGGAACTCTTTGAACTCCATTTCAGTTGATGGTTGCTTGCATGAGGAACCCCAAAGAGTGAAGCATGAGGTCTTCTTGCATTTCAGAAAACTGTTCTCTGAGCAATGGCAGTCCAGACCTAAGGTAATGGGCCTTTTCAAACCATTGGGGGTTACCAATCAGCTCAACTTGAAGCTGATTTCTCCGAAAACGAAATTTGGGCAGCTATAAAAGGATGTGAAGGTAACAAAGCTCCTGGCCCTAATGGGTTCCCCCTACTTGTGCTCCAAAAGAGCTGGTCTGTCTTCAGACCTGATATTACTCAGTTTTTTAGTGATGTTCACCAGCCGGGGCAGCTACTTAAATACCTAAATAGCTCCTTTGTTGCACTATTACCTAAGAAGGAAAGCCCTATCAATTTATCTAGCTATAGGCCTATAAGCTTGATTGGGTCCTCGTACAAAATTTTGGCTAAGGTTTTGTCAGGTAGATTTAAACTGGCTATACCAAGGGTAATAGGTGATGTACAATCAGCTTTTGTGGGTGGCAGAAATATCCTGGGCGGTGTGCTCATTGCCAACGAAGTTCTGGATTGGTGGAAGAGATCAAAAAAGAAAGGTTTGATTTTGAAACTTGATTTTGAAAAAGCTTATGATTTTGTAAATTGGGAAATCTTGTTTTCTATGCTTTCCAATTTTGGTTTTGGACCTACATGGATATCTTGGATGAAAACTTGTGTGTCTACTGCAAGAATCTCAGTGTTGGTCAATGGATCCCCAACTTCTGAATTCTGTCCTGAGAGAGGGCTCAGGCGGGGGGATCCCCTCTCACCTTTTCTGTTTAACTTGTTGGCTGAAGAGCTTAATATTTTGATGGTAAGAGCAAAAGAATTGGGGTTGTTTAAGGGTGCAAAAATTTGGCAGAATGAGGAGGTCTTAACTCACTTACAATTTGTAGATGACACAATTTTCTTTTGTGAAGCAGACTGGCAGAATGAGGAGGTCTTAATTTTCTTTTGTAGATGACACAATTTTCTTTTATGAATTTGAAGAGTATTTTATGATGCTTTGAGATTATGTCAGGTCTTAAGATTAACTACCATAACGTTGTGTTTGGTTGGGAGTTTTGGAGAGGAATTTCGAAAGGAAAAAGAAAAGGGGTGTGAAACTCGGTAAAATGTAGGTATATTTTATTCACATTTCACTTACCTTTTTCATTTTCCTTTCCAAATCCCTCATCAAATCCCCCAAACAAACATAGCATAAGAGTCGTGTATGTGGGATTGGTGTATCTGAAGATCTTGTTGAAGACTTTGCTTTTAAACTGAATTGTTCTAAACAAAAGCTCCATTTCACATACATAGGGCTGCCACTTGGTGCAAGTCCAAGAAGAAACAGTACTTGGGAGCCTGTAATTGCCCAATTCAAAATGAGGCTTGCATCATGGAAGAGGAAGTTCCTATCTTTTGGTGGCAGACTCACCTTGATCAGATCAGTACTTTCCAGTTTACCTATTTATTACCTGTCTCTGTTTAAGATGCCTGAGGGAGTAGCAAGAAGTATTGAAAGACTTCAGTCTGCTTTTCTTTGGGGTGGGTCTGATCTTAAAAGAAAGGTCCACATGGTTAAATGGGAGGACATTACCAGAAGCAATGATCAAGGGGGTTTCGGTATAAGAAGGATTAGGGACTGCAATGACTGTTTGCTTGCAAAATGGTGGTGGAGGATTAGGGACTTCAACAGACAAAGATGGTTCCTTGAGCTTGTTTTTGGGAAATGAAGTTTCAGTTGGCTCTTGGAAGCTGTATTTCAGAAGATCACTTCATGTCTGGGAGGAAGAGGAGGTTTCAAGGCTGCTAAACAAGTTGAATGCAGTAGCACCTATGTTGTTAAATCATGAAGATTATCTCAGATGGAATGACCCTTCTTCAGGCCAATTCAAAGTGTCTGCTCTGTATTTTAGGGATGAAATGGAGGCAGTCAAGTGTGTCCACATTTCTGACCTGCTATGGAGGAATGTTGCCTCCCAAATGTACAATTTCTGGATTGGCTGGCTTGGAGGGGTAGAGTCAAAACCTCTGCCTTCTTACAAAGAATTGGTGTGATTGGTGCCAATGGCTGCAACTTGTGTATCTTTTGCAACACTGAAGTGGAAATTGTTTAACATGTTTTAATGCTATGTCCCTTATTTGGAAGCTTTGGTCTGATTGATAGATTGGTGGGGAGTTCAATGGGTCATGCCAGGATCATCAAGTGCTTTTGTTTGAGTGGTGGTCTAGTTACAAGTATAAGAAGTTGGAAGCTAAGATCTGGACAGCTATATTACTTGCTGCACTGTGGTCGATTTGAAATCACAGGAATGAGAGTAAATGTAAGAAGTTGCAGCTAAATCTGGTGGGTCTCACTGATCTAATAAAAGTTAGAGTGGTTATTTGGGTGAAGTGTAACTCGGGTGATGTCTTTTATTCTATACAGGACTTTGTGTCTAACTTGCCTCATATCAGGTTTCCCTTGTTGACTACTTGCTACTAATTGGCTTTTGACATCTGAGGTGTATCAGCTAAGGTGAAAAGCTATTTGGACCCCTATAGTCTGTGTGCTGCTGCTCATATTTGCTCTGCTTCCTCTGCTGTGGTGTGCATCTAGCTTGGCTTTGAACTGATTTCAGTGGTTCTTCTAGAAGTTTGACGTTAAGTTTGGGTGCTTTTTGTTTTTTGTTCTTTCTTTGCTTGGTTCATTGTGTTTGGTTTTCACCAAACGCGGTGTGGTGCTAGTATCATATCAGTGCCAACATAATTGGGACGTGTATGATATGCTATGATGCTCTGTACACTTGCCTTCCCTCTATTGATATTATATCATTGTTTTTGTTACTTTTAGTTCATCAATAAAGATATTTTTTTTTTGATAAAAAAAAAATGTTTAAGATAGAACTTAAATAATCATGGCCTCAACAATGAATTTGGAATTTTATTTGGTTTTTGTGTTCTCCTTTTTTTCATCAACATTTTTAATATTTTTTTTCTTATTTTTGAGATGCATTTAAAAAATAAAATATATTTAAAAAATCTGAAAAAAATTATTAAATACAAAAAAGTTAAATAAATAATTCATTTTCGTGTTTTTTTTCTTTATTTTTTTTTATATAGATTTTTTCACAAATATTTTGTTATTTGGCTTTTCCAGTTGGTTTTGGCAGATAACAAGAATGGAATTTACGAGAGCATTGAGCACAGAGCAATCGTGAATTCGGAAAAAGAAAGAGTCTCCTTAGCCACATTTCTGAGTGCAAATCTGGATGGAAATTTGGGTCCGGCGCTAAGCCTCATCACTCCTCGAACTCCGGCATTGTCCCGGCAAGTCGGTGTGGAAGGTCTTATCTTTATGCCATGAGGATTCAAAATGAGAAAGAAAGCCAAAAGATTTGAGAACTAGCTACCTATAAATATATATGGATTTTGAAAAACTAGTGTTTCACAAGTTGTATTCAAATAAGGGGTGTTAGGTTTTATTCTTGGCAATTTCATTTGACAAAACTCCTTTCAGTTGTATTTATTTTCACACTTTTATTTTAATGAGGCTATGAGTGTTTAGATGTGAATCCAACCCGAATTGTGCCTTTCAGAGAAGTTTGTGATGCTAATGCTTTCAAGATTGTCACTTCGCTGATTATGACGGGGATCGAGAGAAGTTTGTGATGCTAATGCATTCCAAGTTGCCTGTCCGCTCGAGCGGACATTACCCTGCTCGAGCAGAGAATCCCTGGTTCCAGAAGTTTTGATCGCCTATAAAAGTACTGAGCTGTGTGATTTTGCGCTCGAGCGGGTTCTCTAGCACTCGAGCGGACCTCTGTTATATTTCGCGCATATTTTGCTGAAGCCGCTCGAGCGAGCTGTTGGGCGCTCGAGCGGAGATCGCAGGACAGATTCTATAAATTCTTGTGTTGGGTCAGATTTTAGGATGACTACTCCAGATCTTCTTTTTGGGTTCTAGGGTTCATATCTAGGGATACTTTGTGAGTTTTCTTTGATGTTTTATTGAGTATTCAACTCATGGTTTAAAGAGAGTACATCAAAGGTTTTGTTTGTTTTACAAAAGAGAGAGTTGTTCTTCGGTGGATTCTGAAGAATTCGAGCCTGAAGCTTTGGTGGATTCCGGGGTGGCTCAATTGTAAAGACAATTCCGAGGTAAAGACGCGTTGGAAGAGGCACATAGAGGTTGGTTCAATTAGGTGTGGATTTGCTAGGTAATTGAGAGTATACCTGTGTAATTCCTTTTAAATCTTCTTAGTGGATTGTTTTGTGGCTGTTGTCCGTGGTTTTTTTTAATCACAGTTGGAGGTGTCCAATTGTGGTTTTTTCCACGTTAAAATCGTTGTGGTTCTTTGTCTTGATTGTTTGATTGGGATTGTTATATTCTGCTTAAAATTGTTACATAATCACAAATCAATATCTAGGGGATTTCTAGATTTTTCAAGGGGGTTAATTGTACCATATCACTATATTTTTATTAAAATTTTATTTTAATTCCTACATTTTTAATTGTGACAGTTAGCTTATCGCTGTTTAAGTAAAGTTGCAATGTCATTGTTTTATTCATTTATCGTTAATGAGGTTGACGACAGTTAAAAGTGGAGGGATAAAATTGAGATTTTAATAAAATTTGAGAGATATTAGTGAAGGTATAAGAGTGCTAATGAGGGGAGAATAATGTTATATATAATTCATATGATAAGTTTCATCGACCTAATTAACATTAAATGAATAAAAATATAATATTAAAATATAACTTAAACTATAAAAGGTTGACAAAGTAAGAGTTGAGTGGCCATTTTAGTAAAAATATAAGAGTGTCAAGTATAATTAACCTTTTTAATAAATACTGTTATACATTCTACTTATCATCTGTATTTATTAATATAAACTGTACTATTTTTGTGAGTAACCAAAAAAAAAAAAAAAAAAAGGTCTAATAAGAAATTTATGTATGGTAAAGACTGTTGGAAAATACACAAACACGCACAGCAAAAGTTTTGATACTATTTTAAAAGTACGAAGAAGTCTAAAATGTTTGTTACTTTTATTTCGAAAATATCCCCCCAAAGGTTTTAAATTTAAATTTAACTATGGCATCATACACAATAGTTATAAAGAGTCTTATATAAATTACCTATCTTTTTTTTTTCCCTCTTAACATTAACGTTAACATTTATTTATTTATTTAGTACTAACAATTGATCAATTTCTTATTCCACTACAACATACAAAAGTTTTAGAAACCAAATGTTTCGATTTCTAAAACTGAAAATTTTGTTGCAAAAGATATATATGGATCAATTTTAATCGTCATAAGGATAGTTGTTAAATGATTGTCCTGAAAAGTAAAAAACAAAGCTTTTAGTGACAAAATTTTGAAAATATCACTAATAAAAAGAATTTTAGAGACAAAATAATTTAGTCTCAAAATGATTTATTTTTTGAGACAAAAAATTTGATCCCAAAAGAATAATAATTCATCACTAATATCTAATTTTTGTTACTAAAAATATAATAACAATGCTTTTCGCAATAAAAATATTTGGTCACTAAAAAATAATTTTATTCCTAAATTTTGATCTATAAAACTTCGATTTTTTATCCTGTTCCTCTCCTTCCAAAAGTCCTATAACAAGCCTATCTCCCTTATTATTTTAAAAGTCTTCAGAAGCTTAAAATGTTTTTTACTTTTTACAAGTCTTATGAAGCTTAAGTGTTTTCTATTTTTTACGTATCTCACAAAGATTTTGGATTTAACTCCAACTACACAAAAATGATAAAGAGATTTATATAAACCAATTGTCTCTTTCCTTTTTTTTTTTTCTTTAACATTAACATTAACATTTATTTATTTAATACTAAAAAATGATCAATTTCCTATTCCTCTTCTTCCAAAAGTCCTATAACAAACCTTTATCCCTATTTTTTGAATTGATGATTGAATTATAAAATCTTTCTTATTTCCTCTATCTACTTCCATACTAATGTATATATTATTTACAACTGTCCATCATATCCATCATGAATTAGACCGCTGTGAATATTTTGGTGTTAGTAATGGACGCCCATGTGGCATGACCTTTTAAATTTAAATTTGATCCTTATCCAAATAGGTTTTGAATTTGAATTCAAACCTATTTAGGATAACCACTCAAGATACAGATGTTATCAGTTTTAACTGATATGGATAGATATTATAATATATTATATATCTGATATATGGTTATGGGTAATCCAAGTGAGAAACAACGTATAGTCTGTTTCTACCCATATACTGACTCTCTCCCAAAAACACAACGATCAAGTCTTTGACACTGTGGTTTGTGTGGGTGATATTCAATCTGTGATATCACTCCACTGCTGGGTTGGTTCATCAAGAAGTTCCCTAGAAGCACGTGATTTATCCAAGAAGGTTTTATCATCGAAGAAGGTATGATCTGATTATTTTATCCGCTGCATATTCTGTGTTTTTAGTTTACATTGGTATCAGAGCCTGTTAATGAATATTTTCGTGTTTCCTTTAATTATGTGTATACTTTTATATGTATATGTATATATTATACACATGAATATTTGTAGAGGAAGAAAAAAAATTTCAGATTAGGAGCATAAATATTTTTTTTATGTTCATTAATGTCTTTTTTCATACAATAAATAGTTTTATTTTGAAAAAAGGAGTCCGGCAGTACAAAAATCGGACCAGAAAACACCCTGGGAGACGGCGCGTGGTCTGCACGCGCCACATGATGCCGTGAGACGTGCCCACGCGCCTCCACGCGCATCCACGCGCCGCCACGCGCCAGCTGCTCTGCCGACGCGCCTGCACGCGCCCTCACGCGCGCGTCAGCGGCGCTGTCCACGCGCGCGTCCTCCGCGCCACGCACACGCGCCGCGCTCTGAGCCGCGGGCTGAGCCGTGAGCCGAGCTGCGAGCCGAGCCGCGCGCTGAGCCGTTAGCCGAGCCGCGAGCCGAGCCGCGTGCCGAGCCGCGCCGTTTTCCTCCGTCGGCTCGGCTGGCTTGGCTGCTGGCGTATTAGGCGCTGTTTGTTTTGTTTTTAATTCTGAATCGCGTTAAATGGTCATAATTAATTCATTACATATTTGTTTTATGCGTGGCTTGTACTGTTAGACTCAGAATTAATTTTTCTACATTATGTAAAATTTTGAAAATTTTCAGAAAATAGAAATTATTTTTCCTCTGTTAATAATTCATGTTTTATGCTTTAAACTGCTTCTGGTATTGCATAAATAATTTTCTAGGGCTGAAATATTTATTGTAGACTTCTGAAAGGTTTTATTATTTACTGGTAATATTGTCTCATTTTATCAGTTTCTGGATTTTTTATTTCTAATTTTATGTGTATTTATTAGTCATTTAAAATTCCAGAATATTTCAGAAAAATTTCAGAATATTTCAGAACAATGTACATTTTAATTATGGCATAATCTGAATATTGTTTCTGTTTACTAGTTTCTGGATTTTTTATTTCTAATTTTATGTGTGTTTAATTAGTTATTTAAAATTCCAGAAAATTTCAGAAAATTTCAAAAATGATATACACTTTAATTATGGCATAATCTGCATATTAAATACAACATTTTTTTTTGTTTTTTTTTAATATGTTGCAATTAAAGAAGCATGATTAATTATTTATTAGAATTCCATCATTAAATAAATATAGCATGAGTTGTTTGTAAATTTATATTGAGATGCTATTGTATGGAATTTATCATGCTTTGTATATGCCATAAATAGTGGGAGATTGTTTGATTGTTTTTTTGCGCATGGAATGAAATTAAATTTTGATAATTATCACTAGAGGCGCAAGAGATGATTACGAGCATAGCAAATTTTCGATCTTGAGACATGTGTAAAATTATCATTATTTAATTTAGATTCTTTTTTTGCTGCAAAATATTTTGTTTTGTGTTGCTATCATTAATATCCCCTGCGCATTTATTTACTCTGTATGTAGAAATGGCTGCTAAGACAGTGGTGGCAGACTTAACTAAGGGAGAGAAATTGGATGGCGACAATTATGACATATGGCGCCGTAAGATCCAATACCTCCTCAATGAGCAAGAAGTGTTGACCACACTTGAACAAGTGATGGTTGAGCCAGAGCAGGGCAATACAGCTCAACATCGTCGTGATCTTGAAGCCTTTCAGACTTGGCGTAACAAAGATCGGTGTGCGCGCTTTACTATGTTAAGCAGCATGCACAACGACTTGATTAGTGAGTTTGAGCATTGCCCGACTGCATTTGAGATGTAGGAAGCTCTCAAGCAAAAGTTTGGTATTACCTCTTTGGCAAAGCTACGTGGGCTGACTATGAAGTTTGACTCATATCAAAAAAGGGCGCATCACTCGATGAAGCAGCATTTGAGAGTCATGTCAGCCATGATACGTGAGCTTGCGGCTGCTGGGCATAATTTGACTCAAGAGCAGCAAGTACAGGCTGTGATACGCTCTCTGCCAAATTCTTGGGAGCAGATGAAGCAGAACATGATGCATAATGAGAGTGTGAAAACATTCGAAGACATATCGCGTCATTTGGAGCTAGAGGCTGAGCGCCTTGAGGCGGCTAAGTCTGATGGTTCTGCTATGGTGGTTGAGTCATGCTCACGTAGGACTTCTCAATTCAAACGTGGAAAAGCAAAAGGTGCCCCTAAGAAGCAAGCAGCGGCTGCGCTTAAGCCTAATGGCGCTAGAAATTTCAAGCGTAGGGGCAAGAGAGGTGGTAAGAAGGCAAAGGCTAAATTGACATGCTTTAACTGTAACAAAGAAGGACACTTCGCTCGGGATTGCCCTGAGTAGAAGAAGGTACTCCCTTACTTAATTTCTCGCATTCAATGCTTTGTGTCTAGTCAAGCATTAATTGCTCATTCTCCTCATTTTTGGGTTGTAGACTCCGGAGCAACAAACCACATCGCGAGGGACAGAGTAGGGTTCGTTGAGTATCGTCGAGTACCTGCTGGGAGCAGAAAAGTTTACATGGGGAACGAGTCCAGTGTGGAGGTGCTTGGAATTGGCACATTCAAGCTGGAAATGCGACGAGGGCGCACCTTGTATCTTCATGATGTTTTTTATGCTCCGGATATTCGGCGAAACTTAGTTTCAGTTATTAGCATGATGAGCCTTGGTTTTAGCTTTTGTTTTGAGAATAATGGTGTTAGCATTTATTTGGGAACAATTTTTTATGGTTTTGGTTATCTTTCAGATGGTTTTTTAGTTTTGGATGTGGATGATTCTAGTATTAATAAAAATGCCAATGGCTCTATTTCTAATATTGCATCTTTTTGTGATAATGATTCTATGAGATGGCATGCTAGATTAGGCCACATAGGGCAAGACAGGATGACTAGATTGGCTAGAGAAGGTCTTTTAGGCCCACTCGCTAGAGTCACTTTGCCTACTTGTGAGCACTGTCTTGCTGGAAAGGCAACAAGAAAACCATTTGGGAAAGCCATAAGGGCATCTATCCCATTGCAACTTATTCATTCTAATATATGTGGACCAATGAATGTGAGGGCAAGGCATGGAGCCCCTTATTTCATCACATTTATAGATGATTGCACACGTTTTGGTCATGTCTATCTGATTTCTCACAAGTCAGAAGCATTGGATTGCTTTAGACGGTATGTTAATGAGGTTGAGAATCAGTTAGACAAGAGCATTAAAGCTCTAAGGACTGACCGAGGACGTGAGTATCTATCTGAGCAATTTAAAGTGCTCTGTGAGGAAAAAGGAGTTATCAGGCAATTGACAATTCCTAGGACTCCGCAACAAAATGGTGTAGCGGAGAGAAGGAATCGCACATTGCTTGACATGGTTAGATCAATGATGGCGCAAGCTAATCTTCCAATTTCTTATTGGGGAGATGCTTTGTTGACTGCTGCTTACGTCCTTAACCGTGTGCCCTCCAAATCAGTTCCTTCCACCCCATATGAGATGTGGACTGGCAAAAAGCCTGATTTGGGAAATTTGCGGCCTTGGGGTTCAGCAGCTTACATACACAACGCTTCTCATAAGTTTGGGAAGTTGGGCCCTAGAGGAAAGAAGTGTATCTTCATTCGCTATAGTGAGCATTCTAGGGCTATGTGTTTGTTGGGGAGCATCCGGATGGAAGTGTGACTGAAATTGAGTCGCGAGATGTGGATTTCCTAGAGGAGGATTTCCCTAGCAGAGGTGAGGTAACTAGAGAAGTAGAATTCTACGAGATGGAGGATCTACTTGAAGGCGCACCTAGTAGCTTAGTAGAGAATGAGGAAATAATTCCTCAAGCTCCTAGGGACAGTGGGAGCGATCTACCTACCCATGGATTAGATCCAATGGATGAGGATTCTCAGGATTCTCAACTACGTAGAAGCAAACGTGGAGCTATACCCCGTCGTCGTTTTGAGATTGAAGGGGAAGCATTCATGATTGCTCCGAGTGATGAGATGGAGCCTAAGAATCTCAAAGAGGCTCTCTCATCCCCTGCTAGTAAAGAATGGAGTATTGCAATGAAAGAAGAAATAGAGTCTATGAAGAAAAATCATGTCTGGGACTTGGTTGATTTGCCGCTAGGGCGCAAGACTATTGGGAACAAATGGGTTCTCAAAATCAAGCGCAAGGCGGATGGTTCCATAGAAAGGTATAAGGCTCGCCTAGTGGCGAAAGGTTACACCCAACGAGAGGGTGTGGACTATGAGGAAACTTTTTCACCAGTTGTAAGGTTTGCCTCTATTCGCCTAATCCTGGCCATAGTAGCTCAGTTGGACTTAGAGCTATATCAGATGGACGTTAAAACTGCATTTCTCAATGGAGAATTGGATGAAGAGATCTATATGGATCAACCAGAAGGCTTTGTGGCAGTAGGTCAGGAGCGCAAAGTATGCAAGCTTCAACGATCTATTTATGGCTTAAAGCAATCATCCAGACAGTGGAATCTGAGATTTCATCGAGCCATTGTTTCAAATGGGTTTACGATGATTGATGAAGATCACTGTGTGTACGTTAAGCGGTCCAAGGACATTTTTCTGATATTGTCATTATATGTAGATGACATATTATTGGCTGGAAATGACAAGGAGATGATTGTCGCCACTAAAATGTGGTTGTTCTCTACATTTGAAATGAAGGACATGGGTGAGGCGAGCTATGTGCTCGGTGTTAAGATCCTCAGGGATCGCTCTAGGAGACTTCTTGGTTTGTCTCAAGAGACTTACATTAAGACTATTCTAGAGCGGTTCCAGATGCAGAGCTGCAAACCCATTGACACTCCTGTTGCAAAAGGCGAGAGCCTAAGCCTTGATATGGGTCCTAAGACTCAAGAAGAAAATGAAAAGATGGCCCGTGTTCCCTATGCAAATGCTGTTGGAAGCTTGATGTATGCTATGATGTGTACACGTCCTGACATTTGTTATGCAGTCGGATTGGTGAGTCGTTACCAATCCAACCCAGAACCAGCTCATTGGAAAGCAGTTAAGAGGATATTACGATATCTTAGAGGAACTGCAGATTACACACTTTGCTACCAGAGTTCAGATCTACATCTAGTTGGCTATTGTGATGCTGACTGGGGAGGAGACCTAGATGAGCGTAAGTCTACTTCAGGATATGCTTTCATGCTTAGCGATGGTGCTATTTCTTGGAGCAGTAAGAAGCAATCCTGCATCGCCTTATCGACCATGGAGGCTGAGTTTGTGGCTTGTTCATCTGCCGTTCAGGAAGCCGTGTGGTTGAGGAGATTCCTTCAGCATTTGGATGTTGTCACACACACTTCAGACCCTGTGACTATCCATTGTGACAGCATGGCTGCACTCGCTTACGCTAAGGATCCTAAATACCATGGCAGAACCAAACACATTGATGTGAGGTTCAACTTTATCAGAGATATTTTGGCGCAGAAAGAAGTGATACTGGAGCACATCCCTACGAGTCGCATGGTTGCGGACCCTTTGTCTAAGCCCATTGCTAGAGATGTTTATCATACTCATGTTAGGGCTTTAGGACTACGTAGGTGGTGATATTTTTTATGTGTATTCAGTTGAACTCATTTTTTGGGGATATTTATGCCATTAGTATTCATACTTATTTCTACCACACATTTATGTTTACTACTTTTAGTAATGGTTTGTGAATTAGCATACACAAAATAATTAAATTGATGTTAGCAGGCAAGATTGGCTCACTCACACGAGCAATCGCCCTTAGCGCTGGGTAGCGAGTAAGGATGAGACTAGAAGCTAAAATTATCCACTAGCTATGTCGCCTTGGTTGGAGCCAAGATGAGGTCTTGTTAGAGACCGACCATGGATATGAGAGTACCCACTTTTCCATGATATGTCTGTTATGGATAGCCAGATGCGAGATCTCATTTGATGCCTGAGAGGCGAGCAAATAGAGAATTCGAGTTAGGCGCTAGGAAGCGACTCGTGCGCTTAAGAGCGACTAGACTAAGATCTGTATGGTGTGTGAGTTTAACATCACTCTTTAGAAGAGTAACTCCACTATAACATGCAGTCATACTGCATGTGCTTATCGACCCGTTAGCGAGATGAAAGAATGGATCCCTGCTTCTTCACCGTGTGAGTCCTAAAAGTCATTTTTTCCTAAATGACTTTACTTTGTGCCTTTTGTGACCTTTGACTATGTCATAAGATGAGGAGTTGATGTTCAGCTACTTTGGTATGTTGCCTGCGGTCATGTATGATTCGGCTTTAAGGGACATTACTGGGAAAGCGGTCAATTTCAAATTGAATGATATGAGGGTGAAGGGAAGATCATCTAGTTCTACATCTCTGCTCTATATTCACTATCGACAACTCACATCGCTCTTTATAGGATGCTGATTGGGTGTGAATATAATGCGGGACCTAGGAGAGTCAAACATGCTCTTTGAGGGATTAGAGATGTTTTTTGGACTGATGTAGCTAGATGGGTCTGGGTACATGAGACACTATTTCTGTTCTTTTTGGGTTGATGTCTCTATGCTGACTCATATTGAGTTTCTAGTATAGAGCTCCCACTTGCAGGTGTTCTCAGCGGTCGCACGGTACATTGGCTAGTATGAGATTGTTCTTTTTGGGAAGATTGAGATAGAGATGTGGCAGTGTCATGCCAACTCATGTGCGAGTGGGAGATGTTAGTAATGGGCGCCCATGTGGCATGACCATTTAAATTTAAATTTGATCCTTATCCAAATAGGTTTTGAATTTGAATTCAAACCTATTTAGGATAACCACTCAAGATACAGATGTTATCAGTTTTAACTGATATGGATAGATATTATAATATATTATATATCTGATATATGGTTATGGGTAATCCAAGTGAGAAACAACGTATAGTCTGTTTCTACCCATATACTGACTCTCTCCCAAAAACACAACGATCAAGTCTTTGACACTGTGGTTTGTGTGGGTGATATTCAATCTGTGATATCACTCCACTGCTGGGTTGGTTCATCAAGAAGTTCCCTGGAAGCACGTGATTTATCCAAGAAGGTTTTATCATCGAAGAATGTATGATCTGATTATTTTATCCGCTGCATATTCTGTGTTTTTAGTTTACATTTGGGATGAATCTTAGGGTTGTATTCATTTGTTCAAATCTACACAAAAATGCTGTGAATATTTTGAGTTAAATCTTAGAGTTGTGTGCATCTATTCGATTCTACATAGAGGGAGACGCATCTGATTTTGTACTACATCTCATGAATTTGCAGGCTATTTTCTATACACTTTCTCTTTGTTTAGATTTTTAGAATTGTATTATTTTGCATGATACTTTAATAATTCACATATGCTATCAAAATTTTAAATAACAACCACTTTCTTTTATTTAATTTTTGAAAACTATTTTTCAATTTTGGATTTTTCATATTTTTTATTGATTTTCATTTCATATTTTTTCATTCTTAGTGATTAGTAATAGTGAACTTTTTTCATATCATATATATAATACTTTTTAGATGTATATCCAATCTAAATATAATTAAAAAGTAAAATATTTATGAAAAAATTACTAAATACAAATAAATATGAACATGTACTGATTTTTCATATTTTATTCATATTTTCTTGTATTTAAAATATATTAATATTTAGCATTAAAAAATTAAAAAAATTACACAAATAAATTAGTTTCTAAATGTATTTAGATTAAAGAATATATTACATTATTACATTATACTGGTAGCAATAGCAGTGGAAAGAAATGAGTCCTAACGGAGCCAGCCATTACAGGGTAGAATTTGACGGTATTTGAAAGTTATTAAACTTTTCCTTACTGATATAAATCAATAAGATACCCAAAATTGTATTTAGAATTTTCCATAAAAAACAATAACGTATAGTTCAAATTCATTCTACATGTGAATTCACCATACACCAATTGAATCTCAACCACACTTCATCCATAACAATTTTCTTATTTTTGTTTCATTCTACATGTATATCTCATAATACACTAATTAAATCTCAACAATACTTCTTGATTCATGGCAATTTTTTTGACAAATTTTCATAGTAACTAAACTTTTCCATATATAGAATTAGAATAAATCTGAATCACACATTGACGTTTATAAACAAAAGTTCTGGGTGTGTCTTTTAATTTATCTTAAACCTTATTTAACTTACAATTTCAATTTACGAGGACTCGATCTATTTGAATTGTGTTTCACTTTGATTTCATCAATTCATTATCACATTGTATAGATTGAAATTGCACCAAACCATGAAATTCTTGTTCATTTGAAACTTTGACGGAAAGGTGTTTTTTTTAATTTTATTTTGTATTGAAGGTAGTTATAGTTCGATTGTTTTTGTTTGGGTTAAGATTATTATAATTTAAATAATAATAAAAATAAAAATAAATCAGGTTTCTTGAAATTTCTTATTAAGTTAAAACTCTATCTCAAAGTTTTTATTTAAAAAAAAATAAATTTTGTTCGACAAGCGGTATGCATTATTTTGTTCATGATTCCAAAAGCCTTGTGGATTTGCTTTAAGAAGTGTTTTCAATTTCTTACTATTTTATAACAATAAGTCGGGTGATTTTATTTGAATTCAAATAATAACTCAATACACCCAATAAAATTTAAAATTTTAATTTGTATTATACCCTAATATAAAATTACTAATAAAGACAATACATATTAAATTTTAAAATAAAATATATATTTTTTCTCATGGTACCCCCAAACCACTTATACGTATTCTTCATATTCAACTCTATTCATCTTTTTCTTCAAGTTTCAATTATTTTCTCATCTTTTTCCCTCCCTCCAAACAACACAAACAACAGCCACTACAAGAAGGTTTAGGTCGTCTGTGGAATAAAAGAACAGAACAGGTAGAAAACAATAAATACCAAATGAATAAGTGTAATGAGAAATCTATTTAAAGGTTTTTGAAATGATTTTTCAAAGTGCTATAATTTAGGATTTGGACGTACATTGAAGGATAATCTGGAAAAAAAACATAGGATGTATTGAGAGTAAATTATAACTCTATATAATTTAATGGGAGAATATTGAAAAATCGGGCGTACTTAATGATTGTTTTGGTATAAATAAAATTATCCTAATAAGTCAAAACACACAAAGTACTAAACACAGAATGAGATAAAGATGTCTTACAAGGAGTAGGACCTAGATAGTGTGAAACTTCATATGTAAAGAGTACAACTTGGTGTGAACTTTTTCACATTTTTTAAAATTTCTAAATTTTTATTGTGTAACGGCTTTAAATTTTGATAACTACTTCAATTTTATTTTTTTTACATTTATATGTTTTTATTAATTAATAAAAAACAAGATCCCCATTTACATTTGATTGGTTGATTTGATGGCTATAGCACACAACCTTACACTATGTTTAAACATACATTTTAAGATATTTATATCCAAATTCCATACAATTTATGCCTATATTTTGATTATGTAATGTAGACAATTGCACATGAATTAATTCACACCTGAATTTATGTTTTTTACATTGCCTGACTTTAAGTTCATTTTTAAATGATATACAAGAAGATAGTACCCCACAAAAGTTGATCTTAAATTTTTTCAAAATTTTGCTTAAATCCATAAATACTACCTTCTACCATTAGTGGAAAAATGAGTTGGACCAAAATAGCCACGCGCTCCATGTGTGCTTTAACTAGTTTTGTTGTAAATATAGCGGGAAAACTATAATACGACACACTATTATTGGTCCAACACAAAGGTGAAAGTTCACTCTTTTCCATCAACTCTACTCTTATCTCTCTTATTTTTTTCTCAACCCCCACAATGGAGAAAAAATGCCACTCTCCATTCCCTTAATCTTCAACTCTACGATAATTTATATATAGACTCTCCAACAATGTAAACAGACAATGTGAACACTAAACTAAGATATACGACAACACAATTCTAACTTGAGTTCTCTAGCCACCATTGTTGAAACCGCCGAGCACCAACCTTCACATTCGGCCTTTCCACTTTCTCTATTTCTGGCAGCGGCTTCTTGAACTCTCTTCTTTCTTTTTTTCTCTAGTCACTACAACATATAAGAGTTTTAGAAATTAAATTTGTCGGTCTTTAAAAGTAAAAATTTTGTTACAAAAAATATTTAGGGACCAATTTCTATCGTCGTGAGAATAGTCACTAAAAGATCATTACGAAAAGTCAAAAATATGACTTTTAGTGACCAAATTTTGAAAATGTCACCAATAAATACACTTTTGAGAACAAAATAATTTGATCTCAAAAAGTTTTTTTTTTTTTGTAGACAAAAAATTTGGTTATAAAAGGATAATAATTCATCACTAATGTCTAATTTTCGTTGCTAAAAATATAATGACACTTTTCGTAACAAAAATATTTAGACCCTAAAATAATTTTGTCCCTAAATTTTGGTCTCTAAAATCTCAATTTTTTGTAGTGTTATACAAGTTGAACTATCCAATCAAATTAATCTTACGAACATGATGAAAGCAAGTTGGCCACTCCCACCTGACATCATCTAGGCCGTCCAAATGCCGAAGATCCAACGATCAAGGACATAAAGCAAGTTGGTAAGTTGCCCGACCAAGACCAAACAACACGCAGAACCCTTCGATCAAAATAAAGATCCAATGGAAGAGGTTTGAGTTAGAATAGCTATAAATAGACAAATGGACATAGCAAAAAAAAAAAAAAAAAAAAACTGACCAGTTTCAATAAACATACTTATTTTTCTATAGAAATTATATATGGCCAATTAATACACTAACTTGACCGTTGAAGGGTTTTTTCAACCGACCCAGGTCGGGAGTGATCACTAATGAGTAGTTTCTCTTCTCAAATTGCAAAGAATTGGGCTTATCATCTCACTTTTCCCATGGAGATAATTTTCACCTTCCACATGTTTATTTTTAGAGATGGAAATTTTGGCCCAAAAGATAGTAATTTATTATTAAATGTCTAATTTTATTACTAAAAATATAACAATAACATTTTTAGTAACTAAAATATTTGGTACCTAAAATGTAATTTTGCTTCTTAAATTGTCTCTAGAACTTTAATTTGCTAGTGTTATGAATTTGAAATAAATTAACTAAACTGAAAAAACTAATTATTTGGAAGAAAATGAAGAGCTGTTTTTAACTTATGATTTCTGATCATCAAATATTCTCGTTCTCTTAGAGGTTGTTTTTATAATGTTAAAATGTTACTTTTGGCACTAAAAAAAGTTCAACTCCTCTTCAGTGGTGATCCAACTCCAATCGGAGAGTGGAGAGATGTTGTTCGACTTTTTGCGTCAATTTTCACTCTCGATTGTTTAAATTATTTATTTTGTAGTATGTCAAGAACAATATTCATGTAAAAAGATCAAATTAAATGGATATTAATAGTTAAATGACTGAATTATATTTGTTTTAAAAAAATAGGCGATATATTTTCAAAATTATATTTGTCACCCAATTTTATAAAATAAGTATAATTTGAATATATAATTATTAATATCTGATCAATTTAAATTTTTATATAAATTATTATATTAATAAACTTTATATAATAAATAATTTAAATTCTCAAAATAAACTAACAATAATTGGTGACAGAAGTCATCCCCAAAAGAATAAAAAAAAATCCTCGGGTAAGTTTTTTATTCATCAAATCTGTGAGCTCTTGCTCTTGATAATCTTGATAATTATTGTCGGTGGTTTGAAAATTGAAATTCACTTATACAAGTCATTGACAATTATCCACCCAAAAAAAGTCATTGGCAATTGTATTAATATTTGTCTCTCATGAATTATAGTGGTGCTCTTGTAATTGCATCTTATGTCAGTTTATTTATATAATTTCAATTGTATTCATTTATCATTTACAATATCAACTTAATTCAATTGATAATATTCATTAATAAATTAAATAAAAGTTTAAAATAAAATGGTTTGTTTAAAAAAGGTTGAAGGATTTCAAATTATTAATCACATTGAAGAGAGTGACAAACATAAATGTTTCTCCATATGAATTGAACCTGTAATCTCATACCATTTTGTGGTTATTTGATGACATCTTATCTAAGTTTGAGCTCAAGACTAGACTGTTCAGTCTGGCCGATGGGCCTATTTTTTAGCCATGTTTTGATAATCTGAACCGTTTAATGTGTAGAAATCGTCGAGTATTATATCTCTGTAAAAAATCACATTGATCGGATATCGACAACTATGCGATCGGATCAAATTTCTGTCAAATATTTATTTTTTCACCGTCCATTTTTTTAATCCAAATATGATCCGATCAAATAATTATCGATATCCGATCAAAGTGATTTTTTACAAGGATATAGTACTCGACAAGTTCTACACATTGAATAGTTCGAATTATTGAAATGGAGCCCAAAAAATGAGTCTATGAGCCGGACTAAACAGTCCAATCTTAATCTCAAATAGAAGACAAATAAAATATAAATAGAGAAGAGAAACACTAATATAAGCTAGTTAGCAATAATGGATCACATATGCTGGGCCGTGTGCACACAATCGAGTTGGCTCAGAAGGCTCTTCTAATCTAGTTAGTAGTTAGTTATATATCTATCAACATTTAACATATCAATTTTTATTTTATCACAAATTTAATTATGTAAAAAAAAAATAATCATATTATTAGGGATGAATTCTAAATTATAACTAGTAAGTTTCTAACATTATTTATTTATTTATTAATTAATTAATTAATGAATAAAAAGAGACAATAACTTTTGGTACTCGAGGGAAGAATATCCAACCAACATTTCATAAATAAAAATGTTAGAAATCTCAAAAAAGATTATCAAAAATTTTATATTACACTCACATGGTTGTGACCCATGTGAGTATTATGTAGAAATTTTAATAATTTTTTTTTAAATCCGTGACATTGCTCTTTCATAAAGCCAACCCATCACACAAAATACACTATTAAAATTTTAGCTTTTTGCGACGGTAAAATGCTGTCGTTAATACTCCTAATATCGTCGCAAAAAATTTTTTACGACGGCAAATGACTTTTTGTGACGGCAAGAGGGGGGTCGCAACTAAGGGCATTGCAAAAGAGTTTTTACGACGGCATAGTGCCGTCATTAATGTTTTACGACGCATTTTAGCATTTTGCGACGGCACTTTACAGTCGCTAATAATGTTTGAAATTTCTTGACTTTTTGCAACGACACTATTTTACCGTCGCTAAAAATGTTATTTGAGATGGCAAAAAATGCCGTCGCTAATAGTCTTTTTTTTTTTGGCAACGACAAAAATACTGTTTTTGCGATGGTGTGGTGCCGTCGCAAAAAGTATTAAAAATATAAAAATTTCTATTTTTTGCGACAGTGTACTGCCGTCGCAAAAAATATTAAAAAAATAATAAAATTTCTATTTTAAATAATAAAATTTCTATTTTTTGCGACAATTTAGTGCCGTCGCAAAAAGTAAAACCTGTAACAAAATCAATAAAAATATTAAAATTTTCTGTTTTTTGTGACGATATAGTGCCATCGCAAAAAAGAAAAAAACATCCTGCGATAAAATTATTAAAAATATTAAAATTTCTCCATAATAATTGCATAATAATATAAAAATTCCTGTATAAAAATAATAATTTCTCCATAATAAAATATTATTCCATTCATAATTACACATCAACAAAATTATCCCACTACATAATGTTCCATAATACATATATAATGTTTAAATACATGATTTTGTTCATAATTCAAAATAACATAAACCAAAATTTAATGTTTTTCTCATCATTCTTTGTAGATAACAAAAACAAAAGTTAGTTACATTCTCCACAGACATGCATTCCACAAGAAGCACACTCCTACATGGGAAATATCTGAAAAAATAAAAATAAAAATAAAAATAATTAATGACAATATAATTATGTGTTAATATTTGACTGAAATTACTATGTAAACAAATTATGACACTTGCTACACTACCAAACAGATATATGCATTAAAAAAAATTCAAGATCATAATTAACAAAATAATAATTTGTAAATAAAATTTTCCATCGATAGACATTTACAAGACAAAAAGTATCAAAAAAAGATTTTATAAAATATTTTACAAAAACAAAAACAAAAACAAAAAAAACAAAAACAAAAAAAGATCAAAATATAATAAAAAAATATGATATAAGCACTTTTTCCACATTGATCACTGTTACATTGAGTCGTGATTAACATCAATTATATCCATAACCAAAGATCATTTTGATTGCAATCAAAACCACCATAATGAATCGTAATGCACATCACTTTGAAACATAATCAAACATCATAATACGATGTAACTATTTATTATTTATAACTAACATTAATTTACACTAAAATTTAAATATGGTATATATAATGTGTATTATAACATGACTTTAGCTAAAGGCTTCAAATAAATTGAAACTTAGTGTGGGAAAATGTTAGGACTTGGGGGGGACATTTACAAACAAATATAGTATATAAATTAGTATTTTTGAAATAGATGCAGGGGCCACGGGGTCCCCCCAGCCACCCCCTGCATCTGCCATGCCTTTGTATCTAATGTTAAGAAAATTGAATGAGAAATCCATTTATGTATAACATTAATCATATCTGTGTATGCAAATAAACCACATAAACAAAAAGGAAAGAAAAGAAAACCTAGGAACCATTTGTGAACTAATTCTATTTTGAAACTTTTATTTGTCAGAAGCCTATCGTTTAGCTTCATTTGGCAATTAATTTACAAATTTAGACCAAAAACTATAGTTGTTAACAAAATATTTTGAAATTTTACTTTTGATTGCGTACCTTCTTCACATAACATTGTACTTAACTACTTGAGAAAAGTCATTTGATGGATCAGAAAATGAAAATGAACTTGTGCTTACCGTTGGATAGTTGATGCTTGATAATTTATAAGACGGGTCAGATAGTACACTATGATCTAAGTAAAATATCTGAAGGAAGTTTTTTTCACAAATCCAAAATAATAATTTATAATTTTTTTCACAAACCCAAGGAAGTTTGAAGTTAGAAATGTTACTTCATTGATATGCAGAAATGAGTGTGCAGCATATGATTTTGTATATATTATTGGAAATTCAATTTGGTAATAGGAAGAATTATTAGAGATTCAGTGAAATCCGAACCAGAAATCTTAATTCAAACATGCACGCACACAGTACATTTAGTTTGGAATCTTAATTCAGTCATTAATTTACACAACTGCAAGGACTGGCATCAAAAGCTGTTATCACAACTAAAACCAGAAATGAAGAAGAGGAAACTGAGATCCTCTATTAATTTCAAACAATAATCAGAGGCTCAATAAGCATTTACGAAAGAAATGTCAAATTAAACATTCCTCTAAGATGCCAAAATAGCCCCGAAAAAGACATTTAAAAAAAATGCATAAGCAATAATGGCTTATTAGTCTTTTAAGAAAAATCCTTTTAGAACAGATCACAGCATAAATGCAGTTTGCAGTATGATAAATTAAGGCTCAGAAAGAGAGTTGTGAATACACCTTCTTTTGGATTGTTTTGTCTGTTGTATCAACATCAACATAAAAGCTAGCTTGATGAATCATGTCCTTTACCTATTAAAATTGAACACAAGAAGACATTCAAATTCCATAACTTTTGGAATGTGCAAATGAGAGAGACGAAGAATGCTTGTTGATATATGGTGACGACTTTAAAACCCTAGAGACATCGCAGTTGTTTACAAGCCAATTTTGCAATTATTTTCTGTTCAAAGGAATAAAAACATAACAGAATAAAGGCCCAACACAAACATATCAAAAGTGTAATTTGTACATGAGCTTGCTTTGAATTTCCAATTCTAATAAACAAAATCCTATATCTGCCATGGTTAAACAACCTGTAATGCATATGGTTCGGATTTCACTGACACTGGGCAAATATGTTAACCAACCTGAAATTCAATTCATATATGTATGTATGTATAAACATGTGTGTGTGTGTGTGTGTGTGAGAGAGAGAGAGAGAGAGAGAGAGAGAGAGAGAGATGAGTAAAGAGTAAAGAAAGAAAGACATAAGAGATGTTGAGGTGGCGGAAGAGGAGCCCGACGCTGCTCCTCTAGCAACGACGACGCTGCTCCGACGCCGCTCGCCGTCGATTGAGACACACAGAGAGAGAGAGAGAGAGAGAGAGAGAGAGAGATGGGGGTAAGAAGAGATTAGGGATTTTTGGGTTTGAGATTGGGGATTTTTTGTTTTGGGGGGAGGGGAGAAGGGAGCGGGAATGGAAAAAAAATGGGGGGAAGGGAGTGGGAATGGGAAAAAAAAAGAAGTGGGAATAAAAAATAAATTTTTTTTTTGAGTCACAAATGAAATTTAAATAACAAAATAACACCGTTTAACTCTTCTTCTTCTTTTTTTTTTTTTTTTTTTTTTTTTTTTTTTGCGACGGGGGTTGCCGTCATCAAAAAAAATTATTTTTTGTTAAAATATATATATTTTTTTGTAGTTAATGAATTTTTTAAAAAAAATTTCTTCTTTTTTTTAGTTACTAAGATTGAAAATTTATTTGTTTCATTTTTATTTTAATGAAAAAAACTATTATTATTTTTTATTTGGTAGAAGTAGGAGTAATATTTTAATGAAAAATATTTTCCACTAAAATAAAAGTTAATTTTCTATAGTCAATGAAAACTATTTTTCTGCGGCCTATTTTTTTTTTGTTACTAAAAATCATGAACTAATTTTTTGTGGTAGAGGAAAGGGAGCGGCAGTAGTGGTGAAGGTGGTGGATAAGAGATGATGGTGGTGGTGGTGGTGGTGATGGTGATGGCGAAAGAGATTAGTGGTGAAGTTGTGGTAGTAGTAGTGTAAATGGAGTGGCAGGGGTGAAGGAGAGGTAATGGTAGTAGTAGTGTGTCACGACCCAAACCCGCTCCTATGGGTTTAGCACCGTAACTGGCCAGTAATCCGAGATTACCAAAGGCCTGCTTAACAGTCAGACAATAATACAGAGTACAGGGGCATGACAGAAGCCAAAACAGTAAATAAACAGTGTCCAATGAGCTGTGACAGTCTATAAGCTAAAAGATTTTTCAAACGTATATACATGAACAGTACAGAATAGTATGTACAACATTTACAGTCGATCAGAACAGGGACCTAATCCCTGTTAGACAGTACAGTACAGTGCTATCAGTCTATACAGTTATTAAAAAAAAGATACAGAGACAGACGGGGGAAATTAAAACACCCCTAAGCCATAGCTTGGCAGGCTCGGAACCTCGCAGTGAGGCACAGTGATTGGAATGACAAAAAAGGAGTCTAACCCACGCTTCTAGCTTCGGTCTGGTGCCTGTACACCTACGTATATATATAAACAGTGAGCTAAAGCCTAGTGAATAGCATAATGCGTAAAGAGGTTAAGAATGAATGTCCTTACAGTATTGAAAACAATCATTTCAATCAGTATATCGGTTATTCAGTCATTACAGTCATATGTGGTACATCCATTAGCATAGCAGTATAATAAATAGTAGGTCTTAAGAGACCGAATAGTCAATGATGGCCATCATATCAGTAAACAGTAGTGGTTCCAACATGGGAACCGACAGAGATCTCTGTAACAGTTAGCATAACAGTAACAGTAATAGTAGTTGCTAAGGATGCCATAATACAGTTCACAATTAGGACATCATTCATTCAGCAACAGTATCATTTCAGAAAACAGTACAGTTCAATTGTTCAGAAGGTAATCATATTTGAACATATCTTTACACAGTTGCTACTCACAAAGTTCTGGGCTGTAGTTGAGCTAGAACGCGTCCTCAGATGCCACCCCTACACAGTTTACAGGATGAACACACACTAAGTTCACATTCGGGAAACAAAGACTTAGTCCCTACTTAGACTCGGTGTGGTTCTACATCTATATCCTCATTAAGATGCCTTAAACTAGGCCTAAGGATGCCTATGATGAAGTGAGGATGCGAAGATGTACTTTAAAAGCATTTTCAGAAAATAGGGGTCCCGCTCGAGCGTAGATTACTCCGTTCGAGCGGACATGCAGACAAAGGTTTCCGCTCGAGTGTATAATTACCCGCTTGAGCGTTCTGCAAAACAGTCAAAAGTGTTTGATAGGTGAAATTCACTCTCGATTGGGCGCTTGACACCCGCTCGAGCGTAAGACACAAGGTTCCGCTCGAGTGGACATCAAAACAGTGTAAAGTACTGGGAGCACGAATTTCTCGCTCGAGCGCCACTTTTCCCGCTCGAGTGGGAGTTCAAAATCTGGAATTTTCAGATTTGAACTTCCAAGCTCAAATCAACCTTAGATGCATCAAAACCATACTTTTTGGGCCAATTTTCCAGAAAACATTCCAAAACTCAAAGTTTAACATGATTCAAAGCTCAAATGTAAAATCAAAGCTCCAAAGGAAGATCAATTGAGCCCAAATTGAAACTAAATTTCATGAATATGAAGAACATGCAAACATGCATGAATTTAACCAATTCAAAGCTTCTAACACTTACTCTAATGAGCCAATTCTTACAAAATCAAGATGAAATCATGGTCTACTCTCAAAACATGGGCATGCATGTGAGGAATTATGAACTATAACCTCATAACTTCAATACATATACATGCACGCAACAATTAAGCTTCAACACAACAATTTGAGCCGTAAATTGGCTCTAGTCTTCAACTTTGCTCTAAACCATGCAAGAATCAATTTAAACACAAGAATGAGAAGATGAATTTCTACCTTAAGTCTTGAATTATAGGCAAGGAAGCTTAATTTTTCAATTCACTCCTTAATTCCCTTAATCTTCAAGCCAAATTGAGAAAAAAATGAAGCTATCTCTCTATACTCTCTCTCTAGTTGGCAACAACAATGAAATTGGCTGAGGAAATGTTTTGTTGGAAGGTAATAAGGCTCAAGTATGGTCTTACGTAGTGGCCCACTAGTGGTGGCATAAAGGTAATTAGCCTAATTCATGACATTACACAATTTAATCTAATTTAATCATACCAAATCAATGTTCAATTCAATACACCATAAAATCACATTAATTTTACTGATCTTAAGACACTAATAAATTTCAGATTCGGCCACCGATAAGGCCTTCAATTAGCAGTTTAAACACAAAGACATGAACAGATAATTTGGCAGGCAAACAGATAGAGTTGCAATTTAACGAATATACTCAATCAATTCGGCTTCAGTTTTCAGTCAGTCAATCAATTAACATATTTAGCCTCAATTTAACAGTAATCAATGGCTTATCAGTAAACAGTGGTGAGGGTTATTACAGTCTCCCCTCCTTATAAAGAGTTTGGTCCTCCAAACTCGAATTACCTTCGTTCTGGAAGAAAACAGGATTCAGTGGAAATAGTTCAGGATATCTTTTAGCCATGTCATCTTCCCTTTCCCAGGTGGCATACACGCCACCATGGTTTTGCCAGTCAACTTTCACTAACGGGATCTCTTTGTTTCTCAACTTCTTGATCCATCTATTTACAATCTGAATAGGCCGTTCCTCTAAGTGTAGTCATCAGTCAGCACTACACGAGTAGGCTCTATCACATGGAAAGGATCCCGGAGGTAGTCCCTCAACATAGAAACATGGAAGACGTTATGTATATGCTCCATTTCAGGAGGAAGCGCAACTTGATACGCCACTAGATTGATTTTCTCAATAATTTCATACGGTCCGACGTATCTCGGCGCCAGCTTGCCCTTGACTCCAAAACAAGTATGGCCTTTCATCGGTGTCACTTTCACAAAAACGTGATCACCCACTTTATACTCTCTGTCCCGTCTTCTGACATCCGCATAAATTTTCTGTCGACTCTATGCAATTTTCAGTCTCTGTTGTATCAGTTTTACTTTCTCAGTCGTTTCATATACAATCTCGGGCCCAAGCAAAGGCCCATCTCCAACTTCTGCCCAGTAAATCAGAGATCTACATTTCCTGCCATACAATGTCTCGAAGGGCGCCATACCAATACTTGAATGGAAGCTGTTGTTGTAGGCGAATTCAGCCAATGGCAAATGGCTTTCCCAGTTTCCCTGAAAATCAAGAACACACATTCTCAGTAAATCCTCTAGAGTCTGGATGGTTCTTTCTGACTGGCCATCTGTCTGAGGATGATAGGCACTACTCAGTCTCAGTTCAGTACCCAATGCAGTCTGTAAGCTTTGCCAGAATCTCGATGTAAACTTCGAGTCCCTATCAGAAACAATGGACACAGGCACTCCATACAATCTAACAATCTCGTCAATATAAAGTATACCCAATTTGTTCGCATTATAGATTGTTTTGACAGGTAAGAAGTGAGCATATTTGGTCAGTCTATCAACGATAACCCAAATTGAGTCCATACCGTTACTGGAGCGGGGCAATCCCACAATAAAATCCATGGTAATATGTTCCCATTTCCACTCCGATATAGGTAAGGGTTGCAGTAAGCCTGCGGGTCGTTGATGTTCCGCTTTGACTTGTTGGCAATGAAGACATTTCGATACAAAATCAGCAATTTCTTTATTCATTCCCGGCCACCAGAAATTTAATTTCAAATCTTGGTACATTTTTGTATTCCCTGGATGGTGTAGACGCGCCCGCGTGAGGCTTTCGTGCTACAGTTCGGACTCAATTTGTGTCACGGTCCTTAATCTAAACAGATTTTGAGAAACAGATTTTTGAAAAGAAGTGGCAAACATGGACTGCTTTGCCAGATACAGAGTCGCCACCTAAATATTTTTATGGGAGAATTTAGGAAATCCTGACTCGGTGCCAAAGGCCACGTGTCCGTCATCACCAAAGTTGCCTCGGCTCGGGAGATTGGGTACGATTGGGGAAGGTCAGCTATGAGCACCCCCTCTCGCCCGATCCGAAGATCGGCCTCTACTAACCGTGATATCCGTTTTTGGAACAAAGCATTGCATATCCGTTTGTTTCGAAAAACGTTTTGAGGTTTGCTACTCGCAAGTAGGCTAAAATACGGATTTCAGCGAGTTGTTCCAACTCAAACAATCCAACCTTCACCCACAGGCATTTAGGCAGTTTATAGCACATAAGCATCTAGCCACATGGTAAGCATGCTGTCATGGCAAACACTCACACTCATGCAAGATGCTAAAGCATAAAAGCTTACCTAGTACTCCGTGCCAAAACAAGAACATGTTAGCAAACATGCATGATCCAAGTCCATGTTAAAGTGGCTAATGCAACGCATACAGAATGCAATTAGGATAGGCTCGGCTAATCCTGAAATGGCATGTAAAGTGCGGCAAGTAGCATGTATTCAAGTCAGATTTGAAATACGATGCAGTTAGCATGATGTGCCGAGCCCGGTGCATGCAATACTGATGAATGATGCACGCATGCATAGCATAAGGTATGCTAAAGTAAACATGTCCTAATACTAACCATCAAAGCAGGTAAGTAAAAGGGAGAAAGAAGCGAGGGTTGGAAGACATGCACACACGCACCCACACTTATTACACAATTACCCTCGCTCGGAGGGTCCGAAAGAATAATACAGTCAGAATAACAAACCAACTATCCTAGCTAATTAATTATTACATACCAACTAAATTAGTTAAGCAAATCAACTAATCTAAGAAAGCGATAAACGGCTTCGGGAAAAGAGCCCAATGCAATGCATGCTCGGTCTTGCTCGGAAGTCCACTGCCATGCGCAAGTTGCCTCTGTTTTCCATACTATACTCCTCTGAAAACTGCCAAAGTCTCAGGATATTCTCACTGGATGCTGGGGAATGCCACCGGCCAAAGGGGATCATCACCGGCTGTGATTTGGTGGTCATCGGCTAAATATGAATCCATCGGCCACCGATAGATGGCCGGTCGGCACTCTGTGTAGTCGATCGGCCAAAAATTCCTGCAGGACCTGTTTGACAGCAGCAGAGGGCAAAGCTTTGCATGGCAATGAAATTCAAGCGAATGTGTGCACCGATACGTCCCTTGTCATGTTTGTGACTCAAAGGGATACGGCCCTTGGTTCTCAGACCACCAATCGCGCATTTCAATGCGTGATGGCCCAAGAGACCAAATTGTGCATTTTCATTTCAAATGTCATGCAATGCACATAAACAAACAAATTGAACTCAACCTCTATCACAAGCAATTCAAGAGGCCAAGCATGCATGCTAGTTCAATGCAACCTAAGCATGTGAGCCTAAGTGTGTAACATGGAGATGCAATGTACAATGCTCACTAGGCATGCAATCCATGCAAGCAAATCAAGTATGCAATGTGCAACTCAACCATGCAAACATGCAAGTCATACAAATATGCTAACAACTTGACCAAGAGGATGCATACCCAATGCAAGTGATTTTAAGCATGCAACACATGCAACCAAAGCATGCAACCATGGAATAATGTAATGACATTTGAATGGCATGCAAGGAAGGGACTTACACTAATTGGACAACCCTAAACTAGGTCCAAAACAGTAGCCAATGCTATGGAAATGAGGGCCAACACACACACACACACACACACACATGCACATGCTAATGGACCAACACTCAAACATCAAACATGCAACCTTTAAGCACACTTAAAAGTGGCAAAACATGGATTAATGGCATGCACATAAAGCTCTGAAAAACATGTTATAGAGGTGCCAAACCAAGTAAATAAGGCAAGCTAAACATGCAACAATGGTCCAAGACTTAAGGCAAGCCAAAGGGGAGGTAAACCAAGGCTAGGTCAACCAAGCCTCACAAGGCCAAAGGGACTTAAAATAGGCCTAATGCAGACCTAAACAAAGCTAAGGATGTACTTAGATGGCATCTAAGTGGTCTAAAAATGCAAGCATACTCCAAGGCCTAAACAAGGGGCATAAGGCAACAACCTTTAAATACATTGAAGAGGGATCAAATGCAAGCATATGGGCACATCATGAGGTTTGAAATAACATGTCAAGTGGTTCCAAACCACTGAAACAAAGCAAGGATGGCATGCTAGAAGGGCCAAAGCTTAAGGCATACAAGAGGGATTACATGGTAGCTATACAAAGCAAGGCATGGATGACTCAAATGACTTAAAACAGTCCCTTAGCACATCAAAATATGAATATAAGCTTCACAAAGCTTGGCCAAAACACAAAAGCATGGTAGTCTAAATGCTGTGCATGTATTGAGGCAAATCATGGCATTACAAGGTATGTATGCTAGACAAGCATGGTGTACCAAAACCAACATACAACAATGCTATGTTATGACATAATAAGCCTGAAAATCAGCCAAGGCGTGGTCAATACATACTTAAACTATATGCTCCCTCAAGAGGCTAAAAATGGCCATTTTCAAGGACAACAAGGAGAGGGGGTGGCCCTCTCCTTCTTGGGACCTCAAGGCACCATCCTCACCACTGAAATCCCTCAAGATTTCAGTGGTGAGGAGGCCCAAACAGTAAGGTCCAGGAGCTCACCAAAAAAGGCACAAAATGGGGCTAAACAAGCCTTAAGAGGGGTCAAACAACCTCAAAGCTTAAAAAACCCTTAACAAACTATTTAGAGCACTCAAAATCATAACTTTTATATGTTATACACAAAGCTCAAAAACAGATACAAGGTAGGCAAAAATGCAATGCAAAAATGGGAATAAAGGGACAAGTTTCTTACCCTTGTAGACCCTCTTCACCAATGGTGAACCAGCTGGTTCTTCAAGCTCAAACCAACTCCACAACTCCAAAAACAACCCTCAAGGGCCTCAGCTCCAAGAAAAGGTGTGATGGTGGGTGTTTGTGTGCAAAAGTAAGACAAAACACACACAATACACAAGAGAGAGAGAGAGATATAGAGATGGAGGATATATGAACTCTAACCCTAAAACTCAAAACCCTCTGAAAAATATTGTCTAAATTGTCTAACCCCTTAAACAAGAGAGAGGAGCCTCTCTTTTGTAGACCAAATGGTCTTGTAAAGCTTCCAAAGGAAGCTAACAAGAAGGCAATCCCTCTATACACGTGTATGGAGGGAGGGAAAGTGTATGCCAGCTGCACAAAAATATCTGCAAAAGTAGATGCACAGTAATCGGCCGGCCAAAAATACAATTTGACCAAAATAGATGGCCGGTCGACCATCCATAGTGCCGGTCGGCCAAATATTTGGCCGGTGGCAACAAAACACAGCCGGTGGCTTCAAGCTGTGGCCGGTGGAGTGTGGGGATGACCAACAAGCCATTCCTTGCCCTCCAAAGCAAAAACACAAGTGTTTGGTGCAAAACCAGACACAAAACAGTCGAGTCGAGAGATTCTGAGGCAAGGCGTGCAGCCGAGGCCTCCGGGAACTCAAGACGAACACAAACATGGATGATCACCGAGTGTTCACGCGGTGACGTCCAAGTCTTGAGGACGGTCAAAAATGGGGTGTCTACAGTTGCCCCTCTTTGACAGAACTCAAAAGTCATAACAATGACGGGAGTGAATGTCAAAGCCCAAAGACGACCCATTTTTGGCAAGGCCGAAGACTTAGACAAACATGCAAGACAGACAAGATATGCGCCTGAAGGCAGGGGCAAAATGCAAGACAATGCACAAAGCGAACATAACTTATGATCATGCAAAGAAAACTGTAACGAAGCATAACATGTGACAGTTTTAAGCTAGCATACACCAAACTACACTACAATGCAGAAAGGATGTAAAAGAATTATGTAATTCTCGATACGTCTCACTCAGAGAATACAATACATGCGCGGTTTGTCTAGTTGCACCAGCCTCAAATGAACCGTACATACAATATCGTGCTTGAAAGAAAGCAAACTTAACAGGTACAGATATCGTTAGCAATATGCAAAATGAATGCAAAATGATATGCGATATACAAAACTATGTATAGTAATGCAGATGAAAATGCAATGCAATTGAGTCATAATCAAATTATGAGCGGTTCAAAACCACACAAATGTCAAATAGATTGATGGAAGTAACAAGTCCGTCTACTATAGAAAAGGTGCCGCAACCCTCAAACCAACATACCAACGTGGAATAGGCGCGTACACATGCAGAACTATGAGTGATGTAGACGGACACAAGAACAGGTAATTGGATGGGATGAAATAGGTGGGGAAATGACCCGTTGAAGAAAAACTAATGATCCTAATGCTGGATGCAAAAATTACACTACAATGTAATATATATAATGGATATGGCAAGCAGCCAAACCAAATCTTGCCGAGGAAAGGTATGGACACACACAAACCACGTCTAACATAGAACAGTCATACAGAACTATGAGTGTATAGACGTAAAAAGTATGGACACATACCAGACCAAGCTCAACATGGAAAGGCGCAAGCCCTAGATGGAAGTGATGCAGTGAATACATGCAAGCTACAATGCACTACTTACAAATATACAATGGAATGGATACAGTGGATTAAAGCCTATGGCCAAGCCGTATCTTGCCTAGGAAAGGCATGGACACAAACAAGTCACGTCTAACATAGAACGGTCATACAGAACTATGAGTGTATAGACGTGAAAAGTATTAGTACATACCAGACCAAGCTCAACAAGGAAAGGCGCAAACCCTAGATGGAAGTGATGCAGTGAATGCATGCAAGCTATAATGCACTACTTACAAATATGCAATGGATGGGCGTAAATGCAATATTTACAGTAAGATGCATGACATATGCATTATTTACAGTGGTATGCACGACATATGCACTATTTACAATGAATGCATGACATATGCACTATTTACAATGAAATGCGAATGATGCATGTTGCTTTTTTGAAATGCGTGACAGCATGCGGCGTAGGACGCATGGTAATACATGAACTTTAAATGCACGGCAATGCGCGGTTATTGAGATACATGAAAATGTAAATGGACTGTGCACATCAACGCACTAAAGGTCTTGCACCTTCCGAGGATTTAAGGTCTCCTAGACCGTTGTATGTACAGGACGGTGTGATGCGCAAAATAGCACGATTGAATGCATGCAAAATGCAATGAGATGCGCAAAATAGCGCGATTGAATGCATGCAAAATGCAATGAGATGCGCAAAATAGCGCGATTGAATGCATGCAAAATGCAATGAGATACGCAAAACAGCGCGATGCGTTAGACAACGCGAGTGCACAAGACAGTGCGATGCGCAAGATAGCGCGATGGAATGCATGCAAAATGCAATGGGACGCGCAAGATAGCGCGATTGAATGCATTCAAAATGCAATAAGATACGCAAAGCAGCGCGATGCGTTAGACAACACAAGTGCACAAGACAGTGCGATGTGCAAGATAGCGCGATGGAATGTATAAAAAATGCAATGGGACATGCAAGATAACGCGATTGAATGCATGCAAAATACAATAAGATACGCAAAACAGCGCGATGCGTTAGACAACGCGAGTGCACAAGACAGTGCGATGCGTAAGATAGCTTGATGGAATGCATGCAAAATACAATGGGATGCGCAAGATAGCGCGATTGAATGCATGAAAAATGCAATAAGATACGCAAAACAGCGCGATACGTTAGACAACGTGAGTGCACAAGACAGTGCGATGCGCAAGATAGCGCGATGGAATGCATGCAAAATGCAATGAGATGCGCAAAATAACGCGATTGAATGCATGCAAAATGCAATAAGATACGCAAAACAGCGCGATACGTTAGACAACGCGAGTGCATAAGATAGTGCGATTGATTTGAAAAGCACAAGATAGTGCGATTGATTTGGAATGCACAAGACAGTGCGATTGACATGCGTATGATACTTACAAGATATGTGCGCAACAATGCGAACTAGATAACGCATAACCAGCGCGCGTTCACGACAAAGCGTCGTAATGCAATGCAAGTAAGGAAACTTTCACATCTTGTAAGGGACAAAAGGATACAAAAAGGATACTCCTCGCACATATTTGAGTGCCACGCACAGAAGACACGGTCCGAGGCCAAAACGGAGGCCGATTGAGCTTCGGAAATGCCTTTTCATGTACTATCTTGAGCAATAAAGGCCCCAAATTACAGATCTGACCCAAACAAAGTTGTAGGAGGCTCACCGGCCTGAAGGGGGAGTCACTGGCTGTTCATCGGCCATCAAAATAAATCACCGGCCAAATATTTGGCCGGCCGGCCAAAAATGTAGCCGACCGGCCAAAAATGCCTGAATTGGGGCAGTTTTGACTTTTCACCTCGGGTCTTTTAAAATAGGGTTTCAAACCCTATTTTTCTCATTTCCCTCTAGCCGAAAATGCTTCCTCCCTCTCTCTAGGACACTTTTCTTCCTTCGTTTCTCGTTTTTCTCGTGTTTTTGCGCCCGTTTCGTCGTTGGATTCGCGAAGTTCTTCGCGTTTCTAACATTTTGAACTGAACATTTCTTTGTTTCGGTGCTTCCTTTGCCATTTCCACTTTTTGGGGTTTGTTCCCTTCGTTTTCCTCTCGATTCCTATAACTTTTTCACTTCCCCGCTTTTCCGGCCATTTTCCACCCTCTCGGGGGTTGACTTTTCGTTGACCTTTCACATTCCAGCCTGATTTTCACTTTTTCGGCCATTTTCTCACGACCATTGACATGGCGGATGATATCCCACAGGGCGGGACTCCCCCGGATCACGAGATGGACCTCGGGGCCGAGCTCTTCCCCTTGAGCATCTGCCCGTTCGACTCGGCGACCTACCGGCCGACGATTCACATGCTTCCTCCCGACGGACTTCGTCAGTTCAGGAGCTTCGAGAGGGGCGTGCCTCCAGAGCTTCTCTTGCATGAGCCTACATCTCATTTGTCCTTCGGTGCTTCCGAGGTAACATTCTTCCCTCTGCTTTACTTTCCGCAACGTAGAACACTTAGCTGCCATAACTGATTATGCTCTTTAACGGCTTAACCCAAATGCGCTAAGGCACTGTACACCGTAATCGACCGTGAACACACTTGCAACTGTTATCTGTTTGAATCTAAACACATGCACACACACTGCACTCGCCTTGAACCACTCAAATACACTGACACATCAGTCACTGTAGTTCACTACGAGCACACCGGCACCTGATATCTGTTTGAATCTGGAAAATGTGCCCACATGCTGTATCTACAACAAACCACGCAAACACACTGACACATCACATGTTGTAGTTTACTACCAAATCTGAATGCTTTCCAAAACTATACTTTAGCGTTTCTTCACCATTGTCTGCTTGAAAACAGGGAGATTCCCATACCGTCCGGGGGTATGGGAATATTGCCGCTCGGGATTGGTATGCAGAGTTACCCGGCGCGGTTCGCCACATCGTGGACCAGGCCGGATTTGGCGCATTCTGCAGAGGGCTTTCCAGGCTGACGACGAGCAGGCCTCTCCTTGCCACTCTAGCGGAGAGGTGGTAGGACACCACCGACTCGTTCTACCTTTCTGCCATGGGAGACATGACGATGACTCCCTACGATTTCTCGATGCTCACAGGCATCGGGGTAGGGGGTGATCCGATCCCCTTTGATACTGATATGGATGAGTGTACAGCTGCTCAGATCCATTTGCTCGGCGAGGTGCCGCCTCTTGCGCTTCCTGGCATCGTTCGATATTCCTGGTTCGAGGTCCAGTTTAGGGTCCAGCCAGCTTTGACCGAGGAGGCTCCGATGACTCAGGAGGCTGTGGAGAGATACGTGCGCGGCTTTCTCATGTTTCTGTTTGGGACTACCATTTTCGCCGACCGGGCGAACACTATGCCTCTCTGCCTGCTTAGTGCACTGGTGGATGTCAGGCAGATCCTGCACTACGACTGGGGCGGCGCCCCTCTGGCCACTCTCTATGGGTACATGAGCTCAGCTTCCCATGGCAGTGGGCAGTTGCTCGGAGGCTATTGGCGCGCTTGGGAGGTACATTTCCTTTTTCTTCTTTACATTTTTCTGTACCCTGTACATTGCACACACTGTACTTTCTGTTTCATGCTGATCATATACTGCACACACGGCACACATATATACCTTGCTTTACACTGACTGTACACTGCCTACACCGTACACTCTACTCAACACACTACACAGTACATGGTCCTGCAATTTCTGCTTTATTCTGTGTTCTGCTTTATCTGATAACCCTTCTGGTATTTGCTCTGCAGTTGTGGGTCTACGCCTACTTTCCGAGACTCGCCCCAGTGCCAGACGTAGAGACCCCTCTCATCGTCCCATTTTCGCGTCGCTTTGACGTGAGGTGCGTGCGGAGGCCACGGGAGACATTCATCTTTTTCCGCCGCTACTTTGACACTATTACCCCCGCAGAGGTATGTTTTACTTGCGGTTTATTTAAGCTTCGCTTTACATTGTATTGTCAATATCAGTAGATAACAAACTACATGTCATTTACAGACCACTTGGCAGCCTTGGGCTCCATTGCCTGTGACGATTCGAGATCGGTTTGCCGGGGCAGAGGAGACTGCACGTTTTCGGATCCTGCTGGAGGGCTCGGTCTGTCGGGCTTGGTACTTGGGTGAGCGTTTCCTACGCCAGACCCTGGGCTTGCCAGAGCAGATAGCTCCGGGTCCGCCTCTTACCCACATGAGAGACACCGAGAGGTTCACCGCCCAGGAGATGGCCGATTACACGATCGGCTGGGACGCGGAGGGCTTTAGGTGCGAGGGCGACTATAGAGAGTACGTCCAGACCTACATTATGCAGCCTCTGAGCGGTGGCCGTCGAGCTGAGAGAGAGAGACCCGCAGTGCCGGTAGCTAGGGCAGGAGCGGGGGGTGGGGCAGGAGCATCAAGGGGGGCTTGGGCCCGCAGCAGGAGTGGAGTTCAGAGAGGGCGGGGGGCTGGTTGGCCTGCTCTGCCCATGGCGATGACATGCAAAGGGCGCGGCGGGGCGACGTACCAGATCCCTATTGCTCCCCCTCCGCCTGATCACGAGTTGGTCGGTTTCTACGACCTGCCTTCGGTATGTACTACTACATATTGCATTCTACATAGTTAGTTCATTTCATTTGATTTGATATTCTGCAGAATATTGATGCTTCTTAATACTTTTGCAGGCCTCTTCTGAGTACACTCGCCAGTCTTTGGAGCTGACCGCTTCAGTGATGGGGATGCTCCAGTAGAGCCTCGACCTTCTATCCATTTATAGCATTCCGGTATGTCCTTCTGACCACGGTCTCGAGCCATACATAAACTGTTTCACATACTCTGACACACAAAACGACACCTGACATACTGCCCTCACAGCATCTGATGCATTGTGTTCTGTACTGATAAACTGCTCATGGCATTCACACACTGTACTCATACACTGCATTCTACATTGATACTCTGTTCACAGTATTCACACACTGTACTCATACACTGCATTCTGCACTGATACTCTGTTCACAGTATTCACACACTGTACTCATACACTGCATTTTGCATTGATACTCTGTTCACAGTATTCACACACTGTACTCATACACTGCATTCTACATTGATACTCTGTTCACAGTATTCTGATACATTCACTTTTTGTACTTTTCAGCATCCCTTCCAGATCCCTGCCGTAGGAGGTGCCCCAGCTGGACCTTCTGTTCGTACCGGAGGAGATGGGAGAGTATACCCCCGTACCAAGGCGGGATGCATCCATGTCAGGAGTAGCTCACGGGCGCCAGTTCCAGGCGATGACGAGTCTGAGGCGGAGACAGAGGCGGAGGCAGAGTCGTCATCGGAGGAGACCGGAGGCGGCTCGGACTCGGACTTAGATGACAGCGCTGATGATACTTCTGGACCTTCGTCCAGGAAGAGGACGAGGACGAACCCCTAGGCCCACGGCCTTTTGTCATTGATCCAGACTTTTGCTATTTTTTTTTTCTTTTTCTTTTGCTTTTGTACCTTTTGCTGGTAGCTAGAGTACCTTGTACTACCGCAGGCATATTTTTATTTCCAAAACCATGTACTTGAAAAAGATAATGAAATGAAACAAACTTTTTGTCTGAAAAAGTGTTGCATTTGTACATTTCATATATGGCATCGCATTGCACCATGTTACATCTCAAACGAAATGAAATTGATCTGTTGTCTGAAAATTGAACACTTGCATTTGTAATAATCAGATAACGAACCAGTCAATAGCAAAAACAAACCATACCAACCACTGCACATTCTGAACACTCGGCTCATACTCTACTGGGGATTAATCTGCATACAGCTCATACCACAGCGCTTGATTCATTTTGCACACAGCGGATCCTGAACAAACAGCCCAAATCTGACAAGACGAACCATGAAGGTTGAATCTACTAAAGTAAAAGCACACTTAGATGCGATCTGAAACCCAGAAGCTTCAAAGAGGCCCAGGTTTTTCCTGTTCATACTTATCGGGGGTGGACCCTGCAGTTGTATGCAAGAACCAAATCATGTTTTTGCACAAATGTGGAGAATGACACAGCATTCTGAGCACAAAATGATTAATTTTTGAAATTGAAGAAGGTTTTTTTCAAACCGGGGTATTGAGCCCACAACTAACTCAGCGAGAAAGACTCAACAGCGAAAATCAAAAGGTAAACTACCTGAACACAACGAGACACACTCGGAAAGGACTCAAAACAAAGGTTGGAGTAAACAAAACAAAAGACACGACATACCGACGTGCATAAAAAGGAGACTTTAAATCACGTGGAGCCAGTTCCTCCGGGCATTGTTTCCCACCCTTTATCATTTGTGATTCTCAAATCACTCGGCCCTCAGGCTCGGTTTTTCTCTCAAAACCCTTTGGCTCGCTTTTTCTCTCAACTTACACCTCTCTATTCTTTATTCTCTCATTTTTATCCCTCCCCAGGATTTTTAATGGATGAATAGGAAGTTGTGGGTTCACGCCTGACATGGTTAGCTCACGGCTGTTTCTTCCGGTGGCGCTTGGTCGATGCCCCAGGTAAGGGAACGGAGTACCTTGATCCCTTCAGATTCGTGCTTCGCACTTGGTTCGATACCTCATTGCTCGGAGGTTGAGAGAGCTTTCAGCCCTTTAATGACAGCTTGAGTTGTGCCCTTCTTCGCAAGTATGTTGGCGATGGGGGAAAAACAGGAAGCCTGACTCAACCGTGCCCCTAGTTCATCATTATGACCATTTTTGTTTTGGTTTTCTACTAAAACAATTTTGACCAATATGAGAGTTAGATTAACATACTTGTTCAATCTTCTGATTTGAAAATCATGCAAGTCAGGCCATGAGCATTGAAAATTCTCCTTTTTGGGTCCAAGAAAATGGTCCAGTTTTGGAAAATGAAATAATTTTTGAGAAAATGGTCAACCTCAGTAAAAATTTTCAAAAACTATTTTTGCAAATGGCCAATGCTCAACGAGCACGGAACCTACGCTTGAGATGCACAACCTCGGATCCGAAGGAAAATGGAAAATTGCCCCTTGTTCGAAGGATGCTGCATGGCAACGGAAAGTTGCCCCTGGTTTGAACGGCGACTGATGGCAACGGAAAGTTGCCCCTTGTCTGGATGATGCCGCAGCATATTGCAAATAGTCCTCACTAGTGATGATCCCGACCAAACTTTCTCGGATACAGAGAAGACGAAGATGGTCAAAACCAATATATGGGCACAGTCACTTTGAAGGTGTTGGGGGCTGGACTTCGGGATGAAGTTGCCTACGTATCCGGTTGTCACAACCAAACTATCGGATTCGGGGAGGGCAAGAATAATCAAAACCATTACATGGACTGAGGTGCTATGAGAGCGTTGGGGGTTGGACTTCAGGACGAAGTTGCCTACGTATCCCAAACATGGGAATCAAGCCTTACGTAGTTCCGGTTAAGGTACACTCGGGTATTTTAACCTTCACTTTTTAGGCTCTAACTTTTGCCAAGGCGCCCGTTGCGGGTTTTCGACCTTGTGAGCTTCTTTTTTCTTCTTTTCAATTTTTTGATTTTTTTTTACATATATTTTTTCTTTTTTATATTTTTCTTTTTTTTTCTTTTCTTTTCATTTTTTTGTATTTTTCTCTTGCTCTAACTTTTGCCTGGGTCGCCCTTCCTGGTTTTCGACCCAGCGAGCCTCTCAAAGGGTAAAAGTATAACAAGTCCATGCCAAATGGTTTTGAGATCCCGAAATCATCTAAATCCAGGAGAATGGCTGTTGCGTTGATTTGCAGAAGGATCCATCACGGTTGCTTCACACGCTTCTTTCGGTGAGATCTGATCTTCTTGATCTGATTTTGGTGCCTCTTGTTCGAGGGCTGCTTTTAATCTGGCCACACAGACCTTACATAGCAGTTAACCGTTGAACGTTCTGAATGGGTTCAAGGTTCGAAAACGAACGGGTTGAACCTTGAGGCTGAGAGCGATCCTAGGCTACACAATCTCAAGAGCGATTCCACACAGGTCTTCACAGGGTCGCGCAAAACATTTGTTTTTGAAAGTTTTTAAGAAAGCGACAAATCGCTCGCGCCGAAGGTAGCGTGGAACCAATCTGGATCAAGCCAGGGTCCTTCTCAGTACTCATGCTAACAAGCATGGTTTCATTCATTAAAGGCTTAGTATGCCTCTCTTTTTCTCAAATTGATCAAAGTTTTGCAAAACTCGAGGAATTCCTTCATCTTCGTTTTCACCGCAGTGTTAAAAAGGTTTTGAAAAACATAGGTCAATGCAATGATTTTCAGGGCACAAGAGAGCAGGTGGAATGCACGGCCGTTCGATTCAAATCCTTTGGCACAACTAGCTCAAAATTAGCAATAAACATGGAAACATGATAGCCGCAGCTACTTCATTCAAATTCCCTGATTGTAACTGGCTCCACAACAGAGACAGACTCAAAACAAAAGGGTATTTACAAAACCAAAACGGTGTTCGAGGCAACAACCCTAGAATCACCTGACATCCTATACAACGGGACTGACTCGGTACCACAAGACAGACCCAAAAACAAAAAGACTGACTCAAAGTAAAGAGGCAGACTCAAAAACAAAACAGAGAACTGACTCAAAACCCAAGCCTGAAGCTACAAAACTGCATTTACAAATGCTCAAAAAGTGCGTGCCAGACGCCACATCCGAAATACACCGAGCGCTGCCTGCAGGTGGTCCAACCCCCGATCACATACTCGCAGTATCCTCAGAGTCCAACAGCTCGGTGGTAACAGACTTCGCTGAGGTAGATGGAAGAATGACCTCATTATCGATCAGATCCTGCACTTCATGGCGAAGGTGGAAACAGTTGTCGGTGGCGTGACCGGTCTGTTGGTGGTACGCGCAGTACAAAGCAGCATCATGTGTGAGAGGGAGATTCTTCGGGAGAGGCCAAGGTTTAAGGGGTTTGAGGTGCCCCCTTTCGGCAAGAATCTGAAGTGCCTTAGACAAAGGCATGTAGAGAGCATGAAAGATCCTGCGCCCTCGGGGCAGGTACTTTGAAGTCTGAGTATTCTTACTAGACGCACTAGCAAAAGGGTCGGCAGGCACTGCCTTGGTTTTCTGATCTTTCCCAGGTGCAGGGTTGGGAATAGGAGGAACTGTTTTGGCATGACGGGGCCTATCCTGATTTTCTGACTGACTTGAACTACTCTCAGGTGGAGTGGGGAAAGCATCCTCCACAGTTTTTTCCACAAACTGCGGATATCTGTTGCTTGTTCATCCCTCCGGCTTTCAAAGCCTTGACTGCCCGCAGCAGTTGTTCAATGGGATCAGTGTCTGCCTTCATCTTGTCCTTACCCCTGGCCTCAGCCTGATCGAGGGTTTGGGTTATTGTTGATACGTCATTGTTACAACTTGAGACAGCCTCAGGTTGGCTGAGCTCAATCACAATCCGCCCCAGTAGCGGGGGCTCCTGTGGTACAAAATTTCAGGCGTATGAGGTGGTTGGTGGCGAAGCCGACATCCCATAAGCAAGATCAGCCACAGACCTCTGGAGGTCACCGATCATCCCCATTAGTTCAAATGTAGTAGGCTCGCGAGCCTGATATAGCTGGGGTGTCCAGACCGGGTGCGCAACCGGTGACCTGGGCGGGTGTGGCACACTAACATTAGCTTCATCCTGTAGGTTGGTTTCTTGATCTAGTGCGGCTGTCATTACCACAATTTCCTCTGAATTCTTCGCCATGGTAAGTCCACTGTACTGAACGGTGATTGACGGCTCAGATATCTGTCTTGCCTCAGCAAGGGAGAACACTAGCTATTCTGTATCAACTCTCTGAACTGAAAGAAAAAACATGCAGCGTTTCAGCCCAACTGAACCGACACAAGGGCAGCTGAATAACTGTATTTTACCACTGGTCACTGTCCTCAAAAATCACTGCCCAAAACACTGAATCTGATACCCGCAGATACAACTGATTCCCCAAAACACTGATACTGATGCCCTCGGGTCTGATTCTCAAACTTGCAAACTGGTATATGCATTCCCTGCAGAGATACACTCTGAAGCACATAGTAGATAAGTGAGAACCAAAACACCCCTATGTTGGGGTAGGGTTTCCCTGTCCTATTTTGTCAGGAGCTAGGGTTTCACTACGCACGCAGCGGTTTCAAACAACCTATAATCGGGTAAGCAACCTGTCCTAGTTTGGAATGGTCACTATGGATTTCGATATGCACTAGGCCGAATGGTCGAAAAGGGTGCCCCGGTAAAATCGGGATTTATGTTCCCATACTGTCAGAGCCCACAACCGGTCAGCCTTATGGCATGCTTTGACAAAGTCAAGCCTCCGACAAACTGTTTAGGAATGGCAGATGGCAAACACGGTGTCCTAGGCGCACCAATGCACATGCAATGCAAAGAGACACATAAATGAAATCAAAATAGGATATCACGAGTTCAAGTCAAGCTCTCTAAATCCCCAGCAGAGTCGCCAGAAACTGTAGACGCGCCCGCGTGAGGCCTTCGTGCTACAGTTCGAACTCAATTTGTATCACGGTCCTTAATCTGAACCAAAGAGTCCAAATCCGGCAAATCATTTTGAGAAACAGATTTTTGAAAAGAAGTGCCAAACATGGACAGCTTTTCCAGATACAAAGTCGCCACCTAAATATTTTTATGAGGGAATTTAGGAAACCCTGACTCGGTGCCAAAGGCCACGTGTCCATCATCACGAAAGTTGCCTCGGCTCGGGAGCTTGGGTACGATTGGGGAAGGTCATCTATGAGCACCCCCTCTTGCCCGATCCGAAGATCGGCCTCTACTAACCGTGATATCCGTTTTTGAAAACGTTATGTGTTCTTATTTCAGTTATTAGCCTAGAATTACTATGTTATGCGCACAGCAAACAAGTATATACTAGATCGTCTAATTTGGAACAAAGCATTGCATATCCGTTTGTTTCGAAAAATGTTTTGAGGTTTACTACTCCCAAGTAAACTAAAATACGGATTTCAGCGAGTTGTTCCAACTCAAACAATCCAACCTTCACCCACAGGCATTCAGGCAGTTTATAACACATAAGCATCTAGCCACATGGTAAGCATGCTGTCATGGCAAACACTCACACTCATGCAAGATGCTAAAGCATAAAAGCTTACCTAGTACTCCGTGCCAAAACAAGAACATGTTAGCAAACATGCATGATCCAAGTCCATGTTAAAGTGGCTAATGCAACGCATACAGAATGCAATTAGGATAGGCTCGGCTAATCCTAAAATGGCATGTAAAGTGCGGCAAGTAGCATGTATTCAAGTCAGATTTGAAATACGATGCAGTTAGCATGATGTGCCGAGCCCGGTGCATGCAATACTGATGAATGATGCACGCATGCATAGCATAAGGTATGCTAAAGTAAACATGTCCTAATACTAACCATCAAAGCAGGTAAGTAAAAGGAAGAAAGAAGCGGGGGTTGGAAGACATGCACACACGCACCCACACTTATTACACAATTACCCTCGCTCGGAGGGTCCGAAAGAATAATACAGTCCGAATAACAAACCAACTATCCTAGCTAATTAATTATTATAGACCAACTAAATTTGTTAAGCAAATCAACTAATCTAAGAAAGCGATAAACGGCCTCGGGAAAAGAGCCCAATGCAATGCATGCTCGGTCTTGCTCGGAAGTCCACTGCCATGTGCAAGCAGCCTCTGTTTTCCCTACTATACTCCTCTGAAAACTGCCAAAGTCCCAGGATATTCTCACTGGATGCTGGGGAATGCCACCGGCCAAAGGGGATCCTCACCGGCTGTGATTTGGTGGTCATCGGTTAAATATGAATCCATCGGCCACCGATAGATAGCCGGTCGGCACTCTGTGTAGTCGATCGGCCGAGAATTCCTGTAGGACCTGTTTGACAGCAGCAGCGGGCAAAGCTTTGCATGGAAATGCAATTCAAGCGAATGTGTGCACCGACACATCCCTTGTCATGTTTCTGACTCAAAGGGATACGGCCTTTGGTTCTCGGACCATCAATCGCGCATTTCAATGCGTGATGGTCCAAGAGACCAAATTGTGCATTTTCATTTCAAATGTCATGCAATGCACATAAACAAACAAATTGAACTCAACCTCTATCACAAGCAATGGAATAATGTAATGACATTTGAATGGCATGCAAGGAAGGGACTTACACTAATTGGATAGCCCTAAACTAGGTCCAAAACAGTAGCCAATGCTATGGAAATGAGGGCCAACACACACACACACACACATGCACATGCACATGCTAATGGGCCAACACTCAAACATCAAACATGCAACCTTTAAGCACACTTAAAAGTGACAAAACATGGATTAATGGCATGCACATAAAGCTCTAAAAAACATGTTATAAAGGTGCCAAACCAAGTAAATAAGGCAAGCCAAACATGCAACAATGGTCTAAGACTTAAGGCAAGCCAAAGAGGAGGTAAACCAAGGCTAGGTCAACCAAGCCTCACAAGGCCAAAGGGACTTAAAATAGGCCTAATGCAGACCTAAACAAAGCTAAGGATGTACTTAGATGGCATCTAAGTGGTCTAAAAATGCAAGCATACTCCAAGGCCTAAACAAGGGGCATAAGGCAACAACCTTTAAACACATTGAAGGGGGATCAAATGCAAGCATATGGGCACATCATGAGGTCTGAAATAACATGTCAAGTGGTTCCAAACCACTGAAACAAAGCAAGGATGACATGCTAGAAGGGCCAAAGCTTAAGGCATACAAGAGGGATTACATGGTAGCTATACAAAGCAAGGCATGGATGACTCAAATGACTTAAAACAGTCCCTTAGCACATCAAAATATGCATATAAGCTTCACAAAGCTTGGCCAAAACACAAAAGCATGGTAGTCTAAATGCTGTGCATGTATTTAGGCAAATCATGGCATTACAAGGTATGTATGCTAGACAAGCATGGTGTACCAAAACCAACATACAACAATGCTATGTTATGACATAATAAGCCTGAAAATCAGTCAAGGCGTGGTCAATACATACTCAAACTATATGCTCCCTCAAGAGGCTAAAAATGGCCCTTTTCAAGGACAACAAGGAAAGGGGGTGGCCCTCTCCTTCTTGGGACCTCAAGGCACCAAGATTTCAGTGGTGAGGAGGTCCAAACAGTAAGGTCCCGGAGCTCACCAAAAAAGGCACAAAATGGGGCTAAACAAGCCTTAAGAGGGGTCAAACAACCTCAAAGCTTAAAACACCCTTAACAAACTATTTAGAGCACTAAAAATCATAACTTTTATATGTTATACACAAAGCTCAAAAACAGATGCAAAGTAGGCAAAAATGCAATGCAAAAATGGGAAATAAAGGGACAAGTTTCGTACCCTTGTAGACCCTCTTCACCAATGGTGAACCAGCTAGTTCTTCAAGCTCAAACCAACTCCACAACTCCAAAAACAACCCTCAAGGGCCTCAGCTCCAAGAAAAGGTGTGATGGTGGGTGTTTGTGTGCAAAACTAAGACAAAACACACACAATACACAAGAGAGAGAGAGAGAGAGAGAGAGAGAGAGAGAGAGAGAGAGATGGAGGATATATGAACCCTAACCCTAAAACTCAAAACCCTCTAAAAAATATTGTCTAAATTGTCTAACCCCTTGAACAAGAGAGAGGAGCCTCTCTTTTGTAGACCAAATGGTCTTGTAAAGCTTCCAAAGGAAGCTAACAATAGGGCAATCCCTCCATACACGTGTATGGAGGGGGGGGGGAAAGTGTATGCCAGCTGCCCAAAAATATCTGCAAAAGTAGATGCACAGTAATCGGCCGGCCAAAAATACAATTTGACCAAAATAGATGGCCGGTCGACCATCCATAGTGCCGGTCGGCCATATATTTGGCCGGTGGCAATAAAACACAGCTGGTGGCTTCAAGCCGTGGCCGATGGAGTGTGGGGATGACCAACAAGCCATTCCCTACCCTCCAAAGCAAAAACACAAGTGTTTGGTGCAAAACCAGACACAAAACAGTCGAGTCGAGAGATTCTGAGGCAAGGCGTGCAGCCGAGGCCTCCAGGAACTCAAGACGAACACAAACATGGATGATCACCGAGTGTTCACGCGGTGACGTCCAAGTCTTGAGGACGGTCAAAAATGGGGTGTCTACAGATGGATAGACAGTTTCAAATTGTGGCCCTCTTGCTGAACTCTTCTTTTCAGTTCAGTAACATTCGGTACACACAGTCTTCCCTGAAATTTCGGTACATTATTTTCAAATTTGAAACCCGGTTTCAGTTTAGATTCCTATTCTTCAATGATCTTCTTCAAGAAGTCATCCTGTTGCTGTTTCTCTTTAATCTCTTCAATCAGTGCCAGTTGAGCAGAAATAGCAGCTATTGTTCCACCTTGTTCTCGCAAAACAATTTCAATTTCAGACTTTTCAAGGTCATATAGCAACTCATCGATTTTCAATTTTCAATTTCAGACTTTCTGTCCGGTGAGTAAACAGGCTAAGTTCCCAATCGATTTTCGACTAAACGCATTGGCAACGGTGTTGGCTCTCCCCGTATGGTACAGAATCTGTAGGTCATAGTCTTTAATCAATTCTAGCCATCTCTGCTGTCTCATGTTCAGTTCTTTCTGTGTGAAGAAGTACTTCAAACTCTTGTGCTCGGTATATACTTCACATGTAGCCCCATATAGGTAGTGACACCAGATTTTCAGTGCAAATACTACTGCAGCAAGTTCCAGATCATGGGTTGGGTAGTTCTTTTCGTGCGGTCTCAGTTGTCGGGAAGCATAGGCAATTACTTTCCCATTCTGCATTAAAACACACTCGAAACCCTTATAAGAAACATCACTAAAAATGGTAAAACCATCCATACCTGAAGGTAGGGTAAGAACAAGTGCAGTCACTAGTCGAGTTTTCAACTCTTGGAAAGCTGATTCTCTTTGGTCAGTCCAGTCAAATGATATCCCCTTCTGAGTTAATTGAGTCAACGGTAAGGCAATTTTGGAGAAAGCTTTGACAAATCTTCTGTAGTACCCGGCTAATCCCAAAAAGCTTCGGACTTCTGTCACATTTGTTGGTCTAGGCCAGTTTACTACTGCTTCAACTTTCTGTGGATCAACTGAAATTCCATCCTTACTAATAACATGTCCCAAAAACATAATATGATCAAGCCAAAATTCACATTTAGACAGTTTAGCATAGAGTTTCTGTTCTTTTAGGGTCTGTAGGGCAAGTCTCAGAGGATGTTCATGTTCTTCTCTAGTCTTAGAATAAACCAGAATGTCATCAATGAATACAACAATAAAGTCATCGAGGAATAGTTTAAAGATTCTGTTCATGAGGTCCATAAATGCAGCAGGTGCATTGGTAACTCCGAAAGGCATAACTAAAAATTCGTAATGTCCATACCTCGTTCGAAAAGCAGTTTTATCAATATCCTCTGGTTTAACTTTCAGCTGATGATATCCGGATCTGAGATCAATCTTAGAGAAAACTTGAGCACCCTGTAACTGATCAAATAAATCATCAATACGCGGTAATGGATATTTATTTTCATAGTTACATTGTTCAGTTCACGGTAGTCGATACAGAGTCTCAGTGAGCCGTCTTTCTTTTTCACAAATAAGGCAGGTGCGCTCTACGGTGAAGTACTAGGCTAGATGAGCTTTTTGTCTAACAGTTCTTGCAGCTGGACTTTCAGTTCTTTCAATTCGACAGGTGCCATTCTGTATGGAGCTTTAGATACTGGTTGTGTACCCGGAATTACATCAACAGTGAACTCAATCTCCCTATCAATCAAATCCCCTGGTAGATTATCTGGAAAAACATTTGGGAATTCTCTGACTATAGGAATACTGTTCACATTAGCATTATCATCAGTAGATACAGTCAATACAGAACATAGATATCCCTTACACCCCTTCTTAATCAATTTACAGGCTTTCATGGATGAAATTAGATACGGGGGAGGTACTACTCCGACCCCATTAAACATAAATTCAGGTAAACTCGGTGGACGGAAAACTACTTGTTTCGTTACACAGTCTATGGTAGCATGATATTTCGTTAACCAGTCCATCCCCAATATAACATCAAAATGATCTATGTTCAAAGGTAGTAAGTCAATATACAGATGCATATCCCCAATAATAATTTCACATGCAGGGTACATATAGGCACAAGTTACAGATCCCCCAATAGGTGAAGATACGGTTAACAGATAATTCATGGGTTCTAATGGTCTACTCAATTTTCACGAAAAAGTATGCGATACATATGAATGTGTAGACCCCGAATCATTCAGAACATATGCATTTTGAGTACAAATAGAGAGAATACCTGACACAACGGTCTCGGTATTCTGCACATCTCCCGATACTAGTGTGAACACTCGGCCTTGCCTCATAGGCTCTTTCCCGGTAGCTTTGGGGTTAGGCTTTAGTGTAGCGGTCGATGCTGCTACGCTAGGTACAGCTTTACTATTGGCCTGCAGAGTAGAGGGGCCGTCTTTAACCATGTGGCTCGCCTTGCCACACCTGTAACAAGCTCTAGATATTTTGTAACAAACCCCTTTGTGCTTCTTGCCACACTCAGAATAGGGTGGTATGGAACCACTCCCCTGGCTGGGGCTAATTGTTGACCCCGTATTCTGTTTCTTGTTCAATGGGTTATTTTTGCTTTTCTTGAACTTAAAACCCTTCCTTTTACCACGCCATTTAGACATTGGTGCTTCAGTTTGTTTCAGTGCTTCGATGTTTGACTCAACCATTAATGCTCGGTCAAGAACATTTACATAGTTCGGTAGCTTTAAAACATTTATTCTGTCCAGTATCGCAACATTAAGGCCGCCCTCAAACTTTCTGGCCTTCTTGTAGTCAGTGCCCACCATATGTGGTGCATATCTAGCAAGTTCGGTGAACTTTGTTTCATATTCAGCGACGGACATGGTACCCTGTTTCAGCTGTTCAAACTCAGTCACTTTTCTGTCCCTGACACACTGAGGGAAATACTTTTCGAAAAAGGACTCCTTGAATTGAGCCCAAGTCATAACAATGTTGGTGTCGCGGACTAACATCCACCACCTTCTGGCCTCTTCTTGTAGTGTAAAGGTGGCCAATAGCACTTTGTGTGCTTCAGAACATGGAAAAACTTCGAACAATTTTTCTGTCTCAAGGACCCAAGCTTTAGCCTTTAGCGGTTCGAGGCCTCCCTGAAAGGATGGCGGTTTCATTTTGCTGAACTTCTAGGTGAGAGCAATTATATCCCCATCATTAACATTCGGTTCCGGCTGTACTGGAGGAGGAGATGGGGGCTATTGGTTCTGTTGTTGTTCTAGTCTTGCAGTTAATAGTTCCACCATTCTCTCCAACCTCGCCATTCTTGCCTCAGAGGATTTAGTTTCATTAATAGTACTTGCATTATCCATTTCACTATATGCAACATTATAATAATAAACATAGGAAGTTGCATACTTTAAACATTTAAACATAAGCAGTTATATGTTTCAACACATTAACACATATACATGTCATGTCCACACACACTTTTCATGCTCATGTGATGCCCTAATTGCTTTCCTAGGACACCCTATAGCTCATTTGGACATGTGCGGTATAACTCGTGGTTAAGTATCGCTCTGATACCACTCTGTCACGACCCAAACCCGCCCCTACGGGTTTAGCACCATAACCGGCCAATAATCCGAGATTACCAAAGGCCTGCTTAATAGTCAGACAATAATACAGAGTACAGGGGCATGGCGGAAGCCAAAACAGTAAATAAACAGTGTCCAATGAGCTGTGACAGTCTGTAAGCAAAAAGATTTTTCATACGTATATACATGAACAATACAGAACAGTATGTACAACATTTACAGTCGATCAGAATAGGGACCTAATCCCTGTTAGACAGTACAGTACAGTGCTATCAGTCTATATAGTTATTACAAAACAGATACAGAGATAGACGGGGGAAATTAAAACACCCCTAAGCCATAGCTTGGCAGGCTCGGAACCTCACAGTGAGGTACAGTGGTTGGCTTGACAAAAAGGGAGTCTAACCCACGCTCCTAGCTCTGGTCTGGTGCCTGTAAACCTACATATATATATATATATATAAACAGTGAGCTAAAGCCCAGTGAATAACATAATGCGTAAAGAGGTTAAGAATGAATGTCCTTACAATATTGAAAACAATCATTTCAATCAGTATATCAGTTATTCAGTCATTACAGTCATATGTGGTACATCCATTAGCACAGCAGTACAGTAAACAGTAGGTCTTAAGAGACCGAACAGTCAATGATGGCCATCATATCAGCAAACAGTAATGGTTCCAACATGGGAACCGACATAGATCTATATAACAGTTAGTAGTAACAGTAATAGTAATAGTAGTTGCTAAGGATGACACAATACAGTTCACAATTAGGACATCATTCATTCAGCAACAGTATCATTTCAGAAAACAGTATAGTTCAATTGTTCAGAAGGTAATCATATTTGAACATATCTTTACACAGTTGTTACTCACAGAGTTCTGGGCTACAGTTAAGCTAGAGCGCGTCTTCAGATGTCAACCCTACACAGTTTACAGGATGAACACACACTAAGTTCACATTCAGGAAACAAAGACTTAGTCCCTACTTAGACTCGGTGTGGTTCTACATCTATATCCTCATTAAGATGCCTTAAACTAGGCTTAAGGATGCCTATGATGAAATGAGGATGCGAAGATGCACTTTAAAAGCATTTTCAGAAAATAGGGGTCCCGCTCGAGCGTAGATTACTCCGCTCGAGCGGACATGCAGACAAAGATTTCCGCTCGAGCGTTATGCAAAACAGTCAAAAGCGCTGGATAGGTGAAATTCACGCTCGATTGGGCGCTCGACACCCGCTCGAGCGTAAGACACAAGGTCCCGCTCGAGCGTCAATTATTCCACTCGAGCAGACATCAAAACAGTGTAAAGTACTAGGAGCACGAATTTCCCGCTCGAGCGCCACTTTCCCCGCTCGAGCAGGAGTTCAAAATCTGGAATTTCCAGATTTGAACTTCCAAGCTCAAATCAACCTTAGATGCATCAAAACCATACTTTTGGGCCAATTTTCTAGAAAACATTCCAAAACTCAAAGTTTAACATGATTCAAAGCTCAAATGTAAAATCAAAGCCCTAAAGGAAGATCAATTGAGCCCAAATTGAAACTAAATTTCATGAATATGAAGAACATGCAAACATGCATGAATTTAACCAATTCAAAGCTTCTAACACTTGCTCTAATGAGCCAATTCTTACAAAATCAAGATGAAATCATGGTCTACTCTCAAAACATGGACATGCATGTGAGGAATTATGAACTACAACCTCATAACTTCAATATATATACATGCACGCAACAATTAAGCTTCTACACAACAATTTGAGCCATAAATTGGCCCTAGTCTTCAACTTTGCTCTAAACCATGCAAGAATCAATTTAAACACAAGAATGAGAAGATGAATTTCTACCTTAAGTCTTGAATTATAGGCAAGGAAGCTTAATTTTGCAATTCACTCCTTAATTCCCTTAATCTTCAAGCCAAATTGAGATGAAATAAAGTTATCTCTCTATACTCTCTCTTTAGTCGGCAACAACAATGAAATTGGCTGAGGAAATGTTTTGTTGGAAGGTAATAAGGCTCAAGTATAGTCTTAGGTAGTGGCCCACTAGTGGTGGCAAAAAGGTAATTAGCCTAATTCATGACATTACACAATTTAATCTAATTTAATCATACCAAATCAATGTTCAATTCAATACACCATAAAATCACATTAATTTTACTGATCTTAAGACACTAATCAATTTCAGATTCGATCGCCGATAAGGCCTTCAATTAACAGTTTAAACACAAAGACATGAACAGATAATTTGGCAGGCAAACAGATAGAGTTGCAATTTAACTAATATACTCAATCAATTCGGCTTCAGTTTTCAGTCAGTCAGTCAATTAACATATTTAGCCTCAATTTAACAGTAATTAATGGCTTATCAGTAAACAGTGGTAAGGGTTATTGCATAGTGGCAATAGTGGTAGTGGTAGTAGTGGAGTGGTGGCGATGGTAGTAGTAATAGTAGTCGTAGAGGTGAAGTGGCGACATTGGAAGTAGTGGTGGTGGTAGAATGGCGTTTGCAGTAGTGGTGAAGGTAGTAGAGGAGATGTGTGGTGAGAGAGAGAAATAAGTGAGAGACAGATAGAGAGAGAGACAGAGTGATATGCGAGAGAGAGACAAAGTGGTCGCTAAAAGTGACTTTCTTGTAGTGGATCGATAAATCGAGTGGGAGCTCAGTAAATAGAGAAGACGAGAGTGAGAGAGTGAGCAACGCAAACACAGTGAGAGAAAGAAAGAGAAAGAGAGAGAGAGAGATAGAGAGTGAGAGACAAAAAAGAGACATAGAGAGAAGAGAGATAGACGAGAGAGACAGACAGATATAGAGAGAAGAGAGATGTGCGAGAGAGACATAAAGAGAAAATGGATGAACGAGAGAGACAGAGAGAAAGATAGAGAGAAGAGAGATGAGCGAGAGGGACAGAAAGGCGAGAGATGAGAGAGATAGAGAGAGGAGAGATGAGCGAGAGAGATAAAGAGAAGAGAGATGAGCGAAAGAGACAGAGAGAGAAAAGAGATGAGAGAAGAGATAGACGAGTGAGAGACACACACAGAAAGAGAGAGACAGATAGACAGAGAGAGAGAGAGAAGAGTGATGAGTGAGAGAGAGAAAGAGAACAGAGAAATGAAGATGAAAAAATAGATGAAAAGATATAGACAAAGAGAGAGAGAGAGAAAAAAAACGAAAATAGATAAACGAGAGAAAGACAGAGAGAGATGAGTGAGAGAGCGAGAGAGATAAAGAGAAGAGAGAGATGGGAGAGATAAAGAGAAGAAAGATGGACGAGAGACATAGAGAGAAAGAGAGAGAGAGAGAGAGAGAGAGACAGACAGACAGACAGACAGACAGAGAAGAGTGATGAGTGATGAGTGAGAGAGAGAAAGAGAAGAGAGATGGAGACATAGAGAGAAAGAAAGAGACAGACAGACAAAGAAGAGTGATGAGTGAGAGAGAGAGATAAGAGAGACAGAGACACATAGAGAAAGAGAGAGATAGACATACAGAGAAGAGTTATGAGTGAGAGAGAGAAAGAGAAGAGAGACAGAGACAAAGAGATAGAAAGATGAAAAAATGGGTGGAAAGAGATATGTTCAAAAGAGTAAGACGAAGTCATTTTTATTTTTTTTGTAACATAAAAATATCGTTGTATTTATTTAAACCATTTTATGACTATATATATATGAAGCCGTCTCAAAGCTACAATATATATATATATATATATATATATTTTTTTTTTTTTTTTTGCAACGGTACGTATTACAATCGCAAAAAACTCTTACTTTTTTTTTTTTTTTGCGACTGCAACTGGTACCGTCGCAAATACTCTATTTGTTTTTGTGACAGCAATTTGTGCCGTCGCAAATACTCTATTTTTTGCGACGGCAAGTTGTGTCATCTCAAAAAGTCACATTTTTTGGCGATGGCAAGTTGTGCCGTCTCCAAAAGTCACATTTTTTGCGACGGCAAGTTGTGCTGTCTCCAAAAGTCACATTTTTTGCGATGGCAAGTTGTACCGTCTCAAAAAGTTACATTTTTTGGCGACAGCAAGCTGTGCCGTCTCAAAAAGTCACATTGTTTGAGACGGCAAGTTGTGCCGTCTCCAAAAGTCACATTTTTTGCGACGGCAAGTTGGGCCGTCTCAAAAAGTCACATTTTTTGAGACGACAAGTTGTGCCGTCGCAAAAAGTTATGTCTCATAAGCCCACAATTTTCTTGTAGTGATAATAAGATGGGAAAATTACAAATCAGTAGTACAATGGAAAAGTTATTGCACTGTAACTGAATTTTTTTCTAATGCAACTCTAATACACATAAAGGATTTGTACTATGCACATAAGAAAGAAAAATACTTGGTAATTCGAATTTATGTGGTCTGAATGGTTGGAATGTATCAAAACGACGTCGTTTTACCCCCAAAATGACGTTGTTTTGAGACATTCGAGCTATTCAGACCATGAAAATTCGAACTACCAAGCATTGTTGTTTGCATCATCATGAAAATGCAAATATTTTTTCAATAATCCACTAATTTGCAATTTTTCTAAACAAGATTCAAACTACTGTGATGGCTTAAATGGGCCAACTTTGAGTCTATTTTCATAATTCAAATTATTTATTATTAGGCCGGGAAGACCATCCATAAAAAAATCAGATCAATCAAACATATTGATCAGATTACATATGTTTTACAAATAAAAAATAAATGGCAATCACAATTTTAGTAATAAAACATTATTTTTTTTAATTAATTAAATTCTTCTCATATTTGTATTAGATTACAATTGTCCAAATTAATATAAATTCTTTTCATATTTGTTATTAATCAGGTGTTATAAAATTGAAGTTGATAGATCATGGAGTGAGCTCTTCATCGGTAGAGAATGCGAAATTAGAGATTCAAGATTTCTTCAATTTGCCAACGGAAGAGAAGGACAAGTTTTGGCAACAATTAGAGTGTTAGGTTTTTATTCTTGACAATTCAGTTTGACAAAATTCCTTTCAGTTGTAATTTTATTTGATCTTTTATTTCAGTGAGATTATGAGTTTTAGATGTGAATTTAACCTAAATTGTGCCTTGTAGAGAAGCTTGTGATGTTTATTCTTTGATGTTTGCCACTTTGCTGACTATGTCGGAGTTGTTTTTCGGCTTGAGTAGCCATTCCTGCTTTCAAGCGGCCATTCTTACGCTCGAGCGGAGATCGTGACCTTTCAAAATTTTCACTCACCTACAAAAATACCGGGAGTTGTTTTTTTCCGATCGAGCGGCCTTTCGTGCGCTCGAGCGTAGACCCTTGTTCTGAAACACACGTTTTAGTCAGTCTGCTCGAGCGGCTAGTTTTGCGCTAAAGAGGAGATCACGGATCTGTTTACTATAAATGCTGTGGTTCAGTCAGGTTTTAGAATACGACTTCTAGATCTTCTTTTTGGGTATTAAGGTTTTCATCTAGAACTTCTTTACTTGTTTCCTTTGATATCTGTGAGAGTTTAATTATGGTTTGAGTGGGTTACATTAAAAAGTTTGTTTAGTTTGTTTTATTCACAAAAGATAAATTTATTCTTCTGTAGATTCCTTGAAACTTGAACCTGAAGCTTTGATGGATTCCGGAGTGGTTCATTGCCGTGATTAGACATCAGCATTGTGGATTCAACGTTATACAAGACAATTTCAAGGTAAAGACGAGCTGAAAGAGGCACATAGAGGTCAGTTCAATTCGGGCGTAGATTCACTAGGTAATTGAGAGTACACATGTGTAATTCCTCTGTGTCTTCTTAGTGAATTGTTTTGTGGCTTTTGCTCGTAGTTTTTTTTATCACAATTGGAGGCGTTTTAATTGTGATTTTTCTACGTAAAATCGTTGTGTTGATTTGTTTTTAATTGTTAGATTGGAATTGCTATGTACTGATTAAAATTGATATATAATCACAAATTAATATCTTCAAAATTTTAAATTTTTCACAGAAGATATAGAAGGATTTGGACATGCCTTTGTTAGGTCCAAAGAACAGAAGCTTGATTGGGCTGGCCTCTTTTACCTGGTCACCCTTCCAACTCACTTGAGAAAACCTCATTTATTTCCCAAACTCCCTCTTTCCGTAGGGTGTGTTTGATTGGACATACTGGATAAGAGGAGATTAGAATCTATCATACTTGAATTCTAGGACTGTGAATCTCCCGAACTATTTGATTGGATTAGATATGTATCCCGTGTTTGTATTCTCATGGGATTAGATGTTTAGAAATGAGTATTTTTAGTGAATCAATGTTTAGTTGGACGGACTGGATATGATAAATGAGTAAAAGACTATTTTACCCTTTTTCAATTATTTACTAAGTAATAGCAATATTAAACATATCTTTAATATTTTAATTATTTTTAGTTAGATTAAATAAAAAATTATTTTATTTTATTTTTTACACAATTAAATAAATTTATTTTTAAAAAATAAAATAAATAAAATATTAATAATTAAAATTTATTTTTTAAATAAATTTATTTTTAATAATAATAATAATTAAATAATGAAATTAAATAAAACATCTATTCAAATTTAAAAAATGAAATTAAATAAATTATAAACAAAATTTTAAAATAAAACATGAATAAAATATCTATAAAAAATTCAATAAATAAAACATCAATAAAAAGTTAAATAAATTTATTTTATTTTTAAATTGAGACATTTAAATTTTATTGAATTTTACTAAATATAATACATAATTAAATAGTAAAGAGTCAAAATGGTCATTTCACCACCCAATCCTAATAGTGGATAGTCCTCCGAAAATTGTCCCACCCCCTCCCCTCCCCTCCCGCCCGAGGATACAATAGTCCCCCATATGGGGATAAGGAGTCCAGCCAAACTCCATGTTCGGCAGACTAAAAAAAAAACAAACGCCAAATTGAATGCTCCTCTCTCTCTCTCTCTCTCTCAAGTAATTATCATATGTTCTATGAATTTTATGTTGGTAGTGTACTCAATTAATAGCAGGGACCTTAAGAATTCTATGACCCTAGGCTTTAAACATGGAAATGATAGAAAAATAAGAAAATACCATCGACTGGGGACACGACTATGGCCCTGTTTGGTAGAGTTGTGGGAAAGTACTTATAGCCTATACGTTAACAGCTTATAGCTTATAACTATAACATAAGCTGATTTCTGATTTATAAATTAAGCTTCTGTTGCCCCACTCAAAGAATAAGTTGATTTCTGACTTACAAAAAGCTATAAGCTGTATTGTTAAGCTAAATCAAACACATCAAAATAACTTAAATTAAGCTAAAAGCTAAAATAAACTGAAATTAAGCTGTACCAAACAGGGCCTATGTAGTCTTCCCGACATATATACTAATTTCTGATCTCAAATGAATCTCTCTAACTAATTAAAAGCACTTTATTTGGAAATGTAGTCAAAATCTCATCCAAAAAAAAAAAAAACATATGAGAGTTTTAGGAATTAAACTTTTTGTCTCTAAAAGTGAAATTTTGTTGTAAAAATATTTTATGTCATTGCAAGCATAGTCGTTAAAAGATAATCTCAAAAAGTCTAAAATAAATACTTTTAGAAATTTTTTTTTAAAAATGTCACTAATACATACACGACAAAATAATTTGATTACAAAAATATTATTTTTTGAAACAAAAAATTTGGTCTTAAGAAGATAATAACTCGCCACTACATATTTTATTTTGTTGCTAAAAATACAATAATGACATTTTTGGCAACAAAAATATTTCGTCCCTAAAAATTATTTTTTCCCTAATTTTGAGTAATGCTAGAGATCATGGAAAAAAAATATCATAAAGATGATCATGAAAGATTCTTCACATTTGGATTGCACATACAATAAAATATCAGACTTTAATTAATGGATGAGAAATCTTCATGACGCATTTCATGATATTTTTTTTATGATGCCTACTATTATTCTTAAATTGTTGTTTTTAAAATCTTATTTTATCGTAGTGTCATCTACTCAAGACGGATCAAAAAGCAAAAATATTTGACATAGTTTTGAAAGAATTTTTTTTTACTAAAGATGAAAATAACCATTTTCATCTTTTTTTTAAGTCATTTCTCTGTCTCTCTCTCTCTCTCTCTCCTTTTTTTTTTTTTTTTTGTAAATTATCTCCTATGGATTAAAAAAGATCATTAGTAAACACTTGTCTCATACCATGCAGAGATTCCATAGAAGCATATTCAGCAGAACTTAAAAGCCTTGCCATGAAATTAATTGAGTTTATGGCAAAAGCACTGAATATGAAAGGTGAAGAAATGAGGGAGTTATTTGAGGAAGGGATGCAATCCATGAGGATGAACTATCACCCTCCATGCCCACAACCGGAGCTTTTCATCGGACTGACCCCTCATTTGGACCCGGTCGGACTCACCATCCTCCTTCAGATCAATGAAATGGAAGGGTTGCAGATCAAGAAAGATGGAATGTGGATTCCTATTAAACCTCTTCCAAATGCTTTCATTGTTAACATTGGAGATATCTTAGAGGTAATCACTATGTTTGGTCCAAAAAATTGAGTTCACTTTTCAAAAAATTGAAATTTTTGTTTTTCATATTTTTTTTATATTTAGTGAATTTTTTAAATATTTTGCACAATTTTTTTTTTTTTTAGATAAATATAATCTAAATACACTTAAGAAGTATAATATATGTAAAAAAAACTTCAAAAAATTTACCAAATACACAAAATATGAAAATTCAATACATTTTCGTATTTTGTTATATTCAATGAATTTTTTTTAAAAAAAATTTGTACAAATGTTTTACTTTTTAAGTGTAGTAAGATTAAGTGAATCTAAAAATTAAAAAAAATAATTAAAATATTTTTAAAGATCATTAAAAATTTAAGAGTACAAATTAAAATTTCAAAAAATTGTTTTTGAAAACTAAAAACGAAACATGATGAATGTTGTTTTCCAAATATGCTTTATAAAAACGGTTAATTTCACATTTATCCCTAAATTATCTATTTCTTCCTTTTAGTCTTTAGAGTTTCATATTTGAGTTCATATTGTCTAATTGGATATGCATGTTCCAATCAGTAGAGCCTAACCTAACAGGCAAAAAGATAATTTCCATAATTTAGGCAACTCAAATTGGAAAACTCTATGATACACAATCCTTCGAAAGTTTTATACCTTATGTACCTGTTATGTATTTTTGTAGTAAATGTTAAGTAATTTTTTAATAAAGTTCAAAAATGAAGTTATGCATTTTCTGGTATTATTACACATTTTGTGTGATAATGTAACATATTTTTTATCCAAAAATTTTCTAACCAAAAAATATGTAACATTGCCACAAAAATATGTAACTTCATTTCTCGATGATAAATTATTGTAACTCTACAAAAAATATATATAATATATATTTACCACAAAAATATGTAAAAAGAGTGCATATATTTAGTACATATCTTTTAAAAAGTGTGTACCATATAATTTACTCACATAAATCACATTACCAACCATCCATATTCTTTGTCACCCCTACACCATCCCCACCAGGGACAAGATTAGGGGGTGGTCAGGGGTAGCCAAACCTCATATATTTTGTAAAAAAAATTGTATTCTATATAGAATAACCTTTAATTTTTTGAAAAATTCTTTAATTAATTCTTTATATTGCATAAGTATTCTTATTTAACATTTTCAACATTAGTTTTTTTTTTTTGACATATAAAATATTTTATTTTCGATTTTTTTTTCTTTATCTCAAAATATTCACATTCATTAAATTATCATATCTCTAATTTTTAAATGATCAGTAGTTGGTGAGTTTTTTGAAATATTAGATAGGAGATCTGATCATTGGCCAATTTCTCATGGCCTGGCCACAACTAGGCAGTGGAAAATCTATTGTCATTTTGACTTGCATAGTATTTGGCAGATGGTGACAAATGGAATATACAAGAGCATAGAGCACAGAGCAACAGTTAACTCAGAGAAAGAGAGACTCTCCATTGCCACATTTCTCAGTGCAAATCTGGAACTAGAAATGGTCCGGTTCCCAGCCTTATCTCCCCTCAAACTCCGACGACATTCTGGCGAGTCAGTGTTACCGATTACTTCAAGGCTTTCTTTGCTTGTGAACTCCGGGGAAAGTCTAATATCGATGTCATGAGGATTCAAAATGAAGAAGAGGATTCCCAAAACAATTCACAACTATGACTGTGAAAACCAGTTGTATGTGCTGTTTTCTGACCATACTGCCAAATAGGTACTCAGCTGGAGAACACTAGCAGAATAAATTGCATCCGAACGACCTGTCACAGAAAGAAAATACTCCAGAAGTGGTTCTTCCACCCGGGGGCACTCCGACGATCAAGTCAGTAATCAATATCTCTCAAAGATAACCAATTGTGCTTAACTCACAATGCCAGAATACAAAAAGCATACCTTAGACCCACGAGGGTGCCTTACTTTTATAGCCAGCAATGACCTGATCCCTGTAGACGCTTAGCTTCAATGGACTCTGACTCAATGCTTATCCTAGACTCTCAAATAGATAGAGATAAACTCATTAAGTGCTTTATCTTTATCCAGACTGAGGTCCTCCCCCATTCTAGGACTCTTATAACTTATCCATTTATCCCAGACTCCGGTATCCCCGCAGATAACCTCGGCCTAGCCGAGATCATGTCGGCATCATGACCAAGACACGTGGCACCTCGGCTGGCATTTCGGTGCCATCTTAGCCACGCGTTGTCATTCAAAAAATATGTCCCAACAGCTGCCCCTAGGTTCTATTACATCGGCATCCTAAGGTGATGGAACCTATATTATTTGACCATATAGCACATCGGCTAAGCTTGCTCTACCCTTTATTACAGAGGTTATCACACATCGGTTTCCATATGACAAAAACTTCTGTGGGTTTGCATCAATCCTTTAGAACCAAGAACCAAGTTTTTTCAAGTTCTTTAGCCGAGATCGTCCTCCTAGCCGAGGTCTTTGCTTCATTAAATCAAGAACTCCAAGAGTTTCTACACGCGTATGAGCTGTCACTCACAGTAATTCAACCGTTTTTGCCACGCGTCTCTTCCCCATCGAACCGTACCTGTTATGTGCCATTTAAGTCGCATCACACTTGCGTGCACCGTCTGACAAGCACGTTGTCCTAGGCACACTAATTGGGATTTGCCACATTTTCGTGTTTTGACAAAATCACTTCCCTCTCTCTTCGTCTTTTCACTTCACATTTTCTAATTTCTCTCTGTGCTTCAAGCTTTTCTCTTTCTAAACCACCATTGTCATCTTTCCAAAGCTTTCTCCAACCACTCCGTGTACTTCCTCTGGCGAAGCACTTTGCTGCCTTTCTCAGCCCACTGCCACCGTCTGACGCCGATGGACTCCATACCGGCCTCACATTCTTTGGTAAGCCACTGCTTCTCCCTGTTTCATTTTTTGATTCACTTCGAACTCTGTTACATTTGTACTCTATTTTCATGAATGTACTCAGTTTTCACTTGCATTTTAAATTTTATCATTCGTCTGATTGAGCATGTTTCGATTTTGCAATCTTGTGTTTGCCTACTCTGTTTTCTGGGTCTACCCATGCACACACATATTTGATGTTCCTGTAAATTACCATTGTCTTCGACTTGTTTTATATTTTGTTTAATGTTCTTGAATCCCTTGTACACACTTTGTTAGAGTGTTCTTGATAGTTCATCACTATTCTTGATTCTGAATCATGTTTTTGTTTCTATTTTCTTGTTGTGCTCTCCAGATTTCAGCCTTCAATTCTTGTTTGCATAGTCTTAGGTTTTGGGATTTGCTGTAGAACTCACAAATTCTAGGAAAAATGGAAACAAATTCCCTTTAGATTCTCAAAAACTCTTGTCCCAGCATACGTTTAGGTTTTGCCGAGGTCCTTCAAACCTTAAAATAATTTCTTCTGAAATCCAGCACCTTCCCACTTTAGCCGACGTCATAGGTATGTTCAAGTGGAGGGTAGATACCCCAACTAAGCTAGAATACTTCAGGCAGGAGTTTGTCATTCCTGCCGATGTCCACCTTAGGTTGGCAGGGGAGGAAGACTCCATTATACCCAAAGACAACTTCATGCCCTTCCCAGTAGTAGCCTTTATTGAGTGTGGGCTTAGGTTCCCTCTTGACATCCTCTTTCGAGAAGTCCTTCACTACTACAAACTGAACCCAATGCAGCTTGCCATTAACTCTTACCGAGTTATTAATGGTATAATTGCCTTAGCCAAAAAAAAGAATACTAGGGTTACCCTTGCCGACATCCAATACTGTTACACCATGTGCGGCCTGAAGTCAGAAAAGGGCTATATCTATTACCTTAAGCCGAGATTCGCAGAATACAAACTTGTTGCCGACCTCCCAGACTCCAACAAGGGTGCTGGAGATGATTACTTCATCGTCTCGGGCAATTGGGAGTTCCCACCAGATGATGGCCTTCACCTCTATCCCCTAAGCCGAACAGTTTTCAGAGAGGGAGATGGTAAGAGCCAAGTGTCACCTTTACTTGCTTTCAAGTCTTTCTTACTTTGATATTTTTGTATGCTCTAACCTCTGTTTGTTTTATTTTGCAGTGCTTCCTCAACCACCCAAGGACTTCCGCAAATCCTTCTATCCCAGCAAGGATTTGAAGAAGTTGTTGGGTTTGCCAGTTGGCCAATGAAAAGAACCTCTGTTGCTCAACTACATCCCAACCTACAAGTCCATTTTGCCCGATGTCCTGAAGAAGAGCAAGTCCCCCCCTTCTGCTACCACTCCTGCTACAACCTCGTCACCTCGGCCAGATCAAGGATCAATCTCTGCCACAGCAGAACAACCATCTACTTCAACTCCACAACTAATTCCACCCTCTCAGCACCAACCCCGACGTTAAGCTCCACTTTTTGCACTGGCAGGAAGGACTCGAAGCCGAAGACGGCGAAGTGCTGAGTCGTCGACCTACGACCCAGCAAATCCACCAACAGCTCTACCAGCAATTTTCCTTGGCACTAAAGTTACCATTGCTATCTCCTCCGACGAAATAGGACGACAAAAGGCCGTTGTTGAAGACCTTCTTGCCAACATCCCCAATGTCAATGCAGTTCAATCTTCCCAGTCTTAACCCAAGCTGAAACCAAAGAAGTTGAAGAAAGCCCAAGCCAAGGCAACGGTGACTCAGATCGACTCTAAGGACACCTTGCCAATCTCAAAAATGACTGAGGCAGAAAAAAGTGCCTCTGCCACTAAAAAGAGGCCCACAGAGGTTGCTCCCTCCGAATCCACCCGGTCAAAGAAGCCAAGGTTAGAGTCCGCTGCAACCTCGGGGTCTCTAAAGTCCGATGCCCCCTAGGCCCCTCCAATCACCATCGATGACAAGCTAGTCAGAGTCGGCAATAGCGCGACTGACATAGAAGTCGGCGTCGCCCTCTTTACAACCTTGCTCCTTCTCAAAGACCTTGAATGCAACGCCGAGGTCAGCGAATATGAAAATTTCGCTCTGCAGTTGCAGCACTCCGTACAAGTAAGCCCCTAATACCTGTTACTTTTCTATTTTTTCCATACTTTGAGAGTTTTACTAACTTCTTTTTTTTTTTTCATTTCTTGTAGGCGATCTAGCACATCCACCCCTTCGCAATGCAAGCCTTTGACATTAAGAAGAAGTTGACCTGCAAGACGAAGAAGGCTACTGGTTTGCTCAAGACCATCAATAAAGCCGAGGCCAAGATGAAGATGTTGATAGATCAGGCCAAGGCAGCCAAACAGGTCCAAGACGAGGCCGATGAAAGGGCGAGGGCTGCTGTGGCTATTGCTGAGGTCCTCAAGGCTGAAAAGAAAGAGGCCGAAGAAAAAATTGCCCAAGCCTAAGCTAAGCTCATTGCTGCCTTGGCCACAAAGGACGTCGAAATAAAAGCAGTGGACGAGAAGGCCTATGCCGAGGGGGCAGCCGATGTCACGACCCAAACCCGTCCCTATGGGTTTAGCACTGTAACCGGCCAGTAATCCGAGATTACCGAAGGCCTGCTTAACAGTCAAACAATAATACAAAGTACAGGGGCATGGCGGAAGCCAAAACAGTAAATAGACAATGTCCAATGAGCTGTGACAGTCTGTATGAAAAAAGACTTTTCATATAGATTCACATTCTGAAACAAAATAGTATGTATGGTATATACAATCATTCAAGACAGGGACTTAATCCCTACTAGAACAGTACAGTACAATAACATTCAGTCTATACAGATTATAAACAAAAAGGGGAAATCTAAAACTCCCCAAGCAGCCTCAACTTGAACAGATCAGGAATCTCGAAGTGAGGCACAAAGGTTGGCTTGACAAAACTGGAGTTTACCCCGACCCTTAGAGCAACGGTCTGGTGCCTGTACACCTACATATATATATGAGCAGTGAGCTAAAGCCCAGTGAATAACATAATACGTAAAGAGGTTAAGAATGAATGTTCTTTCAGTATTGAAAATAGTCAATTGATTCAGTGTATCAGTCATTCAGTCATAACTGTCATATGTGGTGCAACCGTTAGCAGACCAGTACAGTAAATAGTAGGTCTTGAAAGACCGAACAGTTAATGATGGCCATCAGTAATGGTTCCAAACATGGGAACTGACAGAGATCTCTGTAACAGTAGCAGTAACAGTAACAGTAGTTATTAAGGATGCCACAATACAGTTTAGAATAGAGGACAAACATTCATTCAGTTAATAGTAAACAGTTTAGAAAACAATTCAGTTAATCATTCAGAAAATATTCATTTTCGAACATATCTTTACAACATTGTTACTCACAGAGTTCTGGGTTATAGATAAGCTAGAGCGCATCTCTGGATGCCAACCCTATACAGTTACAGAGTGAACACACACTAAGTTATACAGTTGGGAAAATAGTAACTTAATCCCTATCTTGACTCGGTGTGGTTCTACAACAACATCCTCATTAAGATGCCTTAAACTAGGCCTAAGAATGCCTAGAATGGAATGAGGATGCAAAGATGCACTTTAAAAACATTTTCAGGATTTCAGAAAATAGAGGTCTCGCTCGAGCATCACTTACCACGCTCGAGTGGACAGGCAAACAAAATACTCCGCTCGAGCACGAGTTACCCGCTCGAGTGGGCTGTGAAACATGCAAAAAGTACTGGATGTGTGAAAATCACGCTCGATTGGGCGCTCGATACCCGCTCGAGCGTGTGACACAAGTCCTCGCTCGAGCGTCCAATACCCCGCTCGAGCGAACTGTAAAACTGATGGAAGTACTGGGAACACGATTTTCGCGCTCGAGCGCCAGTAACCCCGCTCGAGCGGAAGTCCAAATTCTGAAAATTCCAGATTCAAACCTCAAGCTCAAAACCAAGTTTTAAAACACCAAATTCGATCCTTTTGGGCCAATTTTCTGGAAAACTCTTCAAAACCCATAATATAACATGTTTCAAAGGTCAATTTGAGAAATCAAAGCCCAAGGGTAGTTCAATTAAACACAATTTCAAACCAATTTTCATGAACATAACTCAAACATGACATGCATGAGTTTAAACCAATTCAAAGCTTCAATTACATGCTCTAATCAGCCAATTTCTTCCAAAACATGGTAAAATCATGAACTATGATCAAAAGATGAACATGCATGAAGCAATCTCATGAACAATAGCTTCAAAACTCAAGAATGGCAACGTGCATGCATGATTTGAGCTACAATTCAACATGCTAGAGCCAATTCATGACTTAGCTCTTCAATATGACATGAACGATGCAAGAACCAACTTAAAGACACAATTAAGAGGTTGAACTCCTTACCTAAGTCTTCAATTTAAGGTATGGAAGTCCTATTCTTGTAATCTTCCTACAATTGCTTCAAGTTTCCAAGCAAATATGGGATGAAATCAAGCTCTCTCTCCTATCACTCTCTCTAGTTGGCTATAGCAAGGAAAACAAATGGCTGAGAAAATGTGTGTCTAAGTGTAATCAAGTTTCAATATGTTTGGTGTAGTGGTCTACTAGGATGGCGGTAGACACCCCATTTTTGACCGCCTTTAAGACTTGGACGCGACTGATGGTTTTGGAAGTTGTGCAAGGAAAATGTTCAGTTTCTTCGGAAAGAAGAGAGTCAAATCTCAACTTCATACCCCTTTTTGGACCAAAACACTCTTGATCAAAATATTTTAGACCTTAAAACCCTCTCTTTCAACACATTTATGAAATAAAGTTTTTACGATATTCCGAGGCTCGCATTTAGTCAAATGTTGCGCTTTTCGGTAAACCGACCAAGGACAAAGTGGAAATTAATGAAAGAGAGATGAAATCTTTGAAAGAACTTTCAAAACACCTTATCTAGGGGTTTGGAGTTGAAGAAGAGAGGAGAAGAGAGAGGAAAACTAGTTTGGGAGAAGTTCGCCATGAATCCGGGTAGGACCGAAACTGCGTGACTCCACCGAAACGGGCATAACTCTTTGCACAGGGGGAATCTTGATGTAAGGTTGGTGCCATTGGAAAGCTAACTTCTGGGGCTTCAAAAGTGGTTCGGCATGAATCCGGGAGGACCAAGACTGCGCGGCTTCACCGAAACGGGCATAACTCTTTGCACAAGAGGAATTTAGATGTGAGGACATTGCCATTGGAAAGGACACTTCCGGGGCTTCATTTTACACTAAAAAAAATCTCCTAAAGCCAAGTCCGGGTGGGGGAGATATGGTTGGTTGAAGTCCGGTTGGACCGAATCTGCGCGGCTTCACCAAAACAGGCATAACTTTTTGCACAGGAGGAATTTTAATGCATGGTTTGCGGCATTGGAAAGCTAACTTCAAGGGCTTCATGGCCGATCAGCTTTCGGCTTTGAACCTTTTGAACCCTGGTCGGCCAGCTACCCTCTATTTTGTCTCTCTGAGTGTGTTCTAGCTGTGCCAGCTGTGAAGCAATTGACCCACTGTCCAAGATTTGAGCCCTTTGTTTCTCTTCTTAAGCAAGCTTTAGTCCCTTTGCTTAGCTTCTAAGAAAAGCTTGACCCTTTGGCCAAGCTTCTTGAGGAAGCTTGACCCTTTCGGTCTAGCTTCCTCAAGAAGCTTAACCCTTTTGGTTAGCTTCCTTTAGAAGCTTGCACCCTTTACTTGAGGCTTCCTAGAGAAGCCATGGCCCTTTGTCTTCTATAAGCCAAGCTCTCAACTCCATTTTGCAAGGTTGGAAAGTTTTGGCTGGAGCATACATACAATTCCCTCTATCTCTATACTTCAAGCCTCCAAACCCTAATATTCTTGGCCATTTTACACTACACCTCATAGCCTGCCACCTCCACCATCCATTCCAGCACCTTGGAGGTCATTTGCAGAGGTTGAGAGCTCACATTCTTGGTCCAAAAGTTGCTGCATTGCTGTGCTACAAGGGTAAGTCTTCATTTACCCCTTTTTTGCACTATTTTGCTCTATACTTTAGCTCCATTTGCAAGCATTTTCGAGATTTGGCATGAACTGAAAAGTGTCTTATTTTGAGCCCCTATTGGACTTTGTTTAAAGACACTTTTCTGTTTGAGGCCATCTACCTCCTTGTTTGCTCCATCTCTCTTTTAAGGCTTATTTTGCTTCAAATCTTAGCCCTATTTGTGAGCATTTTTGGACTTCGACCTAAACTAAAGAAAGTCTTGTTTTGACCTCCTCTTTAAGTTTGATTAGGTCACTTTTCTGTTTGGAGTCATCTTCTTCCTTGCATGCTTCATTTCCTCATGCTTTGAGCCATGCATTTGAGCATTTGCATTGGCCTTGTTTTGGCCTCTTAGCCATTGAAATCTAGTGGATTTTCAGTGGCTTTGATGTGTCTTTGAGCTCTAAAATCATAGAGGGGTGACCCTCTCACCCCTCATTCTCTTTACTAGCTTTATTGGCCTTCCAAAGGAGCTCCATTTTGCATGTTGTGACGTCACATTTCAGGACTTATTTTGTGAGTTTTATGGTCTGAATTAGCTCTGTCCAGAGCCCATTTTGCCATATTTTATGTCTATGATGCATGTGTAGAGCAATCCTATTCAAGGCCTTTCAAAGGGACCTTTCATTACATGCTTCCTAGACCAATTCCAGGGCCTATTTGGTGAGTTTTAAGGTTGTCATAACTCATTTCCAAAGGTGATTTTGACCTTTTATGTGTCCATCATATAGGTGTAGAGTAACCCCTTGCATGGCCTTTCAAAGGAGCTCATTATTTTTGCATGCATTGACTGAGTTTTAGTGGTTATTTGGGCATATTTTGGCATGTCATACATCTGTTTTTTGCTGGTTTAATGAAATTTCATATGCTTCATATAGTTGTAGAACAACTCATGGTTCACTAGCTTTCTTTGCATGCTTTGTGGGCCCTTGATTTTAGCACTTTTTGGCCATGTCATAAACTGATATTGTTTGGACTTCCCTAGCTCTGTTTTTGGGTCTCATGATTGAATGATGTTTGTTTTGCATGCTTGTAGTTCAATACCCATGCTTAACTTTGAGATTTGAGGTCCATTGCATGCATGTGCTGAGGTGTGTTCATGTTTTGAGGCCATTTTACATCACATTTCAGAGCCTATATGAATTCCATATTGCCATGTTTTCATCTCTTTAAGTGTGCTTGAGAGTCGGGCTTGAATGCCTTGTTTACCGACCATTGAATGAGCTTCATTTTCATGCTTGTTGAGCCATCATTTTAGGCCAATTTTCCACTGTTTCAGACCTGCCTAGGGTCTATTTGGGGTTGGTTTTGCCTTTGGTGCATTGCTTTGGGTACCTCTAGTGTAACGCACTTCACTAGTTTCGGTACTCGGGCCCCCTAGCTTGCATTGTGTGCCATGTTTGTATGATTCGGGACCATTGAGCATCATATTTCAGAGCTGTAAATTGCATGTTTGTATGCCATCTTTCATCCCTTGCCATGCTTTGGTAGAGTGGTATTTCATGCCTTAGGTTCGGTCCTTGGCATTCGTGCATGTGTGCATGCATTTCGATTCTCTCATTTTCATCACATGGCCACTGATATGAGTGTGGTTGAGGTCCACTCACATTGGTATAAGTCCATCTTGCATCGAGCATGCCATGCAGTTCATGTTGTTGCATGTTTAGCCTTTGCATTGCGTATGCTAGGTTGTTAGGAGCATTGTGCATGCCATGATATGTCATTCCTCGCATTGTGTATGCTAGGTTGATAGTCGCATTGAGTATGCCTTAGTTCATGAGCATTGCGCATGCCATGTAGTGTTAGCATTGTATATGCTAGGTGCATGTTTGCATTTTTTCCCTTGCATGCTTGCATCACTTGGTTGCATTACACTTAGGATTGCATGTTAGTCGCATTTTCACGTGCCATGCATTGCTTGTTGCATTGTGCTTGGAGTAGGGTTTAGTCCAAGCACGGGAAACGAGGAACGTTTCGTACTCCAAGTGACAAAACGTGCCTCGATTCTCGGTCGCCAACATTCCGGATTTCCCATGATGGAGTTTAGGCCTTAAGTGTGTATTTGTGCATTCATGTCACATTAAAATGTGCAATTCGACTCCTCGGCCATCATGCATTGAGATGCGTGGTTGATGGCTCGAGGACCGAGGTCCACACTCCCTAGAGCTTGTGCAAGGACGGGGAAGAGTGGTCGCGCACACATATGTTGAAAATACCTTGTTTTCTCTCCTTCTTGCCTTTGTTGTAGAAAAACCACAGTCCAGGGGCAGAAAGTGGTCGGCCGACCAGGTTTCCTGGTAGGCCGACCACCTTTTTTGGTTTCCACCATAAGGGGTGGTCGGCAAGGGTTTTCCAAGCCAATACTTGGTCGGTGGCTTTCCCAAGGTGGAGTTTCAGCCTTCTGGAGCTTTGTGTAAGTTTTTGAAATCAGCTGCAAACAAAGGCGAGACGAGGCATCACGATGGAATTTACCGACAAAGTGCATCGAGCATGCATGCATCCATTATCATCCAAAATAGAGCCGAGGCAGTCACATTCATTTAATTTATTTGCTTACTTAGCTAATTTGTTAATTAGTTAGTCGTTGTGTAATAATTAATTGTAATTCGTTATTCATTCGAACTGTATTACTTTCGGACTGTATATTATTTATTCGGACCTTCCGAGCGAGGGCAATGTTGTAATAAGTGTGCGTTTGTGTGATGTATGTCTTCCAACCCCACGTCTTTCTCCCTTTTATTTACCAGCTTATGATGGTTAGATTAGGGCATGTTTCAATTAGCATACTTATGCTCGCATGTTTGCATTCATTCATCTGTATTGCACACACCGGGCTCAGCGCATCATACTAACTGTATTTGTATTTCAATTCCAAATTGAATACATGTTAACTGTAGCATCATCATATGCCATGTTTAGAATAGCCGAGCCTATTGTAGTTGCATTTTTGCATGTGTTGCATTAGACATTTCTGTATAGTTAGGATCATGCATGGATTTCTAACACAGTTTCTGTTTTGGCTTGGAGTACTCAGTAAGTGTTTATGCTTTAGCATCCTTGCATGTGTGTGAGTGACTGCCATGATAGCATGCTTACCATGAGGCTAATTGCTTATGTGATATAACTGCCTGAATGCCTGTGGGTGAAGGTTGGGTTATTTGGATTGGAACAATTCAATAAATGTGAGTTTTAAGCCCACTTGAGAGTGGCAAAATCATTTTTTTCTAAGCCCACCTGAGGGTGGCAAATCCACGTCTTAGCCTACTTACAAGTAGCATCATCAAACCATTTTCAAATAAACAAACATGAGATGTTTTGTTCCAATTCAGGCAATCCAGTCTATACTTGTATGCTATGCGCATCACATAGTAAATCTAGGCTAATAACTGGAATAATAACGCATAATGTTTTCAAAACTAGATATCATGGTTAGTAGATGCCGATCTTTGATCGGGCGAGCGGGGGTGCTCACGAAGTGACCTTCCCCAATTGTACCCAAGTTCCTGAGCTGAGGCAACTTTGGTGATGACGGACACGTGGCCTTAGGCAACGAGTCAGGGTTTCCTAAATTCCCCCAAAATAAATATTTAGGTGGCGACTCTGTATCTGGCAAAGCAGTCCATGTTTGACACTTCTTTCAAAAACTCTGTTTTCAAAAATGATTTTCCGGATTTGGACTCTTTGATGATTTCATCAGTCTTGCATTTCACTCTGCGAGATTAGATATAGGACCGTGACATTGAGTCCTGAACTGTAGTGAGCCCAAACGAACAGAACGGGGGATTTCCTCCCGGGACATTCGGGGACATCTACAATGGCATATTGGTAATTAAGCCAACTATTGCAATTTATCCTTTAATCTAATTAAATCATACCAAATCGCATTTCAATTAAACACACCATAAAATCACATAAGTTATGATTAACACATATCACTAATCAATTTCAGATTCAGCCGCCGATAAGGCCTTCAATTTGCAGTTTAAAGCATAAAACATGAATATATAATTTAACAGTCAACAGATAGATATGCATTCAAACTAGCATAATCAATCAATCAGTTTAGTGATGTCAGTTAATTCAGTTAATTATCATAATCAGTCTCAGTTTAGCAATAATCAGTAGGGTTATTAGTAAATAGTAGTGAGGGTTGTTACAGTCTCCCCTCCTTATAAAGAGTTTGGTCCTCCAAACTCGAATTACCTTCATTCTGGAAGAAAACAGGATTCAGTGGAAGCAACTCAGGATATCTCTTGGCCATGTCGTCTTCCCTTTCCCAAGTGGCATACACGCCACATGGTTTTGCCAGTCAACTTTCACTAACGGGATCTCTTTGTTTCTCAACTTCTTGATCCGTCTGTTCACAATCTAAATGGGTCATTCTTCATAAGTGTAGTCATCACTTAGCACTACACGAGTAGGCTCAATCACATAGAAAGGATCCCGAAGGTATTCCCTCAACATTAAAATATGGAACACATTATGCATATGCTCCATTTCAGGAGGAAACGCTACTTGATACGCCACCGGATTAATTTTCTCAATAATCTCATACGGTCAGACATATCGCGGCGCTAGCTTGCCTTTAACTCCAAAACGAGTCTGGCCCTTCATCGGTGTCACTTTTACAAAAACGTGATCACCTACTTCATATTCTCTGTCTCGCCTTCGGACATCCGCATAACTTTTCTGTCTGCTCTCTGCAGTTTTCAGTCTCTGTTGTATCAGTTTCACTTTTTCAGTCGTTTCTTGCACAATCTCAGGCCCAAGTAAAAGCCCATCTCCAACTTCTGCCCAGCAAATCGGAGATCGACATTTTTTGCCATACAATGCCTCGAAAGGTGCCATACCAATGCTTGAGTGAAAATTGTTATAGTAGGCGAATTCAGCCAACGGTAAATAGCTTTCCCAATTTCCCTGAAAGTCAAGGACACACGTTCTCAGCAAATCCTCTAGAGTCTGGATGGTCCTTTCTGACTGGCTATCTGTCTCAGGATGGTATGCACTACTCAATCTCAGTTCAGTACCCAATGCAGTTTGCAGACTTTGTCAGAATCTCGATGTGAACTTCGAGTCCCTATCAGAAACAATGGACACATGCACTCTATGTAATCTAACAATTTCATCAATGTAGAGTATAGCTAATTTGTTTGCATTATAAATTGTTTTGACAGGTAAGAAGTGAGTAGATTTAGTCAGTCTATCAGCAATAACCCAAATTGAGTCCATACCTTTACTAGAGCGAGGTAAACTAACAATAAAATCCATGGTAATATGTTCCCATTTCCATTCCGATATCGGTAAGGGTTTTAGTAAGCCTGCGGGTCGTTGATGTTCGGCTTTGACTTGTTGGCAATGAAGACATTTTGATACAAAATCAGCAATTTCTTTCTTCATTCCCGGCCACCAGAAATTCAATTTCAAGTCTTGGTACATTTTCGTATTCCCTAGATGGATAGACAATTTTGAATTGTGGCCCTATTGCAGAACTCTTCTTTTCAGTTCAGAATCATTTGGTACACACAATCTTCCCTGGAATTCCAACACATTATTCTCAAATTTGAAATCCGGCCTCAATTTGGATTCTCGTTCTTCGATGATCTTCTTCAAGAAGTCATCCTGTTGCTGTTTTTCTTTAATTTCTTCAATCAGTGCCGGTTGAGCAGAAATAACAACTATTGTTCCACCTTGTTCTCGTAAAGCAATCTCAATTTCAGATTTCTCAAGGTCACAAAGCAACTCTCTCTGTCCGGTGAGTAAACAGTCTAAGTTTCCAATCGATTTCTGACTCAATGCATCGGCGACGGTGTTAGCTTTCCCCGAATGGTACAAAATTTGTAAGTCACAGTCTTTTATCAGTTCTAACCATCTTCGTTGACTCATATTCAGTTCTTTTTGTGTGAAGAAGTATTTCAAACTCTTGTGGTCTGTATATACCTCACATGTCACCCCATAAAGATAGTGACACCAAATTTTCATTACAAACACTACTGCAGCAAGTTCCAAATCATAGGTCGGGTAATTCTTTTCATGCGATCTCAGTTGTCAGGAAGCATAGGCAATAACTCTCCCATTTTGCATTAAAACACATCCCAAACCCTTATGAGAAGCATCACTAAAAATGGTAAAACCATCCGTACCTGAAAGTAGGGTAAGAACCGGTGCAGTCACAAGTCGAGTTTTCAACTCTTGGAATGCTGATTCTCTTTGGTCAGTCCAGTCGAATGATATCCCCTTTAGAGTCAACTACGTTAGTGGTAAGGCAATTTTGGAGAAGTCTTTGACAAATCTTCTGTAATACCCAGCTAACCCCAAAAAGTTTCGGACTACTGTAACATTCGTTGGTCTAGGCCATTTCACTACTGTTTCAATTTTTTGCGGATCAACTGAAATACCATCTTTACTGATTACATGCCCTAAAAACATTACATTATCAAGCCAAAATTCACATTTAGACAGTTTAGCCTACAGTTTTTGTTCTCTTAGGGTCTGTAGGGCAGTTCTCAAATGATGTTCATGTTCTTCTGTGCTTTTGGATTAAATTAAAATGTCATCTATGAACACAACTACAAAGTCATCAAGGTATGGTTTAAAAATTCTGTTCATAAGGTCCATAAATGCAGCAGGTGCATTGGGGACTCCGAAAGGCATAACTAAAAATTCATAATGTCCATACCTCGTTCGAAAGGCAGTCTTTTCAATGTCCCCTGGTTTGACTTTCAATTGATGGTATCCAGATCTAAGGTCAATTTTAGAGAAGACCTGAGCACCCTGTAACTGATCGAATAAATCGTCAATGCGAGGTAATGGATATTTGTTTTTCGCTATTACCTTGTTTAGTTCGCGGTAGTCAATGCAGAGTCTCAGTGAGCCATCTTTTTTTTTCACAAATAAGACCGGCGCGCCCCACGGTGAAGTACTGGGCCTGATGAACTTCTTATCTAACAGTTCCTGCAGCTGAACTTTCAGTTCTTTCAATTCGGTAGGTGCCATTCTGTACGGAGCTTTAGATACAGGCTGTGTACTCGGAATCACATCAATGGTGAACTCAATGTCCCTATCAATCAAATCCCCTGGAAAATCATCTGGAAAAACATCTGGGAATTCTCTGACTATAGGAATACTATTCACATTAGTTTTATCATCAGTAGATATAGTCAATACAGAACAGAAATACCCTTTACACCCCTTTCTAATCAGTTTGTATGCTTTCATAGATGAAATCAAATATGAGGGAGGTACCACTTCACTTCCATTAAACACAAATTCGGGTAGGCCAGGTGGACGGAAAACAACTTGTTTTGTTACGCAATCTATGGTAGCATGATATTTTGTTAACCAGTCCATTCCCAATATCACATCAAATTGATCAATATTTAGAGGCAGTAAATCAATATACAGATGCATATCCCCAACAATAATTTCACATGCAGGGTACATATAAGCACAAGTCACAAATCCCCCAACAGGTGAAGATATAGCTAACAAGTAATTCATGGGTTCCAATGGTCTATTCAATTTTCATGAAAAAGCATGCGATATATATGAATGTGTAGACCCTGAATTAATCAAAACATACGCATTTTTTAGCACAAATTGAGAGGATACCTGACACGACGGTCTCGGTATTTTGTACGTCTCCCGGTATGAATGCGAACACTCGGCCTTGCCTCATAGGCTCTTTTCTAGTCGCTTTAGGGTTGGGTTTTGGTGGAGCAGTTGATGCTGCGGTGCTTGGTGCAGCTTTACTATTGCCCTGAGGAGTGGAAGGGCAATCTTTGACCATGTGGCCCACCTTGCCACACCTATAACAAGCACCTGAAAGTTTATAACAAACCCTTTTGTGTTTCTTATCACATTCAGAACAGGGCGGTATGGAACCACTTCCCTGACTGGAGCTAGTGGTTGACCCTGAGTTTTGCTTTTTGTTCAGTGGGTTGTTTCTGCCTCTCTTGAATTTAAAACCCCATTTCTTCCCGCGCCACTCAATTGCGAGTGTTTCATTCTGTTTCAAAGCTTCGATATTTGCTTCGGCCATAATGGCTCGGTTAAGAACATTCACATATTTCAGTAATTTCAGTACATTGATCCTGTCCAGTATTTCTACATTGAGGCCGCCTTCAAACTTCTTGGCCTTTTTGTAGTCGGTGTCCACCATGTGCGGTGCATATCTAGTAAGTTCGGTGAACTTTGTTTCATACTCTCCTACGGACATGGCGCCTTATTTCAGTTGTTCGAACTCGGTCACCTTTTTGTCCCTGACACACTGTGGGAAGTACTTTTTGAAGAAGGACTCCTTAAATTGAGCCCAGGTCATGACAGTATTTGTATCACGGATCAACATCCACCACGTTCTAGCTTCTTCTTGTAAGGTGAAGGTAGCTAGCAACACCTTGTGTGCTTCAGAACATGGAAAAACTTCAAATAACTTTTCAGTCTCAAGAACCCAAGCTTCAGCTTTTAGTGGTTCGAGGCCTCCCTGAAAGGATGACAGTTTCATCTTACTAAATTTCTATGTCAGAGCTATGATATCATCATTCATAGGTGGCTCTGGTTGTACTAGAGGAGGTGGGGGCTGTTGGTTCTGTTGTTGCTCTAGTCTTTCAGTTAATAGTTCCACCATTCTCTCCAACCTTGCCATCCTTGCCTCAGGGGATTCAGTTTCATCAACATTTCTTGCGTTGTCCATCTCACTATAGGCAGTTATAACAATTATAAACATAGGCAGTTGCATACTTAGACAGATTATCACATTAACAGTTAGATTCTTGTCTACGCCACACACACTTATCATGCTCATGCAATGCCCTAATCACTTTACTAGGACATCCTATAGCTTATTTGGACACGTGTGTGCGGTATAACTCATGATTTAAGTATCGCTCTGATACCACTCTGTCACGATCTAAACCCGCCCCTATGGGTTTAGCACCGTAACCGGCCAGTAATCCGAGATTACCGAAGGCCTGCTTAACAGTCAAATAATAATACAGAGTACAGGGGCATGGCGGAAGCCAAAACAGTAAATAGACAATGTCCAATGAGCTGTGACAGTCTGTATGCAAAAAGACTTTTCATATAGATTCACATTCTGAAACAAAACAGTATGTACGATATATACAATCATTCAAGACAGGGACTTAATCCCTACTAGAACAGTACAGTACAGTACAGTAACATTCAGTCTATATAGATTATAAACAAAAAGGGGAAATCTAAAACTCCCCAAGCAGCCTCAACTTGAACAGATCAGGAACCTCGAAGTGAGGCACAAAGGTTGGCTTGACAAAACTGGAGTTTACCCTGACGCTTCTAGCAACGGTCCGGTGCCTGTACACCTACATATATATATGAGCAGTGAGCTAAAGCCTAGTGAATAACATAATGCGTAAAGAGGTTAAGAATGAATATCCTTTCAATATTGAAAACAGTCAATTGATTCAGTGTATCAGTCATTCAATCATAACCGTCATATGTGGTGCAATCGTTAGCAGAATAGTACAGTAAATAGTAGGTCTTGAAAGACCGAACAGTCAATGATGGCCATCAGTAATGGTTCCAAACATAGGAACTGACAGAGATCTCTGTAACAGTAGCAGTAACAGTAACAGTAGTTGCTAAGGATACCACAATACAGTTCAGAATAGAGGACAAACATTCATTCAGTTAACAGTAAACAGTTCAGAAAACAGTTCAGGTAATCATTCAGAAAATATTCATTTTCGAACATATCTTTACAACACTGTTACTCACAGAGTTCTGGGCTACAGATAAGCTAGAGCGCATTTCCGGATGCCAACCCTACACAGTTACAGAGTGAACACACACTAAGTTACATAGTTGGAAAAATAGTAACTTAATTCCTATCTTGACTCGGTGTGGTTCTACAACAACATCCTCATTAAGATGCCTTAAACTAGGCCTAAGAATGCCTAGAATGGAATGAGGATGCAAAGATGCACTTTAAAAACATTTTCAGGATTTTCAGAAAACAGAGGTCCTGCTCGAGCGTCACTTACCACGCTCGAGTGGACAGGCAAACAAAATACTCCGCTCGAGCGCGAGTTACCCGCTCGAGCGGGCTGTGAAACATGCAAAAAGTACTGGATGTGTGAAAATCATGCTCGATTGGGCGCTCGATACCTGCTCGAGCATGTGACACAAGTCCTCGCTCGAGCATCCAATACCCCGCTCGAGCGGACTGTAAAACAGATGGAAGTACTGGGAACACAATTTCCCGCTCGAGCGCCAGTAACCCCACTCGAGCGGAAGTCCAAATTCTGAAAATTCCATATTTGAACCTCAAGCTCAAAACCAAGGTTTAAAACACCAAATTTGATCCTCTGGGGCCAATTTTCTCGAAAACGTTTCAAAACCCATAATATAACATGTTTCAAAGGTCAATTTGAGAAATCAAAGCCCAAGGGTAGTTCAATTAAACACAATTTCAAACCAATTTTCATGAACATAACTCAAACATGACATGCATGAGTTTAAACCAATTCAAAGCTTCAATTACATGCTCTAATGAGCCAATTTCTTCCAAAACATGGTAAAATCATGAACTATGATCAAAAGATGAACATGTATGAAGCAATCTCGTGAACAATAACTTCAAAACTCAAGAATGGCAACATGCATGCATGATTTGAGCTACAATTCAACATGCTAGAGCCAATTCATGACTTAGCTCTTCAATATGACATGAACGATGCAAGAACTAACTTAAAGACACAATTAAGAGGTTGAATTCCTTACCTAAGTCTTCAATTTAAGGTATAGAAGTCCTATTCTTGCAATCTTCTTACAATTTCTCCAAGTTTCCAAGCAAATATGGGATGAAATCAAGCTCTCTCTCCTATCACTCTCTCTAGTCGGCTATAGTAAGGAAAACAAATGGCTGAGCAAATGTGTGTCTAAGTGTAATCAAGTCTCAATATGTTTGGTGTAGTGGCCCACTAGGATGGCATGTTGGTAATTAAGCCAACTATTGCAATTTATCCTTATTTAATCTAATTAAATCATACCAAATCACATTTCAATTAAATACACCATAAAATCACATAAGTTATGATTAACACATATCACTAATCAATTTCAGATTCGGCTGCCGATAAGGCCTTCAATTTGCAATTTAAAGCATAAAACATGAACAGATAATTTAACTGTCAATAGATAGATATGCATTCAAACTAGCACAATCAATCAAACAGTTTAGTGATTTCAGTTAATTATCATAATTAGTCTCAGTTTAGCAGTTATCAGTAAACAGTGGTGAGGGTTGTCACACCTTTGCTACTTCCAGCTTCTTCTTAATCTCATCCAGGATAACCTTATTGGATGCTTCTGCTTGACCATTACTCTGAAGGAAGCTTGGAGTAGAGTAATAATTCTTGATCTTATACTTTGCACAGAAGCTCTTGAATAGCTTACTGTCAAACTATGTACCATTGTCTACTATTATTGCCTTTGGGATCCCAAACTTGGTAATGATGTTCTTCCATATGATGTTTTTTACATCAATATCCCAAATCTTTGCGAGCGGTTCAGGTTCAACCCACTTGGTAAAGTAATCTGTTGCCACTAGCAGGAACTTCCTTTGTCCAGTCGCTTAAGGTAGTTGTCCAACAAGGTCCATGCCCCATTGGGCAAATGGTCAAGGGCTGGACACTGGGTTCAGATCCGCTGTTGGTTGGTGTATCAAAGGTGCAAACCTTTGACACTTCTCGCACTTTCTGACATAAGCTTCAGCATCTTTCTGCATGTAAGGCCACCAGTACCCCTGAATGATGGCCCTATGAGCAAGTGACTTGCCCCCAGTATGGCTTTTACATACTCCTTCATGTATTTCATACAAGACGTCTTCAACTTGTACATGATGCACACACCTCAAAAGGGGTCCAGTAAAAGATCTTCTGTAGAGATGCCCTTCTGTTATCAGACTGAATCTTGCCGACTTCAGTTTGATCTTGTGTGCTTCTTTATGATCATCTGGCAGTCTTCCATCTCTGAGCAATACTATTATCGTATCCATCCAGCTTGGTCCCATCTCTACACACATTGCTTCATGCTTTGTGTTCAGTGGTTCTTCACTTGGACCTGATAAGTAGTCAACCATTATTGTCCTTGCCTCTCCTGGTTTCATTGCACTAGCCAGGTTGGCTAAGGCATCAACATGGTTGTTGTCATCTCGACTAACTTGCTGTAGTCGGCAATTTTGGAATAATGCTATCAGTCTGCCCACCTCCTTTACATAGGCCACCATTCTTTCATCTCTGGCAGCGTATTCGCCTGTTGCCTAGTTGACGATAAGCTGGGAGTCACAGAAGATCATTACCTCGTCGGCTTCCATTGCTCCTACCAACTTTAATCCTATTATCAGTGCTTCATACTCTGCTTCGTTGTTTGAGGCCTTAAACCCTAAATGAATGGATTGTTCCAGCATTTGTCCATCCGGCGATACTAGCACTACTCCTGCCCCCGCTCTTTGTCGGTTTGAATTTCCGTCAACAAATAGTCGGAAGGAGTCACAGACGCTAATACTGCAGGGCCTGAGTTTCTCTTATTTGCTCTATTTGGCTATCCCCAACTGGGATTCTTCTTGTTCACCTGGGCATCGTATACCTTGGCTCAACGGAGCTCGATGTATGATGGCGTCTGGTGTGAACTCGGCCACGAAGTCGGCCAAAACTTGGCATTTGATTGTTGTTCTGGGTTTGAATTCCAGATCATACTGGCCCAACACCACTGTCCATCTAGCTATCCTACCTGTCAGATCTCCTTGTTGCAACAGGGACTTCAAAGGATGCTCAATTAACACCACAATCTTGTGGGCTTGAAAGTAGTGATTTAGTTTCTTGGAGGCCATTACTAAAGCCAGTGTCAACTTCTCCAAGGGCAGGTATCTGGTCTCTGTATCTGCTAGGGTTTTACTCACGTAGTAAACTACCCTTTGTTCTTCATTATCTTCCCTAATTATCATTGCACTTACTGCATACTTTGAGACCGCCAAGTTTAAGAACAGCTCCTCTCCAGGTACTGGATTTGAGAGAACTGGAGTTGTGGTCAAGTATTTCTTCAAATCGGCCAGGGCGACTTAACACTCCTCTGTTCATAAAAAGTCTGTGGCTTTCTTTACTAAACTGAAGAAAGGTTTGCATTTATCAGAACTTCTGCTTATGAATCTATTTAGGGCTGCAGCCCTTCCAGTCAACATATGTACCTGCTTTGCCGACGTTGGGCTCTTTAACTCCAAGATGGCCTTGATTTGATCTAAGTTTGCCTCAATGTCCTTTATGGTGACCAAGTATCCCAAGAACTTCCCTGACCTAACTCCAAATGCACACTTCGATGCATTGAGTCAGAGCCGAAATGTCCTTAGGATGTCAAAGACTGTCTTCAGGTTCCTTGGTCTTCACGACTATGTCATCAATGTATACCTCCACTATTTTGCCTATTAGATGTCTGAACATCTTAGTCACCAATCTCTACTACGTTGCTCCTGTATTTTTCAACCCAAAAGGCATCACTCTATAGCAATATAGCCCTTTTAGGGTGATAAATACAGTTTTCTCCTCATCTGGGGGGTACATGGCTATCTGATGGTATCCCCTGTAAGCGTCTATGAAGCGCATCCTTCCATGCCCCGAAGTGGCATCTGCCAATTGGTCAATCTTGGGTAGTGGGAAACTGTCTTTGGGATAAGCCTTATTTAGGCTGGTGAAGTCCACGCAGACCCTCTACTTCCCATTCTTTTTCTTTACAACAACCGTGTTTGATAACCATGTTGGGTAGTTTACCTCTCGAATGGCTCTGGCCTCCAGAAGTTTATCCACCTCCTCTTCTACTGCCTCAACATGCATCAATGTTGGCCTCCTTGCTCGCTGGATGACAGGTTTAGCCAACTTGCCCACATTCAGTTTATGGCAAGTGACCTCGGGGTCAATGCCAGGCATCTCGTATGGTGTCCAAGCAAACATCTCAAGGTTTGCTCTCAAGAATGCTTCTAATTCCTTTTCCTCTTCCTCGGCCAAGCCTGAGCCGAAGAGGAAGAAGTGCTCTTCATCCCCTTGCTGGACTAAGATCTTCTTCAAGGCTTCCTCACTTTTCTCGGTTGGTTCTTTGCCGACATCATCAAGGACCTCGATGTCCTCATCTTTAATCTCTGCTGCTTCTACTTCTGCTTCTCGTATGTTGCAGGTGGATTTCATTGCTGCCATGGAGCAATTCTTTGCTTGCACTTGATCCCCTTTGACCTCCTCAATTCCATGCTCTGTTGGGAATCGCAACAGCTGGTGCAATGTTAAGGAAACAGCCCCCATTTCATACAGCCATGGCCTTTCCAGGATAGCATTATAAGGAGAGGGAGTGTCAATTATTGTGAACTCAATTTTTACCTTTTTGGTGCCAGCCTGCACCTCCAAACTTACTACTCCCAGGGGCCACGTCGGCGTTCCATTGAACCTAACCATTAGACCATTGGATTGTTCCAGATCATCTTGGTGAAGGCCAAGCTCCTTGTAGCATCTCACATACATGATGTCACAAGAGCTTCCCTGGTCAATCAAAATTCATTTTACCTGGCATTCTCTAATCTGGAGGGATATTACCAAAGCATCGTTGTGTGGATGTTGTACCATCTTTAGGTCGTCTTCAGTAAAGGACACTACTAGTCTCTGGCACTCGTCTGGCCTAGGTCTCTTCTACTGAACCTGATACACATGTTGCAAGTGTTTTACCTTCTCAGTTTCCGTACTTATCTCGTTGTCATTGACCTTCGAGTGAATCACATTGATCACTCGAGGTCTACCTACTTGCAGTTGCAGTGCTGGTAGGGGTGGTGTTGCCAGTGCCTGAGGCAGTCTCGCTTGCTATTCCCTTGTCCTGGTTTCCTCTACCAGGTCCCTTAGATGACCTTGTCTTACCAGGTCTTCCAGATGTGCCTTTAGGGCTCTGCACCCTTGAGTTAGATGCCCATCCTCGTTGTGGTAAGCACAATGTTTCCCCAAACTTCTTCTTATAAATTCACCAGGAAGCTTCTCTGGTGCTCTATAATAGGGCTGATTCCGAATTCTCTCTAATACTTTGTAAACCAGAATTTGGAATATGGTTGTGACTGTCTAGGCAGCCCTTAGTCCTGTCTCTTGTTTATTATATCCTCCATTACCTCGGCCTTGCTTGGGCGAGCTGTTTCTTTTCTCCTGTTTTGACGCTTTTGTCCTCGGCGTGTCCTCCTTGGCCCCGGCATACTTTTCTATCCTGGTCATAAGTTCCTTCATACTCTTTGGTAGTGTCTTTGCCAGTGATTTTTGAAGCAGACAATCATCTTTCAGGCCGTTCTTAAAAGACACCACCGCCACCTCTTGGTTACATCCTGGTATTCGGTTGAACACCTCATAATACCTTTTGGCATAGGCCCTAAGGCTTTCATCCTCGCCAATTCTTAGAGCCATCAGGGAGTCCACCCTCAATGGATGTAGTTTGTTTGTCATAAATCTAGCCACGAATATCTCGGCTAGGCCTTCCCAGCTTTTCACAGTTCCTTTCGATAACTTGTGAAACCAGTCTGAAGCGATTTCCCCAAAGGATGAGGGGAACACCTTGCATAGCAACGGCTTGTTCCCGGTGTATAACGCCATTGAGTTCAGGTACAAGCCGACGTGAAAGTTAGGGTCAAACTTACTGTCGTATATCTAGAATCTCAGCATGTGGAACCTTTTTGGGGCCTCAAACATGTCCAATTCAACCGAGAACGGTGTTCTCAGCTTGACCGGTGATGTTACCTCGGCATCTTGTCGCTTCCTCTGGAGGTAATCCCTCAGATCCTCCTTGGTCCGTCCAGGAACTCGGCTATCAACGGATTTCAGCCTTTTCGGTGCGCTACTCCCAGTATCGTATGAGTCCTCTTGGATCTTTCTCCATTAGTTGCGTCGAAACACGTTTCCTTCCCTTGAACATGCCGATGTTCTTTGGGGTCAGCTTTTTTGGTACGATGCGTCCTCCGAGAATCTCTCTTCATTGACTCTCCTCGCCCGACCTCCCTTGAAGGCCGGTGAGAGTGTTCCTTGGTCCTGGTGTGTTGGGGGACTGTAGGGATTGTTTTCTGCCCCCCTTTCTGGGCATTGTTCCTGGCCGCTAGAATCAGCATGTCTTGTAACGGAAACGGTGGCTGTATGACGTTGTTCTGCATCATGAAATTGACGACTGATTGCAGGTCTGGCAATTTGTTTACCATTCCTTTCATCTCGCCGTCCCTCAGCAGGCATCTATCTTTCCATACCTGGAGGTCGTCCTCATTATAATACCCGCTCCTGTCTGACTTCTTTGGTATGTTGCCCTCTTGGCCTACGCCTTTCTCTCCCGGATTCTGATCCCGAGTTTCTTCGTTGCAGTTATCCTCCTCTACGCTAGGATCAAATTGTTTACCACTTCCAGTAAGGATGTCGTCCGCGATCTTTTCTTTCTGTCCGTCGTTGGCCATCTATTCTCCTTTCTTTTCCACAGATGGCGCCAAATTGTGTGTTGTTTTCTTACCACACTACCAAACAAGTACTCAGCTAGAGAACATCGGCAGAATAGATTGCGCCCAAACGACCTATCACAGAAAGAAAAGACTCCGGTGGTGGTTCTTCCACCCGAGGGCACTCCGACGATTAAGTCAGTAATCAATATCTCTCAAAGATAACCAATTGTGCTTAACTCGCAATGCCAGAATACAAAAAGCGTACCTTAGACCCACGAGGGTGCCTTACTTTTATAGCCAACATTGACCTGATCCCTGTAAAAACCTAGCTTCAATGGACTCTAGGTCAATGCTTATCCTGGACTCTCTAAGAGCTTTAACTTTATCCAGACTGAGGTCCTCCCCCATTCTAAGACTCTTATAACTTATTTGTTTATCCCGGACTCCGGCATCCCCACAGATAACCTCGGCCTAGCTGAGATCATCTCGGCTTCATGACCAAGACACGTAGCATCTCGGCTGACACTTCGGTGCCACCTTGGCCATGTATTGTCATTCAAAAAATATGTCCCCACACCAGTGTTTAAGCTGCATTTAAATAAATTAAGGCCTTTCGCTTAGTAATTGTTTAGCACTGTTTTGTGGTGTAAAGTTATGGATTGAATTTCGTTATGTGAAATTACGAGCTCAACTCCTATGACAAGAGTTTGAACTAGTAATCAATTTAATATATTATTTTTTATATTTATAATTATTCTCTTATGTATAGTTTGTATTCAAATAAATAATAGCGTACAATAACCTACTTACCTTATTAAACAAAATGTTGTAACTACTCATGTTGACTCTTTTTTTAATTGTATTGAAATATGTTGATATTTACTTGAAAAAATACTTGTATTTTCTTAAAATAAAGTATTTTATTTTTAGAAATAAAAATGATAAAATGAAATGGTTAGTGCAATCAATTAGTTTTTAGAGATAAAAATTTGGGGAGAAAAGCATTTTTTAGTAACTAAATATTTTTGTTTCCAATAGTGTCGTTATTAGTGACGAAATCTGGACATTAGTGATGAATTAATATCCTTTTGAGATTAAAACTTTTGTCTCAAAAATAAATCTTTTCCAAACTAAATTATTTTATCCCGTTTATTTATTAGCAATGTTTTCAAAATTTTGTAAGTAAAAACTTTATTTTTTACATATCAGAACAATCTTTTAGAGATAATTCTTGCGATGACAAGAATTGATCTCCAAATACTTTTTGTAACAAAAAAAGTTTAGTTTTAAAATCTCTTATTTGTTGTAGTGGGTGGTTATCCTTATTAGACCGACCTTTTTTCTGTTATACATAATATATAAAGAGAGCATTATAAAATAAAATTTTTGAATTATTAAAACATAACCCATTATGGATTCACAGGCCCAAACATAATGGTCAGTATTATTATATTCATATAGATATGAGAAAAATAAAAATAAAAAAACAAAACCAAAAAAAAAAAATCAATTTGGATTAGTCAACAAGAGAATGGTAAATTCCTATACCCCAAACACGTGGTAAATAAAAAACAAATACCTGGTGGGTGAGGATTGTGATGCTTCAACTGCCCAAATAATTAAGTTAAAAATGTTACTATTATCAACTTTTATATTTCTATTGAATCTTTTGTCATCTTCATTGAAAAAAAAAAAAAAAAAACATACGATTGAGAGAGAGATATGGAAGCAAAGCCAGCAAGACTGGGAAGCTCACTCCTTGTACCCAGTGTTCAAGAACTGGCCAAAGAATCACTCACCACGGTCCCACCGCGGTATGTTCGCCATGATCATCAGAACTGTCCGATGTCATCCTATGGTGCTCGTTGTCCCGATGATCTTCCCATCATCGACATGGACAAGTTGATTTCTGGAGATCATATGGATTCAGAATTGAAGAAGCTTGACTATGCATCCAGAGAGTGGGGTTTCTTCCAGGTATTTACATATATTTTCATTTTATTTTCAAATTCATGTTATGTTATGTAAATAAAAATTAAGAACTCAATTCTTATCCCAAAAAAAAAAATCATTATTTGTGAACATCAACTTAACTAGGCAGAAATCAAATTTTTCCATATGGTAAATAAATTGATTTTAACTGATTTCTACCCCCAAAAAACCCATGTTTTAGTCTCTTAATTAAGCAAAAATATTATCAGATGTGGATATAAAAATGCTACAAACATTTTTGGTATTGTTTATGTTTATAATTTCTATTCATATTTATATAATTTTTAAAAGTTGTAAATAAATAAAAAAATGGTTTCTATTTTTGTTCTCAAAAAGTTGTATACACAAAAAAATTAGTTTCGTATTTTGTTTAAATTTTTTATGTTTTTTTTATATCTTCTCCTCTTTCTCCCACCTTTTTCGACGACCAACCATTACTCATCACTACCGACCACCATCGAAAATAACCTCCTCTGCCAACCACCTCCAACCACCACTTCTCTCAACCGCCTACCATTGCCACGAACCACCTCCCAACAGTGGTAACCACCACCAATCATTTTTTGTAGAAAACTGCCTTCAACTATCACCTTAGGTGGCTGACTAGCTACCATCTCTGACCACTGGTAATCATTTTCAGCTACCACTTCTTATGGCAATCAACCAGCTCCAACCATACCAACCACCTCTCACCTGTGGCAACCAGCTTCGGCCGCTACATCCTGCAACTGACAACCATCTCCGATCACCCTTTCTAACCGTCGACATTTATTTCTCGCAAATCACCCATTTTCAATTGTTTTTTAAATAAAATTTTAAAATACTTGTGTACCAAATACGTTTTTTATTTTTATTTTTGTTTTTACCCAAAATAAATATAAACATGTTTAATATTTTTTGTAAATTAAAAACAATTAACTATAAACATTGCTAAAATGACTCCTACAAAAATCGTGTGCCCAATTAATAGTTAAGGTTATTTCTCATCATTCTCTCCATAATTTTTTGGGTCATATATGTTAGAAATATAGTTTTGGAAAAATCTGAAAAAATAGAATTTTTTCTCAATTTTGGTCTAATTTTTAGGTGGGACCCATGCGTCGAAATTGACAGGTTTAAGTGGTAACGCGTTCTATGCCACGTTGTGATTCACGTGGTATATTTGGTTACTCAAAACCATTATCGGGTGAATGGAAAATTGAAATCAAAGTGAGCTCCATGAAAATGGAGTTTTGGTGAAAATTCCTTAAGGTTTGAAAAATGGCTTGTCCCACATTAATTTGGTGGGAAACTTTGAGTGAGTTTATAAGGCATGAAATTGGAACTTGGGGTAGGCCCCAAGGGGCACCCAAGTTTTGTGGAGAGGGAGGTTATGGGCTAGACCCATTAGACCCAAAAATTACCCCACACACGCGCGCCGCCGCCGCAGCCGTTCGTCCGCTCGGTCTGGTGGGCTGGGCACGGGTGCCTAGTCTGTGGTTAGATTGGGCTTGTCAAGCCCAATACCTAACTTTTTGGGCCAAAAACATTTAAATTTTATTTTTCTGAAATTAAATTCTAATTTTTTGAATTTGAATTTCGGAAATTAAATTCAAAATTCGGTCCAGTTTTAATTGCCCCACCCGGATAGATTTAAATCTTTGCAATTTAGTTTTTATCTATTCAAAATTTGAACCCAACAGATTTGTATCTGTTTATTCAAACTGAACAGGTATCATACCTGTTCAAGTAGGTTTCGCACTTGTTTAATTCAAACCTAACAGCCATAAATTCTCGTATAAATAGACAAGTTTCTCATTTGTTTCTTTCATTGAATTTTCGTCCAAATAATTCGGCAACTATTCTCTACATATTGTTGCATTATTTTCTTGTGAGAAAGAGTGTAAACACAAAGTGTGTTCATTTGTGCGAATAAATTGTAGTGCTGCATTTATTCGTTGTTGATCATTTTATCCTGGGAGATAGACATCCACATTCTAAAAGTACCGTGGAGATGACGAATCTGTCTTAAGGACATAGTGTCAAACACTGGACTTGATCAAAAGTTTGTTCAAGAAATTAATCAAGTAGTTAATTTATTTTCTGTTTTATTATTATTTATGTAAATCAAATTTTAATTTTGTTTTTTGTAACAAAATAAAAATCTGTTTTCATTTATTTAATTTTATATATTGGTTTGATTTTTGTAATCAAACAATCTCTCTCCTTTCCTATTTTACTTTTTGTATTCTATTTGTAGTTTAGTACACAAAACATAATTTATTTATTTAAATACAGTGAAAATTATCCAACACTATAAACAAATAACCTTTTATTATTACACAGGCACATAACCAACCGGTTAATTAATTGTTAAAGAAAATATTCAACTCTCTTACAGTCCATTTGGATTGAGTGATTTGGAGAGGCGGGTAAAATGAATCACTTGGTAGTTTGAATTACTAAACAAGAGGGGAAATTGAATGAAATAAAGGGAAATTAATTTTTCTTACAATCATTTTTTTAATCACTCCAAAATTGAAGAGATTTGGTGAGAAAAGAATTGGGATGATTACTAATTTTATGTAATACCAAAATTGTCTATCTAACTGCTATAAAAATAAGAACATTGTGACACCCTGAACGTTTAAGTAAATACTACATAAATATTTATAGTTATATATAATTAAGATTGTATGTAAGGATATATTATTAAATAAATAAATAATAATATAGAATCTAATATTGACATTGGGTAATTAAATATGAGATTAATTAGGGACTATTATTTGGGACCAAATTAACACAAATATAGAATTATAATATTAGTTGGGCCAAATTAGAATTAAAGATAGTAAATAAAAAAATGTAAAAGTTAAAGTAAATAAATAATAATAATAAACCTGCTAATGAGATAAGGACAATCAATTACTCGCCATTAATTAGTAGATTATAATCTTAGATTATAATCTCTCAGGAGAGATGGTTGGATGCCATCTATGCCACCTAGCTTTAGGGAGAATGAGTCATCCTATAGACGCATCATGAGTTTGCATGTATTAGTTTGCATGTATATAAGAATACGACTGAGGTAAAGGAATGAGGGAAATAAGAGAGTGAAATAAAGAGAGACCGAAAGGAGGAAGAACAGTTTCGAAAAGATAGGAAAAATAGGAATGAAATAGTAAAAGACTCAATCTTAAGGTGAGTTATATTATACCTTGAGTTATCATAATATATTTTACGTATGTTTTGACTTACCATAATTTATTTTATACGAATTATATTTTATAAATTATTATAAATTATATTAATATTTCAGTTACGTGGATTAATTTCTAAACTCTATTTGTTTAAATGAAACCCATGGATATGTTTGTTTAAATTTTAAAGAATATTTGACTATGACCTTATAAACAATTATGTTTGGTAAGTACCACCACGGGAGTATCACACCTTGGGGGACTTAAATAATCATTGGCCTCTGTTTGGCCACTTTGTGGTCCTCTGCTTGTCATGGATCTATTGACCTATGTTCTCATTGTCACTTCTATGACCTCTGTTCTGTTCTGTACCATGGTTATGGTTATTTATATAATTTCTGTATTTCAATTTCTGCCACTTAAATTATTTATTTATCAAATTGAGTTATGTTAATGTTTTGGCTTAACTAACTATTCATGGTTATTTTGTATTCCCTAAACTCTTAGCATAATATTTCTCATTCTGCTGTGTACTTATAGCTGTTACCCTTTCAGGTGACGAGATGTAGGGGAACCCATAACCTCACGAAATGGAACCCGCACATAAATTGATGTTAAACCACTATTTTGTATTTCTTTTCTTTTTTTATATTTTTTTGCTCCCTTTTGTTCTACTCGGGACCGATCACTGAATAATAAAATAATAAAATCCCTATAAATGTATTTTCTCTTGTTAAAATAGTAAAATAGAGTAATTTCCTGTTTAATTATTTTTATTTCTGTTTGCACAGTTTAAGTTACTACAAGCAGAATAAGTTAATAAGTTGCGATTCCAACCCTAAGCCCCTGGGCTTGGGTTGTGACAAACAAAAAGGTTATTTTGGTAATATAACCTATACAAATTTCTTTTATTTTCTTTCATGTAGTCTATAAGATTTGAGAAATCTTTTGTTTTCTTTTATCTCCAACTTAACCAAACAAGAGGAAGAAAAAATCCTGATCTTTTCTTTTCTTTTCCTCTCTTTTCTCTCTTAACAAATCTTTTCTTTTCTTTCTTCAACAAAACTACCAACTTTATTTGTTTTCATGTTATTATCCACCGTCTCCTGTAGAATTGCTTTGTTGATTTTACTCATTTTTCTACTATTAATTAAAACATTTCAATAAGAAAAAAAGAATAGTTTTAAAAAGTCGGCAGAAACCAAAATTATTAGTTACTAAAAAAATATTCGTGCAAGTTGGGAAAGAGCTTATTTTTTTGTATGTTAAGCTAAGGGAAATATCAATCTAGTGAGTTTTTGAAAAAAAATTATAAATAAGTAAATAACTTTTTATATATTAATAATTAAAATTATAATTTTTTTTACTATTATGTAATAATTTTTTAATCGTACAATTGACAAGTAATTTAAAAAAAGCCTAATAATAGAGGGTAACCTCTGGGAGTAAATCCTATAAGAAGCTAAGACACTAGAGGTCAACCTTATATGATTGCTACACAACAAGGCTACTCAACATATAGTGGTAAGTCACGAGATTACACACAGGCAGAAATTCGAACCTACAATCTTGACACTAAGTATTGTTCGTTTAGACCTAAAAGATTCATCCTATCAATTATATGTATTGTCACTCGGAAAACTAACCCAAAAAGAATGAAACCTGATACTCACGGCATATGCTCCAAAAGCTAAACACTCAAAAGTTTTTCTTTCTTTTTTTTTTTTTAGAACAAGTGGAAGAATTATTAGCGTTTAGCTCCTACAATAATGTTGTGTATCTTTTTCATTTTATAGTATTTTTTTGGTCTACACGTTGAATATTAATGTCTTTAGATGAAAGAAAGATCTAATGATAGCTACAATATGTCTATTTGGCAATCTAGGACCCAAAAATAACAATAGAAGTTTATTAAGTTAGCACGAAAATAAGTTTTATAATGTTTTCAGTTTAAGCACACTGTTGAGATCTTGACAACAGTGTATGGTAACACCCCTTTTTATTTGGTATTAAGTTGGCAAAAATAGAAAAGAAAATACACTCTCTCCTATCCATAGTTCTAAATAGCATACCGGCTTATTCGTACCGAAAAATTGGAGTGCCGATTTGGATATGGACCAGTATACCGGTGAGACTGAGATTCGCAGCCATAGCGTCCGATTCCTGATACGTATCAGCCTGAATCCGATACATGGAGCGATACACTTTCGATATAGATTTGCCATGGCTGATACAGACAAAATTGGAGCAGAGAACCTCCTTCAAAAGTAAAAATAATCGTCGGTTACATATGAAATTGGAGCAGAGCAGAAAACCTCCTGAAATTTGGGTTGTTTTATGCTTTGTTTTATGCTCTGTTTTGCAAGTTCATTCTTTGAGCTGTTGTGCTCTGTTTTGTTGTAGGGCAAGCACAGAACCTATATGCAACTTGCAAGCTTGCTCTGTTATTATTTTTGTTTCGTATTTTAATATTATTATTATTTTTTTTTCTTCTGTTTTTCTACTTCATAATTGCTTTTTTTAAGCCACTGTTCTTCTGCACTGCATCTTTTAAGCCACTGTTTTTCTTTTGTTTATACACCTATACCGCTGTTTATATTAATATATATATATACATATATTTCTCAATTGAGCAAGAAAAAAAAAAACAAGAAAAATAAATATTGAAATTAAGATCTTCATCTGTCAAAAGCTTATTATGTTGAAAATGAGACTAAAATAATACATATCATTTAGTTAAAAATGAGTTAAAAGTACTCTTACATACCAAAATTTTGATTAAAATGTAACAAATTAAGGCTAAAATAGTCAAAAAAAAATGCATAAAATTGAGTTTTAGAGGGATCGCTAATGATTTTTAAAATTTCACGGTCGCGACATCCGATTCCCGATACGTACCGGTCGATACTACCGATGCCGATACTCCACAATCGATACCGTTACGTTACCCGATACCGCGATTTAGAACTATGCTCCTATCTTGTTTAGGTTACTCTTACGCACGTTGTTATGCATTTTTTTTTTTTTTTTTTTTTTTGTGTGTACATTTTATATATTTTTATGATTTATGATAAATGTTAGTACTTTTTTCTCTTTTCTCCAAATCCTTCTATCGAATCCAACTGTAATTTTTATGAAGCACCAAAATTAACATAGCAAGCATGTGATTCCGATCTCAATGCACACTTACAAAACATTCAAATTGTATTCAATAGATTTGAATATCCGAATCAATTATATTGCAGCAAATGCCATATCTGTGTCATTGAGCGTGTGTGGATTTTAGATTTGATCAGGAAAAAAATCGAAACATATCATTTAAAAAATAAAAACCTGAAACAATAGGAATGTGGTGCAGTTGATAAATCATGGAGTGAGCTCTTCATTAGTGGAGAAGGTGAAGATGGAGACTCAGGAATTCTTCAACCTCCCAATGGAAGAGAAGAAGAAATTTTGGCAGGACCCTGGTGATGTTGAAGGATTTGGGCAGGCCTTTGTTGTATCAGAGGAGCAAAAGCTTGATTGGGCTGACCTCTTCTTCCTCACCACCCTTCCAACCCATTTGAGAAAACCCAATTTATTTCCAATGCTCCCTCTCCCCTTCAGGTACTCTCTCTCTCTCTCTCTCTCTCTCTCTCTCTCTCTCTCTCTCTCATATATATATATATATATGCATGTACTCTATATATTGTCGGAGGGTATTCTTACCCTAAAACTGTGCAGAGCATTACTAAAATCATATGTCCCGACATATGTGCCACATATGAGCCACGTTTGACTTGCAAGCAAGGGGGTGAGATATAACTCTTTTCTTTTGACATAAATTATCTAACGTCCAGTTCAGATTTTGTGATCCTAACTAACTTATCCTAAGGATCCTTTATCAAGATTTTTTGTTCAGTAGAAGTGGGGCAACTTATTCCGAAATAGAACTTTCATCCTAAAATGACTAAATATTAAATAACCCTTCCTATCCTGCTTAATCCCATCCATTGTTGTGCTGCATTTCTCTCCTTCAAACAGACTTCAACAAAGGCAAAAACCTGAGAAAATGTCTAGTAAACCAAAATCACAGCCAACAATTTCATACAGTAATTTGAATCACAGTTCTCATTCCCATATCTAGAGCTATCAAACATGCCTTGTCTAGTGTGCTGCATTTCCAAACTATACTAAACTAAATGAAAAGATAAAAAATCTCAACCCAATACGCGAGGCAAGAACTAGAACCACAGTTTTCATGGCCACAGTTACAGTTGATCGATCCAAGAACTCGGTCAAATCAGCTTGGGTTTGCTAAGTCTTTTCATGCAGACACACTCTGGAAGTTTACACGGCTGACTTAAAGCATCTTGCCATGAAGATTCTTGACTACATGGCTAAAGCTTTGAAAATGAAGGCTGAGGATATGAGGGAGTTGTTTGAAGAAGGGATGCAGGCAGTGAGGATGAACTACTATCCTCCATGTCCACAACCAGAGCTGGTCGTTGGCCTCACCCCACACTCCGATGCCGTTGGCCTCACTATCCTCCTCCAGCTCAATGAAATGGAAGGTCTGCAGATTAAGAAAGATGGGATGTGGGCTCCTGTTAAACCCCTCTCTGATGCCTTCGTGGTCAACATTGGAGACATTCTAGAGGTAATAAACCACACATTAAAGTTTTGTGTTGTTATAAATGGACTTCAATGAGTAAACTGGTAGAGTTTGTTTCGATGAAAAAACATTTCCTCAAGAAAAATAATTTTTTTTAAATGTTTTCTGTAAAAAAACATTTTTCAATGTTCAGTTGTAACTTTGAAACTAATGTGCATAGTTGGATTAGCAGTGATGATGGTGATGGTGGTAAAGGCGGCGAAGGTTGTGGTAGTCAATGTGGTTGTGGTGGTGGTGGTGGTGAAGGTTGTGCAGTGGACAAGCTGTTGGTGGCAGAGGCAAAGGGGTGGCGGCTAAGGTTGCGATGATGGTGGGATGGTAGTAGTGTGGTGGTACTAATAATATTTCAGTCCCGAAAATGTTTACTACCTTTCAAAAATGAAAAACATTTTTTACCCAAATAAGTTTGTTTTGCTATTGACCAAAGAATTTTTTTTGTTGTTGACTGTCGTTTTCCATCAATACCAAATCACTAAAACAAATAAAGCGTATGTTGAAATCAAAAGGACACCCACAGGGTAGTCGAGCATCAAGTCGTAATACGCAGCATTACCTAAAAAAAAAACTGTGAAAGTTGAATTTGTAAAATAGGACCTAAAATTTCATGATCTAGTTTATCCTGCTATGAGATCTCTTACCTTGTTTCGCAGATTGTTACCAATGGAACTTATCGTAGCATCGAGCATCGGGCAGTGGTGAACTCTAGCAAGGAGAGACTGTCAATTGCCACATTTTACAACCCAAGACTTGACAGAGAAATGGGTCCTGCACCTAGTTTGATTACCCCACAAACACCAGCACGGTTCAAAAGAATTACGGTTCAAGATTATTTCACAGGCTTATTTGCTCAAAAGCTTCATGGGAAATCATACCTAGATGTCATGAGGATTGAAAATGTGGAAAGCCAAAACAGTACTTGAAAATTCTGTAACAGTAATGTACTAAAACCTGTTTCATCTTTTGCTATTAAGTTGTAAGGAATACTGAAGACGCTTCAAAACCAGCCTATCGCACAAACCTTACTATGAAATTCCTCAACAGAACTAGAGTTTTTTTTTTTTTGATAAATTCCTCAACAGAACTAGAGTTATAAATAATATTTCATTATACAGACAATAGATGCTAAATGGCGATTGCTAAGGGATCTCTAGATGTTGTACTCGGGTTGCGCTTCACCCTTTAACCAGAGGCAATAAGCCTTTGGCATAATTTTCACAAAATGGTTGCCCCCAAGTTGGAACCTACAACCTCAAGTCAAGTAGGGCGAACTTTAACCACCCTTGATAGAAAATTCATAGATAATGATACTATCAAAATTAAAATGTACTAATAGAGGAAAGAGAGAAATAGAATAATGATACAAAAATAAAAAAGAACCATAGAAGTAGCAATGCTAGAGTTTCAAAATCCAAAAGAATATCAAACTAGCTAAATCCTTTACAGGAAATATTAATTCGATACATACATGAATATGCTACACGGACCAATGGCTTTATTCCCAATTCCAAATCTTAGGTGTATTAATTCATTACTTCTGAGAATACCTCCAAGTAATATAAGATTTGTTCACTTGAAATGTAGGAACAAAGCAAAACCCCAGCATCAAGTTTCAGCTCTGTCTGTGAACCTAGCATTCAAGCCAAGAGAAAAAAAAAAAAAAAAAAAAAAAAAAAAAAAAAAAAACCCAATTACAAGACAGCTAAAATAATCAATGTGAAATAAGATACAGAACCAAGAATCATTTTTTCATAAAACCCCTCTTCCCAAACCAAAACAAAACGCTAATAATGGAAGTACCCAAAAACCAAATCAATAAATTGCATTGACACCACCCATTACTGTAAGAAATGCCACATTAATCCCCTTCAGTCCACTACAGGAAATATCAGTTTTGGAGGCGTATTTTTAACGGCGTTTTTTAAAACGCCACTATTTATAATATTTAATGGCATTTTATAAACGTCGTATTTTTCTCTAATCAAAACGGCACCGTTTTATGCATAGAAGACGTTTATAAACGACTTGAAATGGTTTTGTCCTACACGCTCCCTCCCTGTTTCACCTTTATTTTGAATCTCACTCTCGCTCTCAGTCTCACTCTCACTCACACTCGCGCTCGCTCTCGCTCTCAAAATCGAAATCGATTCAGATCGGTAAGCGTTCATCAGAGCCTCTTCGAAGTTCGAAGTTCATCAGAGCCATTTCCAAGATCTTAGCCATTTCGAAGTTCTCTCTCCAAATCGATTCAGATCGGTGAATCGATTCAGATCGGTGAGCGACTCTCTCTCTCTCTCTCTCTCTCTCTCTCTCTCTGCTGTCTAAACCCTAATTATCTCTGTCAGTTCAGCTCTGTGATTCAGAGATTCAGCTCGGTCTCAGTGAAACAGATCGGTGATTCATCAGGTCGGTGATTCATCAGAGCCATTTCAGACTTAACCATGTCAGTTCAGCTCTGTGATTCAGAGATTCAGCTTGCTTACTACAATACATATACTGTCTTTACAAAAATTAAATAGATTATTTTCTTTTCATGTTGATAATTAAACATTTTCTATCTATAATTAGACTTTACCATCTACTTAAGAAGAAAATATGATATATGCACTATTTACCTTATCACCTATATTGAAGATGATATATATATTACATTGCAATGTTGTGTGCACAGGGCCTTGATCCCTTTCTAATTGAAGAAGACACCCTAAGATGTCCTAATATTTTTTAAACCTCAATTTTGTCAATGTGTTTGAAGGTCTGTAGTACTGGTTGGAAGGGGATGTTAACAGGGATATTATTTTTTATTTTGTTTTGGGCATCTTGGAGTGTTTAGATACTCTGGGCCTGTTGATGTTACTCAATTGGATATGAGTTTCTAAGAAAGAATTTACAGATGCACCAGACCCTAAAATTTCTGGAAATGTAATTGAAACATCCCTCAAACTATTTAGGGCTGTTGCATGTTTAACAAAATTTGAATGCCTTGTTATGTTTTATACATAATTTGAGTAATCCCTTGTTATGTTCCTGATGAGCGATTTGAATGGCTTTGCCAACTGTACAAGCCAAAGAATCAGGTTTATGACTAGACTTTTAAACTGTAATGTTTCAATTACAGATGTTGTGCGCTTTTTAAGCCAGAATATTGTAGAGATCTGTAATAGTTCTACATCATAAAGTATTTTTGGTTTGCTGATTTTAATAGTGTATTTCTTTCCTGACTTACTTTGTTTTTGGACAGGTATCAGCTTTCTTAGAAATTCATGACATAGCTGGACTTGTTCGAGGTGCTCATGAAGGACAAGGATTGGGGAACAGTTTTTTGTCTCACAGTCGTGCAGTTGATGGCATTTTTCATGTTTTACGTGAGATGCTCATCTTTTTTGTACAGTTCCCTATATTTGTTCTTTTGCTATTACATCTAATCATCTTGGTCATTATTTTCAATGAGTTTCTGTAATACATATTTGAGGAGTCAAAACATAGTATTCTTTTCTTCATTCATGCCATATAGTTATTATCGTCCGTCTGTTGTTTTTATTATTTTCTGTTTATATTTATCCATATTTGTTGAACATAATTCTTCTTGTTCTATTTCAGTGTAAGATTTATTTAAACACATTAATGAACTGGAATTTGGACTAGTTTATACTCGCTCTCTCCTATTTTATGCATCTGCCTTTCCATTTTTGGCAGTCCCATTTATTGAAGACATGGATGATCTGAATTTTGGAGTAGTTTATGCTTCCTTGTCATCCTATTCTGTCTCTCACTATCAAATTTTGCTAATCCTGTCTTATTTGTCAAAATATTAAATATCCATAAAAAATAAAACATCCTACAAAATTTAAGATTCCAAATATCAATGTCCAACAAAACTAATATTTCAAATGTTTAACATTTGGAAGCATAAAAAAGAAAAAGAATTGATCAACTATTCAACAAATAATTTTATCCCCAGCAGTGGCCACAATATCTCTTGCTTTGCCAAAAGAGTATTCAACTTGGTTGAAGTTGCCTTGAGGCCTTGAGGCTTTGCCTGACCTTGCTTTTCTCTCGTAAGTCTTCACTAAGGTGTGCTTTTCAAAATACTGTATTCAAGTCCAATCCTATTCCCAAAAGAGTTACTCAAATAGAATAGAGGCATCTTTGTAAATCTCTCATTTAATGCCTGCATGGTCAACCATGACACAAAATGGGATGGAGCAAGTATCATATAAGCTTTGTCGTCTAATTTTCTCATTGGACCAATGATTTTTTTTTCCTATACTTGCTTAATAAGCCCTTATGGTTTCAATCCCTGTATACTGCTATATAAGTCATCTGGATTCAAAGGAGCGTGAATGGTTTCAGTAGTTTATATCTTGTAGCTGTTTCTTTTGCTAAGACATTGCCTTACAATTTCTCGATGTTATTCTTAATGAACAATTTTGTTGTTCCTAGTTATTGTGTTGGGTGCCGCTGCAATAATTTTGGGGATTAATTGGGAACTCGCTTTGATTATCTGCTCTACAGCATCAACTTGTTCATTTATCAAGTGTTACCATCAAATAATTCACTTGTACTATGTATTTTAGGTGCATTTGAAGATCCAGATATCATTCATGTTGATGATATTGTGGATCCTGTGAGGGATTTAGAGGTTATTACTGAAGAATTACGGCTTAAGGTATGGTTTATGCTGGATTTTGATCATGAGTTTTGTATAGAAAGCTCCAGTTTTGATTACATGTGCCATTTTCTTGTGTTAAGGAGCATTTAATTGTGCAACTAAGCATAGCTAGAAAATCTTTCTGTTGGTGATGGTGGCAAATTAGTTATGATGTCAAGTGGAATATCAATATGGCTATGTTGTATTTGTGGACTTGATGAAAGTTGGGAATGAACTCAAGCATGTGTAGACTTTAGAGCACATGAGGGGTTTGACTTTGATGTGATGTATAAAATGTATTTTACATGATTCACACACAGGCAACAGCTCCTCACTAAAATCTCTTTGAAGTTTTTGTTCCTGTCACGTGCCATGTCAAGTGCAACTTCAAGTTTACTAAGGGCCCGTTTGGGAAGTGGCTTTTTGGCTATAATATGAGGTGAAAAACTGATATATTTGATAATTAAACAAATATATGGTATTCTTTTGAAGTTGACTCCAGAAAGCCGTAATATTTTTGGCCAGCTTTCAGGTGCTGCTGTAAGATCTTCAAAAACAGTCCTCTCTCTCTCTCTGCCCCTCCCCTGACTTAAGATTTTTCTACATATAATTCTTATTTAAATTTTAACCTTTGGCAGGGTGTTTGGGAGTCAATCGTGCAATCTTTTGAGAAAGATCATATTTACCTTGGTGAGGCTGCTCAGCTAGTGGTCCAGAATGTTAATTATGAAATGTGAGTGCTCTCGTGATTGTCTACTTGGTTAATGCTAAATAATAATATTTGCTTGATGTTAGTGCAGCTTATATTGTTGATCAATTGTATTTCATATTTGAAGACCATATCAGAAAAATCAGGTCCAAAGGACTTAACAGCAACTGGCTGAACTAGAGCGCAAGGAAGCTGATATGAAAAGAAATGCAGCTCTTTCAGCAGCTAAATTTGCAGAGGCTTGTCAAGAGCCAGGATTGCAAGTATGATCCTGCATCGCATGCCACTCTACTGATGATGTATATTCCTTCAAGAACGAACAAATTAAGTGTCAACAAATTAAAGAAGAAAGGGAACACGCTGAAAAGTTCATGAAACACCAGGTGTTTGTCTAATATCATGTGTTTCCTTCTCATTTTTCCTTTATGTTCAAATCATCTAAAAAAAATTCTAATTACTTGTATAACACTGTTACTTCTTTTGATTAAAATTAGAACAAACGCGGAGGAAGAGTGAAACTACACTCTATATTGCTGCCCCTTTCCGAATTTGATCATGTTGAGAAGGGTGATGCTTTGTTTGGTAAGTAGCCATTTCTTTTACACGTTGTACGGTAATGTCTGTTACATATTCACAAAATGCTTGTGCATTCGTGTGTTTGTGTGTATCATTTAAGCCTTAAAATGTTCATGTCCAAATTACTCTCTCTCTCTCTCTCTCTCTTCTCGGTTTGTTCATGTCGACAAATTGTCCTTTCGTTTGACTGCATTTGTACATGCTATTAGTTTGGCTGTAGTTTCTCTCTAGCTCGAAACTGGTGTTTGATTTGGATGTCTCTAGCTCGAAGCATTCTCTAGCGGTTCGTGTTTTTGTTTTTATTTTTTGTTTTTATTACATTAGATGCCTGATTCCTTGTGGCAGTTAGTGGGACATAGGTCCTCACAGCATGGGAAGCAACTCTCTTCTTCCCTCCCGGTGCAACAAATACACCAAGGTTTACTCGGTGACAGGCATAAAGCACATTCCACTTCAGGCACTTTCTCAAAACCAATTTTACCTCCTGGGAATTCTTCAAATGTTTCCTTGAGTGATATTCCTAATCCTCAGAAGGTATTACATTGTATTTTATTTTTTATGAATAAGTACGGAACTGTATCAGATGGACACCAAGGGGGTGTCACGCCTGTACAGCAAAAGAAAAAAAAATTAATTAGACACAAGAACCCCAAAACTAAATCCTTTCCCTAAAATGTAACTCTTACAATATCTACCAAAAAATAAAAAGTCTTCTCCAAAAATGAATAAATCGGATTGAAGTAAGCTTTATAGACGTCTGTACATCCTTAGAAGGCATTGTATGTATTGTTTTCAATAAAATTACTCTTTTATTGGTTTTATTTATTTATTTTAATTTACACATCTAAGATGTTCTTTGCCTCCAATTGTCTCTCGGTCTTTACAAATGATCTCATCACAGAATGCAACTGGCGTTCCAGCAGCTGTATTATCTTCTTCTTCTGGGTTTCTACATTCTTCCAGGGCAATTACTTCGAGTAAGTTATTTTATCATGCTTGCCATTTTCGATATTAAATCCTCATTTCACCATGAAATCCCTTAACTTTTCCTTTCTAGTGTTGATTTCTTGAGCATCCCATCTATGTAGGCATGCAACATTTATCTACTACAGGGTTTGGTTCTGCTTTGAACATTGAAACACTTGTTGCAGCAGCTGAGAGAAGAGATACTTCCATAGAGGTATTTTTTGGTCTATTACTAAAGGTGCATCACCTTCCATAATCTGCATAATGCTTGGTAAACATGAAATTGTGACTGTCTTGGTCAATGTAGATGCCAGGGCAAGACTTACTGATTTGCTGATGGGCTTGTGAAAATAATTTGCTGTTGTTAAAATCCTTGGGATTTGATAGCCTAATTTCTATAACACAACAAAATTTTTGTAGGTTCTCTTTAAGGTGAGGATTCTGGCATATGAACTTTTGTTTGTTAATGCACAAAATTGGGATTCCAATTAAGAAAGGGAATATAGAGCTCAATTACAGTTGCCAACAATAGGCTTAAAGTTTATATTGATGGGCTTTAGTCTTTTTTGGAAAAATAATAAATAAAGAAATGTAATAAATCCCTTAAACAGAGCTTTCTGTTAAAACCTAAATTGTTTTTAAAGCTTCTTTTCAATTCTGGACAAAAACAAAAATTTTAGCCCTAGTTTTTGTTTAAATACCATTGAAGGAGTAAAGTTATAACTTAAATCATAGATTTGTGTCAGGAGCAAAACTCTAACCACCTCTACCAAAAAAATTAAACAATTAAAAATAAATAAATGCAATCAAGTGATTAAGAAAATTAAGTTTACAAATTCTTCAATTTATGTTTATTTTGGTGAATCTGATTGTAATTTATGTTCTGATGCAGGTATGTAGACCAATGAAGACTAATAGTGAACTCTCTCATCAATTTGAATTTAACTCATCCAAACTCGAAATTTATGTTACAGGCCGGAATAGATTTTTGAAATGCAATTTAGTAAAGTTCAATAGTCTCTTACTTTGGTGATATCTTGAGTTGGGGATAATTTTCTTGGTAGTAATTTGCCGTCTCTTGTATAGTTGGATCAATCATTAAATTGTGAATATGTTAGTAATTTATCATTTCTTCTTTCTCGGTTAATGTCTTTGTTAAAACATGATTTGTGAATATGTTATTTTGTGATTAATGGTGATTGGATATTAAATTGAATGGGAAAGTGAACTAATGTTGTATTTGATATTTGAATGAGAGTTATTATTTCATAATAGTGTTATTTTTCTGTTTTTTTAGTTCAATCATATAAAATTAGTATAATTTTTTTTATTAAAAAAAGAGGCTATCATGGCGTTTCTAAAAACGTCGCTAAATATTATTTCAACGGTTAGATTTTTCAAAAAAGAGTACGACGGCGTTTTAAAAAGGTCGCTAAATAGCATGGTGATGTCATGGTGGAACTTTCAGCGGCGTTTTATAAAACGCCGCCTATAATAATATAGCGACATTTCTAAAGCGTCACAAAGTTATAGCGACGGCCACATCTTCGGCGCTTGGTGAAAAACGCCACAAAAGGTTTAGATGGCGTTTTAGAACTTATAGCGGCGTTTTTTAACGCCGCCAAAACCCACATTTCCAGCAGTGGTCTGGTCATGATGCATGAAAGCATAAACCCTAAAACCCATCAAACAAAGTAAGCTAACAAAAAAATTTGTAATTTGAACAACACAAACATTGATCAATCGACACACAATCAAATCACCAAAAACAAGAACAAAGAAAGATAAAAGGAATCTCAGTGAAAGATCGTTCATAGAAAAATCAAATCACTCAAACATCGATTAAATTACATTTATTTTTTTAAAAAAAATAAACACGTAGCACGATTTTAATAATAAAACTTTTATTTTTTTTAACAATTAAATTCTTCTCGTATTTGTATTGGATTGCAATTATCCAATTTAATATAAATTCTTCACATTTGTTGTTAATCTTGTTTTATAATAAAATTGCAGCTGATAGATCGTGGAGTGAGCTCTTCATTGGTAGAGAAGGTGAAATTGGAGATTTAAGATTTCTTCAATTTGCCAATGGAAGAGAAGGACAAGTTTTGGCAACAACCAGAGGATATAGAAGGATTTGGACAAGCCTTTGTTAGGTTTGAGGGACAGAAGCTTGATTGGGGTGACCTCTTTTACATGGTCACCCTTTCAACTCACTTGAGAAAACCTCATTTATTTCCAAAACTTCCGCTTCCCTTAAGGTCACTCTGTCTCTTTTTCTCTCTGACTCACTCTCTCATACTCGAGTAATAGGTTGTTTGGGATGACTTAAATAAGTGCACTTTTTGTCTTTTTACGAAAAAATGTGCAGAAAAGTAGAGAGGTGATGTGATAGAAAAAAGATAAAAAGATGGATTATTTTGGTGTTGCCAAACTTGGCCTAATTATCATATGTTTTGAGATTTTTATGGTCGCAGTGTACTCAATTAATAGCAAGGACCTTAATGTTGTTTTTAGTTGAAAGATTTGAAAAGAAATTTAAGAAATTTAGAGATGGAATGGAAAAGGTAGGTGACATGTGAATAAAATATATCTAAATTTCATCTAGTTTCACACACCATTTTTCTTTCCCTTTCGAAATCTCCCAACTCCCCTCAACTAAACACATCATAAGAATTATATAGCCCTACAAACACGAAAATGATAAAAAATAATAATAATAATAATAAGAAAATGCCATTGGTTGGGCACACACTACGTAAGCTTCCTAACTCATATAGCCTTCATTTGACATGTCAAAAAGCCTGACTTTTTAATTATTTTAGCAACAAAAAGATAAAATAAGTTAAAAAATCAATAAGACAAAACCCTCATTTGACACAAAATTTATAGACTAAAAAGCCAATAAGATAAAATGTCACATCCAAATCATAATAATTTTATTTTTTCTCTTACAAAAATCAAATAGCCAAAAAGCCTATTCCAAACAATAGCTCCAGGCTAAAATAGCCAAAAAATCAACCCACATCCCAAACAAAGTCAAAATGTCATATTTAAACAATAATCGTTTCATTTTTTTCTCTCACAAAAGTCAAAAAAACTAAAAAATCTATCCCAAACGAGACTTTTTAGCCCCAGGTTAAAATAGTCAAAAAACCAAAAAATCAACCCACATCCCAAACGAACCCATAATAATTTTGCTCTCAAAGGGATCTCTCTAGCTAAAAATACTTTATCTAAAAAAGTAGTAAGAATCTCCATCAAGAAAAACAACATATATGTGTTTTAGAAACTATATGTGCTGTAAAAACGTTTTATATCGTCATGAGCAAAATCACTAAAAGATAATCTCAAAAAGTCTAAAAAAAAAGACTTTTAGCAATAAAATTTAAAAATGTTGCTAATACATACACGGCAAAATAATTTGGTTCCAAAAATATTATTTTTTGAAACAAAAAATTTGGTCTTAAAAAGATAATAACTCATCACTAAATATCATATTTTGTTGTTAAAAATATAATAATGACACTTTTGGCAACAAAAATATTTCGTCCCTAAATGCTAGGGATCATGAAAAAAAAAATATCATGAAGATGATCATGAAAGATTCTTCACATTTGAATTACACATATAATGAAACATCATACTCTAATTTAAGGATGAGAAATCTTCATGATACATTTCATGATATTTTTTTCATGATCTCTAATATTATTTCTAAATTTTTATCTTTAAAATTTTAATATATTGTAGTGTCATCTACTCAAGACGGATCAAAAAGCAAAAATATTTGACCTAGTTTTGAATTTTTTTTACTAAAGATGAAAATAAATAAAACTAAATAAGCCAAAAAAAATTCTTTTTATTTTCTTCTTCTTTTTTTTTTTTAAAAAAAAAAAAATTGTCTCATATGGATTAAAAAAGATCATTAGTAAACACTTGTCTCATACCATGCAGAGATTCCATAGAAGCATATTCAGCAGAACTTAAAGCCTTGCCATGAAATTACTTGAGTTTGAGGAAGGGATGCAATCCATGGAACACTCCAATGCACAAAACAAATTTAAGCATAAATTTGATCTTTGAGTAAAAGTTGTTTTTGATATGAAACTCTCCAATGCACAAAACAGATTTAAGCATAAATTTGAGTTCAAGCTCCAGTAATGAAATAGTTGTAAATTTTGAAAATTTGAGTAAATATTTGAGTCTCCCTTGATTTGGGTTTTTTTTTAAAAAATTAAAAATATACATATAAAAAAATAAAAATAAATAAATAAATAAAAAAGAAGAGGGTATGCCAATAGGATCTATTGATTATATGATCTGTCTACTTGCTCATGGAGCTGTTATTGGAGCTTGGTTTGGGGCTTGGCCAATGCCACTTGATTGGGAAAAGCCATGGCAGGTATTGTTTTAACATTAAACATGAAGGCAGTTTGTTAGTTTCTTATTATTTGATTTGTATGCAGTTTATGTATTTTTTAATCATAGGATTCCTTATAAATTATTTTTATTGAGAATGATGGTTGATTCATGAGGGTTGATAGCCTGATACAACTTTGGTTTCTGCAAGCATCTCCTAATTTTATGTCTCATTGATATCAGTTTAGGTACACTATTTTCATTGGATCTATTTATTTCTGTATTAAGAAGCCATTACATGCAATTGTAAAAGCTTGATCAACTTAACATAATGTGGGTAAATTTAGCTCATGTGCACTTGATGAAGCTCAAACATACATTTCTTTCTGCCAATCGTTAAAAAGACAATCTAGTTGAAATAAAGAATCAAATGCAATATTCTCTTTGTTATTCAATTTGTGTAAATTAAACATGATAAATAGATTCATGATTTATTAAATTAAATAATAGAACATCAAATAAATCCATATTACATTCTAGAGCATAATACACAAATACATATCACATAATATATTCAAAGACGAGAAATCAATTCTGTATGATACCAGAGTGTCCTTAAAACAAATTAGCCGCCTTACCGTGGGTGCTGGAGGAACGTCGACTTCTATCTTCCATGATAAGATGGCTTAGACCGGCTAACGCAGAAACACCTTATGTTAGCTTTGGCGAACCGACAATGGCAGCACTCTCTCATACGAGAAGAATATATGAACAAGCAAATTGACTAGTATATTCTGGAAGCAAAAAATCTATACTAACACCAAGGGAGATAGGTCTCCTTTTATACACCATAGTAGAGAGAGGATGAGCCTCCAACCATGAAGGCTAGCAACCAATGCTCATGTAAGCTAGCAACCAATGCTCATGAAGGCTGGCAACCAATGGCCATTACTCCTGCAAAACTGATGGAGTAATGGACCAAAACTGATGGGACAATAATATATATGAGACATATATTCTGTACACACAAGGGCATATATCTGTAGTAGACTTGGCCAAAAAGATTAGGTTGGTGGACCACCAATCCTAACCCATTCCAGCAAGCCCTCAAGCCCTAAGCCCAAGTCCCAATTCCCAAGATCCAAGATCCACGAACCACAGACCCATCACGTGTGGCAATTTTGCCATAACCAACTTGGACCATAATCTTGGCCCAAGTCCATTCTTGAAGCATCCATAACTCCATTCCTTCAGAAAATTTGGATGCCCCAAAGAGCTCATACCCTTATCAAAATCTTGAGGTTTAAATACCCATCAAAGCTTTCCTCTACAATCAATGTGGGATTTGTAGTTATACACAATTCCCAATACCTTATTCATGAGGCCATATTTATGAGACAATTTCTCATTCAATTCTTAATGATTTTTTGTCATTCTTTTTGTGGTGTAAAGACGTTGTTACAAAGAATCTAAACCCATTTAATCCAACTTCAACCAATGGTTGAGACCTACTTTAATTTTACATTAAAGTTTACCAAAAAACCATTTTTTCCCAACACTCTTGCTATATAATAACATCATTAGCCTCATTTTTGGTTTATGCTTTTTGTTAAATATTGCTCAAGAAGCTATTTGGTTATCTTCATTTCCTTGGCTGAGCCTAGCATTGGGTTATTACCCTTCTATTTTGATTCATGTACCAATTGTATTTTGTTAATAGGAATGGCCTACTTCCGTGAGTTATAGAGCTATAGCCGGGTACTTGGTTGGAATGGTTGCATCTTTTTGTTTTATACTACCACGCATTGAGCAGCAGCATGTCAAAGCAAAATAGTTAGCTAAATATATTTTCAAGATTCTGTTACTTTGGATTTGAAAATTTGTTCCTTTTCTTCTTTTTTTTTTTTTTTCTTTTTTTTTACTAGGCTTCCGAGATTTATCCACTTGACCTACAGTTGCGTGGATTTTTGTCGAGCATTTTGGTTTTGATGTTAATCTTAGTTTCAGAATTTAATCTTTTGTTAACTTTCATTGTACTTTAATATCGATTAATTTTCCAAAGTCGACTTCTTGATGTAGCAAATCAGTCGAAGAAGACCCTCTACTGATTCCTCTTCTTAGTAAGTTATCTTTTGAGATCTATATTCGATTTCCTTTGTGGCTTTCTATACAACAACATTAAGTAATTTACACATTTAGCTTGTGATTGACAAAATATACACATTGCATTAGGCATTCCCTCTTAGCATTCCAATATGTTGCAAGTAAGATACAGTTTTCAGTCTTCATTTCCAAGCTAGCCATCCCATAAACTAACTTTTGCTTTTGAATCATGATTTTGGGTAAGCAATTAGAAAGGAAAACAATTATGTCTTCAGTGCTTATTGTTATCATGTCCTACAAGCTTGGTCTAAGCTCTTAGTTCTATGTAGGTCCTGCAAGCTTGTGTCGATTTGAAAGCTTGGGAACTCTCTGCGAGATTTTGAATGCCATTCAATGAAGCCCTTGAGAAGAAGATGCAATGAGCTGTTCTATTCTGTAGGTAGATACAATGGCAATTTACAATCTGTTCATTGAATAGTTGAATGCTACAAATAATGCTTATAGCACTAGCCTTATAAATTGGAAATGATACTTTTGAAATCAATCAGTTTATGATATAGAATCCATATATTATGTACTAATGAATCAGAGCATGGATTATGATTTACCTTATTTTGTTTGTGAAAATGCATTAGGAATTCCATATTAATCAAACAAGTTATGGTCAAACTCTCCTATGAGCTATTAGGTCCTGAAGTGAACTCTTTGAATATGCTCAAACTCTCATATGAGCTATCAGCCACATTTCTGACCTGCCATGGAAGAATGTGGCCCCTCCAAAGGTGCAACTTCTATGCAGGGGTTTGCAGGGTACTTGGGTTACAGCTGGTGTTTTTCTATTTTGGCTGATGCATTATTGTTATACTTTTGATTATTTAATTTTTTACTGAAAATGTCAAAGTCAAATTGCTTTCTTTTGGATGTTTGAGATGATATATTAGAATAATCGCTGAAAATAAATTAATAGATGTGACTGAATGTTGTTCTGGTATTTGGTACTCTGATATTTGTTTGTTTTCTGAGAAATAGGAGGAAAAATATAGAAAATATCATTTGAATCTTATGTTGTGTGTTGTTGCAATCAATATAGTTTCTTGTTTTGCTGATCAAAAAAAAAAATTGTAATTTTTTTTTCAGAGAAACAATTTTATTATTGATGCAAAAGTTATATATGAGTAATGTTACAAAATCAAAAAGAAAAAATATATATATATATATATATATATTATCAAATTTTTAGAGACCAATTTTAGTCGTCTCAAAAAAAATTATAACTTTTAGAGACCTCTATTAGTCATCTCAAAAACTAAAACTTTTACAGACCACTTCTAATTGTCTCAAATTATTATTATTTTTTTTTGCCGTAGTTTGTAATAGACATTTAAAGACAAATTTGTGATGTTTGTGATGATAGATTAGAATAATTGCTGATAATAAATCAGTGGATGTAAGTGAAAGTTGTTATAGTATTTGGTTCTTTGATATTTGTTTGCTTGCTGAGAAATAGGAGGAAAAATAAATAAAATATCATTTGAATCTTACGTTGTGTGTTGTTGCAATCAGTATAGGCTTTTATTTTGCTGATCAAAAAAAAAATTTGTAATTTTTTTTTTCAGAGAAACAATTTTATTATTGATGCAAAAGTTATATATGAGTAATGTTACAAAATCAAAAAGAAAAATATATATATATATATATATATATTATCAAATTTTTAGACACCAATTTTAGTTGTCTCAAAAAAAAAAAAATTATAACTTTTAGAGACCTCTATTAGTTGTCTCGAAAACTAAAACTTTTACAGACTGCCTTTTTTTGCCTAGACATTTAAAGACAAATTTTGGTTGTCTCAAAATCAAAACTTTTTGCAACCACATATTTTTGTCTCTAAAAGTCTGTTTGTAGTAACAAATGCAAAATTTTGTCTTTAAAAGTCAATTTTCTACTTTTTCGGACAGACCATTGGGGGCAAACCTTGCGACGAACAAAATTAGTTGGCTAAAGCTGGTGTGTTGCTTATTGGCTGCTACTGCAGCCTGCAGGTAAGAGTGGTATGGCTTGGGAGGCCTGCTGATGTTTGATGTTGTTATGAGATTGTTTGTTGTTGTATGCTACTGTCTTGACCTACTATATGCTGCTAATGTATACTGTGGTTCAGAGGCTTATTGTTGTTTGGCCTGCCTTTTGGCTTGCCTTTTGTTTTGTTGTACTGGTGTTTTGTTTTTTGGATTTTGGTTGCTCTTGATTGGCTTCTCACCAATCTTATGTTGGGTCAAGTGCTTGCATTGGATTGTGTTTCATTCGTGGTGCCAAAGAATTGTGGAGGTTAGCTATGATACTTAGTGCATTTTCCTATTTTGTTGATGTATTGTTGCTTATACTTTGTTTTATCATCAATAAATATTTTTTTGCTAATAAAAAAAAATAATTTAACAAATATTACACTTTTAGGACAGAATAAATTTGTCCCTAAAAAGTTGATTTCTTGTAGTGCCATGAGGATGAACTATTATCCACCATGCCCACAAATGGAGCTTGTGATCGGACTGACCCCTCATTCGGACCCGGTCAGACTCACCATCCTTCTTCAGATCAATGAAATGGAGGGTTGCAGATCAAGAAAGATGGAATGTGGATTCCTATTAAACCTCTTCCAAATGCTTTCATTGTTAACATTGGAGACATCTTAGAGGTAATCACTATGTTTGGTCTAAAAAATTGAGTTCACTTTTCAAAAAATTGAGTTTTTTATTTTTTATATTTTTAGTGAATTTTTTTTAATATTTTACACAAATTTTTATTTTTTAGATAAATATAATCTAAATACGCTTAAAAAGTATAATATTTGTGAAAAAAAAATTAAAAATTCACCAAATACAAAAAATATTAAAATTCGATACATTTTCATATTTTGTTATATTCAACAATTTTTTTACTTTTTAAGTATAGTAAGATTAAGTGAATCTAAAAAAATTTTAAAAACAAATTTTGATTAAAATATTTTCAAAAATCATTAAAAATATAAAAATACGAATTAAAAATTCAAAAAATTGTTTTTCAAATCTGAAAACCAAACATGGTGAATATTGTTTTCCAACTATGCTTTATAAAAACGGTTAATTTCTCATTTATCTCTAAATTATCTATTTCTTCATTTTAGTCTTTAGTTTCATATTTGAGTTCAGATTGTCTAATTGGATGTGCATGTTCCAATCAGTAGAGCCGAACCTAATAGGCAAAAAGATAATTTCTATAATTTAGACAACTCAAATTGGACAACTCTGTGGTACACATTCCTTCAAAAGTTTATACCATATGTATCTGTTATGTAATTTTGTAGTAAACGTTAAGTAATTTTTTAGTAAAATTACAACAATTTATTATTAAAAAATGAAGTTATGCATTTTCTGGTATTAATACACATTATCTGGTATTATTACACATTTTGTGTGATTATGTAACATATTTTTTATCCAAATATTTTCTAACCAAAAAATATCTAACATTACCACAAAAATACGTAATTTCATTTCTGCATCCTGAATTATTGTAACTCTACAAATATATATATATATATATATATTTACCACAAAATATGTAAAAAAAATGCATATATTTAGTACACATCTTTTAAAAAGTGTGTACCATATAAATCATATTACCTTTTGATGTTCATATATTAGATGTTGAATGGGGTTTGATCATTGATTAATTTCTGTGAATCTATTTGATTCTCTGATTTAAATTGATATCTACTTTTTGCCTCTTGAACTTTGTGGATTAAAACAAATTGGGTTGATTTACTAGTATTACAATTTCTAGTACTTTCTACTATTGATTCTCTGATTTCAAAAATTGATATCCTTTTTTCTGTCTGTGATCTGTTTGGAATTAAACCCCCCTCCCCCCCCCCCTAAAAAAAAAGGAGGGTTTTTTTATTAGAACTTCTGTCACTTTCTATTAATTTTATTTTTATTTTTTAAATGTTCATTGATGATATATTGAATCGGATTTGATTCAATTCTGTGAATCTTTCAATTGATAAAGCTTGGTTAACTCTTTTGGTTTTGATTTATGTTGTTTCAATTTGGGTGGTTGAAAAAGAAAAAAAAAAAAAAAAGGAGTTTTCTTTGCCTAGTTGAGAAGATTGGTTGGTTGTGATAGACATATTTTGTTCTTGACTTGTTCTTGATGACAAAGACAAGAGGAAGGCCTTGAAGATGGTCACTACCCATGCTGGTAACAAATCTGGTGTTTCAAATTTACCCAATTGGACTCTTCTAATAAATTTACCCAAGATGGTCACAATTGAATTATATTAAAAATTTGTAAAATTTTAAATCGCTAAATCGATTTGTATTCATCCGTCAATCCGCTCAATCCGCATCCGCATCCGTGGCCTCAATTGATCCGCGTTGACCCCTATTACCAACCATCCATATTCTTCATCACTCGCATAAATCTGGACATTAATGATTAATTATTATTCTTTTGGGATTAAAATTTTATCTCAAAAAATAAATCTTTTTGAAACCAAATTATTTTATCCTGTTTATTTATTAGCAATATTTTCAAAATTTTGCAGCTAAAAACTTGTTTGTTACTTTTCAGAACAATATTTTAGCAATAATTCTTGTAACAACAGGAATTGATTCCCAAATATTTTTTGCAAAAAAAAAGTTTAGTCTCTAAATCCCTTATACGTTGTAGTGGGTTATACTTATTAGATCAACCCTTTTTTGCTAAAATAAGAGAGCCTTATAAAATAAGCTTTTCAAATTATTAAAACATAACCCGTTATGTTATGGACACAGAGACCCAAATATAATGGTCACTGTTATTGTATTCGTAAAGATATGGGGGGCAAAAAAAATCAATTTGTATTAGTCAACAAGTGAATGTTAAATTCCCATCCAAATTAATACTCCAAACACGTGGTAAATAAATAAAAAAAATACTTGGTAAATATTATGTGGTATCTTTCTTTCCTCTCATTGATTGAGAAAGTGGGGACTATATTTATGTGTTAAGTAATGGAAAGACAACATGAGAGGTCATGGTATTTGTAATTAGTTGAAGGCATTATGTGACATGCCACATGGTACCCTATCTACACCCAAAAAATTTTCAATACTTTGACTAATGGATTCAACTGCCCAAATAATTAAGTTAAAAATGTTACTATTATCAACTTCTATATTTCTATTGAATCTTTTGTATCTTTGTTAAACTTATTTATTTTGATAATTTATTTAATTATATTTTAATTTATTTGAAAAAGAAAAATAGAATCCAAAATTTGTTTTCATGATTTATTTAATTATGTTTTAAATTCAAAATTTATTTTGATGATTTATTTAATTATGTTTTAATTTATTTGAAAGAGAAAAATAGAATCAAAATTTATTTTGTCCCATTATTTCTCACCTAAACCTTTATCCTAAATGTTGTTAGAATGTATTTAATATTTGATTAAATCAGGAGTTTAAATAACCCAAAACAGAGGTTCAAACAGCTCAGCACAACAGCAGTTCAAAAGGTTCAAAAGGTTCAAGTGAAAGATATTCAAATTTGTAATAATAGAGTAAAAGATATTCAAATTAGTAATGATGGAGTACAACGGCTATAAACGGCTATAAATTTAAATGACTACAACGACTATAAACGGCTATAAATTCAAATGAATATAACGGCTATAATTTTCATTATGTATACCAAAGCCTCTAATGTAAACAAGTTACAAAAACCTGAAAATATTCTTTGATCTATAATCACTCACATCTATTCTCAGAAATTATACACTAAGCCTTATAGCTTTAAGCCCATCTTTCCTCTGTGAGGTTTATAGAAAAACCACAACTTCATTTTTATATCTATCTTTGAGAGATAATTCTTGTAGCATTCTGTGAAAGCAAAAACACATTTTTTTTTAACCTTGTAAGAGTATAGTACACTCAGTGTTCTTGAATTAGAAAGTCAGTGTAAAATTTGTGGAGGATTGCTCTATCTGTAAAAAGGTTGCTAGCACCTTATGAAGTTAGAGTATAGTGGAAAATCTCAAGTGAAGCTTGAGAAGTGGAAGTAGGCCGAGTTGAAGTCGAACCACTATAAATTTGTTTGCCTCTCTCTCCCTTATCTCTTTTTATTTTATTTTATTTTAAATAACCATAACTATATTTCACATTTTTACTGTATAAAAATCATTAACTAACATAGTTGTTAAGATAATTGTTTTAATTATTTTTATTTCATTAATTATATTTATCTATTGTGCTAGTCATAATTTTTATTAGGATATTATTAATTGTAATTATAAAAACCTAATTCACCCCCCTCTTAGGTTATGTTTTGGGTAACAATTGGTATCAGAGCCTAGACTCTTGCTTTAGATTTAACTATCTAAGAGTTTCGATCCATGGCAACCTTAGCTAGCACTAGCACTACTGAAGGACAAGCCACCAATAGGCCACCGTTATTTGACGGAAAACAACTATAGTCATCGGAAAGATAAGATGACCTGTAGACACCCCATTTTTGACCGTCCTCAAGACTTGGACGTCACCGTTTGAACACTCGGTGATTATCCTTGTTTGTGTTCGTTTGGAGTTCCCGGAGGCCTCGGCTCGCGCGCCTTGTCTCAGGATCTCCGAACTTGACCTTTTAGTGTCTGGTTTTGCACCAAACACTTGCATCCTACCTTGGAAGGGCAGGGTGGGGCTTGTAGACCATCCCCACCCATCACCGGCAGTGGCTAGATGCCACCGGCTGGTTTTTGCTGCCACCGACAATATAGTTTGCCGGCCGGCACTCTTTGTTGCCGGTCAGCACTATTTTGTGCCGGTCGGCACTTTGTTTGGCCAAGATGGCATTTTTTGCCGGCCGATTGCTGTTCATCTGCTTTTGCAGATATTTTTAGACAGCTGTATAGCTTTTGCTCCCCTCCATACACGTGTATGGAGGGATCTCCCTCTTGCAAAGCTTGTCTTGTAAGCTTTACAAGAGGCATATAGAGAGAAGCTCTCTCTAAGGCAAAGAAGAGAGCCTTTAGACATTTTTGAGGAGAGAAGACAGAGGAGAGCTCTGGTTTTTCCTAGGGTTAGGGTTAGATACACTCACCTATCTCTCTTTTCCTTCCGCCTTTGGCTTGCGCCTTTCCAGGTTGAGCTTGGTCCGGTATGTGCCCTTACTTTTCATGTTAAAACACAGTTCTGTATGTGTATCGCGCCGATTCCACGTTGATATGTTGGTTGAGGGTTGCGGCACCTTTTCTGTGTTACACATGGCTTGTATGTATGCATGCCTTTCCTAAGCAAGATTTGGTTTGGCCTGCGTGTCATATTCATCCATTACATTGTAGTGTAATTTTTGCATCCGGCATTAGGATCGTAGTCCTTTCTCCAGCGGGTTGTTTCCCCACTTATGTCAATTCCACCCAATGCTTGTTCTTGCGTCTGTCTACAATACTCATAGTTCAGTTGACCGTTCTATGGTAGACAGACTTGTTACCTCCATCAATCTATTTGACATAGGTGTGGTTTCGAACCGTTCGTGATTGGATCACGATTCAAATGCTTTGCATGTAGCTTGCATTGTTTCAAATACATTGCATCTTCATTTGCATTGTTTATACATTGTTTTGTATATATTGCATGTCGTCTTGCATCCATTTTGCATTGTCATGCATGTTGCTAACAATATTGTACCTGTTAAGTTTGTTTTCTTTTTAGGCACGATATTGTATGTACGGTTCATTTGAAGCTGGTGCAACCAGACGAACCGCACAGGTATTGTATCTCCCGAGTGAGACGTATTGAGAATTCCATAATTCTCTTACATCATTTCTGCATTGTAGTGTAGTTTGGTTTGCTAGCTTAAAATTGTCGCATGTTTGCTTCATTACAGCTTTCTTTGCATGATCATAAGTATGCTCGGCTCCGTGCATTGTCTTGCATTTTGCCCCTGCCTTCGGGCGCATACCTTATTTTGTCTTGTATGATTGTCTAAGTCTTCGACCTTGTCAAAAATGGGTCGTCTCTGGGCTTTGACATTCACTCCCGTCATTGTTATGACTTTCGAGTTCTGTCAAAGAGGGGCAACTGTAGACACCCCATTTTTGACCGTCCTCAAGACTTGGACGTCACCGTTTGAACACTCGGTGATTATCCTTGTTTGTGTTCGTTTGGAGTTCCCGGAGGCCTCGGCTCGCGCGCCTTGTCTCAGGATCTCCGAACTTGACCTTTTAGTGTCTGGTTTTGCACCAAACACTTGCATCCTGCCTTGGAAGGGCAGGGTGGGGCTTGTAGACCATCCCCACCCATCACCGGCAGTGGCTAGATGCCACCGGCTGGTTTTTGCTGCCACCGGCAATATAGTTTGCCGGCCGGCACTCTTTGTTGCCGGTCAGCACTATTTTGTGCCGGTCGGCACTTTGTTTGGCCAAGATGGCATTTTTTGCCGGCCGATTGCTGTTCATCTGCTTTTGCAGATATTTTTAGACAGCTGTATAGCTTTTGCTCCCCTCCATACACGTGTATGGAGGGATCTCCCTCTTGCAAAGCTTGTCTTGTAAGCTTTACAAGAGGCATATAGAGAGAAGCTCTCTCTAAGGCAAAGAAGAGAGCCTTTAGACATTTTTGAGGAGAGAAGACAGAGGAGAGCTCTGGTTTTTCCTAGGGTTAGGGTTAGATACACTCACCTATCTCTCTTTTCCTCTCATTTTGTACACTAGGTGTTTTGTGTCTCACTATTGCACACAAACACCTAGTGTTTCACCTTCCTCTTGGAGCTGAGGTTCTAAAGAGTGTGTTTTGAAGTTTTTGTCTTGGATTCAAGCTCAAGGAGGCCATTGGAGCATCTTTGTTGAAGAGGACTACAAGGGTGAGAAACTAGTCCCTTTTTCCCCCTTTTTTGCATTGATTTTCTACTAGTCTTAGAGCTGTTTTTGTGATTATTGTATAACATAAAAAAGTTCTATTTTTAAGCCCTCTTTATTGTTTATTAAGAGTGTTTTGTTGTTTGAGGGGTGTTGACCACCCTTAGGCCTCAAAAGGCCTCATTTTGAGCCATTTTGTGCTAGCTCCGGGATTTTGGTGTTGAGGTCTCTTCACCACTGAAATCTTGAGGGATTTCAGTGGTGAAGATGATGCTTTGAAGTCCCAAGAAGGAGAGGGCCACCCCCTCTCCTTGTTGTCCTTGAAAAGGACCTATTTTGGCCTCTTAAGGAAGCCTATGCTTGAGTGTGTGTTGAGCATATTTGGTTTGTTTTTCATGCTTATATATCCATGATATAACATGATTTCAAGTTGGTTTTGGAACTCCATGCATGTTTAGCATAGTTGCCATGTAATGCCCTATTTGTGCCTTAACATGTTCTAGGTTGTTAGCCTTTGTTGGAGCATGTTTTAGGCTTGTATTTGTGAAGTTTATGTGCTTATTTTGACATGTTTTAGCTCTGTCCATAATCGTTTGGGTTGATCTTTGCATGCATTATATAGCTCCTTTGTATTTGGGCTTGTTGGCCTTGAGTATGTGCATGTGTAGCATGCCATCTTTGCATTGTTTTGGTGATTTGGAATCATCCTACATGCTATTTCAGTCCCATTTCCATGCTTGTTTGATTACCTTGCATGCCTCTTTAATGCTTTGAAAGCATGTGTTGCAATGCTCCATGTTTTGGTCATGGTGTATGCCTTTGTATTTGGGCCACTTAGATGCCATCTAAGGAGTCCTTTGGCCTTGTTTTAACATGCTAAAAATCTGTTTTTAGTTGTTTAATGCACGCCATGTTTGGTCATGATAAGTGTAGTTCAATGCCTTATTGATTTGCCTTGAACACTTGGACTATTTGTTGCATGCTTGACTTGATTTATAACTTGATTTGGTATCATTTTATAACATGATTTTAGGGCTCATGTTGCATGCTAATTTGTCCATATTTCCTTCTTTCAAGTGTGCTTGAATGCTGTCTGATTTATGCTTAAGTGTTGGTCCTTATGTGCATGTGTGTGTGCATGCCATTTAGCCCTCACCTTTTAGCACAATGGCTACTGTTTTAGGCCTATTTTAGAGCTGCCTAATTCATGTATAAGTCCATCTTGCCATCCATTTGCATTGCCCTATGTATGCTTGCATGATTGCATAAGTGCCTTGCCATGTCATGTCGCATTCCTAGCTTGTATGCCTAGGTTGCATTGCATCTTGCATGCATGCCTTGTCCCTTGACTTGGGTGATAGGGATTGGGAGTTTTGTTTGATTGGTTTGCATTGCATTTGAAACCAAAGTTGCATACTTGGTTCTTTGGGCCATCATGCATGGAAATGCGTGATTGGTGGTCCAAGAACCGAGGCACATGTCCCTTTGAGTCATTACAATGATAAGAGACATGGTTGGTGCATACATGCCTTGAAATATGCTGCCATGCCTTGTTTTGCCCTCTGTTGCTGTGAGTTGCAGGTTCTGCAGGAATACTCTGCCGACCGGCAGTGTAATGCGCCGACCGGCACTATTTTCTCTGCCGACAGCTTCAACTTTGTGCCGATGGCCATACAACACTGCCGGTGGAAATTTCATCTAGCCGGTGATGATCCCCTCTGTCCAAGGATGTAGTCCTGAGGTTTTGACAACCTCCAGAGGAGGAAAGGGAGGAAAACAGAGGCAGCTTGCGCATGGCGGCGCGCTTCTCGAGACGTTTTACTGTTTTCCTAAATTAGTTAATTTGTTAATTAATTAATTTGTAATATTTAATTAGCTTGCGTAGTTAATTAATTTGTAATATTTATTCGGTCCCTCCGAGCGAGGGCAAATCTGTAATAAGTGTGTGTGGGTGGTGTGTATGTCTTCCAACCTCACTTCTTTCTTCCCTTTTACTTACCCGCTTTAATGGTTAGTATTAGGGCACGTTTAATTTAGCATACCTTATGCTATGCATGTGTGCATCCATGCATTTGTATTACATGCATTAGGCTCGGTACATCACGCTAACTGCATCAGTACTTCAATTCCGAACTGAATATGTGTTAATTGTGCATTTTCACATGACATGTCTAGGATTAACCGAGCCTATCTTAGCGACATTTTGTATGCGATGCATTAGGCACTTCACATGGACTTGGATCATGCATGTTTGCTAACAAGTTCTTTGTTTTGGCACGGAGTACTATGTAAGTATTTCCGCTTTAGCATATCGCATGAGTGTGAATGTTACCATGACAGCATGCTTAACATGTGGCTAGATGCTTATGTGTTAAACTGTTTTGAATGCCTGTGGGTGAAGGCCGGATTGTTTGAGTTGGAAAAACTCGTTGAAATCCGTATTTTAGCCTACTTGCGAGTAGCAAATTCCAAAGCATTTTCAAACCAAACGGATATGCAATGTTTATTTCCAAATTAGGCAATCTAGTCTATACTTGTTTGCTGTGCGCATAACATAGTAATTCTAGGCTAATAAATGGAATAAGAACACGTAAAGTTTTCAAAAACGGATATCACGGTTAGTAGAGGCCGGTCTTCGGACCGGGCGAAAGGGGGTGCTCATAGCTGACCTTCCCCGATCGTACCCAAGCTCCCGAGTCGAGACAACTCCGGTGATGACGGACACGTGGCCTTCGGCACCGAGTCAGGGTTTCCTAAATTCTCCCATTTAAAAAATATTTAGGTGGCGACTCTGTATCTGGCAAAGTAGTCCATGTTTGGCACTACTTTTTCAAAAATCTGTTTCTCAAAACGATTTGCCAGATTTGGACTCTTTGGTTCAGATTAAGAACCGTGACACAAATCGAGTCCGAACTGTAGCACGAGGCCCCCTCCGCGGGCGCTGCTACAATTTCTGGCGACTCTGTTGGGGAGATTTAGAGAGTTTGACTCGAACTCGTGATATCCTGTTTTGATCTCATTTATGTGTTTCTTTGCATTGCATGTGCATTGGTGCGCCTAGGAACACAGTGTTTGCCATCTGCCATTCCTGAACGGTTTGCCGGAGGCTTGTCTTGTCAAGGCATGTCCATAAGGCTGACCGGCTATGGGCTCTGACAGTATGGGAACGCAAACCTCGGTTTTACCGGGGCACCCCTTTTCGACCATTCCACCTAGTGCATATTCGGATCCATAGTGACTATTCCAAGCTAGGACAGGTTACTTACCCGATGCTAAGTTGTTTGAAACCGCTGTGTGCGTAGTGAAACCCTAGCTCCTGACAAAATAGGACAGGGAAACCCTACCCCAACATAGGGGTGTTTTGTTCTCTTTTACTTGCTATGTGCTTTTAGAGTGTTGCTCTACAGGAACGCACATGTCAGTTTGCAAGTTTGAGTATCAAACCTGGGGACACCAGTATCAGTATCAGTTGTGAGAATCAGTTATCCGCGGGTATTGGTTCAGCTTTCGAGAACAGTGACTTCTGGGAACAGTGATCAGCAGTAGGGTACAGTTGTTTGGCTACACCCGTGATTGATCAGTTTGGGCTGAAATGCTGTCTGTTTTTCTTTCAGTTCAGAGAGTTGCAGAGTTGATACAGAATAACCAGTGTCTCCCCCTTGCTGAGGCAGGATTTATGGCGGCGCCAAGTTCAGAAGAAATTGTGGTTATGACGGCTGTATCGGAGCAGGGAACCACTCCGCAAAGTGAGGCCAGCATCAGTATGTCATATCCGCCCAGGATGCCCGTTGTGCACCCGGTCTGGACTCCCCAGTTATACCAGGTTCGTGAGCCCACCACCTTCGAATTGATGGGGATGATAGGCGATCTCCAAAGGTCTGTGGCAGACCTCGCCTATGGAATGTCGGCTTCACCGCCAGCGGCACCGTATGCCGGGAATTTTGTACCACAGGAGCCCCCGCTACTGGGGCGGATTGTGATAGAGCTCAGCCAGCCAGAGGTGGCTTCCGGCTATAGCCACGACATGCCAGCACCAACCCAGGCCCTCGATCAGGCTGAGGCCAAAGGAAAGGACAAGGCAAAGATAGACGCCGACCCCATTGAGCAACTGCTGTGGGCAGTCGAGGCTTTGAAGGCCAGAGGGATGAACAAGCAACAAACATCTGCAATAGTGACCAAAGCTGTAGATGATGCTTTCCCCGCTCCGATCAAAGGCAGCTCAAGCCAGACAGAAAACCGGGATGGGCCCCGTCATGCCCAGACAATTCCAGTAGCTCCCACCCCTGCACCGGGGAAGGTTCAAAAAGCCAAGGCAGCGCCAGCTGATCCTTTCGCCAGCGCATCTGGCAAGAATCCTCAAACTGCAAAGTACCTGCCCCGAGGGCGCAGGGTCTTTCACGACCTCCACATGCCTTTGTCTAGGGCATTGCTGATATTGGCGAAGAATGGGCATCTTAAGCCTTTGGAGTCCCGGCCACTCCCGAAGAATCTCCCCGCCACTCATGATGCTACCTTGTACTGCGCGTACCATCAGCAGTCCGGTCACAGTACCGATGGATGTTCCCGCCTTCGTCATGAAGTGCAGGATTTGATTGATAACAAGGTTATCCTACCACCCACCTCAGGCAAGCCCGTCACCACTCAGTTGTTGGATTTTGAGGGCTCAGATACTGCGAGTATGTAAAGTGAACCGCCTGCGGGCAACATTTGGTGTAGTTTGGATGTAGCGTCTGGCACGCATTTTTGAGCATCGGTGAAACCGAGTTTTGTAAATCCTGGCTTGGATGTCGAGTCAGTCTTTTGTTTTGAGTCTGTCTCTTTGTCTTGAGTCAGTCTTTTTTGCTTAAGGGTCTGTCTGATTGTATCGAGTCAGTCCCCGTTGTATATAATACCAGGTGATTCTGGGGTTGTTGCCTCGAACACCATTTTGTTTTGTAATTATTATCTGTTTTTGTCTTGAGTCTGTTTCTGCCGAGGGGCCAGTTGCACCAACGGAGCCGATTGAAACAGCTGTTGCTATCTCAACTTCATGCTTGCTTTCAGCATAAGGACCAGAGAATTTGATCGGGCTGACAGTACATCTCGCCTGCTCTCCTGTGTGCCAAACTCATTGCATTAACCTAAATTTTTCAAAAAACAAACTTTTGAACACTGCGGTGATGAAAACGAAGAGGAAGGAATTCCTCGGGTTTTGCAAAATTTTGATCATTTTGAGAGAAAGAGAGGCGTGCTAAGCCTTTTTATGAATGAAATCATGCTTGTCGGCTTGAGTACTGAGAAGGACCCTGGCCTGATCCAGATTGGTTCCACACTATCTTCGGCGCGAGCGATTCGTCGCTTCGTTAAAAACTTTCAAAAACAAATGTTTTACGCGGCCCTGCGAAGACCTGTGTGGAATCACTCTTGAGATTGCGCAGCCTAGGATCGCTCTCAGTCTCAAGATTCAACCTATTTGTTTTCCGAGTTTGAACCCGTTCAGAATGTTCAGAAAGTTCAACGGACAAACGCCATGGAGGCCCGTGTGGCCAGTTTCGAAACAGCCCTCGAGCAGGAGGCACCAAAGCTGAATCAGAAGGAGTAGATCTCGTCGAAAGAAGCTCGTAGAGCAACCGGGATGGATTCTCCGCGAATCAGTGCAACAGCCGTTCTCCTAGATACAGAGAGGCTTCAATTTCAAAAAAACCATTTGGCATGGACTTGCTACACTTTTACCCTTTGAGAGGCTCGATGGGCCGAAAACCCGGAAGGGCGGCCCAGGCAAAAGTTAGAGCAAGAGAAAAATACAACAAAAAAAGAGAAAAATACAAAAAGAAAGATTGAAAAAGAAGAAAAGAAAAAATAGAAAAGAAAAATAACTGAAAAAGAAATAGAAAATGAAAAGAAGCTCGCAAGGTCGAAAACCCGCATTGGGCGCCTTGGCAAAAATAAGAGCCAAACAAAGTGAAGGTTAAAATACCCGAGTGGACCTTAACCGGAACTACGTAAGGCTTGATTCCCATGTTTGGGATACGTAGGCAACTTCATCATGAAGTCCAGCCCCCAACGCTTTCATAAGCGTCTCAGTCCATGCAATGGTTTCGATTTCATCTCAAAGTCCAGCCGCCAACGCCCTCCAAAGGCGACTGTGTCCATATATTTGTTGTGACCGTCTTCGTCATCTCTGTGTCTAAGAGCTCGACCACCGCCAATGAAGACTGTCTGCGGATTGCTGCGGCACCATCCCAAACAAGGGGCAACTTTCCGTTGCCACAAGCCGTCGTGAGACGCCATTCAGACTAGGGGCAACTTTCCGTTGCCTCCCACCCTCCTTCAAACCAGGGGCAATTTTCCATTGCCTCCGAACCAAGGTTGCGCATCTCGAAGAGTAAGTTCCATGCTTGTTAAGCATCAGCTGTTTGAAAAATAGTTTTTGAAAATTTTTACTGAGATTGACTATTTTCTCAAAAACTATTTCATTTTCCAAAACTGGACCATTGTCTTGGACCCAAAAGGAAAATTTTCAGTGCTTGCGGCCTGACTCGCACGCTTTTCAAATCAAAAATTGAACAAGTACGTTAATCCGACTCTCATTTTGATCAAAACCGTTTTAGTAGAAAGCAAAAACGAAAGAATGGTTAAAATGATGAACTAGGGGCACAGTTGAGTCAGGCATTCTGTCTTTCCCCCGTCATCAACGTACTTGCCAGAAGAGCACGCTGCCCGCCAGAAGAAATAGCCGCGAGCTAACAATGTTGAGCATGAACCCACACCTTTCTATTTATCCATCAGTCACCCCGGGGAGGGATGAAAAATGAGAGATTGAAGAATAGAGAGGTGTAAGTTGAGAGAAAAGTGAGGAAAAGGGTTTTGAGAGAAAATCCGAGCTTGAGAGCCGAGTGATGCGAGAATCACAAATCAGAAAGGGTGGGAAACAATACCCAGATTGAACTGGCTCCTCGTGGTCCGAGGTCTCCCATCTTCGTTTACGCGTCTGTGTGTCGTGTCTCTTTGATTTGACGGTCTCGTCTTTTGTTTTCAGTCTTTTCCGAGCGCGCCTCGTTGTGTTTAGGTCGTGTACCTCTTCGTTTGAGTCCGCCCCGCTGTGTTCAGTTGTAGGCTCGATATCCCGGTTTGAAAAACCCTCATTCGATTTCAAAAATCGCTTATGCTCAGAATGCTGTGCCGTTCTCTACATTTGAACGTGTTTCGACTCCAACCAGTTCCATCTTTGAGGTCCGTCTTGTCAGATTGGGCTGTTTTGTTTAGAATTGCCGTGTGCAGAATGAATCGAATGCTGTGTTATGGGCTGTATGCAGGTTAATCCCCAACAGAGTAAGGGTTGTATGTCCAGAATCAGGCAGTGGGTTGCTTGGGTTATTTTGCTGTTGGCTGTTTAGTTATCTGATTATTACAGTGCAAATGTTTAATTTTCAGACAACCAATCAATTCCATTTACATTGAGGTGTAACATGATGAGATGCGATGCAATGCATGAAATGTGTAAATGCGAACACTTTTTCAGATAAAAAGTCTGTTTCATTTACTTAGCTTTTCAAATGTACAAGTTTTGGAAACAAAAATCTGCCTGCGGCAGTACAAGGTAATCTATCTACCAACCAAAAAGAAAAGTACAAGAAAGAAAGAAAAGATAGCAAAGATCTGCATCTATGTCCAGCGACTCCAAGGGCCGTCAGTCCGTCCTAGTCCTCTTCCTGGACGAAGGTCCAGGGGCATCATCAGCGTCGTCGTCAGAGCCCGAGCTAGAATCGCCTCCGGTCTCCTCCTCCGATGACCCTGCCTCCGCCTCTGACTCCTCGTCGTCGTCATCGTCCGGGACTGGAGCTCGCGAGCTACTCCCGACGTGAGTACGCCCTCCCCTGGTACGGGGAAATATCCTGCCCTCCTCATCTCTCCCCCGAGCAGGGACAGAAGGTCTAGCTGGAACACCTCCAGCCATGGGAATCTGGAAAAGAGGCTGAAAAGTACACAAAAAGGGAAATGCATCAGTATGCCGTGAGCAGTTTAACAGTGCAGAATGCAGTGTGTGAGTACAGTGTAAGAATGCCGTGAGCAGTTTATCAGTGCAGAATGCAGTGTATGAGTACAGTGTATGAATGCCGTGAGCAGTTTATCAGTGCAGAATGCAGTGTGTGAGTACAGTGTAAGAATGCCGTGAGCAGTTTAACAGTGCAGAATGCAGAATGTGAGTACAGGGTGAGAATGCCGTGAGCAGTTTATCAGTACAGAGTTTAGTGCAGAATGCAGTGTATGCAGTGTTCAGATACTGTGAGATCAGTGTATCAGGTGTTGTGCCGTGCATCAGATTATGTAAAGCAGTGTATGAATGGTTTGAGGCCAGTGTCAGAAGGACATACCGGTATGTTGTAGACGGCTAGGAGGTCAAATGTCCGCTGGAGCATCCCCATCATCGAGGCATTCATCGCCAACGACTGACGGGTGTACTCAGAAGAAGCCTGCAAAGGTATCAGATGCATTAGTATTCTGTGGAATATCAAGTAAACTGAATTGAATAACTGTACGAAGTGCAGTGATACATACCGGCGGTAAGTCGGGGATGTCAATGAACTCATGACCAGCCGGTGGAGGGGCGAAGGGGATCTGATAGGTCGACCCACCCTGCCCCTGGAAAGTCAGTACAGCAGGCAGGGCAGGCCAGCCAGCTCCTCGTCCTCCTCGCACTCCACCCCTACCACGGACCCGGGCCCTCCTCGAAGATCCAGCCCCTGCTCCCGCTCCGGCCCCAGCCGCCGATGCTACAGGCCTGGCCCCCTCTGCTCGCCGACCGCTCAAAGGTCGCATCAGGTACGTCCGCACGTACTCCTGATAGTCGCCGGTGCCTCGGAAGCCGGCCTCCTCCCAGCCGATGGAGTAATCATCCAGCTGCTCAGCGGTTGTAGACACCCCATTTTTGACCGACCTTAAGACTCAGACGTCACCGATTGAGCGCTTGGTGATGTTGCATAATGTGCTCGTTCAGAAGTTTCAGAGTCGCGGCCGTAAGCCCTGCCTCCGGACTTCCGAACCCTTTTCTGTGCCTTGTCTCGGTTTGCGAACCAGACTCGGTTTTCTCTGTTTCTTTTCCTGAAGGGAGGGAGAGGTCCCGTAGACCATTTCTCAATGTCCGTAGGCTACATTTGGTGGCCGTAGGCCATTTTGCCCATTTCGGAGTCCGGTTCCCGGTTTTCGGAGCCGTCAGGCCGTGTGCCTCGGTTCGGGACCGCCTAACCATCTCCGTTTGCTCTGATTTTCGGCATACATCTTATTTTCTCCCTTTTGAGGGACACTGGGGGCTGAGAAACCCACTTCGAGGTCAAATACAATTTTCGGTGCTTAACAGCCCATTTCCGGGACCCCGAACTGCGTGTTTTGGCTCCGGAACTTTCGTTTTGCAACGGTTTTCGCTCATTTTTGGCAGGTACCTCTGTTTTATCCCGAAGAAGGTCACTGAAGGGTGGGAGGCCAGCAATTGTTGCAGCAACCAGTTATCTCTCCTCCCGAGCCTCCCGGCGCCCGTTTTTCGCACTTCCGGGCTAATGTTGAATACCTTAGAGCTAGCGTTGCCAACTTTCAACCACGTATCTGTGATCTACACACCTGAGAGGCCCCTAAAAGTTCATGGCCGGCCATTAAGGTCATCTGACCCTTTTGACCCCTTTCTTCCGGGCTAATGTTGAACCTCTTGGACCTTTTTTCTTGAACTTTGAACCACATATCTGTGATGTACACACCTGAGAGGCCCCTAAAAGTTCATGGCCGGCCAGTAAGTCAACTTGACCCTTTTGACCCCCTCTTTCCGAGCCATTGTTGAACCCCTTGGGCCCACTTTCTTGGAATTTCAATTACATGGTTGTGTTGTACACACATAGGGCTACCTCCCCAATACCTGGCCGGCCAGAAAAGCTGGTTGACCCTTTTGACCCCTAGCCGGCCGGCTAGGGGGTGTGGCCGGCCGGCCACCTCCGGCCAAAGTGAGCGGCCGGCCGTGCTCTCCTCACTGTGCCCTTTCCAGCTGTGGGGCAATATCCCCCAGATATTTTCTGTATCCGGGGGATATTTTGAGAGAGAGTTTTCCTCTCCATTTGACCCCCCTTTTACACCCCTTTCTTGACCATATAAACCAGCTGAGGGTCTTCTTCATGAGGGTTAGAAAAATTCATCTCCAAGGCTCAACCCTAAACTCCATTGTTATAACTCTCAAAACTTCAAAAAACCCTAACTCCTTAACCTTCATTTCTTCTACACCACCAAGCCCTACCACCACTATCTCATTTCCAGCAACAAAGAAGGGTTCTTGAAGGCCAAAGGAGCAGCAAATCCATCCAAGAAGCAACCAAAGTCTAGATCTTCAAGGGTAAGTTACACTTTTACCCTTTTGACCCTTTTTCTTAATCAATATGTAAGCCATGCATGCTTTTTGTGTTGAGCTTCGACCTTAACTGAAAAGGGCCATATTTTGAGCTCATCTTCACTTCTCATCAAGGGTTCAACCCTGTTTGAGCCCTCCATAATACACTTGCTTCTTTGACCATCTTGTATGTCATAATTTTGCATGCTATTTTTGACCCATGAGTAATTTATTTTCGAGCATGTGGTAAACTGATTTAGGGCTTATTTTGAGCCCCTCTTCAACATTGGAGAAGGGCTCAACATTGTTTGGTGTTTCCATATGTCACTTGTAGTTATATCCCCTATTTGGCCCCATTTTTGCATAAATTAGTAGCCCTCTTTGTTTCTGTTTTTGGACCTTGGTCCGAACTGAAAGTGGTCTTATTTTAGCCTACACTTCATGTTTCATTCACACTTTTTTTCTGTTTGGTGATTATTTTATACACTTCATGTTTTAGCACCTTTTGAGCCTTATTTTGCATCATATTTTTAGCATGTTTGTATACTGATTTTGAGGCTGCCATATACTGTAAATGTTCATATTTTTGGTCCATCTTCAGTGTTGTAGAAGGAAATTTTTCAGTTTGGGTTTAGCTTATACCACTTGCTTCATTACCCCTATCTTGGCCCCTATCCTTGTATGCTATTTTTGCCATACCTATATTTGTTGTTTGGCCATGTTTATAACTGGAAAAGTGCTTATTTTGGGACTGTCTAGCTTCTGTCTTTGCATTGTATGTCCATGTTGTGCATGTTTAGTATGGCTATAGGCCATTTCGGATGCCTAATGTTGCATTTCGGGTCATTTCCTTGCATTTCATGTCATTTCGCTTCATTTCGGGACTGTTTTCCCCCATATTTTGTTGCTGAAATTCCATTAGCATGCTTGCATATCATTTTTGGCCATGTTTCATCGCATTTTACCATTGCCTCGGTTTGCGTGCCCGTGTGCGCGCATTTCGAGGCACTTCATTTTCTGCCATCGGCCTCTTATGTGAGTGTGGCTGAGGCTCTCTCATGTTAGTATAAGTCCATGTTGCATTCTATATGCCATTTCCATGTCATTGCATTGCGTATGCATTGCCTCGGTTTGCGTGCCCGTGTGCACGCATTTCGAGGCACTCTATTTTCTGCCATCGGCATCCGATGTGAGTGTGGCTGAGGCTCACTCATGTTGGTATAAGCCCATTTGTCATTTCCATGTTATTTCATCACATTTTACCATTGCCTCGGTTTGCGTGCCCGTGTGCGCGCATTTCGAGGCACTTCATTTTCTGCCATCGGCCTCTTATGTGAGTGTGGCTGAGGCTCTCTCATGTTAGTATAAGTCCATGTTGCATTCTATATGCCATTTCCATGCCATTGTATTGCGTATGCATTGCCTCGGTTTGCGTGCCCGTGTGCACGCATTTCGAGGCACTTTATTTTCTGCCATCAGCATCCGATGTGAGTGTGGCTGAGGCTCACTCATGTTGGTATAAGCCCATTTGTCATTTCCATGTCACTTTAGCACCGCCTCGGTTTGCATGCCCGTGTGCGCGTACTTCGAGGCACTTCATTTGCATTGCATCTGTCATCGCCTCGGTTTGCGTGCCCGTGTGCACGTACTTCGAGGCACTTCATTTACATTGCATCTGTTATTGCCTCGGTTTGCGTGCCCGTGTGCACGCATTTCGAGGCATCTCATTTTCACTGCATTTACCATTACCTCGGTTTGCGTGCCCGTGTGCACGCATTTCGAGGCATCTCATTTTCAACATCCCGTCACTTTCTCGGTTTGCGTGCCCGCGTGCACGCATTTCGAAGCATCTCATTCCCATAGCATTCTGTATGTTAGGATTGTATCTTAGTTGCACTTCATGCATATCATGCATATTGCATCGTGTCCGGAATAGGAGTTAGCCCGGGCACGGGAAACGAGGTATATTTCGTACTCCGAGTGACGGAATGTGTCTCAATTCCCCAGTCACCGACGCTCCGGATTATCCATGATGGAGTTAGGTTTTAGCTGTAGTTTCATGTGCATTCATCCTATATCGAATTGTGCATTTCGACTCCTCGACCATCATGCCTCGGTATGCGTGATTGGTGGCACGAGGATCGAGACGTGCATATATTTGTGCAAATACATTGCTATGCCCCTTTCCTGCTCTCTGTTACAGCAAAACCAGGAATCAGCAAACTTTTGGGGCTTGGTACGCATTTCAAGAACAGGTGTAAACAGAGGCTAATTGGGGCATTCCGGTGGATTTCCGCGCAAGACAGTCCGGACATGCATCATCCATCAGAAGCGAGACAGTCCCTGGCTTGCACGCCAGTTTATTTGCTTTCTAGTTAATTCATTAATTAATTAGAATTTCTGTAATATTTTGGACTGTAATATTCTTTTATTTTGGGGACTGTAATATTTGGACTGTATTATTTATTCGGACCCTCCGAGTGAGGGCACAATTGTAATAAGTGTGCGTGAGTGTGATGTATGTCTTCCAACCCCACGTCTTTCTCCCTTTTATTTATCCGCTTATGATGGTTAGATTAGGGCATATTTAAATTAGCATACAGCATGACAGCATGTTTGCATCATTCATCTGTATTGCATGCATCGGGCTCAGCGCATCATACTAACTGCATTGTACTTTCAATTCCAAATTGAATACATGGTAGTTATAGCATTCCATATGCCATCTTAGAATAACCGAGCCTGCTATAGTTGCATTTTGCATGTGTTGCATTAGGCATTTCTGTACACTTAGGATCATGCATGATTTCTAATATAGTTTCTATTTTGGCTTGGAGTACTCGGTGAGTTTTATGCTTTAGCATCCTTGCATGCGTGTGAGTGAATGCCATGATAGCATGCTTACCATGAGGCTATGTGCTTATATGATATAACTGCCTGAATGCCTGTGGGTGAAGGTCGGGTTATCTGAATTGGAGTAAATCATCAAATGTTTCAAACCTACCTGCGGGTAGCAAAACCTCTTTCAAAAAAAAGGCAAACATGAAATGTTTTGTTCCAATTCGGGCGACCTGGTCTATACTTATATGCTGTGCGCATCACATAGTAACCTAGGCTAATAACCGGCATAAGAACTCATAATGTTTTCAAAAATTGATATCATGGTTAGTAGAGGCCGGTCTATGACCGGGCGAGCGGGGGTGCTCACGAAGTGACCTTCCCCAATCGTACCCAAGTTCCCGAGCCGAGGCAACTTTGGTGATGACGGACACGTGGCCTTTTGGCACCGAGTCAGGGTTTCCTAAATTTCCCAAAATAAAATATTTAGGTGGCGACTCTGTATCTGGCAAAGCAGTCCATGTTTGGCACTTCTTTCAAAAATCAGTTTTCCTAAAACGATTTGCCGGATTTGGACTCTTTGGTTCAGATTTAGAACCGTGACTGCGAAAGTCGAGTCCGAGCTGTAGCGAGGCCCCCCCCGCGGGCTTGTCTACAGTTTCTGGCGACTCTGCTGGGGACTTAGAGAACTTGACTCAAACTCATGATATCTGTTTTTGACTACACTTGTGTGATTCTTTGCATTGCATTTGCATTGGTGCGCCTAGGACACCGTGTTTGCCATCTGCTATTCCTGAACGGTTTGCCGGAGGCTTGTCTTGTCAAGGCATGACCATAAGGCTGACCGGTTGTGGGCTCTGCCAGTATGGGAACACAAACCCCGGTTTTACCGGGGCACCCTCTTTGACCATTCGACCTAGTGCATATTCGGATCCATAGTGACCATTCTAAATTAGGACAGGTTGCTTACCCGTTTATAGGTTGTTTGAAACCGCTACGTGCATAGTGAAACCCTAGCTCCTGACAAAATAGGACAGGGAAACCTTACCCCAAACATAGGGGTGTTTTGGCTCTCACTTATCTGTTATGTGCTTTAGAATGCGTCTCTACAGGAATGCATGTATCAGTATATGAGTTTGGGCAACAGGCCTGCGGGCATCAATTCAGTATTGTCAGTATCAGGCCTGCGGGCATCAGTTCAGCATTGTGGGTATCAGACCTGCGAGCATCAGCCAGTATTTGAGAATCAGTTATCTGCGGGTATCAGATTCAGTGTTAGGGGACAGTGATACAGGGATAATAACCAGTGTTTGAGGACAGTATGTTGTTCAGCTTTTTGACTGTCTGCCCGACTGCGTGTCATGCATTTTATTTTAAGCTGTTGTGCTGTCCATTTATCTGTTTATTTATTTCCTTTTCGCTTTATTTATCTTTTGCTAGGTCAGTTTTAGCACGATTGCTTCCGACCCAACAGGCATTCCCCAAGCACCTTGGACGCGAGGTCGTCGACTCCACCGATCTGAGGATCTAATCGACGGACAGCCAGTGTTCCATTCTCTACCCCCTGTTACAAGAAGGAAGCAAATGAAGCGCAGTACATCTGAATTGAGAGCACCAGAACAGTGGTATCCCCCACCAGTGGACAGTTGGACTGAGATCCCCCTTGAGCCAAATCTGTCAATAGTTCAGACAAATCAAGACAGTATGACGGCACCAACAGGAATTGAGGAGATGATGCGCCAAATGCAAGAAACTATGCAGGCCATGCAGCAAGATGCCGTTCGCAGGGATGAACTCGCTAAGCAACAGTCTGAAATTATGACCCATCAGGCTGAGCTGATTACCAGACTGCAACAGCAGAATGAGGCATCTGCTTCGCAACAAGTCCCTCCCCCGGCAAGGGCCCCATTACCTGAGAAGGCTCCTGCCGTTCATGACGTTCCTCCGAACACCCAGAATACCGTACCAACCATCCAAACTCTGCAAGAGGACACAAGTCTTCCAACGGGGCCAACTCCGCCCCCGATTCCACCACAACTGTCCAAGGTCCATACACCCAATCACCCGGACTCTCCATCCGAGCTCGAGGTTGATCAAACAGCTCTGAAATTGAGCAAACTGGAGAAGCTTTTCAAAAAATCCCAAGGGGCTAAGGCTATGCCGGATATCGGAGATGGATATACCGAGGAGGCCGTGACGCTCCCCGATAGATTCAAAATGCCACAAATAGACCGTTTTGATGGGACTGGTGACCCCATGGTTCATATCCGACTGTTTGCGGATGTCTTGCGGCCAATGGGCCTCACACGACAACAGAAGCTCTCATTATTCGGCCGAACCCTGTCGGGTGTGGCCTCCCATTGGTACGCAAGATTATCGGATGAGGTAAAGAAGAACTGGGATGAGATGGCCGAGGCCTTTGTCACACAATATTCCTATAATACTCAGATCGAGATCACAACTCGTGATCTTGAAACGACGAGGCAAGAGCCTAAGGAATCTTTCTCGGACTTTGTGGTCCGATGGAGGGCGAAGGCGTCAACGATGACTCTAAGACCCACAGACAGAGATCAAATCCGGATGATTGTGCGCAATCTCCACCCGAAGCTGATGCAAAGAATGATCGTAGTCCCCTTTCCTACTTTTGCAGATTTGCATGATATGGGGGTCCAAATTGAAGACGCTATGAGACAAGGTCTGTTTGACCAGGACAGAGAACAACCGAGGAGGACGTTCAATCGTAGCAACAATGCGGGCCCGAGTGGCGCTGCTAATACAAGAGCCTCGGAAGTTGGTATGGTCACCACCACTCCCCCTCCTCCTCCAAGGCCCACAACTGCCACACCCTTCTCCGGCGCGTCCGGAAGCAATACACGAACCGATAGATTCCAACCTCGGGGCCAAAGAGCATTTACCCAATTATACATGCCCCTGTCCAAGGTTCTCAGAATACTGATCAGGAAAAACCATTTGAAACCCCTGGAACCCAAGCCATTACCAAATCCACTCCCTCCCTCCTTTGACTCATCGAAATACTGCGCTTATCACCAACAACACGGTCACGACACCGACCGTTGTTTCAGATTACGTCATGAGGTCCAGGATCTTATTGACAAACAGGTGATCGCACCCCCAGACAAACCCAATGTCACAACCAACCCTCTCCCACCACATAACCAACCTCCCCCTCCCAACAGAATTAATTTCATCCAGACTGGGGTCGTGTCTTACGATCCTAGCATCTATATTACGCCCACCCACCTACCCAAGCCGGAGGTGCTCCTCCCCGCTTGCACTGACCTTTTGTGCATGGTGGACGTCTCCAAAACCCAATCGGAGCCGGTGGTGGTGACCATCGATGACAAGGCAGGGCAGATTTTAGGAAAGAATGAGTCTGTTAAATCTGGGACTGGGCATAATTTTGCTGAGGGAGCTTATGATCCGAGCAGGCACATCCTATCAACGAGCCGAAGTGGGCTAATTGTAGAATTTCCCGAGACAGGAGAATTGTGCATGATCCGAGAGGATGGATCTAGGCTATGGGCAGATGAGCCGACAACCATAGAAGAGGACTTTGCTAACTTACAATTTCGCGATGATCAGGAGTTGGAGGACGCGTCCATTAACTGGAATGATTATGAGGGATCAGAGGAGGCCACTGGATGGCTTGAAGATCAACCGGATGCAGTGGGGGAAGCCCAACCAGAACAGAGCCCGGCAGGGGCAGAAACATCACTTGTGGCCGGAACGGCCGAAAATCAAGTTGTACCGCCGGAAAGCGCCGGTGTTAAGAATTCCGCTCAGGACATGGACATTACGGATGTGAGAACTGTTGAACAAACAACTGTACTGACACAGCTGGAGCAAGGAAAGTTTGAGGAAGCTGAAAGAGCCAGAAAGGCGAAGGGCCCTGAGGGGACCGAAAGTGCTGTGTGCACAAAGACAGACAATGCTGCGAGCATTTGGACAGAGAGCACTGAAAGTGCGAGTGGATTGGAGCCGGACAGATGTCTGTTGGCTGCCAGCGGAATGTGGTGGGAAGATGACGATTTGTGTCTTGCCCACACCGATGAAGACTGGGGAAATGGCCAACCAGATGATACTTGGTATCTTGATGAAGTGGACCACATGACGAGAAGTGGGCGGTACTTCAAGCCCCCACACTTAGACCAACCCGAAGCATCTGGGAAAGACAGAGAAGCGGAGAGACAGAAGGAGAAGCAGATTGAGGATGAAGCTGTGCTGAAACAGTTAAAGAAAATACAGGCAGACATCTCCATCTGGGGACTGCTAATGGCATCACGAGTGCACAGAGAAGCTGTCCTATCTGCCATGGACAAGTCGAAACTTTCCATAGACACCACGCCTGAACAGCTGGTTGGGCTGGTTTTTCCGGGAGGAGGTTCCCCGGCATTAACTTTTTCAGACAAAGAGCTACCGCCTGAGGGCGCAAACCATAACAAGCCCCTCTACATCTCCGTGGAATGTAGAGATAAGTGGATACCGGTGGTACTTGTTGATACCGGGTCTGCGATTAATGTCTGCCCAACCAGAACGGCATATGCAATCGGGTTAAAACCCGCTGACTTCATCCCAACCACCCAAGTGATCAGGGCATATGACAATACCAGCAGAGAAGTGATGGGGACTGTTAAAATTCAAACTAAGGTTGGTCCAGGACAACACAGCATCGAATTTCATATCCTGGACGTTCCCGCAACCTTTAACTTACTATTGGGGCGACCGTGGTTGCACCAGGTCAAAGCAGTCTCTTCCACCCTACATCAAATGCTGAAATACCCTCACGGGAAAGGGGTGGCGATCGTTTTTGGGAATTCATCAATCCATCCGCCGCCGGAAGTGTCTACACCTGTCTTGGAGATCGAGCACGGCACGGAGGATGTGTTTTTGTCGGGGTTCACTTTGGCCGAGGCTCAAGTGGTGCAGAATGTCATGGCTGCAAATGAGGGCATGTATGTCAGTGCACAATCTATCTACCTCATGAACAAGCTAAAACACACCCCTGGGATGGGATTAGGGAGAAGTGGCCGGAAAGGCGTCTCAGTGTTGGCCGAAGTGCCACACAATCCTCACACCTTTGGACTGGGTTATCTGCCCACCAAAGAGGACTGGTTGAGGAAAGGAAAAGAAATGGCCGGAAGGGCCAGGGCAAAGAAGGCCGGGAAGCCATTTGATTTAATGCACAGGCCCATCTGGGGTACCCTAAACGGACGTTTCGTCCGGGAGGGGGAAGATTTTCCATTCTGTGGCTTCCCGGAGCCATGGCTAAACGCGAAGGGGGAGCGCGTGCCTGGTTTTGAAATCTTCTTCGACATACAATTATCTGGGGATGACGTTGCCGAAGCGCAGACAGACCCACCAACTGAAATTGAGCAATGTGAAGCAGTGGATCCTGAGAGTACAGAGCTGGAAATGGGGGTAGCACTGGCGAGTCTACTATCAGATCCTCCGATCGACCAAGAGTGCTTGGGGGATAACTCTTCGGTTTCTGTGATTGGAGATGAAATAGCTGCGGGCTTTCCAGCGCTGATCTTGGATGCATCTATCGCACCTTCTCTCATCTGGCAGTATGAAGAAGGCCTTTTATCTAGCAGTTCCGGGTCAGGTAGTGAGCCGGAATCTGATTCTACCGAATCTTCCGCGTCGGAATCATATTCCAGCTCGACTGAGTCTGAGTCCGGTATTCCTGGGGGTGATAACCCGGATACCACAGTCCTGTCTAAGTCGTCTTTTTCATTTTCTTTTGAGTCTGTTGTAACAGAGGAATCTGACGGCTTGGAAGTATTTAATGAGAATGATGTGGATGTGGTTTCCGAGTATTTTTCTGTGCCTTTGATTTATTGCTTAAATCAGGATTTTCAAAATTTTGATGAAAACAGCGAGGAAGAAATTCCCCCACTTTTGCAACGATTAATCGATCAAGAGCAGGAAAGATTTGTTAAACCTTTAATGGATGAAATCACTACTGTGAATGTTGGTACTGAGAAGGACCCGCGGCTGGTCCAGATCGGGTCCACGTTGTCTTCAGAGGAACGCGAGCGCTTAGTCGCTTTATTAAAAGATTTCAAAGATGTTTTCGCGTGGTCCTATGAAGACATGCCTGGAATCGATCCTGAGATTGTACAGCACCGGATCCCTCTTGATCCAGAGGCCCGCCCTGTCAAACAGAAACTCAGAAGGATTCGCCCGGACTGGGCCCTCAAAATTAAGGAAGAGGTCACCAAGCAAATTGACGCAGGGTTCCTGCTGGTATCTGAATATCCAACTTGGTTGGCCAACATAGTTCCGGTGCCAAAAAAGGATGGCAGAATTCGGGTCTGTGTAGACTTCAGAGATTTGAACAAGGCCAGTCCGAAGGACGACTTTCCCTTGCCGCACATCGACGAATTGGTAGATTTCACGGCAGGACACGCCTTGCTTTCGTTTATGGATGGTTTCTCAGGCTATAATCAGATAGTGATGGCACCCGAAGACCGGGAGAAGACTGCGTTCACTACCCCGTGGGGTACATATTGTTATAGAGTGATGCCATTCGGGTTGAAGAATGCTGGAGCTACGTATCAACGGGCTGCGACTACAATATTGCATGATATGATCCATAAGGAGGTCGAGGTGTACGTGGACGACATGATTGTCAAGTCCAAAGATAGAGAGGGCCACTACACCGCCTTACAAAAATTCTTTCAACGGATCAAAGAGTTTCGGCTGCGACTGAATCCCCAGAAATGCACGTTTGGTGTTACAGCAGGGAAGATGTTAGGGTTTCTGATCACACAAAGGGGCATCGAGGTCGACCCTTCCAAAATCAAGGCCATCTTAGAAATGCCACCACCAAAGACTGAAAAGGAGGTGAGAGGCTTTCTGGGTAAAGTGCAATTCATAAGACGGTTTATTTCTAAATTAACCTTGACTTGTGAACCACTTTTTGGTCTCCTGAAGAAAGGAAAGAAATTCCAGTGGGACGACCGATGTCAAGTAGCTTTTGAGCAGATCAAGGAGTATCTACAGAACCCACCCGTGTTGTCACCGCCAGAGCCGGGGAGACCGTTGATACTGTACCTCTCGGTAACTGAGACTACCATGGGCTGCATGCTCGCGCAGGAGTCAGAAGACAAAGTGGAAAGGGCCATATACTATCTGAGCAAAAAAATGCTGGATTACGAGACCCGTTATACACCGCTGGAGAAGGCTTGTTTGGCCTTGGTATGGGCAACCAGGAAGTTGCGGCACTACCTGTTAGCCCACTCTGTAATGTTGGTTTCGCGTTTGGATCCCATCAAATATCTTTTCGAGAAACCAGCACTTACAGGTAGGCTAGCTCGTTGGCTGCTGTTGCTCTCCGAATTTGATTTGAAGTATGTGACGCGCAAGTCAGTAAAAGGCAGAGCGGTAGCGGAGTTCCTTGCCGACCACCCGGTTGAAGGGGATGAAGCGGTTGAGTATCTATTCCCAGATGAAGCCATTCTGCACGTCGAAGATGAAACTTGGACAATGTACTTTGACGGAGCGTCAATCCAGTATGGGTATGGGATAGGGGTGTTGCTGATAGCGCCTGATGATTCCCGTATCCCTTTAGCATTCAAGCTCCGGTTCAAGGTTTCCAACAATGAAGCAGAGTACGAAGCATGTATTGCTGGACTAGAAGCAGCCCTAGAACTAGGGGCGAGACGAGTGGACGTCATTGGGGACTCGAACCTCGTTGTGTCTCAAGCAAAAGGAGATTGGAAGGTCAAAGAGGAAAGGATGATAACCTACCACCAAACCTTGGATCTGTTAATTCCTCGGTTTGAGAAGCTAAATTTCACCCACCTCGTAAGAGAGAACAACAGGTTTGCAGATTCGCTAGCAACTCTATCTTCTATGATAGACATCCCGTCCGGAGTCCGGATGCGTCCAGTCATTATTGATCAGAAGTTCGCGCCGGCATACGAGTCGATTTCCGCCATAGATGAGGTTCAAGACGGCAACCCCTGGTATTACGACATCTGGAACTTCTTGAAAAAGGAGACATATCCACTAGGGGCAAATGCCAAAGATAAGAGGGCTGTCAGAAGAATGGCTGCTCAATTCGTTATCTGCGGGGGAAATTTGTACAAAAGGGGTCATCTGGGAATGCATAAGCTCTGTGTAGAAGCTGAAGAGTCAAAACGCCTGATGGAAGCCATCCATGGGGGGGAATGCGGTGCACACATGAATGGAGTAATGCTGGCCAGAAAGATCCTCAGGCAGGGCTACTACTGGTCAACCATGGAGGACGATTGTATTAGCTTTGTTCGGCGATGCCACAAATGTCAAATTCATGCAAATCGCATGAACATCCCGCCGTCAAAACTGTACAACATGACTTCGCCGTGGCCTTTTTCAGTCTGGGGAATTGATGTGATCGGAGCTGTTACCCCGAAGGGGTCCAACGGGCATGAGTTTATCCTAGTAGCGATAGATTATTTCACAAAGTGGGTCGAGGCCCAATCATACGCAGTATTGAAGGCGTCGCATGTCGCAAAGTTCATCAGGAACAACATCATCTGTCGTTACGGGGTGCCAAACGAAATAATTTCAGACAATGGTTCCCACTTCAAGAAAGAAGTGATAGACTTGTTGGAGAAATACAATGTGGCTTTTCATAAGTCATCTACATACAGGCCACAGACCAACGGAGCAGTTGAGGCCGCCAACAAGAATATCAAGCATATACTACAGAAGATGGTGGAAACCTATCGAGATTGGCCAGACAAGCTGCCATTTGCCCTGTGGGGCTACAGGACTTCAATCAGAACTTCTACTGGAGCAACTCCATATTCATTGGTCTATGGAATGGAGGCTGTTCTACCCATTGAGATTGAGGTCCCATCATTACGAGTATTGGCTGAATGCCAGATAGCCGAAGCAGATTGGCAGCAAAGCAGATTCGAAGAACTCATGCTCTTTGATGAAAGAAGACTGAAAGCACTGTACCACATCCAAGGCTATCAACGCAGAATTGCCCGGGCTTTCAACAAGAAAGTTAAGTCCAGGAATCTGAAAGAAGGAGATTTTGTGCTCAAAGACAACCGAGCTCCCATCCACGACCCAAGGGGCAAGTTCAAACCCAATTGGACTGGTCCTTACATCATCAAAGCTATCTGGTCAGGTGGGGCTGTGGTTCTGATGGATCTAGATGGCTTGGAGTTCTCACAACCGATCAATATGGACAAGTTGAAGAAATACTATCCTTGAGAGGCTCGCTAAGCCGAAAACCCGAAAGGGCGACTTAGGCAAAATTCAGAGCACAAAAAATTAGAAAATATAAAAACTGAGCTCGCAAGGTTGAAAACCCGCAAAGGGCGGCCTTGGCAAAAGTTAGAGCGCAAAAGGAGAGTGAAAATACTCGAGTGAACCTTAGCCTGAACTACGTAAGACTTGATTCCCATCTTTGGGATACGTAGGCAGCTTCGTCTTGAAGTTCAGTCATAAACTTTTCCCCGATCAACTTTGTCCATTTCGATCATCTCAGTCATCTTTATCTATCAGCATTTACCGTGATCTCCGGTACAGTGCTTTTCAAACTAGGGGCAACTTTCCGTTGCTTTGGACTGCCACATTGTTCTTCAGACTAGGGGCAACTTTCCAGTTGCAGGGATCTGAGGTTGTGTATCTCGGTGACAGATTTTCGGCATGTCCAGTTCTGATCCACATCGAAAATAGTTTTGAAAAGTTTTAATAAAAGTTGACTTTGTTCAAATCAATCTTTTTACGACTTAGACCATTTTTGGATCAAAAGTGGAAAATTTTCAGTACCATAACTTTCAATTTCATCGATTTCAAAATAGAGTTCTCTTGCTCTTGCATTACAATCGAGGTTGCTTATTTTAGTACAGTCATAAAGAAAACTTGAAAATGCTAAATAAGCAATAAATTTGGGGCATAGTTGAATCAAGTATCTCTGTGTCCCCTTCCAGAGCTGGACGGAGCATCTGATGCCAAGCTGGGCCCAAATTGTACCTCCTCTTTGAGCCAAATCCACGCATTCATCTGACAAAGTGCAACTGAAGGTTGAAGCAGGGGGCCAGAAGCTCTCTAGTCCTCCATGCCGTGGCATATCTCTGGCTGGCCAGCCATTCACCTTTTGCAAAAATGGCCGGCCAGCTCCCCGGGATGGCTAGCAATGCTGCAGTGTGTCTCCTCGGCCCTGTTTTACTCTTCGAAGGAGAACTCCAAGCATTTCCATGCAACGGGAAACTCAAAGGCCTTCATCCCGGATGCGTTCCGATGCCCAGATCGTCAGAAGTACACTTTGTTGTTGTTGGGTTTTGCTTATCGAGTTGTTGCATTTTGCTTATCGAGTTGTTTGTCGAGCGGACGTGTTTTGTGTTTTGAGTCATTGCTCTCTATTTAAGCAATTTTTGTTAAAGTCTTGTTTATTTGCGTTGTTGCATTTTGCTTATCGAGTTGTAAACTTGCTAAAGATTCTGTTATACCTTAGTAAGTTGAGTTCTTTAGTTTGTTGCGTCGGTTCACTACCTGATTTGGTGATTACACAACGTACATTTCCTTTCAAATTCATTTTTTGTGCGAAATAAATGATGCAATACGATGCTAAAAGTTCAAAATACAAACACCTTTTCAAAAGCTATTTCATTTCATCATGCTTTACAACGAACAAAAGGTACAGGTTTTACAAAAACAAAACTGCCTAACAATGAGCAAAAGTGCTACAAACTACTAGTAAAAGAAAAATAAAGCAGGAAATAGCAACATCAAAATCCTCGGGAACGGGAACGAGAAGCCCGCCTGGTCCTCTTTTGTGGAACAACCTCCACACCATCATCAGAGTCGGAGCTGTCGTCCTCAGGATCCTCCTCAGCCTCGCCTCTGTTCCCCGAGCCAAAACCGGAGCCTCCCTCCTCGACAGATGTCTCGAACTGACGGTCGGTAGCCTCCTCCTCCTCCTCCTCCTCCTCATCAGACTCCACCTCCACAACATGAGCCCTGCGTCTGCGGACAGGCCCCCCTCGAGCTCCTCGAAATGGCCTAGATGGCCCGGCTCCTCGGGAAGGCCCGGATGGCCCAGCTCCCTGATAAGGCCCAGATGGCCCAGCTCCCCAATGAGGCCCAGGTGGCCTGGTCTGTGGCTGACCGGACCATGAAGGCATCTGAAAACAAAGAGTTCAATTCAAATACATCAGTCCGAATATATACATCAGATGCAGATACAAGCAAAAGCTACGTAAAGTGGGTGCATGTAAATACAGTGTACAAGTGAGGTGTGTGTCAGATGTGCTCTACACAAGTAGTCTATCGATGCAGTAGAAATCAGCATGTCATCAGAAGTATGATAAATGCCAAAAAACTGAAGGGTACCTGGATGCCCGCAACAGACAACTGTGCCTCCCTGCGTAGGACCATGCCCTCGAGTGTGGCCACCAGCTCAACCATCTCCTCCATGTACCCTCGCGATGGCTGCAAAAATGAGTTCATAATCATCAGCGAACAAATGAGTATCTAAACATCTGAAATGATGAATGACGAAAGTGGAGCATACCGGCGGTGAGTCCGGATCAATGGCATATCGATCACTGGGCATCGGAGGCTCTAGCGGAATTGGAATCGGAGAGCTAGTCCCATACTGCCACGCCATCAACTCAGTAGGCATATCTGGCCATCCCAGATGAGGATGAATCGACGGGTTCGGAGGAAACGGTCTACTCCCACCTCTAGATGCGCCAGCCCTACTAGAAGAAGGGATGTCTGTAGCTCGAGCCTGAGCCTGATCCGAGGATGACGTACCGGCAGGTCTCATCATCGGAATACGAGCTTCTGTCAATGGAGGCATCAAATATATGTGACGATAGGTGGCGTAGTCTCCCTCCGCAACATATAACAAAGCATCACTGCCCAGCATGGCGCCGACTACCTCTAAGTAAGAGAGCCTGTCAGCGGTCCGCATACTAGCTGGAGGTACCGCGGGAACATCCTGAGAAAGATACCCCCGTACCTGGCACAGAAAGCGCTCCCCCAGGAACCAAACTCTGCCGACTGGCCCTTCGAGCAGGACCCTATACCGGGAGATGCCTGATGCTCCGGTATACTGAAGTAGGAGATCATCACCCAAGGGTGCCCAAGGCTGCCAAGTAATCTGCGGATGATAAATGCATAAACCAATCAGAGAACGAGAATATACAGAGCAAGTCAAAGATGAAAATGAAAAGAACTGAAAGTTCTGAAGTACCTCTGAGTGTCGCACAGTGTCGAAGTACTGTCGCAGGCGAACCAGGGTCTCTCGAGGCCTCGCCCGGTGCGGGCCCTCAAATATCAATGAATATGGGGTCACGGGAATCCCCACCACCTCCAGCACTGGGGCTAACGATGGGAAGTATACATAAGCCCATAGCTGAGAAGAGCAGTGCAGAATGTAAGTACGAAATGCTGAGAGCAAAATGCAGACTGTAAAAGTACGCTGTGTGTGCAATGTACAAGTAATGAAGAGCAGAAATGTAAATCGAGGGGACAGAAAGTACCTCCCAAGCTCTCCAGTAGCCGCCAAGCAAATCGCCCCGCCCGCGGGAGGTCGCGCTCATGTAAAAGTAGAGGGTAGCCAGGCCAGCGCCACCCCAATCATATCTACTGACCTGTGATAGGTCGACTAGAGCGCTCAGCAGATATAGCCCAATGGTGTTCCCTCTGTCGGCGAACAGGGTAGTCCCGAAGAGGAACATCAGGAAGCCACGAGCATACTGCTCTGTCTCCTCAGGAGTCTCGGGCACCATCTCCGCCCGCCGGAAATGGGAGGAGAACCAAGTATACCTGACTCTCCCTGAAACCCTATCAACAGGTGGGCGAGCCCCCAACAAATACATCCAGGCGGCCTCCCACTCGCCCATATCCTCGTCATAGGGGATGGCCCAACCTCTTACATCAAGGCCGGTCAATACAGCAAAGTCAAAAGGGGTCATGGTCATGTCCCCGGTGGCAGAGAAATGAAAGGAATTGGTGGTGTCCCACCATCTCTCTACCAAAGCTGCCATCAAGGTCCTCCTGGCAGGACAGCGTGACAACCCGGCGCAGAAGGGCCCAAACCCTGCCAAGTCTACCAAATCCCTGACGCCCTCCGGGAGCTCAGCATACCAATCCCGTGCCATGGTAGAACCATACCCTCGCACACTGCGGGAACCACCCTGCATTCAGAATGAATATATGTGTCAATAATGAAATAAATGGGCTGTGTGCCAATAAGATGAAATGGGCTGTGGGCCGACGAAGTAAAATAAACTACATGCAAATTCTATCTACCTGGGCTGCGTGTTCAGAGAATTTTTGAATTTTGGGCTGCGTGTTCAACTTTCAGTTAATTTGTGGGCTGCGTGTTCACTATCTACCTGGGCTGCGTGTTCAGAGAATTTGAATTTTGGGCTGCGTGTTCAACTTTCAGTTAATTGTGGGCTGCATGTTCACTATCTACCTGGGCTGCGTGTTCAGAGAATTTGAATTTTGGGCTGCGTGTTCAATTTTCAATTTATTTGTGGGCTGCGTGTTCACTATCTACCTGGGCTGCGTGTTCAGAGAATTTGAATTTTGGGCTGCGTGTTCAATTTTCAATTTATTTGTGGGCTGCGTGTTCACTATCTACCTGGGCTGCGTGTTCACTATCTACCTGGGCTGCGTGTTCAGAGAATTTGAATTTTGGGCTGCGTATTCAACTTTCAGTTAATTGTGGGCTGCGTGTTCACTATCTACCTGGGCTGCGTGTTCAGAGAATTTGAATTTTGGGCTGCGTGTTCAATTTTCAATTTATTTGTGGGCTGCGTGTTCACTATCTACCTGGGCTGCGTGTTCAGAGAATTTGAATTTTGGGCTGCGTGTTCAACTTTCAGTTAATTGTGGGCTGCGTGTTCACTATCTACCTGGGCTGCGTGTTCAGAGAATTTGAATTTTGGGCTGCGTGTTCAACTTTCAGTTAATTGTGGGCTGCGTGTTCACTATCTACCTGGGCTGCGTGTTCAGAGAATTTGAATTTTGGGCTGCGTGTTCAATTTTCAGTTAATTTGTGGGCTGCGTGTTCACTATCTACCTGGGCTGCGTGTTCAGAGAATTTGAATTTTGGGCTGCGTGTTCAACTTTCAGTTAATTGTGGGCTGCGTGTTCACTATCTACCTGGGCTGCGTGTTCAGAGAATTTGAATTTTGGGCTGCGTGTTCAATTTTCAGTTAATTTGTGGGCTGCGTGTTCACTATCTACCTGGGCTGCGTGTTCAGAGAATTTGAATTTTGGGCTGCGTGTTCAACTTTCAGTTAACTTGTGGGCTGCGTGTTCACTATCTATCTGGGCTGCGTGTTCAGAAAATTTAAAGTGTGGGCTGTGTGTTCACTTTCGAATTCGGGCTGTGTGTTCGACAAATCAGTGTTTGAGCCGTGTGTTCTAATGTGGGCTGTGTGTTCGCAATTAATTAATGAGCCGAGTGTTCAGAAATTCAAGTGTTGAAACTACATGTTCAAAGATGTAAGGAAAGTACTATGTCACAAGCTAAATGTTTAAGCATGGCAAGGGTGCGAAATGTAAAAAAACAGAAGATGAGGTAAATACCTCTCGGGCCTCGTGAGAGAGATGCTGCTCCGGCTCTCTGAGAAGCAGATCCGCAGGTGCTCTCTCGTCGAAACTGGTAAAATGACGGAAAACGGCACGTGGAAGAACGTGTACTGGTGGACGATACCTCCCGGGAATAAAAGGGCGAGTCCTCGGAGGTAGGGTCATGGGATCGAAGTCATCACCGGCACCTGAAAAGCCTCCACCGTGGGGAGAATTGCCCGCCATGTTCAAGAATCTGCAAAAGGGAAGCAAAAATGAGCAAAATGCGCAAAAGTTGGAAAAGTCAACAAAAGTCAACTCTCGGAAAATAAAAAGTCAACAAAAGTCAACTCCCGAGAAAATATTCTAAATATTAAGATGAACTTACCTCAAGTAGTGGAAATGCAAAAAGAAGCTTCAAAACCGGAATTTAGTCGCTCCAAAGTGTTTAAAACTAAGTGTTTTTACGAAAACAATTTGCGCGAGGTGTTGGAAAACGCGCGTAAAACTCAAAACTGGAGAGAAAAGTGTTGAAAGAGACAAGAAATGAAATGGGGTTCGGCTGCTATTTATAGGCTTCAAGCCTTGGATGAAAGGCATGCAAAAAGGAGGCAAAAAGACCGAAATGCCCCCCGGAAAAGGGCATGGCCGGCCGGCCTCTAATAATAGCTGGCCAGCCATCTGCTTTTTGCAGAAATGGCCGGCCAGCCATCTACTTTTGTGGAAACCGGTTGGCCACCTCCCCTTGAGAAGATAAGTGGCCGGCCATGCTCCCCACATGCTCACCTAGCTCTCTGCAAATTTTGAGGAAGATCGGAGTTCCCGGGACCTGAAAAAGTTCAAGAAAAGTACACTTCCGGTCACGAAACTGCTCCGTCGGGACTTCGGTTTCAAGTTCTGACATGTGTCTCATCATCATTCATCAAAATCAAAGTGTGTCCTTTTTAATGAGTGGTAACATTTCAAAGAAGCGGATCGGAGGCCGCAATTGAGTTACCTTCGCCGAAACACGCGTTTCCGTACTCATTGTTTCACGACGAATGAACACCCTGATTCATACTCGTTTTTGTACTTTCATGCACATATCTTGCATTCTCACGGGCATACTCACATTGTCATGTACATTTCTTGTTATTTGTATACCTTTGTGTTGGAGCATGCGTTGTCGCGCATGTTCCACTCTTGCATTGCGATGCATACACTCACCGACGCCGCGTGTGTCGAAACTTTCGGAATCGCGTTAAATATTTGTTGTTAGCATATTGTACTTGTTGCAATTTCTCTCTTTTGCAGGCACGATATTGTATGTACGGTTCAATTGAGGCTGGTGCGACCAGACGAATCGCACAGGTATCGTATCTTCTCCGTGTGAGACGTGGCGGGGATTGAATAATCCTCCGCATTCTTAACTGCATGAAATGTAGTTGTTGCTTTGCATCCTTGCTTAAAACTGTTGCATCTATTTGCGAATACTTGCTTCATTACAGCTTGCTGCATTTGCACAATCATTGGGTTACCTTCGGCTTCTTGCATATCATTTGCATTTTGCCCCCTGCCTGCGGGCACATCTCTGTCTATCTTGTATGTTTGTCTGAGTCTTCGGCCTTGTCAAAAATAGGTCGTCTCGGGGCTTTGACATTCACTCCCGTCACTTGTGACTTCCGAGTTCTGTCAAAGAGGGGCAACTGTAGACACCCCATTTTTGACCGACCTTAAGACTCAGACGTCACCGATTGAGCGCTTGGTGATGTTGCATAATGTGCTCGTTCAGAAGTTTCAGAGTCGCGGCCGTAAGCCCTGCCTCCGGACTTCCGAACCCTTTTCTGTGCCTTGTCTCGGTTTGCGAACCAGACTCGGTTTTCTCTGTTTCTTTTCCTGAAGGGAGGGAGAGGTCCCGTAGACCATTTCTCAATGTCCGTAGGCTACATTTGGTGGCCGTAGGCCATTTTGCCCATTTCGGAGTCCGGTTCCCGGTTTTCGGAGTCGTCAGGCCGTGTGCCTCGGTTCGGGACCGCCTAACCATCTCCGTTTGCTCTGATTTTCGGCATACATCTTATTTTCTCCCTTTTGAGGGACACTGGGGGCTGAGAAACCCACTTCGAGGTCAAATACAATTTTCGGTGCTTAACAGCCCATTTCCGGGACCCCGAACTGCGTGTTTTGGCTCCGGAACTTTCGTTTTGCAACGGTTTTCGCTCATTTTTGGCAGGTACCTCTGTTTTATCCCGAAGAAGGTCACTGAAGGGTGGGAGGCCAGCAATTGTTGCAGCAACCAGTTATCTCTCCTCCCGAGCCTCCCGGCGCCCGTTTTTCGCACTTCCGGGCTAATGTTGAATACCTTAGAGCTAGCGTTGCCAACTTTCAACCACGTATCTGTGATCTACACACCTGAGAGGCCCCTAAAAGTTCATGGCCGGCCATTAAGGTCATCTGACCCTTTTGACCCCTTTCTTCCGGGCTAATGTTGAACCTCTTGGACCTTTTTTCTTGAACTTTGAACCACATATCTGTGATGTACACACCTGAGAGGCCCCTAAAAGTTCATGGCCGGCCAGTAAGTCAACTTGACCCTTTTGACCCCCTCTTTCCGAGCCATTGTTGAACCCCTTGGGCCCACTTTCTTGGAATTTCAATTACATGGTTGTGTTGTACACACATAGGGCTACCTCCCCAATACCTGGCCGGCCAGAAAAGCTGGTTGACCCTTTTGACCCCTAGCCGGCCGGCTAGGGGGTGTGGCCGGCCGGCCACCTCCGGCCAAAGTGAGCGGCCGGCCGTGCTCTCCTCACTGTGCCCTTTCCAGCTGTGGGGCAATATCCCCCAGATATTTTCTGTATCCGGGGGATATTTTGAGAGAGAGTTTTCCTCTCCATTTGACCCCCCTTTTACACCCCTTTCTTGACCATATAAACCAGCTGAGGGTCTTCTTCATGAGGGTTAGAAAAATTCATCTCCAAGGCTCAACCCTAAACTCCATTGTTATAACTCTCAAAACTTCAAAAAACCCTAACTCCTTAACCTTCATTTCTTCTACACCACCAAGCCCTACCACCACTATCTCATTTCCAGCAACAAAGAAGGGTTCTTGAAGGCCAAAGGAGCAGCAAATCCATCCAAGAAGCAACCAAAGTCTAGATCTTCAAGGGTAAGTTACACTTTTACCCTTTTGACCCTTTTTCTTAATCAATATGTAAGCCATGCATGCTTTTTGTGTTGAGCTTCGACCTTAACTGAAAAGGGCCATATTTTGAGCTCATCTTCACTTCTCATCAAGGGTTCAACCCTGTTTGAGCCCTCCATAATACACTTGCTTCTTTGACCATCTTGTATGTCATAATTTTGCATGCTATTTTTGACCCATGAGTAATTTATTTTCGAGCATGTGGTAAACTGATTTAGGGCTTATTTTGAGCCCCTATTCAACATTGGAGAAGGGCTCAACATTGTTTGGTGTTTCCATATGTCACTTGTAGTTATATCCCCTATTTGGCCCCATTTTTGCATAAATTAGTAGCCCTCTTTGTTTCTGTTTTTGGACCTTGGTCCGAACTGAAAGTGGTCTTATTTTGGCCTACACTTCATGTTTCATTCACACTTTTTTTCTGTTTGGTGATTATTTTATACACTTCATGTTTTAGCACCTTTTGAGCCTTATTTTGCATCATATTTTTAGCATGTTTGTATACTGATTTTGAGGCTGCCATATACTGTAAATGTTCATATTTTTGGTCCATATTCAGTGTTGTAGAAGGAAATTTTTCATTTTGGGTTTAGCTTATACCACTTGCTTCATTACCCCTATCTTGGCCCCTATCCTTGTATGCTATTTTTGCCATACCTATATTTGTTGTTTGGCCATGTTTATAACTGGAAAAGTGCTTATTTTGGGACTGTCTAGCTTCTGTCTTTGCATTGTATGTCCATGTTGTGCATGTTTAGTATGGCTATAGGCCATTTCGGATGCCTAATGTTGCATTTCGGGTCATTTCCTTGCATTTCATGTCATTTCGCTTCATTTCGGGACTGTTTTCCCCCATATTTTGTTGCTGAAATTCCATTAGCATGCTTGCATATCATTTTTGGCCATGTTTCATCGCATTTTACCATTGCCTCGGTTTGCGTGCCCGTGTGCGCGCATTTCGAGGCACTTCATTTTCTGCCATCGGCCTCTTATGTGAGTGTGGCTGAGGCTCTCTCATGTTAGTATAAGTCCATGTTGCATTCTATATGCCATTTCCATGTCATTGCATTGCGTATGCATTGCCTCGGTTTGCGTGCCCGTGTGCACGCATTTCGAGGCACTCTATTTTCTGCCATCGGCATCCGATGTGAGTGTGGCTGAGGCTCACTCATGTTGGTATAAGCCCATTTGTCATTTCCATGTTATTTCATCACATTTTACCATTGCCTCGGTTTGCGTGCCCGTGTGCGCGCATTTCGAGGCACTTCATTTTCTGCCATCGGCCTCTTATGTGAGTGTGGCTGAGGCTCTCTCATGTTAGTATAAGTCCATGTTGCATTCTATATGCCATTTCCATGCCATTGTATTGCGTATGCATTGCCTCGGTTTGCGTGCCCGTGTGCACGCATTTCGAGGCACTTTATTTTCTGCCATCGGCATCCGATGTGAGTGTGGCTGAGGCTCACTCATGTTGGTATAAGCCCATTTGTCATTTCCATGTCACTTTAGCACCGCCTCGGTTTGCATGCCCGTGTGCGCGTACTTCGAGGCACTTCATTTGCATTGCATCTGTCATCGCCTCGGTTTGCGTGCCCGTGTGCACGTACTTCGAGGCACTTCATTTATATTGCATCTGTTATTGCCTCGGTTTGCGTGCCTGTGTGCACGCATTTCGAGGCATCTCATTTTCACTGTATTTACCATTACCTCGGTTTGCGTGCCCGTGTGCACGCATTTCGAGGCATCTCATTTTCAACATCCCGTCACTTTCTCAGTTTGCGTGCCCGCGTGCACGCATTTCGAAGCATCTCATTCCCATAGCATTCTGTATGTTAGGATTGTATCTTAGTTGCACTTCATGCATATCATGCATATTGCATCGTGTCCGGAATAGGAGTTAGCCCGGGCACGGGAAACGAGGTATATTTCGTACTCCGAGTGACGGAATGTGTCTCAATTCCCCAGTCACCGACGCTCCGGATTATCCATGATGGAGTTAGGTTTTAGCTGTAGTTTCATGTGCATTCATCCTATATCGAATTGTGCATTTCGACTCCTCGACCATCATGCCTCGGTATGCGTGATTGGTGGCACGAGGATCGAGACGTGCATATATTTGTGCAAATACATTGCTATGCCCCTTTCCTGCTCTCTGTTACAGCAAAACCAGGAATCAGCAAACTTTTGGGGCTTGGTACGCATTTCAAGAACAGGTGTAAACAGAGGCTAATTGGGGCATTCCGGTGGATTTCCGCGCAAGACAGTCCGGACATGCATCATCCATCAGAAGCGAGACAGTCCCTGGCTTGCACGCCAGTTTATTTGCTTTCTAGTTAATTCATTAATTAATTAGAATTTCTGTAATATTTTGGACTGTAATATTCTTTTATTTTGGGGACTGTAATATTTGGACTGTATTATTTATTCGGACCCTCCGAGTGAGGGCACAATTGTAATAAGTGTGCGTGAGTGTGATGTATGTCTTCCAACCCCACGTCTTTCTCCCTTTTATTTATCCGCTTATGATGGTTAGATTAGGGCATATTTAAATTAGCATACAGCATGACAGCATGTTTGCATCATTCATCTGTATTGCATGCATCGGGCTCAGCGCATCATACTAACTGCATTGTACTTTCAATTCCAAATTGAATACATGGTAGTTATAGCATTCCATATGCCATCTTAGAATAACCGAGCCTGCTATAGTTGCATTTTGCATGTGTTGCATTAGGCATTTCTGTACACTTAGGATCATGCATGATTTCTAATATAGTTTCTATTTTGGCTTGGAGTACTCGGTGAGTTTTATGCTTTAGCATCCTTGCATGCGTGTGAGTGAATGCCATGATAGCATGCTTACCATGAGGCTATGTGCTTATATGATATAACTGCCTGAATGCCTGTGGGTGAAGGTCGGGTTATCTGAATTGGAGTAAATCATCAAATGTTTCAAACCTACCTGCGGGTAGCAAAACCTCTTTCAAAAAAAAGGCAAACATGAAATGTTTTGTTCCAATTCGGGCGACCTGGTCTATACTTATATGCTGTGCGCATCACATAGTAACCTAGGCTAATAACCGGCATAAGAACTCATAATGTTTTCAAAAATTGATATCATGGTTAGTAGAGGCCGGTCTATGACCGGGCGAGCGGGGGTGCTCACGAAGTGACCTTCCCCAATCGTACCCAAGTTCCCGAGCCGAGGCAACTTTGGTGATGACGGACACGTGGCCTTTTGGCACCGAGTCAGGGTTTCCTAAATTTCCCAAAATAAAATATTTAGGTGGCGACTCTGTATCTGGCAAAGCAGTCCATGTTTGGCACTTCTTTCAAAAATCAGTTTTCCTAAAACGATTTGCCGGATTTGGACTCTTTGGTTCAGATTTAGAACCGTGACTGCGAAAGTCGAGTCCGAGCTGTAGCGAGGCCCCCCCCGCGGGCTTGTCTACAGCGGTAAGCCCCTCAGTCTCCCTCATCTCTGCAGGAGGGTGAGCCGGGACTATCTGCTCACGTAACCCCAGGGTCTGGCGTAGAAAACGCTCCCCCAGGTACCAAGCCCGACAGACCGGGCCCTCAAGCAGAATCCGAAAACGCGAGGTCTCCTCAGCACCAGGGAACCGACCCCGCATCGCCGACGGCAAGGAAGCCCATGGCCGCCATGTGATCTGAAGATGACAGACAGTTTGTTATCTACTGTTATTGAAACATGCAGTGGGAAAGCGAAGCTAAATGAACTGAAAGTAAGCATACCTCGGCCGGAGTGATGGTGTCGAAATATCGGCGGAAGAAGCCGAATGTCTCTCGTGGTCGCCGGGTGCATCTCCCGTCAAAGCGACTCGAGAACGGGACAGCCGGAGGAGGCTCCGCAACTGGCACAGGTGCAAGCCTAGGGAAGTAGGCATAAACCCACAACTGCAAAATAGATGTCAGTATGACTATCAGAAAAAGCAGGATATACAGAATGAAGCAGAAATGGCAGAGCCGTGTGTTGAGCCGTGTATTGTGTGCAGTGTACAGTGTGAGCAGTGTACAGTCAGTGTAAAGCAGAATGTATGTGTGTGCCGTGTGTACAGTATACAGCAAGTATAGAGCAGACTACAGTGTGAGCAGTGTACAGAGTACAGAAAGTACGAGACACGAATGAAAATAGCGGGGAAGAGATGTACCTCCCAAGCTCGCCAGTAACCTCCAAGCAGCTGGCCGCTGCCACGAGAAGCCGAGCTCATATAGCCGTACAGGGTGGCTAGAGCGGCGCCGCCCCAGTCGTAGTGCAAGATGTCCCGGACGTCCACCAGTGCACTGAGGAGACAGAGAGGCACGGTGTTCGCCCGGTCGGCGAAGATAGTAGTCCCGAACAGGAACATGAGGAAGCCGCGGGCATACCTCTCCACGTCCTCCTCGGTCATCTGCACCTCCTCCCCTAATGCGGGCTAGACCCTGAACTGTGCCTCGAACCAGGAGTATCGGACGAAGCCTGGACGAGCTAGCGGTGGCGCCTCCCCCAGTAGATGGACCTGAGCGGCGGTCCACTCATCCATGTCGGTGTCGAAGGGGATCGGATCACCCCCTACCCCGATGCCTGTGAGCATCGAGAAGTCATAAGGGGTCATCGTCATGTCCCCTGCAGCAGAAAAATGGAAAGAATCGGTGGTGTCCCACCACCTCTCCGCCAAAGCGGCGAGAAGAGGTCTGCATGTGGAGAGCCTAGAGAGTCCTCGGCAGAAGGTGCCGAAGCCCGCTCGGTCCACGATGCGCTGGACCGCATCAGGGAGCTCGTCATACCACTCCCGAGCACCAGTATTCCCATACCCGCGAATGGTATGGGAACCCTCCTGCAAATAGAAAATGACAATTGCAAGACAACATTCAAAATGCAGTTGTGAAAAGACGGATATGGCATGTATGCAAGTTTGTCAGATTCAGGCAAATACCGGGTGCCGGTGTGCTTACAGTAAAATACGTGTGCTGTGTCAGTGTGTTTGGGTGTTTCAGAACAGATGTAGCATGTGTGCAAATCTAACAGATTCAGACAAATACTGGGTACCAGTGTGTGTGCAGTAGAATACAGTGGGTGCCGTGTGTTTGGGTGATTCAGGACTAGTGCAGTGTGTGTGCATGTGTCAGTCTCAAGCAGATATCAGTTGTATGTATGTTTACAGTCAACTACGGTCTACGGCATATCAGATTTCAGCAATTAGAGAATACAGCTAACTATGGCAGTTTTGTATCCTACATTGCAGAAAGTAAAGCAGAAGATGAAGAGTTACCTCGGAAGTGCCGAATGAAAGGTGGGAGGTAGGCTCGCGTAGTAGTAGCTCAGGCGCCGCGTACCTCTCAAAGCTCCGGAACTGACGCAGGCCGTCTGGGGGCAGAACGTGGATCGCCGGCCGGTAGGTCGCCGGGTCGAACGGGCGCTCGCTCAGTGGTAAGAGCTCGACCCCGGGATCCATCTCGTGGTCCGGGGGAGTCCCGCCACGTGGAATGTCGTCCGCCATGTAGAGAGTGGTGTGAAAATGGCCGGAAAAGGGAAAACCGAGCCGGAATGCGAAGAGTCAACTGAAAAGTCAACTCCCGAGAGGGTCGGAAATGGCCGGGAAGGCCGGAATGTGAAAAGGCACGGAAATGAAGAGGAAAGTGAGGGGAACGAACCCCGAAAAGGCGAGAACGCCGAACGAGGCACCGAAACGAGAATGTGATCGGTGGAAAATGTCCGAAACGCGAAGAGGATCGCGAATCCGACGACGAAACGGGCGTAGAACGCGAAGAAACGGGCGAAAAATAAGAGAGAAGCACTCTAGGGAGAGAGAACAAAGGTTTTCGGCGGTGGAGAAGTGAGAAAATAGGGCATGAAGCCCTATTTTATAACACCCAAGGTGAAAAGACAAAACTGCCCCGCACCAGCAACTGTTTGCTGGTCGGCACTTTTTTGTGCCGGCCGGCACTTTTTTGTGCCGATGGAATTGTTTTTGTGCCGATGGCCAGCCGGTGGCCTCATCTTTCGGCCGGTGGGGTTCCCACAGCCTTGTTTAGGCCATTTGAGCTGTTTTGGGTCTTTATAGCTCAAGAAAGTGCAAGAAAGTGCATCTCCGACATTCAACCGGCCTCCGTTTTGACCGCGGGCCGTGTCTCCAGTGCGTGGCACTCGAATTCATGCAAGGTGTATCCTTTTTGTATCCTTTTAAATTCAAAAGTTGCCCCATGTGTGTTGCGCGAGTTCATCACACTACTTCTGTGCATTGCATCGCGCTGTCATGCGCCACACATTTGCATTGTCATGCACATGTTACATGCGTTGCAACACGCACCCCTTTGCATTGTCGTGCACATTTCTCATGCATCATCATTGCATTTCCATTCCATGCATTGTCATGCATTCCGGAATACGTGCGTTGTTACGCATTTAAGCCCATTTACACTCCGTGTGGCATGCATGTCACACTTTGCATCGCACTGTTTTGTGCATTTCAAACTTCGCGCTGTTCTGCGCATTGCACTGTTTTGTGCATTTCAAACTTCGCGTTGTTCTGCGCATCGCACTGTTTTGTGCATTTCAAACTTCGCGCTGTTCTGCGCATTGCACTGTTTTGTGCATTTCAAAATTGTTCGCGCTGTTCTGCGCATTGCACTGTTTTGTGCATTTCAAACCTCGCGCTGTTCTGCGCATCGCACTGTTTTGTGCATTTCAAACTTCGCGCTGTTCTGCGCATTGCACTGTTTTGTGCATTTCAAACCTCGCGCTGTTCTGCGCATTGCACTGTTTTGTGCATTTCAATTTCGCGCTGTTTTGCGCATCTCATTGCATTTTGCATGCATTCCATCGCACTGTCCTGTGCACTCGCGTTGCCTAACGCATTGCGCTATTTTGCGCATCATACCGTCGTGCAATACCGCCGGTCTGGCGAGACCTTAAACACGCATGGTCTGGCGAGACCTTAAACACGTACGGTCTAGGAGACCTTAAATCCTTGGAAGGTGTAAGACCTTTAGTGTTCGCATTGTCGTACACTTCGAGAGCCGCGTGTTGTCGCGCATTCCATGCAACATGCATCGCTTGCATCATTTGCATTTCAAAAAAAAACAAAAACAAAAAAAACGTGCATAGTCATGCATACATTTTGCATTCCGGTCTAGGAGACCTTAAATCCTCTGAAGGTGCAATTCCTTCGGTGTTTGTCGTGCCCGAACGACTTTTCGGTGGTCTGGTAAAGCCACCTGTCTGTGCTTGCGATGAGTTCCTAGAAGACCAACTGGGACGGTGGAAACTAGAGTTCGAACGGCTTATGCCTAGAACGCAAAGGTTCGGGAGTTCCGAGACTAAAGTCTGGTTTAAATACCCAGAGGTTTACCCTCGGCTTGAAATCTGTATGGAAGCCCCATAGGTTGAGGCGGCATGTCTACGCCTCAGTTCTGGATACTGAACCAACCTAGTATATCACCCTGTTGGTAAGATAGGGAAAGTTGCAATCATAGTCATTGCATCATAGTGCATTGTCATGCATTTCCATTGTAGCTTGCATGCATCCATTGCATTTTCCCCAGTAGGTCGCATTGCACTGCATTGTCACTGCATGTTGTAAATATCCACTCCATTGCATATTTGTAGATATTGCATTGTAGTTTGCCTGCATTCACTGCATCGCCTTCCGCCTATGGCTTGCGCCTTTCCAGGTTGAGCTTGGTCTGGTATGTGTCCTTACATTTCATGTTAAAACACAGTTCTGCATGTGTATCGCGCCGATTCCACGTTGATATGTTGGTTGAGGGTTGCGGCACCTTTTCTGTGTTACACATGGCTCGTACGTGTGCATGCCTTTCCTAGGCAAGATTTGGTTTGGCTTGCGTGCCATATCCATTGTATCCATATCCATTCCATTGCATATTTGTAGATATTGCATTGTAGATTGCATGCATTCATTGCATCACCTTCCGCCTTTGGCTTGCGCCTTTCCAGGTTGAGCTTGGTCCGGTATGTGCCCTTACTTTTCATGTTAAAACACAGTTCTGTATGTGTATCGCGCCGATTCCACGTTGATATGTTGGTTGAGGGTTGCGGCACCTTTTCTGTGTTACACATGGCTTGTATGTATGCATGCCTTTCCTAAGCAAGATTTGGTTTGGCCTGCGTGTCATATTCATCCATTACATTGTAGTGTAATTTTTGCATCCGGCATTAGGATCGTAGTCCTTTCTCCAGCGGGTTGTTTCCCCACTTATGTCAATTCCACCCAATGCTTGTTCTTGCGTCTGTCTACAATACTCATAGTTCAGTTGACCGTTCTATGGTAGACAGACTTGTTACCTCCATCAATCTATTTGACATAGGTGTGGTTTCGAACCGTTCGTGATTGGATCACGATTCAAATGCTTTGCATGTAGCTTGCATTGTTTCAAATACATTGCATCTTCATTTGCATTGTTTATACATTGTTTTGTATATATTGCATGTCGTCTTGCATCCATTTTGCATTGTCATGCATGTTGCTAACAATATTGTACCTGTTAAGTTTGTTTTCTTTTTAGGCACGATATTGTATGTACGGTTCATTTGAAGCTGGTGCAACCAGACGAGCCGCACAGGTATTGTATCTCCCGAGTGAGACGTATTGAGAATTCCATAATTCTCTTACATCATTTCTGCATTGTAGTGTAGTTTGGTTTGCTAGCTTAAAATTGTCGCATGTTTGCTTCATTACAGCTTTCTTTGCATGATCATAAGTATGCTCGGCTCCGTGCATTGTCTTGCATTTTGCCCCTGCCTTCGGGCGCATACCTTATTTTGTCTTGTATGATTGTCTAAGTCTTCGACCTTGTCAAAAATGGGTCGTCTCTGGGCTTTGACATTCACTCCCGTCATTGTTATGACTTTCGAGTTCTGTCAAAGAGGGGCAACTGTAGACACCCCATTTTTGACCGTCCTCAAGACTTGGACGTCACCGTTTGAACACTCGGTGATTATCCTTGTTTGTGTTCGTTTGGAGTTCCCGGAGGCCTCGGCTCGCGCGCCTTGTCTCAAGATCTCCGAACTTGACCTTTTAGTGTCTGGTTTTGCACCAAACACTTGCATCCTGCCTTGGAAGGGCAGGGTGGGGCTTGTAGACCATCCCCACCCATCACCGGCAGTGGCTAGATGCCACCGGCTGGTTTTTGCTGCCACCGGCAATATAGTTTGCCGGCCGGCACTCTTTGTTGCCGGTCAGCACTATTTTGTGCCGGTCGGCACTTTGTTTGGCCAAGATGGCATTTTTTGCCGGCCGATTGTTGTTCATCTGCTTTTGCAGATATTTTTAGACAGCTGTATAGCTTTTGCTCCCCTCCATACACGTGTATGGAGGGATCTCCCTCTTGCAAAGCTTGTCTTGTAAGCTTTACAAGAGGCATATAGAGAGAAGCTCTCTCTAAGGCAAAGAAGAGAGCCTTTAGACATTTTTGAGGAGAGAAGACAGAGGAGAGCTCTGGTTTTTCCTAGGGTTAGGGTTAGATACACTCACCTATCTCTCTTTTCCTCTCATTTTGTACACTAGGTGTTTTGTGTCTCACTATTGCACACAAACACCTAGTGTTTCACCTTCCTCTTGGAGCTGAGGTTCTAAAGAGTGTGTTTTGAAGTTTTTGTCTTGGATTCAAGCTCAAGGAGGCCATTGGAGCATCTTTGTTGAAGAGGACTACAAGGGTGAGAAACTAGTCCCTTTTTCCCCCTTTTTTGCATTGATTTTCTACTAGTCTTAGAGCTGTTTTTGTGATTATTGTATAACATAAACAAGTTCTATTTTTAAGCCCTCTTTATTGTTTATTAAGAGTGTTTTGTTGTTTGAGGGGTGTTGACCACCCTTAGGCCTCAAAAGGCCTCATTTTGAGCCATTTTGTGCTAGCTCCGGGATTTTGGTGTTGAGGTCTCTTCACCACTGAAATCTTGAGGGATTTCAGTGGTGAAGATGATGCTTTGAAGTCCCAAGAAGGAGAGGGCCACCCCCTCTCCTTGTTGTCCTTGAAAAGGACCTATTTTGGCCTCTTAAGGAAGCCTATGCTTGAGTGTGTGTTGAGCATATTTGGTTTGTTTTTCATGCTTATATATCCATGATATAACATGATTTCAAGTTGGTTTTGGAACTCCATGCATGTTTAGCATAGTTGCCATGTAATGCCCTATTTGTGCCTTAACATGTTCTAGGTTGTTAGCCTTTGTTGGAGCATGTTTTAGGCTTGTATTTGTGAAGTTTATGTGCTTATTTTGACATGTTTTAGCTCTGTCCATAATCGTTTGGGTTGATCTTTGCATGCATTATATAGCTCCTTTGTATTTGGGCTTGTTGGCCTTAAGTATGTGCATGTGTAGCATGCCATCTTTGCATTGTTTTGATGATTTGGAATCATCCTACATGCTATTTCAGTCCCATTTCCATGCTTGTTTGATTACCTTGCATGCCTCTTTAATGCTTTGAAAGCATGTGTTGCAATGCTCCATGTTTTGGTCATGGTGTATGCCTTTGTATTTGGGCCACTTAGATGCCATCTAAGGAGTCCTTTGGCCTTGTTTTAACATGCTAAAAATCTGTTTTTAGTTGTTTAATGCACGCCATGTTTGGTCATGATAAGTGTAGTTCAATGCCTTATTGATTTGCCTTGAACACTTGGACTATTTGTTGCATGCTTGACTTGATTTATAACTTGATTTGGCATCATTTTATAACATGATTTTAGGGCTCATGTTGCATGCTAATTTGTCCATATTTCCTTCTTTCAAGTGTGCTTGAATGCTGTCTGATTTATGCTTAAGTGTTGGTCCTTATGTGCATGTGTGTGTGCATGCCATTTAGCCCTCACCTTTTAGCACAATGGCTACTGTTTTAGGCCTATTTTAGAGCTGCCTAATTCATGTATAAGTCCATCTTGCCATCCATTTGCATTGCCCTATGTATGCTTGCATGATTGCATAAGTGCCTTGCCATGTCATGTCGCATTCCTAGCTTGTATGCCTAGGTTGCATTGCATCTTGCATGCATGCCTTGTCCCTTGACTTGGGTGATAGGGATTGGGAGTTTTGTTTGATTGGTTTGCATTGCATTTGAAACCAAAGTTGCATACTTGGTTCTTTGGGCCATCATGCATGGAAATGCGTGATTGGTGGTCCAAGAACCGAGGCACATGTCCCTTTGAGTCATTACAATGATAAGAGACATGGTTGGTGCATACATGCCTTGAAATATGCTGCCATGCCTTGTTTTGCCCTCTGTTGCTGTGAGTTGCAGGTTCTGCAGGAATACTCTGCCGACCGGCAGTGTAATGTGCCGACCGGCACTATTTTCTCTGCCGACAGCTTCAACTTTGTGCCGATGGCCATACAACACTGCCGGTGGAAATTTCATCTAGCCGGTGATGATCCCCTCTGTCCAAGGATGTAGTCCTAAGGTTTTGACAACCTCCAGAGGAGGAAAGGGAGGAAAACAGAGGCAGCTTGCGCATGGCGGCGCGCTTCTCGAGACGTTTTACTGTTTTCCTAAATTAGTTAATTTGTTAATTAATTAATTTGTAATATTTAATTAGCTTGCGTAGTTAATTAATTTGTAATATTTATTCGGTCCCTCCGAGCGAGGGCAAATCTGTAATAAGTGTGTGTGGGTGGTGTGTATGTCTTCCAACCTCACTTCTTTCTTCCCTTTTACTTACCCGCTTTAATGGTTAGTATTAGGGCACGTTTAATTTAGCATACCTTATGCTATGCATGTGTGCATCCATGCATTTGTATTACATGCATTAGGCTCGGTACATCACGCTAACTGCATCAGTACTTCAATTCCGAACTGAATATGTGTTAATTGTGCATTTTCACATGACATGTCTAGGATTAACCGAGCCTATCTTAGCGACATTTTGTATGCGATGCATTAGGCACTTCACATGGACTTGGATCATGCATGTTTGCTAACAAGTTCTTTGTTTTGGCACGGAGTACTATGTAAGTATTTCCGCTTTAGCATATCGCATGAGTGTGAATGTTACCATGACAGCATGCTTAACATGTGGCTAGATGCTTATGTGTTAAACTGTTTTGAATGCCTGTGGGTGAAGGCCGGATTGTTTGAGTTGGAAAAACTCGTTGAAATCCGTATTTTAGCCTACTTGCGAGTAGCAAATTCCAAAGCATTTTCAAACCAAACGGATATGCAATGTTTATTTCCAAATTAGGCAATCTAGTCTATACTTGTTTGCTGTGCGCATAACATAGTAATTCTAGGCTAATAAATGGAATAAGAACACGTAAAGTTTTCAAAAACGGATATCACGGTTAGTAGAGGCCGGTCTTCGGACCGGGCGAAAGGGGGGGCTCATAGCTGACCTTCCCCGATCGTACCCAAGCTCCCGAGCCGAGACAACTCCGGTGATGACGGACATGTGGCCTTCGGCACCGAGTCAGGGTTTCCTAAATTCTCCCATTTAAAAAATATTTAGGTGGCGACTCTGTATCTGGCAAAGCAGTCCATGTTTGGCACTACTTTTTCAAAAATCTGTTTCTCAAAACGATTTGCCAGATTTGGACTCTTTGGTTCAGATTAAGAACCGTGACACAAATCGAGTCCGAACTGTAGCACGAGGTCCCCTCCGCGGGCGCTGCTACATGACCCTATACCTACAAGCCACTGATTATGCTATGTGGATTCTTATCACCAAAGGTCCAAAAATTCCTACCAAATTAGTAGACAATATTAGTGTACCTAAAACTGAAGATGAATGTGATCTGAGGGATCACAAATTATTGCAAGCCAATGCTAAAGCCAAACTCACCCTTGTTTGTGGATTAGACTGTAAGGAGTATAATAGAATTTCAAGTTGTGATTCGGCAAAAGAAATTTGGGAAAAACTTGAAGTAACTTATGAAGGTACAAACCAAGTAAAGGAATCTCGTATTGATATGCTTGTTCATAGTTATGAATTATTTAAAATGAACTCTGATGAATCTATTTCAAGTATGTTTACTAGATTTACTAAAATTGTAAATTCTTTGAAATCTCTTGGCAAAACTTATGCTAACAGTGAGTTGGTAAGAAAAATTCTTAGGTGTTTACCAAAGAATTGGAAAGCAAAGGTCACCGCCATTATAGAAGCCAAAGATCTCTCCACACTTGGATTGGATGAGCTTATGGGTTCCCTTATGACTCATGAGATCACCATGAAATGACATGAGGATGTTGAAAACAAAAAGAAAAGTGGAATTGCGTTCAAAACCTCATCAAATAAAGAAGAACATGAAAACTCCAGTGAGGATGAAAGCTATGCCATGTTTAGTAGAAATCTCAAAAAGTACTTCAAGAAAAACAATTATGGAGGAAGAAGACCTTTCAAGAAAGAGTACAACAAAGATAACAAGAAAGAGCCTATTATTTGCTATGAGTGCAAAAATCCTGGACATATGAAGATGGATTGTCCAAAATTGAAGAATCATGGAAAAGACTACAAAAGAAACAAAAAGGCCATGGTAGCAACTTGGGGAGAAAGTGAAGATGAAAGCTCAAGTGATGAAATTGAAAATGAAGTAGCCAACTTATGTCTTATGGCTCTTGAAGATGAAGACTCTACTCAAGATGAGGTAACTACTCTTTATGAAGAACTTGAAAGTGCATTCCATGAACTATCAAATGAATTTAGAAAAGTTTGTGTCAAAAATAATGTGTTGAAGAAATCCGTTGCATCTTTATCTATTAATGTAGAAGAATTAAAGAAAGAAAAAATTATTTTGAAAAATGATTTTGATACTATCTCTAATGAGAAAACTACTTTAAAAAATAATGTTGATGATTTAACAAAAACACTTGAAAATTTTGTAAAAGGTAGAGATAATCTCAACATGCTTCTTGAAAATCAAAGATGTTTTTTTGATAAAGCGGGTATTGGATATGACCCTATTAAGAAACAAAAGAATCTCAATACAATTTTTGATAAGGCACCTACTTGTCATTATTATAGAAAGAAATGTCATTATATATCTTACTGTCCATTCAAAAAGAATATGAATATGGGAATTAAAAAGATTTGGATTATTAAGCGATCTAACGAAACTAACCAAGAAGGACCCAAGAAACTATGGGTACCAAAAACCAACACTTGATTGTCATCTTGTAGGTTTGCATTAAGTCCAAAGCTAAAGAAGGGAAGTGGTACCTTGATAGTGGATGTTCCAGACACATGACCGGAGATAAATCATTCTTTACTAAACTATCATCGAAAGATGAAGGATTTGTTAATTTTAGAGACAACAAGAAAGGAAAAATCTTCGGTATTGGTAGCATCGGTATTCCTTCTAACCCTTCTATTGAAAATGTTTTACTTGTTGATGGACTTAAGCATAACCTACTTAGTATTAGTCAATTATGCGATAAAGGTAATCGAGTTATTTTTGATAAATCACATTACACAATTGAAAGCACAAATGATCATAAAACTTTATTCGTTGGTAATCGCCATGATAATGTTTATGTTTTTCATCTTAATGATCTCTATGCCAGTGATGTTAAATGTTTATATGTTAATAATGAAAATAGTTGGTTATGGCATAGAAGACTTGGTCATGCTCATATGGATTTAATTGTTACACTTTTGAGAAAGGATTTGGTCAAATTAAATTTGAAAAAGATTATCTTTGTAGTGCTTGTCAATAAGGAAAACAAACTAAAACATCATTTAAATCAAAATCTCATATTTTCACAACTAGACCTTTACAACTATTGCATATGGATTTATTTGGTCCCTCAAGGACATCTAGTCTAGGTGGTAAACATTATTGTCTTGTTATTATTGATGATTATTCAAGATTTACATGGGTTATGTTTTTAGCACACAAAGATGGAACATTTTCTTCTTTCACAAAACTCTGTCGTAGAATTCAAAATGAAAAAGGCTTTCTTATTTCTAATATTCGAACCGACCATGGTAGAGAACTTGAAAATGAGAAATTTGAATTGTTTTGTGATGAGCATGGTATTGGACATAATTTTTAAGCACCTAAAACCCCTCAACAAAATGGTGTAGTAGAAAGGAAGAATAGAACTTTAGAAGAGGTGAATAGAACAATGCTTTGCGAAAATAATCTTCCTAAACATTTTTGGGCTGAAGCTGTTCACACCGCATGCTATATTTTAAATCGTGCATTAATTAGACCTATTCTCAAAAAGTCTCCTTATGAACTTTGGCATGATAGAAAGCCCAATATTAGTCACTTGCATGTTTTTGGTTGTAATTGTCTTGTGCATAATACTGGTAAGGATAACTTAGGTAAATTTGATTCAAAATCTGATGAAACAATTTTTCTTGGCTATTCCTTAACTAGCAAAGCTTATAGCGTTTTTAATAAAAGAACTCTTGGTGTGGAAGAATCTATACATGTGGCATTTGATGAAACTAACATCTCTGCTCAAAAGCAAATTGTTAGTGATAATATAGATTTGGAACCAAATGTGGAAAATTCTAGTATCTACAAAGAAGAGAACCAACCATGTAGGTTGAACAAAGAGATTGAACAACCTATTCTCCCACCTCAAGAAGAAGGAGGAAACAATGATGATTTGCCAAGAGAATGGAAGTTTGTTCATAATCACCCTAAGGATTTAATCCTAGGTGACCCTACAAAAGGTATTGAAACTCGTTCTTCACTTAGAAATATTTGTAGTAACTTGGCTTTTTTCTTACAGATTGAGCTTAAAAACTTTCAAGAAGCCGAATTCGATGAACATTAGATGATAGCTATGCATGAAGAGCTTAACCAATTTGAGAGAAACAAAGTGTGGAAATTTGTGCCAAAACCTAAAGATCATACCATTATTGGTACTAAATGGATCTTTCGAAATAAGCTTGATGAATTCGGTACAATTATAAGAAACAAGGCTAGACTTGTTGCACAAGGATACAATCAAGAAGAAGGTATTAATTTCGATAAAACCTTTGCTCCGGTTGTTAGATTAGAAGCCATTCGCATGTTACTTGCATTTCCATATTTTAGAGATTTCAAACTTTATCAAGTGGATGTAAAAAGTGCCTTTCTTAATGGTTTTATAAATGAGGAAGTTTATGTTAAACAACCCATAGGTTTTGAAGATCATGTTTTTCAAATCATGTTTTTAAACTTTATATGGTTTGAAACAAGCACCTCACGCATGGTATGAACGATTAAGTAAATTTTTGATTGAAAATAATTTTTTAGAGGAACGATTAACACAACACTTTTTGTTAAAACTATAAATGATAAGTTACTTATTGTGCAAATATATGTGGATGACGTTATATATGGTGTTACTAATGAAACCTTGTGTAAGGAACTTGCTGAGTGTATGCAAGGTGAGTTTGAAATGAGCATGATGGGGGAGCTAAATTATTTCCTTGGGCTTCAAATCAAACAATGTAAGAAATGAATTTTTATTAACAAAGCTAAGTATACAAAAGAATGACTCAAAAAGTTTGGTATGTATGACTCAAATATAGCTGGAACACCTATGAGCACATCCATTAAGCTAGACAATGATGAAAAAGGTAAGTCCATTAATCAAACAAAATATCGAGGTATGATCGGCTCACTTCTTTATTTAACTGCAAGTAGACTCGATATTATGTTTAGTGTTTGTATGTGTGCTAGATATCAATCAAATCCTAAGAAATCACATCTCAGTGCTGTTAAAAGAATTTTTAGATATCTTGTTGGCACTCAAAATTTGGGACTGTTTTATCCTAGAGATGTTGCATTTGATTTAATTAGTTACTCAGATGCCGATTTTGCCAGATGCAAACTTGATAGAAAAAGTATCAGTGGCACTTGTCACTTTCTTGGTAACTTCTTAGTATCTTGGTTTAGCAAAAAGCAAAATTATGTTGCTTTATTAACGGCCGAAGCTGAATATATAGCTTCCGGAAGTTGTTGTGCCCAAATACTTTGGATGAAACAACAATTGGAGGACTTTGATTTGCATTGTGATCATATCCTTATTAAATGTGATAATACTAGTGCCATCAATTTAAGCAAAAATCCTGTTCAACACTCACGAACAAAACATATTGAAATTCGACATCATTTTTTAAGAGATCATGTTCAAAAAGGGGATATTGTACTTGAATATGTAAACACCGACGAGCAATTGGCAGATATTTTCACAAAATTCCTAAGCGAGGATCGCTTCAATTTTATTTGTGGCGAGCTTGGAATGTCGATTTCTACTTAAAAAGTTTTGTTATGACTGTGAAACTTGAATTTTTGTTAAAATGATACATGTGTATTGCTACATTGATATGGAAACGTTTATATCAGTTAAATGTTCTTAAGTCCTTCATACATTTATTCTCCTTAACAGTTTGCTATTATCAACTATGTAATTTTATTTTTATTTTTTTTGGTTCTGCATCTTGAGGGAAAGTTAACTTTGCATACATTGATTTTTTTTTAAACCCTCATGATATTTTTTTTGCATTACCATACCAGCAACACCAACATCCCATTAAGCTTAATTTCTGCTGGTATTATTTTATTTATTTATTTTTATTTTTATTTTTGCTATTAGGCTTAATTTCTTTTATTTTCATTTTTTCTCATTATTATTTTTTGTTTGGACTTAATTTTCTATTTTTTTCTTTTTAATTTCATTTTTCAGTACGTAAACATAAAAACAAAAATAAATCAAAATACAAATATTTACATATTAAAAAAAAAAAACCCTTCATTTTTTTACAGCCACACGCCGATCAAAATAAACATACAAAAAAAAAAAAACTTCATTTTTTTCCAGCCATACGCCGATCTTACTTACTCGCCTCTTTTATCGTTTTCTTCTTCTTTTTATCACCTTGGGCGACACTTGACACCTATAGACGCGCCCAAACGTCTCGAGAAAATCTCGTTTTGTTCATTGGGCTTCACTACAGTTCGGACTCCATGTCATAATTCTTAATCTGATCTTGCAAAGTGCAATGCGAGATTGATAAATCACCAAAGAGTCCAAATTCGGTAAATCGTTTTGAAAAACTGATTTTTAGAAAGAAGTGTCAAACACGGACTGCTTTGCCAGATACAAAGTCGCCACCTAAATATTTTATTTTGGGGGACTTTAGGAAACCCTGACTCGTGCCTAAGGCTACGTGTCCATCATCACCAAAGTTGCCTCGGCCTGGGAATTTGGGTACGAGAGGGGAAGGTCATGCAATGAGCACCCCTGCTCGCCCGATCAAAGATCGACCACTACTAAACATGATATCTTGTTTTTGAAAACACATGTGCTCTTATTCCGGTTATTAACCTAGAATTATTATGTGACGCGCACAGCATACAAGTATAGACTGGATCGCCTAAGTTGAAACAAAACATCTCATGTTTGTTTTTTAAAGCAGTTTGCTACTCGCAAATAGGCTAAAATGTGAATTTTTCCACCCTCAAGTGGGCTTAAAAAACATGGTGATTTGCCATTCTCAAGTAGGCTTAAAAACTCACAATCAATGAATTGTTCCAATTCAAGTAATCCAACCTTCACCCACAGGCAATCAGGCGGTTATATCACATAAGCAAATAGCCTCATGGCAAGCATGCTATCATGGCAGTCACTCACACACATGCAGGGATGCTAAAGCATAAACACTTACCGAGTACTCCGAGCCAAAACAAAAGTTATGTTAGAAATCAATACATGATCCTAGCTATGTCAAGAATGCCTAATGCAACACATACAAAATGCAACTAAGATAGGTTCGGCTATTCTAAAATGTCATGTGAAGTGCAATTTGATACATGTATTCAAATAGGAATTGAAATACAATGAAGTTAGTATGATGCGCCGAGCCTGGTGCATGCAATACAAATGAATGGATGCAAACATGCGAGCATAAGGATGCTAATTGAAACATGCCCTAAAACTAACCATCGTAAGCAGGTAAGTAAAAGGGAGAAAGACGTGGGGGTTGGAAGACATGCATCACACACATGCACACTTATTACAAAATTTGCCCTCTCGATGGAGGATCCGAATAATACAGAACTAGCTAGCTAATCTAATTAAACTAGTTATTACACGACGAAATGAATAACAAGTTAAACTACTTATTACACAACACTAACTAAGTAAGCAATCCAAATGAGCATGCAAACTAAAGAATGTGGGCAGCCCCAGCTCTGCTTTGAATGACGAAGGATGCATGGATGCTTGAATTGCCTTGTTCGGAAATCCCTCGCGACGCCACGACTTGCCTCTGTTTGCAATTGACCTCAGAACACTGCACAAAGCTCCAGAAGGCTGAAACTCCACCCTGGGAATCTGTGGGAAGGCTGTCGACCAGCTATTGGCCTTGGAGACCACCTACCGACCATTTTCATGGTGAAAAACCAGAAAAAATGGTCGGCCAGCCAGTAAATCTGGTCGGTTGACCAGTTTCTGCCCCTGGTTTCTGTTTTTCTGCAATAGAAAGCAAGAGAGAGAGATGGCATAGTATTCGCAACACATGTGTGCACGACCACTCTCCCCATCATTGCATAAGCTCAAGGGAGTGTAGTGCTTGACCCTCAGGCCACCAATCACGCATCTTGATGCATGATGGCCGAGGAGTCGAATTGCATGACTCAATGTGGAATGAATGCACATACAAGCACCTAAAGCCAACAACTCCGTCATGGGTAGTCAAGAGTGTCGGCGACCAGGAATTAAGGCACGTTTCATCACTTGAAGTATGAAATGTCTCTCGTTACCCGTGTTTGGATTAACACCTATTCCAAACACAATGCAAGCAACATGGAAAACATGCAATGTAACTACATGGCATACACAATGCTATGGACAATATGGAATACTCAATGCAATACGATCATGGCATGCTCAATGCAAACAATAACATAACATGCACAACACATTATGACATGGCATACACAACGCAACAATGGACCTAAACCAAGATGGATAGGCCTCAGCCATGCCCAACTTAGTGGCCATTGGGATGAAATGAAGGCAAAAAATACAAAGCATGCATGCACAATGCATTGGCCAATACAAGAGGCCCAAGAGCACAACTCTCAAGAGTGCTCAAAGAGTGACAAATGTGCAAGTGTAAAGACACTAAGTGCACTGAAATTAAGTAAGAAATGATGTCAAAATCATTCAAACAAAGCAAGTAGAGCATGCAAGGGTCCTAAGGCATGAGAGTTATCAAAGAGGACTACACATAAGGCATGCAATGCATGGCAATTATGCATGAACTAAGCATGGACAGACTTGAAATAGGTCTTAACAAAGACCAAAATGTGCTAAGATGAAGGCCAAAAGTCCTAGGCATGCAAGCATACAAACTAAGGCATGAACTAGGCAACAATGCATAGCCATCGAAGGCATTCAAAGCATGAACGAAGTGAGAACATGGCAAGTCTATATGTTCTAAAATGTGATGTTAAGTGATGCCAAATCAAGTACACAACACAAATAAAGCATGCAATGGTGCTCAAAGCTTGAGGCAAGCAAGAGCATTTACACTACAAGTATACAAAATATGAAGCATGTGATTAAGGCAACCAAAAATAGTCCTAGTACATGTTAACATGAGACTAAAACATGCATGGATGGAAGCTAAAATGTGCTAGCATGAGAGGCATGAGGCATAATGCATACAAGGCAAATAAGGTGGATTACACTACACCTATTAGGACCAAGCATGGGATGACTCAACCAACAAAAATCAGAGTTATATAATGGCAAAATAACCCCAAATAAGCACTGAAATGATGGCTCGCAAGCAAAGGCATGAATGCATACACAATGGCTCATGTTAAGGCATAAAGGGGGAACCCTCCAACGCATTGATTGAGTGACAAATGCAAGTGCACGGCCATGAAACATGGACTGAAATAGCATAACTAATGATGCCAAATCATTGAAATGAGCCATGTAATGCATGCTAGTGGACCCGATGCACAAAGCAAACAAGATAGGTTGAACCAAAGCTATACAAAGCAAGTCATGGATGACCAAGACAACCAAAATCAGACCTTAAATATGGAAAACCATGAGCAAAGTGTTCTTGAAGTCAAGCCAAAAGCATGCTAAAAAGACATGTGCCAACATGATGCATGTTAGGTTATTTCATGGGATTGCATGGCAAGTGTATGGAGCATGCAAAGGCCAACCAAACGAAACCCAAACAGAGTCATGACATGGTAAAACATCACCAAAAACATGCTGAAATGGGAAGAAAACACGCTAGAATGACATGTCAAGGCATGAAGCATATAAAGCTAGTTTAAAGGATATATACTACAAGTGTATTAGGCATGCAAGAGCCAACCAAACCAACCTAAAATAGGTTTAAGGCATGTTAAAACATCACCAAAAACCTACTGAGATGGCTCAAAATCAAGCTAGAAGCACATGCTTAAACATGAGGCAAATGAAGCATGTAAAGAGGACACAAAGGAGAGAGGGTGACCCTCTCCTTCTTAGGACCTTAAAACACCATCCCCACCACTGAAATCCCTCTAGATTTCAGTGGTGAGAAGGCCACTACAAGGTGGTCCTGAAGCTCACAAAGATGGCACAAAAATGAGGCCAAACAAGGCCTAAGAGGGGGTAAACAATCCCAAACACCAAAGTGATCTCAAACAAAGATCAAAATCATAAAAAAACACAACTTTTATCAATTATAAGTTAAGCTCAAAACAGCATGCAAGATAGGCTAAAAGCTTAAGCAAGAAAGGGGGATTTAAGGTTCAAAAACTCACCCTTGATGAACTTCTTCAAAGCTGCAACTCCAGGAGGTGTTTTGAGCTTAAACCAAACCAAAAAATCCAAAAACAATCTCAAGATGCCTCGGCAACAAAAGGTTGGTGCTTGGCTAGGAGGTTGTGTGCACAAGTGAAGAGACAAAGCACTTTAAGGCACAAAATATAGAAATATAGAGGGAGATATATGCTCAAGCCTTAGGCAAAATTCAGAACCTGAGACAAAAGAGAGAGCCTTTCCTCTTATAGAAAAATAAGCACCAAGCTTGTTGAAGAAGTTTGAAGCTAAATGCAATCCCTCCATACACGTGTATGGAGGATATATTCTTTGCACAAGGCCTGTAGAATATGCAGGAAGGCTGCCGACCAGTTAAAGTGGTCAGCCCGCCACTTTTTCTGGTCGGCCGATCACTTTTCATGAGAAATTGGTCGGCCAGCCGCTTTTTCTAGTCGGCCAGCTAGTTTCTCTGGTCCGCAGGAAAATTCTGCTTTCCAGGTCCAACTTCAAATGGCCATAACTCCTTCATATGGACTCCTTTTCAGGTCATTCTCATGTCCAAATTGAAGCCCCGGAAGTAAGCTTTCTAATGGTGGCATCCTTGCATCAAAATTCCAACTAAAAAAGTTATGCCTGTTTTGGTGAAGCCATGCAGTTTTGGTCCTACCCGGATTCATGCCGAACTTCTCCCAAACTAGTTTTCTTCTCTCATTTCCTCTTTTCTTCAACTCCAAACCTCTAAACAAAGTGTTTTGAAATATTTTTCAAAGATTTCATCTCTCTTTCATTCATTTCCACTTTATCCTTGCTCGGTTTACCGAAAAGCGTGACATTTAACAAAATGCGAGTGTCGAAACATCGTAGAAACTTTATTTTCAAAACATTTCGAAAGAGAGAGTTTCAAGGTCTAAAATATTTTGATCAAGATTGTTTTGGTCCAAAAGGGGTATGAAGTTTAGATTTTTCTTTCTCCTTGCCGAAGAAACTGAACTTTTGCCCTGCACACATTTCTTCACCAAGTGAACCATTAGTAGTGCCCAAGTCTTAAGGGCCGTAAAAAATGGGGTGTCTACAGTTGCCCCTCTTCGAAAGAACTCGGAAGTCATAAGTGACGGGAGTGAATGTCAAAGCTCAGAGATGATCCATTTTTGATAAGGCCGAAGACTTGGACAAACAGACGAGATAAACAAAGAGATGTGCCCGCAGGCAGGGGAAAAATACAAAAGACATGCACGAAGCCGAACATTACTCGTGATCATGCAAAGAAAAGCTGTAATGAAGCAATTATACACAATAAATGCAACAGTTTTAAGCAAGTGGAGAAAAACCAAACTACATTACATGCAGAAAAGATGTAAGAAGATTATGCAATCTTAGTGACCATGTGCGATAGATACACAAAAATGAACGAAGTGTGATAGATACACAGAGTGTGTAAGTATGTGCAATAGATACACTAAGTGAATGTAGTCATAGATACACTAAAGTGAACGTGTGATGGATACATGAAGCAAACGAAGTGTGATAGATACGCTAAGCAAACGTGTGATAGATACACAAAGTGGACATGTGATGGATACACAAAGCGAGCGTGTGATAGATACACAAAGTAAACGTGTGATGGATACACAATGTGAGTGTGTGATAGATACACAAAGGGTGAACACAAAGTGTGATAGATGCACTTAGTGAACAAAGTGTGATGGATACACAAAAGGTGAACACAAAGTGTGATAGATGCACTTAGTGAACAAAGTGTGATGGATACGCAAGAGGTGAACACAAAGTGTGAGAGATGCACTTAGTGAACAAGTATGATAGATACACTAAAGGTGAACACGAAGTGTGATAGATGCACTAAGTGAACAAGTGTGATAAATACACAAAAGGTGAACACAAAGAGTGATAGATGCACTAAGTGAACAAGTGTGATGGATACACAAAAGGTGAGCACAAAGTGTGATAGATGCACTAAGTGAACAAAGTATGATGGATACACTAAAGGTGAACACAAAATGTGATAGATGCACTTAGTGAACAAAGTATAATGGATACACTAAAGGTGAACACGAAGTGTGATAGATGCACTAAGTGAACAAGTGTGATGGATACACAATAGGTGAACACAAAGTGTGATAGATGCACTAAGTGAACAAGTGTGATGGATACACAAAAGTAAATGTAGTGTGATGGATACACTAAGGTGAATGAAGTGTGTGATGGATACACTAAAGTGAATAAAGTGTGCGATGGATACACTAAAGCAAATGAAGTGTGTGATGGATACACTAAAGTAAATGATCTTAAACGGAACTTCTTTGAATGGACCGTACATACAATATCGTGCATGAATGGGAAAGAAACTTGAGAGGTACAATGCAACACAATGCATGATGCTAGAGGAATGTAATAAACAAACACAACGGCGCTTTAGAAAGCACCTCACGGGGTGAGTGGCGATGAACCGCTCTACTCTGACGGGGATCTCCCCTTGTGCTCTTCGAACACTTACCTTCAACTTACAGTACAAAGGCTCTGAAATACTGACAAGGGTTCTTCACGTAGAACACTTTGGATGCTGCCTTTCTTCCTAATCATATTCACAACTTTTCCTATTCTCCAATGGGGTGACAGACTAGGTTGGTTCAGTATCCAGAATTGAGGTGCATACACGCTATCTCAACCTATGGGGCTTCCATACAGATTTCAAGCCGAGGACACGTCTCTGGGTATTTCAACCAGACTTTTGTCTCGGGAATCCCTAACCTTTGCATTCTAGGCAACAACCATTCGAACTCTAGTTTCCACCGTCGCAGTTGGTCACCTAGGAACTCATTGCGAACACAGCCAAGATGCCTCTGGCAGGGAATGGTACTCAGGGAGAGCACTTTTGATCGCCATTCTGGCTTGAAGCAGACTTGATCTTGAGCTTGAGGTAGAGGCACACTAATACTTCGGATCATTGGCAAGACCTGAAGAGGTAAACACGGAATGCAATCTCAGAACTTGCTGAAGTTGAAACAAACTCAGATACCCGACATTTTTCCACTTTTCTTTTGCTTTGTAGTCTGGAACCTATATAGCTTCAGATAGGTTCTGGTTTTACAATTCCCGCATGACCTAGGTTGAACCCTGCGGTTTTACGTAAGAACGAATTTTGTTTTGTACAGATGTGGAGAATGACATGGCACTCGGAGTGCAAAACGATTTTATTTTTGAAATTGAGAGATGAGTTCTTGACCGGGGTATTGAGCCTACGACTGAACACAGCGCACTACGACTCAACAACGGAAAACAAAAGGTAAACAACCTAAACACATCGAGTAACACTCGAAACGACTCAAAACAAGAATCAAGATAAACAAAACATGCACACAATACTCAGATGTGCACAGGGAGTCTGTTTCTCCGGGTATGTTTCCCACCCTTCCTTTTATGTGATTGTCACATCACTCGCCCCTCAGGTTCTGTTTTTCTGAAAAACCATTTTCTCACTTTTTCTCTCAGCGCACATCTCTCAATTCTTTAATCTCTCATTTTTTATCCCTCTCCTGGGTGGTTGATGGATAAACAAGAAGTGGCGGGCTCTTGCCCCTAGCATTCTGCTAGATTCTCTTTCTTCTGCTCACAACAGTGAACTTCCCCCACAGAGGGGTTGTGATACGGCTGGATGTGCAGCAGATCTGCAATTGACATTGGTTGACGATGCTCTACTGGGGAGTTTGGACGTGATTAGATCTGTCCAGATGAGGGAATGGAATATCTTGCTCCATTCCAGTTTGTGCTTCGCACTTAGCTTGATACCTCGCTGCTTGGAGGATGAGAGAACTTTTGGCATTTTGCTGTTAGTTTCTGTTGTGCCCTTTTCTGGCAGATACGGTGCCCTTTCTAGCAAGTATGTTGACAATGGGGAAAAGATAGAACACCTGACTTAACTGTGCCCCTAGTTCATTATTTTGACCATTTTTTTGTTTTTGATGTTTTGCTAAAACAATTTTGACCAACATGAGAGTTAGATTAACATGCTTGTTCGATTTTCTGATTTAAAATCATGCAAGTTAGGTTATGAGTACTGAAATTTTTTCTTTTTGGGTCCAAGAAAATGGTCCAGTTTTGGAAAAATAGAATAATTTTCGAGAGAATTAGTTAACCTCAGTAAAAACTATTTTTGCAAATGGCCACTGCTTGACCAACGTAGAATTAACTCTTGAGATGCACAACCTCAGATTCAAAAACAATGGAAAATTGCCCATTGTCTGAAGGACACTGCACAGCAACAAAAAGTTGCCCCTTGTTTGAATAGCACCGCAACACACTGTATGGCAACGGAAAGTTGCCCTTGTTTGAATAGTACCGCAGCGCACTGTAACCAGTTCTCATGGTGAAGGTCAAAACCGAACTCTCAGATACGGAGAAGACCAAGATGACCCGTTCAATCTCATAGACAAGACAATTGAATTTGAAGTGTTTTATGGCTGGACTTCAGAATGAAGTTGCCTACGTATCCCAAACATGGGAATCAAGCCTTACGTAGTTCAGGATTAATGTACACTCGGGTATTAACCTCTCATTTTGTGCTCTAACTTTTGCCAAAGCCGCCTTTCCAGGTTTTCAACCTTGCGAGCTTTGTTTTTCTTTTCTTTTCAATTCTTTTCATTTCTTTTCTACTTTTTTCTTTTTCATCTTTTCCTTTCATTTTCTTCACTTTTCTTATTTTATTTTTTTTTTCATTCTTTGCATTTTTCTTTTTTTTTTTTCTTTTTGTTCTTTTTCTTGCTCTAACTTTTGCCTGCGTCGCCCTTCCGAGTTTTCGGCCTAGTGAGCCTCTCAAGGATAAAAGTGTAGCTTTGTCCATGTCAAATGGTTTTGAGATCCTGAAGTCATCTGAATCCAGGAGAATGGCTGTTGTTCGCTGATGATGAAGGAGTCCATCCAATGGGGGGTTGAACCTTGCCCCTAGTGTTGTGGATAGGAACTCGGTTATCCTTCCGCAATACTTTCTTCTTTCCTCTGCTCTGGGATTTGGCATTCTTGCTGATCTTTGTTAGCTTGAGAAACATCCCAATTTTTTGACTCTTCGAGCACCTTTGACATTTCTGTCCCTAGTTTGAGGGGTGCTTCTGATCTAGCTTTGCAAGCTTCTTTTGACGACATCTGATGTTCTTGATCTGACTTCCCTGCCCCTTGTTCGAGGGTTGCCTCGAATCTGGCCACACGGGCCTCACATCATGATTGACCTTTGAACATTCTGAATCTAAGTTCAAGGTTTGAAAGCAAAAGAGTTCGAGTCTTGAGGCTGAGAGCGATCCCAGGCAGCACAATCTCAAGAGCGATTCCACACAGGTCTTCACAGGACCGCGCAAAACATTTTTTGAAATCTTTTAAGAAAGCGACAAATCGCTCGCGCTGAGGATAGTGTAGAACCAATCTAGATCAAGCTAGGATCCTTCTCAGTACTCACATTAACAATCATGATTTCATTCATTAAGGGCTTAGCACGCCTCTCTTTCTCTCAATTGAACAAATTTTGCAAAACCTGAGGAATTCTTTCCTTTTCGTTTTCATCACAATGTTCAAGAAGATTTTGAAAAACTTAGGTCGATGTAATGACTTAAAGGCACAGAAAAGCAGGTGAAAAGCACTGCCGTTTCATTCAAGTTTGTTGGCACAACAGGCTCAAAGCAGAAACAAGCACAAAAGCATGAAAACCACAACTGTTTCAATTAGATCTTCTGGTGTAACTGGCTCCCCGACAGAAACAGACTCAAAATAAAGCAAAAAGACAAACACAAAACAAAATAGTGATATCTGAGGTAATGCCCCCGGGATCACCCGACTCTAACAAAACAGGACTGACTCAATACAACAAGACAGATCCAACTGACTCAGTATGAAAAGACTGACTCTATACAACGGGACAGACTCTAAACGACATAACAAAACTGACTTAATACCCGAGTCAGAAAGTACAAAAACCAGCATTCACAAATTCTCAAAACAGTGCGTGCCATACGCTATATATGGAGTAAATTGAGTGCCGTCCGCAGGTGGTTCATCCCCTGATCACATATTCGTACTATCCCCCAAGTTCACTGATCCAGTGGCGATAGACTTTGCTGAGCTGGTGCGGCGATGACCTTGTTGTCAAACAAATCTTGTACATCATGGCGAAGACGAAAGCAACTGTCAGTGTCGTGACCGGTTTGTTGATGGCAGGCACAGTATTTAGTCTGGTCATGCTTTTGAGGGATAGGATCGGGTAGAGGCCGTTGTTCCAACGATTTCAGATATCCTTTCCGGAGTAAGACCTCTAGAGCCTTTGACAAAGGCATATAAAGTGGAGTAAAAACCCTCTTGACTCGAGGTGAATACTTGGTTTTTTGTGAGCTATTTCCGGACGCACCGGTGAATGGGGTAGCTGTTTTTGATGCGGTGGTGGTGACCATGCCCACTTCAGAAGATCTTGCAGCTGCATCACCACTGGTGGTCGCATTGGAACTGCGAGGAAACGCCCTCCTGGGCTACTCCTTCTCTTGGTCAATGAGACCCTGCTTCATAGCGTCCTCGATCTGTACCCCAATCTCATGTAGATCTACAAAGGTGGGAAGGAGAGAACGATCATCTTCTGCATGAGCTTGGGCTGGAGGTTGCGTACAACCATCTAAATCTAATCTTTGTCAACAGGCCTGATGGTCATCTTCGAGGCCTTAGCCCTCCACCGGGTTACAAAATCGGAGAAACTCTCCTTCGGCTCTTGCCTAGTGGTCTCAAGATCACGAGTTGTAATCTCAATCTACGTGTTATACGAGTATTGAGCTATGAACGCCTCAGCCATCTCCTCCCAATTCCTCTTGACGGAGTCCTCCAGTTTTGCATACCAAATAGCCGCTACATTCGACAGGGTCCGGCCAAACAAGGAAAGCTTCTGTAATCTGGAGAGGCCCACCGACCTTAGTATGTCTGAAAATAGCCGCAAAAGCACCATAGGATCTCTAGACTTGTCAAAGCGGTCTGTGTGTGGCATCTTAAATCGGTCCGACAGCGTCACGGCCGAGTCGATGTACCCATCCTCAATATCCGGAATGGACTTCACACCCTAAGACTTCTTGAGCAACTTTTCAAGCTTGCTCACTTTCAATGCTGTGGGGTCTACCTCGAACTCAAAGGGAGAATCTGGTAGGTTGGTCTGCACTTTGGATAGCTGGGGTAGGATCAGGGGCGGAGCCGGCCCTATTAGAATGTCCGTATCATCCTGGATGTTAACTGTTTCCCCGAGTATAGGAACTCTTGGTGGGAGAGGAGCTTGGTGTGAAGCAGATGTTCCAGTCTGCTGCTGTAGCCTGATAATTACTTCTGCTTGTTGGCCGATGACCTCATCTTGCTGTTTGACAAATTCTGCTTGACGAGCAGCGTCCTGCTCCATGGTTTTCATACTCTCCTGGAGTTGACGCATCATCTCTTCCATTCCCGCCATACTGCCCTGATCTAACTGATCTATCGGTATATCTGTCTTTGTGATAAAAGCAGATATCTCAACCCAACTGCACATAGGTGAGATGGATAATGACTGCTGATCCGAAGATTGTTGAACTGATGATCTGTGCCTGACTGGCCTTTTTACCCTGCCTCTGGCGAAGGAACATTGATTTGCCCTTGAACTAAATCTCTGACCTGATAAAGTCTATCAGCACAAGTCTAATGTACCAGGGGATATTGGAGCCTTTTGAAGCTATAGTTCCATGACTACCTTGCAAAAGAGAAAACAGACAGCATCTCAGCTTGATTTCACCAAAACAGGTATAAGCATAACTGAACGACTGTGCTCTCTACTGAATTCTGCCCAAAATTCTTCCCTGTAAACTGATACCCTCAGGTAAAACTGATTCTCCCAAATACCGATGCCCTCAGGCCTGATACCCAGACTTGCAAACTGATACATGCATTCCCTGTAGAGACACACTTTAAAAGCACATAACAAGCAAGTGAGAGCCAAAACACCCCTATGGAGGGGTAGGGTTTCCCTGTCTTATTTTGTTAGGAGCTAGGGTTTCACTATGCACGCAGCGAAACAACCTACAATCGGGTAAGCAACCTGTCCTAGTTTGAAATGGTCACCATGGATTTCGATATGCACTAGGTTGCATGGTCAAAAAGGGTGCCCCGGTAAAAACCGGGGTTTGTGTTCCCATCGTGGCAGAGCCCGTAACCGGTCAGCCTTATGGCTTCTCAAAGTAAACCTCCGGCAAACCGTTCAGGAATAGCAGATGGCAAACACGGTGTCCTAGGCGCACCAATGCAAATACAATGCAAAGAGACACATAAGTGTAATCAAAACAAGATATCATGAGTTCGAGTCAAGTTCTCTAAATCCCCAGCAGAGTCGCTAGAAACTGTAGACGAGCCCGAACGTCCCGGAAAAATCCCGTTTTGTTCATTGGGCTTCACTACAGTTCGGACTCAGTGTCACGGTTCTTAATCTGATCTTGCAAAGTGTAATGCGAGATTGATAAATCACCAAAGAGTCCAAATTTGAAAAATCATTTTGAAAAACAGATTTTTAGAAAGAAGTGTCAAACACGGACTGCTTTGCCAGATACAGAGTCGCCACCTAAATATTTTATTTTGTGGGAATTTAGGAAATCCTGACTCGTGCCTAAGGCCACGTATCCATTATCACCAAAGTTGCCTCGGTTCGGGAACTTGGGTACGAGAGGGGAAGGTCATGCAATGAGCACGCCCGCTCGCCCGATCAAAGATCGGCCACTACTAAACATGATATCTTGTTTTTGAAAACACATGTACTCTTATTCCGGTTATTAACCTAGAATTACTATGTGATGCGCACAGCATACAAGTATAGACTGGATCGGCTAAGTTGAAACAAAACATCTCATGTTTGTTTTTGAAAGCGGTTTGCTACTCGCAAGTAGGCTAAAATGTGAATTTTGCCACCCTCAAGTGGGCTTAGAAAACATGGTGATTTGCTACTCTTAAGTGGGCTTAAAAACTCGCAATCAATGAATTGTTCCAATTCAAGTAATCTAACCTTCACCCACAGGCAATCAGGCGGTTATATCACATAAGCAAATAGTCTCATGGCAGGCATGCTATCATGGCAGTCACTCACACACATGCAGGGATGCTAAAGCATAAACACTTACCGAGTACTCCGAGCCAAAACAAAAGTTATGTTAGAAATCAATACATGATCCTAGCTATGTCAAGAATGCCTAATGCAACACATACAAAATGCAACTAAGATAGGCTCGGCTATTCTAAAATGTCATGTGAAGTGCAATTTGATACATGTATTCAAACAGGAATTGAAATACAATAAAGTTAGTATGATGCACCGAGCTTGGTGCATGCAAGACAAATGAATGGATGCAAACATGCGAGCATAAGGATACTAATTGAAACATGCCCTAAAACTAACCATCGTAAGTAGGTAAGTAAAAGGGAGAAAGGCGTGGGGGTTGGAAGACATGCATCACACACATGCACACTTATTATAACATTTGCCCTCTCGACGGAGGGTCCGAATAAATAATACAGAACCAGCTAGCTAATCTAAGCTAATCTAATTGAACTAGTTATTACACGACGAAATGAATAACAAGTTACAACTACTTATTACACAACACTAACTAAATAAGCAATCTAAATGAGCATGCAAACTAAATGAATGTGGGCTGCCTCAACTCTGCTTTGAATGACGAAGGATGCATGCATGCTTGAATTGCCTTGTTCGGAAATCCCTCACGACGCCCCGACTTGCCTCTGTTTGCAATTGACCTCAGAACACTGCACAAAGCTCCAGAAGGCTGAAACTCCACCCTGGGAATCTGTGGGAAGGCTGCCGACCAGCTATTGGCCTTGGTGACCACCTGCCGACCACTTTTGTGGTGAAAAACCAGAAAAAGTGGTCGGCTAGCCACTAAATCTAGTCGCCCAACCAGTTTCTACCCCTGGATTCTGGTTTTCTGCAACAGAAGGCAAGAGAGAGATGGCAAAGTATTCGCAACACATGTGAGCATGACCACTCTCCCCATCATTGCATAAGATCAAGGGAGTGTAGTGCTTGACCCTCGGGCCACCAATCACGTATCTCGATGCATGATGGCCGAGGAGTCGAATTGCACGACTCAATGTGAAATGAATGCACATACAAGCACCTAAAGCCAACAACTCCGTCAAGGGTATTCAAGAGTGCCGGCGACCCGGAATTAAGGCATGTTTCATCACTTGAAGTATGAAACGTCTCTCGTTTCCCGTGTTTAGACTAACACCTATTCCAAACACAATGCAAGCAACATGGAAAACATGCAATGTAACTACATGGCATACATAATGCTATGGACAATATGGCATACTCAATGCAATATGATCATGGCATGCTCAATGCAAACAATAACATAACATGCACAACGCATTATGACATGGCATACACAACGCAACAATGGACTTAAAGCAAGATGGATAGGCCTCAGTCATGCCCAACTCAGTGGCCATTGGGATGAAATGAAGGCACAAAATACAAAGCATGCGTGCATAATGCATTGGCCAATACAAGAGGCCCAAGAGCACAACTCTCAAGAGTGCTCAAAGAGTGACAAATGTGCAAGTGTAAAGACACTAAGTGTACTGAAATTAAGTAAGAAATGATGCCAAATCATTCAAACTAAGCAAGTAGAGCATGCAAGGGTCTTAAGGCATGAGAGCTATCAAAGAGGACAACACATAAGGCATGCAATGCATGCAAAATATGCATGAACTAAGCATGGACAGAGTCGAAATAGGTCTTAACAAAGACCAAAATGTGCTAAGATGAGGGCCCAAAGTCCTAGGCATGCAAGCATACACACTAAGGCATGAACTAGGCAACAATGCATAGCCATCGAAGGCATTCAAAGCATGAACGAAGTGAGAACATGGCAAGTCTATATGTTCTGAAATGTGATGTTAAGTGATGTCAAATCAAGTACACAACACAAATAAAGCATGCAATGGTGCTCAAAGCTTGAGGCAAGCAAGAGCATTTACACTACAAGTATACAAAATATGAAGCATGTGATTAAGGCAACCAAAAATAGTCCTAGTACATGTTAACATGAGACTAAAACATGCATGGATGGAAGCTAAAATGTGCTAGCATGAGGGGCATGAGGCATAATGCATACAAGGCAAATAAGGTGGATTACACTACACCTATTAGGACCAAGCATGGGATGACTCAACCAACAAAAATCAGAGTTATATAATGGCAAAATAACCCCAAATAAGCATTGAAACGATGGCTCGCAAGCAAAGGCATGAATGCATACACAATGGCTCATGTTAAGGCATAAAGGGGGAACCCTCCAACGCATTGATTGAGTGACAAATGCAAGTGCATGGCCATGAAACATGGATTGAAATAGCATAACTAACGATGCCAAATCATTGAAATGAGCCAAGTAATGCATGCTAGTGGACCCGATGCACAAAGCAAACAAGCTGGGTTGAACCAAAGCTATACAAAGCAAGTCATGGATGACCAAGACAACCAAAATCAGACCTTAAATATGGAAAACCATGAACAAAGTGTTCTTGAAGTCAAGCCAAAAGCATGCTAAAAAGACATGTGCCAACATGATGCATGTTAGGTTATTTCATGGGATTGCATGGCAAGTGTATGGAGCATGCAAAGGCCAACCAAACGAAACCCAAATAGAGTCATGACATGGTAAAACATCACCAAAAACATGCTGAAATGGGAAGAAAACACGCTAGAATGACATGTCAAGGCATGAAGCATATAAAGCTAGTTTAAAGGATATATACTACAAGTGTATTAGGCATGCAAGAGCCAACCAAACCAACCTAAAATAGGTTTAAGGCATGTTAAAACATCACCAAAAACCTACTGAGATGGCTCGAAATCAAGCTAGAAACACATGCTTAAACATGAGGCAAATGAAGCATGTAAAGAGGACACAAAGGAGAGAGGGTGACCCTCTCCTTCTTAGGACCTCAAAACACCATCCCCACCATTGAAATCCCTCTAGATTTCAACGATGAGAAGGCCAATACAAGGTAGTCCCGAAGCTCACAAAGATGGCACAAAAATGAGGCCAAACAAGGCTTAAGAGGGGGTAAACAATCCCAAACACCAAAGTGATCTTAAACAAAGATCAAAAGAATGAAAAAACACAACTTTTATCAGTTATAAGTTAAGCTCAAAACAGTATGCAAGATAGGCTAAAAGCTTAAGCAAGAAAGGGGGAATTAAGGTTCAAAAACTCACCCTTGATGAACTTCTTCAAAGCTGCAACTCCAAGAGGTGTTTTTGAGCTTACACCAAACCAAAAACTCTACAAACAACCTCAAGATGCCTCAGCAACAAAAGGGTGGTGCTTGGCTAGGAGGTTGTGTGCACAAGTGAAGAGACAAAGCACTTTATGGCACAAAATATGGAGATATAGAGGGAGATATATGCTCAAGCCTTAGGCAAAATTCAGAACCTGAGACAAGAGAGATAGCCTTTCCTCTTATAGAAAAACAAGCACCAAGCTTGTTAAAGAAGTTTGAAGCTAGATGCAATCCCTCCATACACGTGTATGGAGGATGTATTCTTTGCACTCCAGCTGGCACAGCTGGCATCCACAACACTTGTAGAATATGCAGGAAGGCCGCCGACCAGTTAAAGTGGTCGGCCCGCCACTTTTTCTTGTCGGCCAATAACTTTTCATGAGAAATTGGTCGGCCAGCCACTTTTTATGGTCGGCTAGCTAGTTTCTCTGGTCGGCAGGAAAATTCTACTTTCCAGGTCCAACTTCAAATGGCCATAAATCCTTCATATGGACTCCTTTTCAGGTCATTCTTATGTCCAAATTGGAGCCCCGAAAGTAATCTTTCCAATGGTGGCATCTTTGCATCAAAATTCGAACTGTACAAAAAGTTGTGCCTGTTTTGGTGAAGCTGCGCAGTTTTGGTCCTACCCGAATTCGTGCCGAACTTCTCCCGAACTAGTTTTCTTCTCTCCTTTCCTCTTTTCTTCTACTCCAAACCCCTAAAAAAAGTGTTTTGAAATATTTTTCAAAGATTTCATCTCTCTTTCATTCATTTCCACTTTATCCTTGCTCGGTTTACCGAAAAGCGCGACATTTAACAAAATGCAAGTGTCGGAACATCGTAGAAACTTTATTTTCAAAACATTTCGAAAGAGAGGGTTTCAAGGTCTAAAATCTTTTGATCAAGATTGTTTTGGTCCAAAAGGGGTATGAAGTTGAGATTTGTCTCTCTCCTTGCCGAAGAAACTAAACTTTTGCCCTGCACACATTTCTCTACCAAGTGAACCATCAATAGTGCCCAAGTCTTAAGGGCGGTCAAAAATGGGGTGTCTACAACGCCCCTGCCCCCGTGCTTTCGTCGAGAGCGACGAATCCTCGCTGACTATCAAAGGCCAAGAACGACGTTTCTCCAAATCGGGCAATGGAGGTGGTCTTCCATTTAAGCTCTTTATTTTCGGCCTTCAATGTGCCTATTTCTGCTCACGCATCCTTGTACATGCGCTGGAGCAAAGAGAGTTGGGCGTTGACCTGATGGTGCTCACTCGTCTTGTTCTGCAATCGGTGAGCCAATTTTGTGATTGCCGTCACCGTCTCCATACAGGATGTCAGTGTGAAATGATTGGCTTCAATGTCTGATTGAGCTGCCATTATTTGCTCAATCGATATCATAGGAAGGTTGGGAAGAGTGGGAGCCGAGGCACTCGGCCCAGCAGTGCTTACGGGATCATTCAGGTCCAAAAAGAGAGTAAGGGGACACGACGAGGCCATGTAGTAGGAAAGATAGATGTAATTGAAAGGAGAGTAGTTTTTGGAAACCTTTCTGCTCTGCTCAGTCTCTCTGTTCTATCTCTCTCACGACGCGAATGAGGAATAAAAAGGCAAAGAGAGTGATTAAGAAGAAGACGGAGGAGAAGACGACAAGAGGGAGAGAGAGCTGAGGCAACTGACTGACTGATTGACCCGTTTCGCTTTTGTCGGTCGGCTGACGCAAAAGCGAGGACACGTGTCCGACCCGATTTTCGACGAACAAAAAAGAGACGCGGGGGAATCCTATATATATATATATGTATATATCTGTTTTGATTATCTTTTTTTTTATGCCATTTATCACTATCATTTTCCTCCTCCTCCTCCGGATTCTGAGCCATAATTTCCTTTTGATAATGTCACAGGGGGAGAAAATTATATAATGTTGTATGTTATGGTATTATTTTCAAACTATATAATGTTATGTATTTATAGTTTGATATCTTAATCTTGTATCATGTTGTTGATTAAAGCTTATTTATTACACATGTGCTAACTTATGTATTTAGAAATGAATTCAGGGAGCATGACTTGAGGGGGAGCCTTTCTTACTCCCAAATCAAATAAAAACATCATTGTGTGCAATCATCAAAAAGCGGGAGATTGTTAAACTTATTTATTTTGATGATTTATTTAATTATATTTTAATTTATTGGAAAAACAAAAATAGAATCCAAAATTTATTTTGATGATTTATTTAATTATGTTTTAAATTCAAAATTTATTTTGATGATTTATTTAATTATGTTTTAATTTATTTGAAAGAGAAAAATATAATCAAAATTTATTTTGTCCCATTATTTCTCACCTAAACTTTTATCCTAAATGTTATTAGAATGTATTTAATATTTGATTAAATTAGGAGTTCAAATACCCCAAAATAGAGGTTCAAACAGCTCAGCAAAACAGTAGTTCAAAAGGAGTTCAAATAGCCCAAAATAGAGGTTCAAACAACTCAACATAAAGCAGTTCAAAAGGTTCAAGTGGAAGATATTCAAATTTGTAATAATGGAGTGGAAGATATTCAAATTAGTAATGATGGAGTACAACGGCTATAAACGGCTATAATTTTCATTATATATACCACAACCTCTAATGTAAATAAGTTACAAAAACCTGAAAATATTCTTTGATCTATAATCACTCACATCTATTCTCAGAAATTATACATTGAGCCTTATAGCTTTAAGCCCATCTTTCCTGTATGAGGTTTACAGAAAAATCAGAGCTTCATTTTTATATCTATTTTTGAGAGATAATTCTTGTAGCTTTCTGTGAAAGCAAAAACACCTTTTTTTCAACGTTGTAAGAGTGTAGTACACTCAGCGTTCTTGACTTAGAAAGTCAGTGTAAAATCTGTGGAGGATTACTCAATCTGTGAAAAGGTTGCTAGCACCCTATGAAGCTAGAGTTTAGTGGAAAATCTCAAGTGAAGCATGAGGAGTGGACGTAGGCCGAGTTGAAGCCGAACAATTATAAATTTGTTTGCCTCTCTCCCCCTTATCTCTTTATTTTATTTTAAATTGCCATAGCTATATTTCACATTTTTTCTGTGGTAAAATCATTAACTAACATAGTTGTTAAGACACTCATTTTAATTATTTTTATTTCATTAATTATATTTATCTATTGTGCTAGTTATAATTTTTATTAGGGTATTATTAATTGTAATTATAAAAACCTAATTCACTTCCCCCTCTTAGGTTATCTTTTGGGTAACAATCTTCATTGCCAAAAAAAACAAACCATACAATTGAGAGAGAGATATGGAAGCAAAGCTAGAAAGACTGGGAAACTCAGTCCTTGTACTTAGTGTTCAAGAACTGACCAAAGAATCACTCACCACTGTCCCACTACGATATGTTCACCATGATCATCAGAACTGTTTGATCTCACAGTATGGTGCTTGTTGTTCCGATGATGTTCCGATCATCGACATGGACAAGTTGATTTCTGGAGACCATATGAATTTAGAATTGAAGAAGCTTGACTATGCATCCAGAGAGTGGGGTTTCTTCCAGATATTTACATATATTTTCATTTTATTTTCAAATTCATGTTACGTTATGTAAATAAAAATTAAGAACTCAAAGAAGTTGCCTTTCAATTTTTTAGGCTTGCCTTTAGGGGCTAATCCCAAAAGGAAGAGTAGATGGCTACTAGTTGTGGACAAGGTCAAGAAGAAGTTCTCTTCTTGGAAGAGAAAGTTGTTGTCTTTTGCTGGGAGATTGTCACTAATCAAATCAGCCTTGGCCAATCTACCAATCTATTTTCTTTCTATTTTTAAGATGCCAAAGGGGATTATTAAGATTATAACTAAGCTGCAGTCCAATTTTTTGTAACGCCCTCAAAATTTTACATATAAACCCAACATTCACGACATCCATAGTCATAAGAGAGTAAAGCATATTTCTATTTATTAGAGTATTCATTACAAAAGTATTACATGTTGACAACAAAAGTAGATGCCCTACGGGCTTACAACTTTCCAAGCCAACACTTGGTTACAAAAAGAGAGTACTAACTCAAAACACATTAAGCCCTTAGCTTGAATTTACATGTAATACCAAAAAGATAACAACGAAAAGGTCTTTCATCCTCTAAGCCTCCCAAGCTACGTCCTTGGAGGTGGCATATCACCTAAACTTGAAAATGATGTCCCATATAGGGTGAGCCAACGCCCAATAGAGATATGTTAAACATAATATGAGCAATAACTAAAACATTGGCATTTGATAAATGTTTAACTCATATAAACAAACATGCATCCCTTTCATAACCAATCCTTATTCCCAAATACATTCAATTTCCTTCCTTTTCATTATCTAAACCAATTCATAGATATGGTTCTCTATTCTTTCAGACAGTTTATGATGAGACTGCAACTCATGTTAACGATACATCGATCATGATCAATTAATATGTGACTACAACTCACATTATTAACATTTCAACACTTCAATTTCAAATGAGACTACAACTCATATTATTAATATTTCAACACTTCAATTTCAAATGAGACTACAACTCATATTATCATCATTTCAATATTTCAGTTCATCTACGTTGTGCAAACGCAATTAGGATTTCGGGACTTTCACCCTGAACACTTCGGCCAACTTAGTTATCACTGGAGTACATCCCCTATCTCCTCCCAAATCCGGTTTAGGAGTACATCCCCTATCTCCTCCCAAACTGTGGAGTACATCCCCTATCTCCTCCCAAACAACATACATATATAATGTATTTAAACACTTATCATATACAATGATCAAGCAAAACACATATTCAATGTGTTATTCCATCCGTCATATTCAATGACATACTCAATTGATTAGTTTTAATTCGCCTAATCATCATGCAGTGTCTACAACAATCAAGACTATCCTCCACCGATAGCCCAAAACATTTGTTTCTAACAGATAATAAATTCATCAAACAGATAATTTCTGAACATTCTCATAGGTGAGTGATAAACCAATCCAACTATACCATCCAATCACATAATTTCCAAATTTCGGTATTTCCAAACCAATTTCATATTTCCATAATAAATTTCATTTATTACACAAATGACCTGATTAAACCTTACTAAGGCATTTTTCCCATTTTTCTCAACGTGGACCCAAAAGTCCAAATATCATCAATAAACATCAATAATCTCATCTTAAGACCCATATATACACATGTATAGTTGAAAAGAACAAAACCCCTCTTTATACATTTCAAGCTTTGAAACCCTAACACCCAAAATCTCTCAACTTCAACATTAAATCAAAATAACTACATGTTTATGTCAAAGGCCATAAATATGAGTAGTTATCCCTACCTCAAGTGAAGAGATCCAATGGAGAAGATGAAGAAAACTCAAGATGCTCTAAACCCAAAGATTTTTGGATCAAAACATAGCTCTCACCAAGCTCCACACTTTTTACAAAGGAACTAGGGTAAAAGATCACTAGAACTAGATGTATTTGTAGAGAGAAGATGTATTCTAGAGAAAGGAGCTCTCAAATTAGGGTTTTGAAAAGCTAGAGACAGAGAGAGAGTCGAAAAAGTGATTCAAAAATGGCTTCTCTCAGGCTGATATACATCACATTATGATCGAGCGTGGAACGCCCCGCTCGAGCGTCAGACACAGACTCCCGCTCGAGCATGAAAAGCGACGCTCGAGCGTCGAATGCACACTTCCAGAAGTTCTGAAGACGAAGGTCCCCACTCGAGCGTGAAAGTGGATGCTCGAGTGTCTGATGACCTGCAAGAAAAGTACTGAAGGTGGAATAATCCCGCTAGAGCGTCAAACTTCTAGCTCGAGAGAAAAAACAAAAGCAAAGGGGCCCGTTCGAGCATGAAAAGCCCCGCTCGAGCGTGAAGGCCAAAATTTGGGCATTTACTATTTGTTTCTAAACACAACCAACCTGTTTCAACCCTGCCTAACACAACCCAAAACTCAAATACAAAGGGTTAAAGGACGGAAACGCGATACTGACAACAACAATCATCCACGGAACCGAGTCCAGACTATAATAAATAATGAAGGGAAAACCGAGATCGCTATATTTTTTGTGGGGTGGGAATGAAACTAATAGGAAAGTGCATCTCGTTAAATGGGAGGAGGTAACAAAAAGAAAGAGCCAAGGTGGTTTGGGGGTGAGAAACTTAGGGGTGGTTAATGCATGTTTGTTACTAAAGTGATGGTGGAGGTTTAGCAGTGAGGATAAAGGCCCTTTGGAAATCAGTGGTGTGTTCTGAGTATGGCAGAATGGGTGGGGCTTGGTTCCCTTCAGTCAATCAAATAGCAGGGGTGTCCATGGTTTGGAGGGACATTACACAACTTACTGAGAGCAATCAGCAACTGGGTGAGTTTTTTGGAGGCCAATTAAAAATCATTGTTGGTAATGGGAGGAGAATTTGGTTCTGGCATGATACCTGGTTGGATTCTAAGAGCTTGAAAACTGAATTTCTCAGATTATTCAGTCTATCCACAGAGAATGAGGAGACTCTCCACCAAATCAGTATGAAGAAAAGTTTAGCAGGGGAGTGGCAGCTCTAATTTAGAAGGAGTCTGTTAGCTTGGGAAGTTGAGGAACTGCAGAGGCTGTGTGGTCTACTGGTGGCATCCCCGATCCTTAGAGTTGGGTTTGAGGACTCTTGTTCTTGGGCAGCAGAGAGGTCTGGGCAGTTCACAGTCTCATCTGTGAGAAAGTAGTGGGATACAGCTTCAAGGCAAGGTGTGACAGTTCCTCCAGGGGTGTGGGTCAACTTAGCTCCTCAAAAAATGCAGTTTTTTTGTTGGTTGGCTTGGTAAGGTAGGGTCAAAACCTCAACCTTCCTCGAAAGGATTGGGGTTCTTGGTGCGAGTGTTAATAAATTGTGTGTGTTCTATCATATTGTGGAGGAGTCTGTGGAGCATGTGCTTTTGCACTGTCCAGTAGTTTGGAAGTGTTAGTCTCACATGGTGTATTGGTGGGGACATGTCTGGGTCATACCTGGTTCTCTTGCAGGTTTGCTACATTAGTGGTTTGGTAGTAAGCTCAAGTCTTGGATTGGCGAAGTCTGGCAGATTATACCCTTTGTCGTGTTCTAGTCTGTATGGAAGTTGCAGAATGAATGTTTGTTTTTGGGAGCTCAGCCAGATATTCAGGAATTATATGAAAAGATTAAAGTGTAGATAGCTTTGTGGTCAAAATGGCTCTTGAATGTAGATTATTCGGTGCACGATTTTGTATCCAAACTCTACCAGCTCAGGAGTGCGGTCTGATTTCTGAAAATTCAGTCTAAAATCTATTGTTGTTTCTTTGGCCTCTGGTTTTTCGCCATGGTTGGTTTCTTGCCAACTGTTGGGGGGGTGGTTAGCTTCAGTTTTGGGTCCTCTATTGTTGCTTAATGGGTTTCTTTGCTATTGCAAGCTCTGTTAGCTCTGTTGAACTGCTTTGTTAGCTTCAGTTAGCTCTATTGTTAGTTACAGTTTTGGATCCCCTCTGTGATGTTGTTGATGTTTCCTCTTTCTTCCCCTTTATTGATGTATCCTCATACTTGTATCCTTATACTGGTATGCTTCTATTCATCAATAAAGTCTTTTAGCTTACCAAAAAAAAAAAAAAAAATTAAGAACTCAATTCTTATCCACACACACAAAAAAAAAAAAAAAAAAAAAAAAGAAGAAGAAGAAGAAGAAGAAGGAAAATCATTATTTGTGAACATCAACTTAACTAGGCAGAAATCAAAATTTTCCATATGGTAAATAATTGATTTTAACTGATTTCTACCCAAAAAAAACCCATGTTTTAGTCTCTTAAGTAAGCAAAAATATTATCACATGTGGGTATAAAAATGTTGCGAACATGTTTGGTATTGTTTGTATTTATAATTTTTATTCTTATTTATATAATTTTTAAAAGTTATAAATAAAAATTCATTTGACTTCTATTTTTGTTCTCAAAAAGTTGTACACAAAAAAAAAATTAGTTTCACTTTTTTGTTTAATTTTTTTTTCCCCTTTTATATCTTCTTCTTTCTCCCAACTTTTCGACCACCAACCATTGCTCATCACTACTAACCACCATTGGAAATAACCTCCTCCGCCAACCACCTCCAACCACCACTTCTCTCAACTGCCTACCATTGCCACGAACCACCTCCCAACAGTGATAACCACCTCCAACCACTTTTTATAGAAAACTACCTTCAACTGCCACCTTAGGTGGCTGACCGGCCAACATTTCTGACCACCGGTAATCATTTTCGGCCACCACTTCCTATGCCCATCAACCACCTCCAACCATACCAACCACCTCTCACCTGTGGCAACCACTTTCGGCCACTACCTCCTGCAACTAACGACCATCTCCGGTCACCCTCTCTAACTATTGACAATTATTTCTTGCAAACCACCCCTTTTCAATTGTTTTTTAAATAAAATTTTAAAATACTTGTGTACCAAATACGTTATTTATTTATTTATTTATTTATTTTTCCCAAAATAAATATAAACATATTCAATATTTTTTATAAATTAAAAACAATTAACAACAAACGTTGCTAAAATGACTCCTACAAAAATCGTGTGCACAATTAATAGTGTATGTTATTTATCATCATTCTCTCTATAATTTTTTGGGTCCTATGAACAAAATAACCTTTTATTATTATACAGGCACACAACCAACCGGTTAATTAATTATTAAAGAAAATATTCAAATCTCCTATAGTCCATTTGGATTGAGTGATTTGGAGAGAGGGGGGAAAATGAATCACTTGGTAGTTTGAATTACTAAACATGAGAGAAATAAAGAGAAAATGATGAAATAAATAGAAATTAATTTTTCTTACAATCACTTTTTTAATCGCTTCAAAATTGAAGAGATTTGGTGAGAAAAGAATAAGGATGATTACTAATTTTATGTAATACCAAAATTGTCTATCTAACTACAATAAAAATAAAAGCATAAAGGTTATTTTGGTAAAATAACCTATAAGAATTTCTTTTATTTTCTTTCATGTAGTCTATCTCAATAAGATTTGAGATTTGAGAAATCTTTTGTTTTCTTTTGTCTCCAAACTTAACCAAACAAGAGAAAGAAAAAATAGCTTATTTGGTTCCAGTTTTTTAATTTTTAGACACACCTAACATAAATACACTTAAAAAGTATAATATTTGTGAAAAAATATTTAAAAAATATGCCAAATACCAAAAAATACAAAAAAAAAATAATGAAAATTCAGTACATTTTTCGTATTTTTGTGTATTTATTAAAATTTTAAAATATTTTTTCACAAATATTTTACTATTTAGATACATCCAAGTAAGGTGCATCTAACAAAGTAAAAAAAATTACTTAAAATTTAAAAAATATTAACTAAAAGCTAAAAAATACAGAAAAAAATTAATTTTCAAAAAATTAAATTTAAAAAACTGAAACCAAACATTCTTTTCTTTTGTTTTCTCTCTTAACTAAACAAATCTTTTCTTTTCTTTCTTCAACAAAACTACCAACTTTATTTGTTTTCATGTTATTATCCACCGTCTCTTGTGGAATTTCTTTGTTGATTTTACTCATTTTTCTACTATTAATTAAAACATTTAAATAAGAAAAAAGAGTAGTTTTAAAAAGTCGGCAGAAACAAAAATTATTAGTGACAAAAAAAATATTTGTGCAAGTAAAGTTTGGAAAGAGCTTGTTTTTTTTTGTATTAAGCTAAGGGAAATATCAATCTAGTGAGTTTTTGATAAAAAAATTATAAATAAGTAATAAAAATTTTATATATTAATAATTAAAATTATAAATTTTTTCACTATTATGTAATAATTTTTTAATCGTACAATGACAAGTAATTTAAAAAAAGCCTAATCATAGAGGGGTAACCTCTTGGAGTAGATCCTATAAGAAGTCGAGACTCCAAAGATCATCCTTATATGGTTGTTACATAACAGGGCCGCTCAAACATATAGGGATAAGTCATAAGGTTACACACAGGTAGAGATTCGAATCTACAATCCTGACACTGAGTACTATCCATCCAAACCTGAAAGATTCGTCTTACCAATTATATGTATTGTCACTAGGATAACTGACCCCAAAAAGAGTGAAACCTGATAAGTCAGGGCATATGCTCCAAAAGCTAAACACTCAAAAGATTTTCTTTCCTTTTTTTTTTAAGAACAAGTGGAAGAATTATTGGCGTTTGTTCTACAATCATGTCGTGTATCATTTTTATTTTATATTTTTTTGGTCTACACGTTGAATTTTAATGTCTTTAGATGAAAGAAAGCTCTAATAACAGTTACAACATATCTATTCGGCAATCTAGGACTGTAGACGGCGCCCGCGTGGGACCTCGTGCTACAGTTCGGACTCGATTTGTGTCACGGTTCTTAATCTGAACCAAAGAGTCCAAATTTGGCAAATCGTTTTGAGAAACAGATTTTTGAAAAAGTAGTGCCAAACATGGACTGCTTTGCCAGATACAGAGTCGCCACCTAAATATTTTAAAATGGGGGAATTTAGGAAACCCTGACTCGGTGCCGAAGGCCACATGTCCGTCATCACCGGAGTTGTCTCGGCTCGGGAGCTTGGGTACGATCGGGGAAGGTCAGCTATGAGCACCCCCTTTCGCCCGGTCCGAAGACCGGCCTCTACTAACTATGATATCCGTTTTTGAAAACTTTACGTGTTCTTATTCCATTTATTAGCCTAGAATTACTATGTTATGCGTACAGCAAACAAGTATAGACTAGATTGCCTAATTTGGAAATAAACATTGCATATCCGTTTGGTTTGAAAATGCTTTGGATTTGCTACTCGCAAGTAGGTTAAAATACGGATTTCAACGAGTTTTTCCAACTCAAACAATCCAACCTTCACCCACAGGCATTCAAAACAGTTTAACACATAAGCATCTAGCCACATGTTAAGCATGCTGTCATGGTAACATTCACACTCATGTGATATGCTAAAGCGGAAATACTTACATAGTACTCCATGCCAAAACCAAGAACTTGTTAGCAAACATGCATGATCCAAGTCCATGTTAAGTGCCTAATGCATCGCATACAAAATGTCGCTAAGATAGGCTCGGCTAATCCTAGACATGTCATGTGAAAATGCACAATTAACACATAGTCAATTTTTGAATTGAAGTACAAATGCGGTTAGCGTGATGTACCGAGCCTAATGCATGCAATACAAATGCATGGATGCACGCATGCATAGCATAAGCTATGCTAAATTAAACGTGCCCTAATCTACCATCATAAGCAGGTAAATAAAAGGGAAGAAAGACGTGAGGTTGGAAGACATACACACCACCCACACACACTTATTACAGATTTGCCCTCGCTCGGAGGGACCGAATAAATATTACAAATTAACTAACTACGCAAGCTAATTAATATTACAAATTAACTAATTTAATTAACAAATTAAACAAATTAATTAAAGCAGGAAGACGTCTCGGGAAACGCGCCGCCATGCGCAAGCTGCCTCTGTTTTCCTCCCTTTCCACCTCTGGAGGTTGTCAAAACCTCAGGACTACATCCTTGGACAGAGGGGATCATCACCGGCTAGATGAAATTTCCACCGGCAGTGTTGTATGGCCATCGGCACAAAGTTGAAGCTGTCGGCAGAGAAAATAGTGCCGGTCGGCACATTACACTGCCGGTCGGCAGAGTATTCCTGCAGAACCTGCAACTCACAGCAACAGAGGGCAAAACAAGGCATGGCAGCATATTTCAAGGCATGTATGCACCAACCATGTCTCTTATCATTGTAATGACTCAAAGGGACATGTGCCTCGGTTCTCGGACCACCAATCACGCATTTCCATGCATGATGGCCCAAGGAACCAAGCATGCAACTTTGGTTTCAAATGCATGCAAACCAATCAAACAAATTAGGCCCAATTCCTATCACCAATTCAAGGAACAAGGCATGCATGCAAAATGCGATGCAACCTAGGCATACAAGCTAGGAATGCAACATGGCATGGCAATTAACTCATGCGAGCATACAAGCATGCATATGGCAATGCAAATGGATGGCAAGATGGACTTATACATGAATTAGGCAACTCTAAAATAGGCCTAAAACAGTGGCCAAAATGACCAAAACAAGAAGCCAAAACACATGCACACATACACATGATGGAAGGCCTACACTTGGGCACAATTTAAACAACCCTCAAGCACACTTGAAAGGGAGGAAACATGGACAATTAGCATGCAACATGAGCCCTAAAATCATGCTATAAAATGATGCCAAACCAAGCAACAAATCAAGCCAAGCATGCACCAAACATGGTCTAAATACTTGAGGCGAATCATGAAGCTTTGAAGCATGTTTTATCACAACAAACATGGCATGCATTGAGCAACTAAAAACAGATTTTTAGCATGTTAAAACAAGGCCAAAGGACTCCTTAGATGGCATCTAAGTGGCCCAAATTCAAAGGCATACACCATGGCCAAAACATGGAGCATTGCAACACATGCTTTCAAAGCATTAAAGAGGCATGCAAGGCAATCAAACAAGCATGGAAATGGGACTGAAATAGCATGTAAAATGATCTCAAATCACCAAAACAATGCAAAGATGCTATGCTACACATGCACATACTCAAAGCCAACAAGCCCAAATACAAAAGAGCTATATAATGCATGCAAAGATCAACCCAAACGACTATGGACAGAGCTAAAACATGGCAAAATAAGCACATAAACTTCACAAATGCAAGCCTAAAACATGCTCCAACAAAGGCTAACAACCTAGAACATGTTAAGGCACAAATAAGGCATTACATGGCAACTATGCTAAACATGCATAAGGTTCCAAAACCAACTTGAAATCATGTTATATCATGGATATATAAGCATGAAAAACAAACCAAACATGCTCAACACACACTCAAGCATAGGCTTCTTTAAGAGGCCAAAATGTGCCCTTTTCAAGGACAACAAGGAGAGGGGGTGGCCCTCTCCTTCTTGGGACTTCAAAGCATCATCTTCACCACTGAAATCCCTCAAGATTTCAGTGGTGAAGAGACCTCAACACCAAAATCCCGGAGCTAGCACAAAATGGCTCAAAATGAGGCCTTTTGAGGCCTAAGGGTGGTCAACACCCCTCAAACAACAAAACACTCTTAATAAACAACAAAGAGGGCTTAAAAACAGAACTTTTTTATGTTATACAACAAGCACAAAAATAGCTCTAAGGTAGGTATAAAATTGATGCAAAAAAGGGGAAAAAAAGGACTAGTTTCTCACCCTTGATGCCTTCTTCAACAATGGTGCTCCAATGGCCTCCTTTGGCTCCAAACCAACACCAAAACTTCAAAACACACTCTTTAGAACCTCAGCTCCTAGAGGAAGGTGAAACACTAGGTGTTTGTGTGCAATAGTAAGGCACAAAACACCTAGTGTGCAAAATGAGAAGGAAAGAGAGATAGGTGAGTGTATCTAACCCTAACCCTAGAAAACCAGAGCTCTCCTCTGTCTTCTCTCTCTCTAAAATGTCTAAAACCTCTCTTCTCTTGCCTTAGAGAGAGCTCTCTCTATAAGCCTCTTGTAAAGCTTACAAGACAAGCTTTGCAAGAGGGAGATCCCTCCATACACGTGTATGGAGGGGAGCAAAATCAATACAGCTGTCCTAAAATATCTGCAAAAGCAGATGAACAGCAATCGGCCGGCAAAAAATGCCATCTTGGCCAAACAAAGTGCCGACCGGCACAAAAAAGTGCTGACCGGCAACAAAGAGTGCCGGCCGGCAAACTATATTGCCGGTGGCAGCAAAAATCAGCCGGTGGCATCTAGCCAATGCCGGTGGTGGGTGGGGATGGTCTACAAGCCTCACCCTGCCTTTCCAAGGCAAAACACAAGTGTTTGGTGCAAAACCAGACACTAAACGGTCGAGTTCGGGGATCCTGAGGCAAGGCGCGTGAGCCGAGACCTCCGGGAACTCCAAACGAACACAAACATGGATAATCACCGAGTGTTCAAACGGTGACGTCCAAGTCTTGAGGACGGTCAAAAATAGGGTGTCTACAGTTGCCCCTCTTTGACAGAACTCGAAAGTCATAACAATGACGGGAGTGAATGTCAAAGCCCAGAGACGACCCATTTTTGACAAGGCCGAAGACTCAGACAATCATGCAATACAAATAAGATATGCGCCCGGAGGCAGGGGCAAAATGCAAGACAATGCACGGAGCCGAGCATAACTTATGATCATGCAAAGAAAGCTGTAATGAAGCAAACATGCGACAGTTTTAAGCTAGCATACCAAACTACACTACAATGCAGAAAGGATGTAAGAGAATTATGGAATTCTCAATACGTCTCACTCGGGAGATACAATACCTGTCCGGTTCGTCTGGTTGCACCAGCTTCAAATGAACCGTACATACAATATCGTGCCTGAAAAGAAAACAAACTTAACAGGTACAATATGGTTATCAACATGCATGACAATGCAAATGTGGATGCAAAACGAAATGCAATATATAAAAAACAATGTATAAATAATGCAAATGAAGATGCAATGTAATTGAAACAATGCAAGCTACATGCAAAGCATTTGAATCGTGATCCAATCACGAACGGTTCGAAACCACATCTATGTCAAATAGATTGATGGAGATAACAAGTCTGTCTACCATAGAACGGTCAACTGAACTATGAGTATTGTAGACAGACGCAAGAACAAGTATTGGGTGGAATTGACATAAGTGGGGAAACAACCCGTTGGAGAAAGGATTACGATCCTAATGCCGGATGCAAAAATTACACTACAATGTAATGGATAGATATGGCACGCAGGCCAAACCAAATCTTGCCTAGGAAAGGCATGCATACATACAAGCCATGTGTAACACAGAAAAGGTGCCGCAACCCTCAACCAACACATCAACGTGGAATCGGCGCGATACACATACAGAACTGTGTTCTAACATGAAAAGTAAGGGCACATACCAGACCAAGCTCAACATGGAAAGGCGCAAGCCAAAGGCGGAAGGTGATGCAATGAATGCATGCAATCTACAATGCAATATTTACAAATATGCAATGGAATGGATATGGATACAATGGATATGGCACGCAAGCCAAACCAAATCTTGCCTAGGAAAGGCATGCACACGTACGATCCATGTGTAACACAGAAAAGGTGCCGCAACCCTCAACCAACATATCAACGTGGAATCGGCGCGATACACATACAGAACTGTGTTTTAACATGAAATGTAAGGACACATACCAGACCAAGCTCAACCTGGAAAGGCGCAAGCCAAAGGCGGAAGGTGATGCAATGAATGCATGCAAACTACAATGCAAGTGCATGACAATGCACTATGATGCAATGACTATGATTGCAACTTTCCCTATCTTACCAACAGGGTGATATACTAGGTTGGTTCAGTATCCAGAACTGAGGCGTAGACATTCCACCTCAACCTATGGGGCTTCCATACAGATTTCAAGTCGAGGGTAAACCTCTGGGTATTTAAACCAGACTTTAGTCTCGGAACTCCCGAACCTTTGCGTTCTAGGCATGAGCCGTTCGAACTCTAGTTTCCACCGTCCCAGTTGGTCTTCTAGGAACTCATCGCAAGCACAGACTGGTGGCTTTACCAGACCACCGAAAAGTCGTTCGGGCACGACAAACACCGAAGGAATTGCACCTTCAGAGGATTTAAGGTCTCCTAGACCGGAATGCAAAATGTATGCATGACAATGCATGTTTTTTGTTTGTTTTTTTTGAAATGCAAATGATGCAAGTGAAATGCATGTTGCATGAGATGCGCGACAACACGCGGCTTAAGATATGTACAAAGCAATAGTGTGCACACCAATGCAATAAAGGTTTTGCACCTTCCAAGGATTTAAGGTCTCCTAGACCGTACGTGTTTAAGGTCTCGCCAGACCATGCGTGTTTAAGGTCTCGCCAGACCACTGGGGTATTTACAAGACGCGTGACAATGCGCTGAAGGTTTCGCACCTCCAAAGGATTTAAGGTCTCCTAGACCGTGCGTGTTTAAGGTCTCGCCAGACCGTGCGTGTTTAAGGTCTCGCCAGACCATGCGTGTTTAAGGTCTCGCCAGACCATGCGTGTTTAAGGTCTCGCCAGACCATGCGTGTTTAAGGTCTCGCCAGACCATGGGGGTATTGCACGACGGCATGATGCGCAAAATAGCGCAATGCGTTAGGCAACGCGAGTGCACAGGACAGTGCGATGGAATGCATGCAAAATGCAATGAGATGCGCAAAACAGTGCGAACAATTTTGAAATGCACAAAACAGTGCGATGCGCAGAACAGCGCGAGGTTTGAAATGCACAAAACAGTGCAATGCGCAGAACAACGCGAGGTTTGAAATACACAAAACAGTGCAATGCGCAGAACAGCGCGAGGTTTGAAATGCACAAAACAGTGCAATGCGCAGAACAGCGCGAGGTTTGAAATGCACAAAACAGTGCAATGCGCAGAACAGCGCGAACAAAATACAATGCACAAAACAGTGCGATGCGCAAAACAGCGCGAATAAAATACAATGCACTAACAAGTGCAAGTAAGGTGCGCAAGATAGCGCGAACAAATGCAATGCACTAACAAGTGCAATTGAGGTGCGCAAGATAGCGCGAACAAATGCAATGCACAAAATAGTGCGACGCGCAAAAGTGTGACGTGCATGCCACACGGAGTGTAAATGGGCTTAAATGCGCAACAACGCACGTATTCCGGAATGCATGACAATGCATGGAATGGAAATGCAATGATGCATGAGAAATGTGCACGACAATGCAAAGGGGTGCGTGTTGCAACGCATGTAACACGTGCATAACAATGCAAATGTGCGGCGCACAACAGTGCGATGTAATGCACCGAAGTAGTGTGATGAACTTGTGCAACACACATGGGGTAACTTTTGAATTTAAAAGGATACAAAAAGGATACAAAAAGGATACACCTTGCACGAATTCGAGTGCCACGCACTGAAACCACGGCCTGCGGTCAAAACGGAGGCCGGTTGAACATCGGAGATGCACTTTCTTGCACTTTCTTGAGCTATGAAGACCACAAACTTCTCAAATGGCCTAACCAAGGCTGTGGGAACCCCACCGGCAGTAATGGGAGGACACCGGCTGGCCATCGGCACCAAAAACAATTCTATCGGCACAAAAAAGTGCCGGTCGGCACAAAACATTGCCGACCGGCAAACAGTTGCTGGTGCGGGGCAGTTTCGTCTTTCCACCTCGAGTGTTATAAAATAGGGCTTCATGCCCTATTTCCTCATTTCTCCACCGCCGAAAACCTTTCCTTTCTCTCTCTAGAGTGCTCTTCTCTCATTTTTCGCCCGTTTCTTCGCGTTCTACGCCCGTTTCGTCGTCGGATTCGCGATCCTCTTCGCGTTTCGGACATTTTCCACCGATCACATTCTCGTTTCGGTGCCTCGTTCGGCGTTTTCACCTTTTCGGGGTTTGTTCCCCTCACTTTCCTCTTCATTTCCGTGCCTTTTCACATTCCGGCCTTCCCGGCCATTTCCGACCCTCTCGGGAGTTGACTTTTCGGTTGACTCTTCGCATTCCGGCTCGGTTTTCCTTTTCCGACCATTTTCACACCACTCTCTACATGGCGGACGACATTCCACGTGGCGGGACTCCCCCGGACCACGAGATGGACCCCGGGGTCGAGCTCTTACCACTGAGCGAGCGCCCGTTCGACCCGGCGACCTACCGGCCGGCGATTCACGTTCTGCCCCCAGACGGCCTGCGTCAGTTCCGGAGTTTCGAGAGGTACGCGGCCCCTGAGCTACTACTACGCGAGCCTACCTCCCACCTTTCATTCGGCACTCCCGAGGTAACTCTTCATCTTCTGCTTTACTTTCTGCAATGTAGGATACAAAACTGCCATAGTTAGCTGTATTCTTTAATTGCTAAAATCTGATATGCCGTAGACCGTAGTTGACTGTAAACATACATACAACTGATATCTGCTTGAGACTGACATATGCACACACACTGCACTAGCCCTGAATTACTCAAACACACGGCACACACTGCATTCTACTTCACATACACTGGTACCCAGTATTTGTCTGAATCTGTCAAATTTGCACACATGCTACATCTGTTTTGAAACACCCAAACACGCTGACACAGCACACGTATTTTACTGTAAGCACACCGGCACCCGGTATTTTGCCTGAATCTGACAAACTTGCATACATGCCATATCTGTCTTTTCAAAACTGCATTTTGAATGTTGTCTTGCCATTGTCATTTTCTGTTTGCAGGAGGGTTCCCATACCATTCGCGGGTATGGGAATACCGGTGCTCGGGAGTGGTATGACGAGCTCCCTGATGCGGTCCAGCGCATCGTGGATCGGGCGGGCTTCGGCACCTTCTGCCGAGGGCTCTCCAGGTTGTCCACCTGCAGACCTCTTCTCGCCGCTCTGGCGGAGAGGTGGTGGGACACCACCGATTCTTTCCACTTTTCTGCTGCAGGGGACATGACGATGACCCCTTATGACTTCTCGATGCTCACAGGCATCGGGGTAGGGGGAGATCCGATCCCTTTCGACACAGACATGGATGAGTGGACCGCCGCTCAGGTCCATTTACTAGGGGAGGCGCCACCGCTAGCTCGTCCAGGCTTTGTTCGATACTCCTGGTTCGAGGCACAGTTCAGGGTCCAGCCCGTTTTGGAGGAGGTGCAGATGACTCCGGAGGATGAGGAGAGGTGTGCCCGCGGCTTCCTCATGTTCCTGTTCGGGACTACTATCTTCGCCGACCGGGCGAACATCGTGCCTCTCTGCCTTCTCAGTGCACTGGTGGACGTCCGAGACATCTTGCACTACGACTGGGGCGGCGCTGCTCTGGCCACCCTGTACGGATATATGAGCTCGGCTTCTCGCGACAGCGGCCAGCTGCTTGGAGGTTACTGGCGGGCTTGGGAGGTACATTTCTTCTCCACTTTTCATCCCTGTCTCGTACTTTCTGTACTCAGTACACTGCATACACTGTGGTCTGGTCTATACTTGCTGTATACTGTACACACGGCACACACATACATTCTGCTTTACACTGACTGTATACTGTACACACGGCACGCACATACATTCTGCTTCACACTGACTGTACACTGCTCACACTGTACACAATACACGGCTCAACACACAGCTCTGCCATTTCTGCTTCATTCTGTATATCCTGCTTTATCTGATGGTCATACTGACATCTGTTTTGCAGTTGTGGGTTTACGCCTACTTCCCTAGGCTTGCACCTGTGCCAGTTGCGGAGCCTCCTCCGGCTGTTCCCTTCTCGAGTCGCTTTGACGGGGGATGCACCCGGCGACCACGGGAGACATTCGGCTTCTTCCGCCGATATTTCGACACCATCACCCCGGCCGAGGTATGTTTTACTTTCAGTTCGTTTAGCTTCGCTTTCCCACTGCCTGTTTCAATAACAGTAGATGACAAACTGTCTGTTACTTTCAGATCATATGGCGGCCATGGGCTTCGCTGCCGCCGGCGATGCGGGGTCGGTTCCCTGGTGCTGAGGAGACCTCGCGTTTCCGGATCTTGCTAGAGGGCCCGGTCTGTCGGGCTTGGTACCTGGGGGAGCGTTTTCTACGCCAGACCCGCGGGTTACCTGAGCAGATAGTCCCGGCTCACCCTCCTGCAGAGATGAGGGAGACCGAGGGGCTGACCCCTGAGCAGCTGGATGATTACTCCATCGGCTGGGAGGAGGCCGGCTTCCGAGGCACCGGCGACTATCAGGAGTACGTGCGGACGTACCTGATGCGCCCCTTGAGCGGCCGTCGAGCAGAGGGGGCCAGGCCTGTGGCATCGGCGGCTGGGGCCGGAGCAGGGCAGGGGCTGGATCTTCGAGGAGGGCCCGGGTCCGTGGCAGGGGCGGAGTGCGGGGAGGACGAGGAGTTGGCTGGCCTGCCCTGCCTGCTGTACTGACTTTCCAGGGGCAGGGTGGGGCGACCTATCAGATCCCCTTCGCCCCTCCACCGGCTGGGCATGAGTTCATTGACATCCCCGACCTTCCGCCGGTATGTATTACTGCACTTCGTACAGTTATTTCATTTCAGTTTACTTGATATTCCACAGAATACTAATGCATCTGATACCTTTGCAGGCTTCTTCTGAGTACACCCGTCAGTCGTTGGCGATGAATGCCTCGATGATGGGGATGCTCCAGTGGACATTTGACCTTCTGTCTGTCTACAGCATACCGGTATGTCCTTCTGACACTGGCCTCAAACCATTCATACACTGCTTTACATAATCTGATGCACGGCACAACACCTGATACACTGATCTCACAGCATCTGATACACTGCATACACTGCATTCTGCACTGCACTCTATACTGACAAACTGCTCACGGCATTCTCATACTGTACTCACATACTGCATTCTGCACTGATAAACTGCTCACGGCATTCATACATTGTACTCACACACTGCATTCTGCACTGATAAACTGCTCACGGCATACTGATGCATTTCCCTTTTTGTGTACTTTTCAGCCTCCTTTCCAGATTCCCATGGCGGGAGGTGCTCCAGCTAGACCTTCTGTCCCTGCTCGGGGGAGAGATGAGGAGGGCAGGATATTTCCCCGTACCAGGGGAGGGCGTACTCACGTCGGGAGCAGTTCGCGAGCTCCAGTCCCGGACGATGATGACGACGAGGAGTCAGAGGCGGAGGCAGGGTCATCGGAGGAGGAGACCGGAGACGGCTCTAGCTCGGGCTCTGACGACGACGCTGATGATGCTCCTGGACCCTCGTCCAGGAAGAGGACCAGGACGGACTGACAGCCCTTGGAGTCGCTGGACATAGATGCAGATTTTTGCTATCTTTTCTTTCTTTCTTTGTACTTTTCTTTTTGGTTGGTAGATAGATTACCTTGTACTGCCGCAGGCAGATTTTTGTTTCCAAAACTTGTACATTTGAAAAGATAATGAAATGAAACGAAACGAACTTTTTATCTGAAAAAGTGTTTACATTTACACATTTCATGCATTGCATCGCATCTCATCATGTTACACCTCAATGTAAATGGAATTGATTGGTTGTCTGAAAATTGAACACTTGCACTGTAATAATCAGATAACTTAAACAGCCAACAGCCAAAATACACCCAAGCAACCCACTGCCTGATTCTGGACACACAGCCCTTGCTCTGTTGGGGATTGATCTGCATACAGACCATAACACAGCATTCGATTCATTCTGCACACGGCGAATTCTCAAACAAACAGCCCAGTCTAACAGGACGGACCTCAAAGATGGAACCGGTTGGAGTCGAACACGCGTTCAAATGTAGAGAATGGCACAGCATCCTGAGCATAAATGATTTTAGAAATCAAATGAGGGTTTTTCAAACCGGGATGTCGAGCCTACCACTGAACACAGCGGGGAGGACTTAAATAAAGAGGTACACGACCTAAACACAACGAGACACGCTCGGGAGAGACTCAAAACAAAAGACGAGACCGTCAAATGAAAGAGACACGACACACAGACGCGTAAACGAAGATGGGAGACCTCAGACCACGAGGAGCCAGTTCAATCTGGGTATTGTTTCCCACCCTTTCTAATTTGTGATTCTCACATCACTCGGCTCTCAAGCTCGGATTTTCTCTCAAAACCCTTTTCCTCACTTTTCTCTCAACTTACACCTCTCTATTCTTCATTCTCTCATTTTTCATCCCTCCCCGGGGTGATTGATAGAAAGGTGTGGGTTCACGCCCGATGCCGTCAGCTCACAGCTATTTCTTCTGGTGGGCAGAGTGCTCTTCTGGCAAGTACGTCGATGACGGGGGAGAGACAGAACGCCTGGCTCAACTGTGCCCCTAGTTCATCATTTTAACCATTCTTTCGTTTTTGCTTTCTACTAAAACGGTTTTGATCAAAACGAGAGTCGGATTAACGTACTTGTTCGACTTTTGATTTGAAAAGCATGCAAGTCAGGCAGCAAGCACTGAAAATTTTCCTTTTGGGTCCAAGACAATGGTCCGGTTTTGGAAAATGAAATAGTTTTCGAGAAAATAGTCAACCTCAGTAAAAATTTTCAAAAACTATTTTTCAAACAGCTGATGCTCAACAAGCATGGAACTTACTCTTCGAGATGCGCAACCTCGGATCGGAGGCAATGGCAAATTGCCCCTGGTTTAAAGGGGGTGGGAGGCAACGGAAAGTTGCCCCTAGTTTGAAAGGCGGCTCACAGCGGCTCATGGCAACGGAAAGTTGCCCCTTGTTTGGGATGGTGCCGCAGCAGTCTGCAGACAGTCTTCATTGGTGGTGGCCGAACTCTTGGACACAGAGATGAGGAAGACGGTCACAACACATATATGGACACAGTCGCCTTGGGAGCGTTGGCCACTGGACTTTGGGATGAAATCGAAACCATTGCATGGACTGAGATGCTTATGAAAGCGTTGGGGGCTGGACTTCATGATGAAGTTGCCTACGTATCCCAAACATGGGAATCAAGCCTTACGTAGTTCCGGTTAAGGTCCACTCGGGTATTTTAACCTTCACTTTGTTTGGCTCTCACTTTTGCCAAGGCGCCCAATGCGGGTTTTCGACCTTGTGAGCTTCTTTTCATTTTCTATTTCTTTTTCATTTCTTTTTCTTTTCTATTTTTTCTTTTCTTCTTTTTCAATCTTTCTTTTGTATTTTTCTCTTTTTTTGTTGTATTTTTCTCTTGCTCTAACTTTTGCCTGGGCCGCCCTTCCGGGTTTTCGGCCCAGCGAGCCTCTAAAAGGGTAAAAGTGTAGCAAGTCCATGCCAAATGGTTTTTTGAAATTGAAGCCTCTCTGTGTCCAGGAGAACGGCTGTTGCACTGATTTGCAGAAGAATCCATCAAGGTTGCTCCACGAGCTTCTTCCGGCGAGATCTACTCCTTCTGATTCGGCTTTTGGTGCCTCTTGCTCGAGGGCTACTTCGACCGGCCACGCGGGCCTTTCATGGCGGTTGACTGTTGAATGTTCCGGATGAGTTCGAGGTTCAAGACAACAGGTCGAATCTTGAGGCTGAGAGCGATCCTAGGCTGCACAATCTCAAGAGCGATTCCACACAGGTCTTCGCAAGGCTGCGTAAAACATTTGCTTTTGAAAGTTTTTAAGAAAGCGACAAATCGTTTGCGCCGAAGATAGTGTGGAACCAATCTGGATCAGGCCAGGGTCCTTCTCAGTACTCACGCCGACAAGCATGATTTCATTCGTAAAAAGGCTTAGCACGCCTCTCTTTCTCTCAAAATGATCAAAATTTTGCAAAACCCGAGGAATTCCTTCCTCTTCGTTTTCATCACCGCAGTGTTCAAAAGGTTTTTCTTTTTGAAAAACTTAGGTTAATGTAATGAGTTTGGCACACAGGAGAGCAGGCGAGATGTACTGTCAGCCCATTCAAATTTTCCGGTCCTTATGCTGAAAGCAAGCGTGAAGTTGAGATAACAACAGCTGTTTCAATCGGCTCTGTTGGTGCAACTGGCCCCTCGGCAGAAACAGACTCAAAACAAAAACAGATAATTACAAAACAAAACGGTGTTCGAGGCAACAACCCCAGAATCACCCGGTATTATATACAACGGGGACTGACTCGATACAACAAGACAGACCCTTAAGCAAAAAAAAAAAAGACTGACTCAAGACAAAGAGACAGACTCAAAACACAAGACTGACTCGACATCCAAGCCAGGATTTACAAAAAAAACTCGATTTCACCGATGCTCAAAAATGCGTGCCAGACGCTTCATCAAAAATGTACCAAATGTTGCCCGCAGGCGGTTCACTTTACATACTCGCAGTATCTGAGCCCTCGAAATCCAACAACTGAGTGGTGACGGGCTTGCCCGAAGTGGGTGGTAGGATAACCTTGTTATCAATCAAATCCTGCACTTCATGGCGAAGGCGGGAACATCCATCGGTGCTGTGACCGGACTGCTGATGGTACGCGCTGTACAAGGTAGCATCATGAGTGGTGGGGAGATTCTTCGGGAGTGGCCGGGGCTCCAAAGGCTTAAGATGCCCATTCTTCGCCAATATTAACAATGCCCTAGACAAAGGCATGTGGAGGTCGTGAAAGACCCTGCGCCCTCGGGGCAGGTACTTTGCAGTTTGAGGATTCTTGCCAGATGCATTGGCGAAAGGATCAGCTGGCGCTGCCTTGGCTTTTTGAACCTTCCCCGGTGTAGGGTCGGGAATTACTGGAATTGTCTGGGCATGACGGGGCCCATCCCGCTTTTCTGCCTGGCTTGAGCTGCCTTTGATTGGAGCGGGGAAAGCATCATCTACAGCTTTGGTCACTATTGCAGATGTTTGTTGTTTGCTCATTCCTCTGGCCTTCAAAGCCTCGACTGCCCACAGCAGTTGCTCAATGGGATCGGCATCTATCTTTGCCTTGTCCTTTCCTCTGGCCTCAGCCTGGTCGAGGGTCTGGGTTGGTGCTGACATGTCGTGACTATAGCCGGAAGCCACCTCTGGCTGGCTGAGCTCTATCACAATCCGCCCCAGTAGCGGGGGTTCCTGTGGTACAAAATTCCCGGCGTACGGCGCCGCTGGCGGTGAAGCCGACATTCCATAGGCGAGGTCTGCCATAGACCTTTGGAGATCGCCTATCATCCCCATCAATTCGAAGGTGGTGGGCTCACGAGCCTGATATAACTGGGGAGCCCAAACCGGGTGCACAACGGGCGACCTGGGCGGGTATGACATACTGATATTGGCCTCATTCTGCGGAGTGGTTCCCTGCTCCGATACAGCTGCCATAACCACAATTTCTTCTGAACTTTGTGCCGCCATAAATCTTGCCTCAGCAAATGGGGACACTGGCTATTCTGTATCAACTCTGCGATTCTCTGAACTGAAAGGAAAAACAGACAGCATTTCAGCCCAAACTGATCAACCACGGGTGTAGCTACACAACTGTTCCCTTCTGCTGATCACTGTTCCCAGAAATCACTGTTCCCGAAAACTGAACCGATACCCGCGGATAACTGATTCTCACAACTGATACTGATACTGGTGTTCCCAGGTCAGATACTCTGACTTGCAAACTGACATGTGCGTTCCTGTAGAGCAACACTCTAAAAGCACATAGCAAGTAAAGAGAACAAAACACCCCTATATTGGGGGTAGGGTTTCCCTGTCCTATTTTGTCAGGAGCTAGGGTTTCACTACGCACACAGCGGTTTTTAAACAACCTAACATCGGGTAAGCAACCTGTCCTAGCTTGGAATGGTCACTATGGATTTCGATATGCACTAGGTCGAATGGTCAAAAAGGGTGCCCCGGTAAACCGGGGTTTATGTTCCCATGCTGTCAGAGCCCATAGCCGGTCAGCCTTATGGACATGCCTTGACAAGACAAGCCTCCGGCAAACCGTTCAGGAATGGCAGATAGCAAACACTGTGTTCCTAGGCGCACCAATGCACATGAAATGCAAAGAGACACATAAATGAAATCAAAATAGGATATCACGAGTTCGAGTCAAGCTCTCTAAACTCCCCAGCAGAGTCGCCAGAAACTGTAGACGGCGCCCGCGTGGGACCTCGTGCTACAGTTCGGACTCGATTTGTGTCACGGTTCTTAATCTGAACCAAAGAGTCCAAATCTGGCAAATCGTTTTGAGAAACAGATTTTTGAAAAAGTAGTGCCAAACATGGACTGCTTTACCAGATACAGAGTCGCCACCTAAATATTTTAAAATGGGGGAATTTAGGAAACCCTGACTCGGTGCCGAAGGCCACATGTCCGTCATCACCGGAGTTGTCTCGGCTCGGGAGCTTGGGTACGATCGGGGAAGGTCAGCTATGAGCACCCCCTTTCGCCCGGTCCGAAGACCGGCCTCTACTAACCGTGATATCCGTTTTTGAAAACTTTACGTGTTCTTATTCCATTTATTAGCCTAGAATTACTATGTTATGCGTACAGCAAACAAGTATAGACTAGATTGCCTAATTTGGAAATAAACATTGCATATCCGTTTGGTTTGAAAATGCTTTGGATTTGCTACTCGCAAGTAGGCTAAAATACGGATTTCAACGAGTTTTTCCAACTCAAACAATCCAACCTTCACCCACAGGCATTCAAAACAGTTTAACACATAAGCATCTAGCCACATGTTAAGCATGCTGTCATGGTAACATTCACACTCATGTGATATGCTAAAGCGGAAATACTTACATAGTACTCCATGCCAAAACCAAGAACTTGTTAGCAAACATGCATGATCCAAGTCCATGTTAAGTGCCTAATGCATCGCATACAAAATGTCGCTAAGATAGGCTCGGCTAATCCTAGACATGTCATGTGAAAATGCACAATTAACACATAGTCAATTTTTGAATTGAAGTACAAATGCGGTTAGCGTGATGTACCGAGCCTAATGCATGCAATACAAATGCATGGATGCACGCATGCATAGCATAAGCTATGCTAAATTAAACGTGCCCTAATCTACCATCATAAGCAGGTAAATAAAAGGGAAGAAAGACGTGAGGTTGGAAGACATACACACCACCCACACACACTTATTACAGATTTGCCCTCGCTCGGAGGGACCGAATAAATATTACAAATTAACTAACTACGCAAGCTAATTAATATTACAAATTAACTAATTTAATTAACAAATTAAACAAATTAATTAAAGCAGGAAGACGTCTCGGGAAACGCGCCGCCATGCGCAAGCTGCCTCTGTTTTCCACCCTTTCCACCTCTGGAGGTTGTCAAAACCTCAGGACTACATCCTTGGACAGAGGGGATCATCACCGGCTAGATGAAATTTCCACCGGCAGTGTTGTATGGCCATCGGCACAAAGTTGAAGCTGTCGGCAGAGAAAATAGTGCCGGTTGGCACATTACACTGCCGGTCGGCAGAGTATTCCTGCAGAACCTGCAACTCACAGCAACAGAGGGCAAAACAAGGCATGGCAGCATATTTCAAGGCATGTATGCACCAACCATGTCTCTTATCATTGTAATGACTCAAAGGGACATGTGCCTCGGTTCTCGGACCACCAATCACGCATTTCCATGCATGATGGCCCAAGGAACCAAGCATGCAACTTTGGTTTCAAATGCATGCAAACCAATCAAACAAATTAGGCCCAATTCCTATCACCAATTCAAGGAACAAGGCATGCATGCAAAATGCGATGCAACCTAGGCATACAAGCTAGGAATGCAACATGGCATGGCAATTAACTCATGCAAGCATACAAGCATGCATATGGCAATGCAAATGGATGGCAAGATGGACTTATACATGAATTAGGCAACTCTAAAATAGGCCTAAAACAGTGGCCAAAATGACCAAAACAAGAAGCCAAAACACATGCACACATACACATGATGGAAGGCCTACACTTGGGCACAATTTAAACAACCCTCAAGCACACTTGAAAGGGAGGAAACATGGACAATTAGCATGCAACATGAGCCCTAAAATCATGCTATAAAATGATGCCAAACCAAGCAACAAATCAAGCCAAGCATGCACCAAACATGGTCTAAATACTTGAGGCGAATCATGAAGCTTTGAAGCATGTTTTATCACAACAAACATGGCATGCATTGAGCAACTAAAAACAGATTTTTAGCATGTTAAAACAAGGCCAAAGGACTCCTTAGATGGCATCTAAGTGGCCCAAATTCAAAGGCATACACCATGGCCAAAACATGGAGCATTGCAACACATGCTTTCAAAGCATTAAAGAGGCATGCAAGGCAATCAAACAAGCATGGAAATGGGACTGAAATAGCATGTAAAATGATCTCAAATCACCAAAACAATGCAAAGATGCTATGCTACACATGCACATACTCAAAGCCAACAAGCCCAAATACAAAAGAGCTATATAATGCATGCAAAGATCAACCCAAACGACTATGGACAGAGCTAAAACATGGCAAAATAAGCACATAAACTTCACAAATGCAAGCCTAAAACACGCTCCAACAAAGGCTAACAACCTAGAACATGTTAAGGCACAAATAAGGCATTACATGGCAACTATGCTAAACATGCATAAGGTTCCAAAACCAACTTGAAATCATGTTATATCATGGATATACAAGCATGAAAAACAAACCAAACATGCTCAACACACACTCAAGCATAGGCTTCTTTAAGAGGCCAAAATGTGCCCTTTTCAAGGACAACAAGGAGAGGGGGTGGCCCTCTCCTTCTTGGGACTTCAAAGCATCATCTTCACCACTGAAATCCCTCAAGATTTCAGTGGCGAAGAGACCTCAACACCAAAATCCCGGAGCTAGCACAAAATGGCTCAAAATGAGGCCTTTTGAGGCCTAAGGGTGGTCAACACCCCTCAAACAACAAAACACTCTTAATAAACAACAAAGAGGGCTTAAAAACAGAACTTTTTTATGTTATACGACAAGCACAAAAACAGCTCTAAGGTAGGTATAAAATTGATGCAAAAAAGGGGGAAAAAAGGACTAGTTTCTCACCCTTGATGCCTTCTTCAACAATGGTGCTCCAATGGCCTCCTTTGGCTCCAAACCAACACCAAAACTTCAAAACACACTCTTTAGAACCTCAGCTCCTAGAGGAAGGTGAAACACTAGGTGTTTGTGTGCAATAGTAAGGCACAAAACACCTAGTGTGCAAAATGAGAAGGAAAGAGAGATAGGTGAGTGTATCTAACCCTAACCCTAGAAAACCAGAGCTCTCCTCTGTCTTCTCTCTCTCTAAAATGTCTAAAACCTCTCTTCTCTTGCCTTAGAGAGAGCTCTCTCTATAAGCCTCTTGTAAAGCTTACAAGACAAGCTTTGCAAGAGGGAGATCCCTCCATACACGTGTATGGAGGGGAGCAAAATCAATACAGCTGTCCTAAAATATCTGCAAAAGCAGATGAACAGCAATCGGCCGGCAAAAAATGCCATCTTGGCCAAACAAAGTGCCGACCGGCACAAAAAAGTGCTGACCGGCAACAAAGAGTGCCGGCCGGCAAACTATATTGCCGGTGGCAGCAAAAACCAGCCGGTGGCATCTAGCCAATGCCGGTGGTGGGTGGGGATGGTCTACAAGCCTCACCCTGCCTTTCCAAGGCAAAACACAAGTGTTTGGTGCAAAACCAGACACTAAACGGTCGAGTTCGGGGATCCTGAGGCAAGGCGCGTGAGCCGAGACCTCCGGGAACTCCAAACGAACACAAACATGGATAATCACCGAGTGTTCAAACGGTGACGTCCAAGTCTTGAGGACGGTCAAAAATGGGGTGTCTACAAGGACACAAAAATAACAATAAAAGTTTATTAAGTTAGCACCAAAATAGGTTTTATATTGTTTTCAGTTTAAGCATACTCTGTTGTGATCTTGCTAACAATGTGGGGTAACACCCCTTTTTATTTGGTGTTAAGCTGGCAAAAATAGAAAAGAAAATACTGTCTCTCTCCTATGTTGTTTAGGTTACTCTTATGCACCTTGTTATGCATTTTTTTTTTTGTGTGTACATTTTATATATTTTTATGATTTATGATAAATGTTAGTAATTTTTTTCACTTTTCTCCAAATCACTCTATCCAATCCAACCGTAATTTGTATGAAGCACCAAAATTAACATAGCAAGCATGTGATTCCAATCTCAATTTCAGATTGTTTTCAATATATTTGACTATCCGAATCAATTATAGTGCAGCAAATGCCAAATATGTATCATTGTGTGTGGATTTTAGATTTGTTCAGGAAAAAAATCCAAACATATCATTTAAAAAAAAATGAAACAATAGGAATGTGGTACAGTTGATAAATCATGGAGTAAGCTCTTCATTAGTGGAGAATGTGAAGATGGAGACTCAGGAATTCTTCAACCTCACAATGGAAGAGAAGAAGAAATTTTGGTAGGACCCTGGTGATGTTGAAGGATTTGGGCAGGCCTTTGTTGTATCAGAGGAGCAAAAGCTTGATTGGGCTGACCTCTTCTTCCTCACCACCCTTCCAACCTATTTGAGAAAACCAAATTTATTTCCAATGCTCCCTCTCCCTTTCAGGTACTCTGTCTCTCTCTCTCATATAGGTAGCAAATTTGTTTCGAACGAATACAGTACCTGTTCGACACTGTTTGAACAGATTCAACCTATTTGGTTTGAATTTTGAACAAATAACCGAATCTGTTGCACATATTTGAATTTATTTCGGATAGATAAAATTTGTATAGGAGAAGAACTGGACAGATTCGAATTAAACTGTACAGAATTTGAAGAGGTGTAAACTAATTTAAATTCAAAAAAATTTTATTTTAACAAAAATAAAATTAAATTTAAATATTTTTGGCCCAAAAAGATTAGTATTGGGCTGGATCAGCCCAACCCAACCCTCCCGAACAGACAGACGGTGGTGGCCCGCGTGCGTGTGGTGATTTTTGGATCCAATGGGTCTAACCTATTTTGCCCATAACCTCTCTCTCTACAAAACTTGGGTGCCCCTTGGGGCCTACCCTATGTTCCAACTCCAAACCTTATAAACCCACTCAAAGTTTCCTACCAAATCAATGTGGGAGAAGCCTAAACCACACCTTTAGGAAATTTCCACCAAAACTCCATTTCCATGGAGCTCACTTTGGCTTCAATTTCCCATTCACCCGATAATGGTTTTGAGCAACCAAATATACCACGTGACTCACAATGCAATATAGAATGCGTTACCACTTAGATCCACAAAAATCGACGCATGGGTCCCACCTAAAAATTAGACCAAAGTTTAAGAAAAATTTTGTTTTCCAGAATTTTCACAACCATTTCTAACAACTCTATATATTGTCAGAGAGTATTCTTACCCTAAAATTGTGCAGCATTACTAAAATCATAAATCCCAACTAGTTTGCCACATATGTGCCACGTTCACTTCAGATTTTGTGATCCTGACTAACTTATCCTTAGGATCCTTTATCAAGACTTTTGTTCAATAGAAGTGGGACAACTTATTCCAAAATAAAACTTGCATTATAAAATGACTAAAATAACCCTTCATATCCTGCTTAATCCTGTCCATTGTTGTGCTGCATTTCTCTCCTTCAAACAGACTTTAACAAAGGCAAAAACATGGGAAAATGTCTAGTAAACCAAAATCACAGCCAATAATTTCGTATAGTAATCTGAATCACAGTTCTCATTCTCATATCTAGAGCTATCAAACATTCCTAGTCTAGTGTGCTACATTTCCAAACTATATTAAACTAAACTAAATCAGGTAAGCATAGCTAGAGCTTTTAGTGGGTTTAAGCTTTTGTTAGCTAGTTTTTGGGTGGTGGCATCAAGTGTTAGTGGTCTTGTGAGCTAGTGTTGGTTTCTCACTAACACTATGCTTGATTTCCTTTCTTATCATTTTTTGTTCTCATCCTTATTGATGTAATCTCATAAGTAATGTATGGTTTCTTTATCAATAAAGATTTTCTTTGCTGATCAAAAAAAAAAAAAAACTAAATAAAAAAAAAATCGCAACCCAATAAGCGAGACAGGAACTTGAATCACAGTTTTGATGGCCATAGTTACAGTTGATTGATCCAAGGACTTGGTCAAATTATCTTAGGTTTGGTAAGTCTTCTCATGTAGACACACTCTTGAAGTTTACACGATTGAGTTAAAGCATCTTGCCATGAAGATTCTTGACTACATGGCTAAAGCTTTGAAAATGAAGGCAGAGAATATGAGGGAGCTGTTTGAAGAAGAAATGTAGGCAATGAGGATGAACTACTATCCTCCATGTCCACAACCAGAGCTGGTCGTTCGCCTCACCACACACTCCAATTCTGTTGGCATCACTATCCTCCTCCAGCTCAATGAAATGGAAGGTCTGCAGATTAAGAAAGATGGGATGTGGGTTCCTGTTAAACCCCTCTTTGATGCATTCGTGGTAAACATTGGAGACATTCTCGAGGCAGTAAACCACACATTAAAGTTTTGTGTTGTTCTAAATTTACTTCTATGAGTAAACAAACTGGTAGAATGGTTATCAGTCCGTGTTTGTTTAGATGAAAAAACATTTCCTCAGGAAAAATAATTTTTTAAATGATTTCTGTAAAAAACATTTTTCAATGTTCGGTTGTAACTTTGAAACTAATGTTCTAATAGTTGGTTTAGCAGTGGTGGTGGCAATGGTGATGGTGGTAAAGGCGGTGAAGGTTGTGGTAGTCAATGTGAAGGTGAAGGTGGCGGCGGCGGTGGTGGTGGTGGTGGCGGCAGTAGTAAAGGTTGTACAGTGGCCAAGCTATCTGTGGCAGAGGCGGAGGGGTGGCAGCAAAGGTTGCAATGATGGTAGGATGGTGGTAGTGTGGTGGTACTAATAATATTTCAGGCCAAAAAATGTTTTCTACCTTTCAAAAATGAAAAACATCTTCTACCCAAGTGAGTTTGTTTTGCTATTGACCAAAGAATTCTTTTGTTGTTGTTGTTGTTGTTGTTGTTGTTGTTGTTGTTGACTGTCGTTTTCCATCAATACCAAATCACTAAAACAAGTCAAGCGTATTTTGAAATCAAAAGGACACCTACACGGTGGTCGAGCGTCAAGTCGTAATACACGGAATTACTTAAAAAAAGAAACTGTGAAAGTTGACTTTGTAAAATAGAACCTAAAATTGCATGATCTAGAAGAGTGCTTGTGTTTTTGAAAGAGAGAGAGAGAGGGACAAAGAGAGAATTTTGTGTAAGGAGAAGTGCTAAGACGATGGAGGTTGGAGGCTGGAACCCAGTGCTAAGACGAAGGCAAATTGGTAACCAAGGTAGTAGAATAGCGGGAAATGGATAGTTTACTATCTTTGTGGATGAGATTCCAAACTCAATGAATCCAAAAAGTCTATTTACTCTGTTGAACAAGTTTAGAGTTGTCAAGGATGCTTACATCCTAGCAAAAAGAAGAAAAGCAACGGGATCAAGGTTCGATTTTGTGAGATATGATTGCAAGGTTGTTACTGAAATGGCAGTGCTGAAGGCTAATGGTCTGTGGTGTGACAACAAGGCTCTAAAAGTGAAGAAAGCAAAGTTCAAAAAAGGAGAATATAAGCAACATATAACAGAAACCAAAAGAGATGATAGAATGATGCAGCGTCAACAAAGGAGTAGTGTGCAGCGAATGGTGGAAGGTGCAGGTAGAAGATTATTTGCAAAAGTAGTAAAGAATGGAGGTAGTTATGAGAAGGCGCAGTTGACTGTTAAGGCCCTTGAAATTGGAAATGGGTGGCTTTATGACAGTCTCAGCGTGAAGATTAAATCTTTTCTCCTATTTGATGAGTTTAAGGAGGACGTTGATTGAAGAGGTGGAAAGGATGTAAGAGTCGGAGTTGGGGAAGGAAGGCTAGTAGTGCTAACTTTCAAATCACAGTAGCACAAGATGGAGGCAAGACTAAAGCTAGAAGAATGGATGTTAGAATGGTGTGACTCTGTTATAGATTCGGAACAAGAAAAATACATTGCACAAGAAAGGTGTGTGTGGATTACATGCGTAGGTGTCCCATTCAATTTGTGGAGTGTTAGAACATTCAAAGACAGTGGCAATTTGTGGGGTGAAGTTGTTCAACTAGATGAAGAAGTCACCAGCCAGAATTCTTTCCAGTGTGGGAAGGTCAGAATAATCACCAACAGAATAAAGTTCATCAACACAGTGATTAATGTTGAATGTAATGGAAGCATCTTTCCGGTGAGAGTGTGTAAAGAGTTACCAATAGCAGTGAAATCATGCCATTGCAAAAGCTTTTTCCTAGACAATGTGGCCACTGAATCTATTGCTCAAGACAAAGTAGATCAGTTGTCAAAAAATGGTGGGAGAGGAGACGAGGAAGATGAAGATGGAAATACAAGGAAGGTGGAGTTGGGTAGAAAGGGTGATGTGGTAAGGGATGACAAGGACACGACGGGTAGTGTAAAGACCACATTTTTGACCGTCCTCAAGACTTGGACGTCATCATTTGAACACACGATGATCATCCATGCTCGCGTTTGTTTTAAGTTCCCGAAGGTCTCGGCCGCGCGCCTTGCCTTAGGATCTCTCAACTTGTTTGTTTTGTGCTTGGTTGTGGACCAAGGACTTGTGTTTTTTGCTTTTGAGGGAAGGGGGTGGCTTGTTGGCCATCCCTACAACCCATCGGCTAAGGCCTTGTGCCATCAGCCTTGTTTTCTTGCCATCGGCCATAAGTGGTGGCCTATCGACACTTTTTTTGGTCGATCGGCACTCTTTTTGGTCGATCAGCCATATTTCTTGGCCGAGGCCTTTCCACCTACTTTTGCAGATATTTTTGTGCCAGCTGTGACGGCTGGTGAGCACAATTATCATCCTCCATACACGTGTATGGAGGGATTGAATCAAGACTCAAGCTGTTTAACAAGCTTGAGAATTGATTTTCTATAAGAAGGGAGCCCCTCCTCCCTTTCCAGAGGTTCTGAAAGGTGAAGATACAAAACATATATCTCTCTCTCTATATTTTACTTCTCTCTTTTCATTTTCTCTTGTTTGTGCTCAAAAGTGTGATTCCTTCATACTATTGCACACAAACACCTACTAGAACACCATTCTTTTGTTGATGAAGTACTGAGGAGTTGGTTTTAGTGTTTTTGGGTTGGTTTCAACTCAAAAAAGCTGTTGGAGTTGTGTTCTTGAAGGTGTTCTTCAAGGGTGAGAAACTAACCTTTTAACCCCTTGTTTTGGCTTAAGCTTTTAGACATATTTTCGTGCTGATTTAAGCTTAACTTTCTACTGCAAAAATTTCTGATTTTTCATGCTTGTGATGTTTGTTTAAGTTCACTTTTGTGTTGGGGGTAGTCTACCCCCTCTTAGGCCTTGTTTGGCCTTGTTTTGAACCATCCTTTTAAGCTATTGGGACCACCTTGTTTTGGCCTTCTCACCCCTGAAATCCAGAGGATTTTCAGTGCTGGAAAGGTGGTTTTGAGGTCCCAAATAGGAGAGGGTTATCCCTTCTCCTTGTGTCTTGTATGCTAGTATAAATGGCTCATAACTGTAGCATGTTTGCTTAGCATGTTTTGGTTCTATTTCAGCAACTTTTTGTTGTTATTTTAGCATGCTTCAACTCTATTTTAAGTTGGTTTGATATCATCTTGCATGCTTCACATACTTGTAGAGCAATCTTGCATGCTAGCATAACATGCATCTTGTGTTTGGACCATCATTCTTGCATGTTTTGGCTTAACCCAAAGAATCTTTCCCTCATGTTTTACCATGCTTGAGCTCTTTTTGATGTTGTTTTAGTCATGCATGCATTTTTTTGTATAGCCATGGTTCAATCTAGCTTGTTAGTTTTGTGTATCAAGTCCACTAGCATGCATTGCTTAGACTATTCTCATGATTTGGCATCATTTGAAATGATATTTCAGTGCATGTTTCATGGTCATACACTTGCCTTTGTCATTCTTTCAATGCTTTGAAGAGTTGGTGTTTTATGCCTTAAGAGTCGGTCATTGTGCATGCCTCTATGCTTAGGCCTTTGGGCTATCATTTCAATGTATTTTTGGTCTTGTTTTACCATGATGCATCTCTGATTTTTGTTGTCAAGGTCATGTCATGTTTGGTTTTGATAGATGTACTGCAATCCCCTTTGTTGGCCTTACTTGCATCATGCCTTATGCCTTTTATGTTGACTTGTTTTGGCTTTGGTCCATGCATGTTTTAGACTCATTTTGGCATGATCTAGGACTGTTTTGGTTGTCCTTGGCCCTTTGGGGCTTGATTCATGTAGCCTTGGTACAAGATCCTTGGCTAGCCTTATGCTTTGAACCTCCTAGCATGCCATGCTTGTATTATGTGCATAATTTGGCATCATTCCTCACATGATTTCAGAGCTTATTTCAGTGCCACACTCTCATGTTTGTCACATCTTGCACATGTTTGAGAATTGTGCATTATTGCCTAGTTTATGGACCAATATGTGTGCATGTATGTTTTGCCTTTTGGTGCCTTAGTTTTGGTGTTTTGGCCACTGATTTGGGCATGATTTAGGTCTGTCCATTTTGGTTTAAGTCCATCTTTGCATGTTGTTCAAATGTTGTTACATTGTATCATGCTTGCATGTTTGGGTTGCATTGTGTTTTGCATGCTTGTTGCTTGCATTGTTGATACATGCTTGGTGCATTGCATGCTTGTTGCATTGCATGCTTGTTGCATTGCATGATTTTGCATGCTTGTTGCATTGCATTGTGTGTGCATGCCTTGCCTCTTGGTCAAACATGATGGAGGTTAAGGTCCCTTATGTGTTTTTGTGCATTTCATTCACATTGAATTGTGCGACTCAGCCTCTTTGGTCATCATGCATCGAAATGCAAGATTGATGGCTCGAGAGTTGAGCACTGCACTCCTTTGAGCTTCAAACATGATAAGCGGTGTAGTTGCATAACATTTTCTTGTAAATGTATTGCCATGCATCTGTTTGTACTCTGCTGCAGCAAAAGGAGCAGTTGCAAGAAGAGATGGCCGATCGACTATCTAGTGTGTCGATCGGCTATCAGTATTTGGCCGATGGACTCAAAAGTGGTCGATGAACCTTATCCCTTGGCCGATGACCATACCATTTGGCTGATGGCCTCTCAGAATATCTATGAGGTGGATCAGAAGTGTTTCAGAAGTTGGCAAAATTTTCAGAAGTCTAAAACAGTGCAAATAGAGGCAACATGAGGCATGGCAATGGATTTCCGAGCGAGGCGATCGAGCATGCATCATTCATCATTTCAAGGTAAAGCTATGGCAGCCTGTTTTAGTTTCATACTTGGCTGGTTTTGTAACTTGATTAATTTGTTTAATTAGTTAAGGGTTTTTGTAATAATTAATTTGCTAGGATAGTTAGTTAATTAGTTAGTTTGTCTTATTTATTCAGACCCTCCGTCGAGAGGGCGGATTTTGTAATAAGTGTGCGTGAGTGTGTGAATGTCTTCCAACCTCACGAATTTCTTCCTTTTATTTAATTGCTTACGATGGTTAGTTCTAGGGCATATTTCAATTAGCATCCTTATGCTTTGCATGCGTGCACCATTCATCTGTCTTGCATGCATCGGGCTCAGCGCATCATAATAACTGCATTGTATTTAATTCCTATTTGAATACATGTATCGAGTGTTGCATCCATATGCCATCTTAGAATAGCTGAGCCTATCTTAGTTGCATTTTTCATGTGATGCATTAGGCATTGTTAACATAGTAAGGATCATGCATTGATTACTAACTAGCTATTTTTTTGGCTCGGAGTACTAGGTAAGCTTTTATGCTTTAGCATCTTGCATGTATGTAAGTGACTGCCATGATAGCATACTTGCCATGAGGCTATTTTTCTTAAGTGATTAACTGCATGAATACCTGTGGGTGATGGTTGGATTGCTTGAATTGGAACAATTCATTGAAATTCGCGTCTTAGCCTACTTGTGAGTAGCAAACTTCATACAATTTTCAAACAAACAAACATGCAATGTTTTGTTCCAACTTAGGCAATCTAGTCTATACTTATATGCTGTGCGCATCACATAGTAATTCTAGGTTAATAACTGGAATAAGAACACATGTGTTTTCTAAAACACAATATCATGCTTAGTACAGACCGATCTTTGATCGGACAAGCAGGGGTGCTCATTGCATGACCTTCCCCTCTCGTACCCAAGTTCCCGAGCTAAGGCAACTTTGGTGATGACGGACACATGGCCTTAGGCACGAGTCAGGGTTTCTTAAATTTTCCAAAATAAAACATTTAGGTGGCGACTTTGTATCTGGAAAAGCAGTTCATGTTTGACACCTCTTTATAAAAATCAGTTTTCCAAAATGATTAGCTGGATTTGGACTCTTTGGTGATTTATCGGTCTTGCATTCCACTTTGCGAGATCAGATTCAGAACCGTGACATGAAGTCCAAACTTTAGTAGCTTAAGAACAAAATGGATTTCGTGCCATTCGCGCGCAGAGCTGGGACGTTCGGGCACGTCTATAGTTTCTGGCGACACTGCTAGGGATTTAGAGAACTTGACTCGAACTCATGATATCTTGTTTTGATTACACTTATGTGTTTCTTTGCATTGCATTTGCATTGGTGCGCTTAGGACACCGTGTTTGCCGTATGCTATTCCTGAACGGTTTGTCGGAGGCCCGCTTTGAGAAGCGTGCCATAAGGCTGACCGATTGCAGGCTCTGCCACGACGAGAACACAAACCCCGGTTTTTACCGGGGCACCCTTTTTGACCATTCGACCTAGTGCATATCGGAAACTGTAGTGACCATTCCAAGCTAGGATAGGTTACTCACCCAATTATAGGTTGTTTGAAACCGCTGTGTGCGTAGTGAAACCCTAGTTCTTGACGAAACTAGGACAGTGAAACCCTACCCCTCCATAGGGGTGTTTTGGCTCTTGTTTGCTATGTGCTTTTAGAATGTGCCTCTACAGGAATGCATGTATCAGTTTGCAAGTCTGGATATCACGCCTGAGGGCATCAATATTTAGGAATCAGTTTTACCTGCGGGTATCAGATTCAAATTCGGGATAGTGATTTGGGAACAGTGATCAGTGGTTGAGACCAGTTCTTTCAGCTTGTGTTTGCCAACTGTGTTGTCTTTATTTAAGCTGTTATGCTGTCCATTTTTCTAGTTATTTGTGTCCTTATTATGCTTTATTTATCTTTTTGCAAGGTACTTTAGCACCATTGCATCCGACCAGGCAGATATTCCCCTAGCACTCTGGGTTAGAGGTCGAAGACTTAATCGATCCGAGGATCTGATAGACGGACAAGCAGTGTACCTTTCTTTACCCCCGGTTACTAGACGGAGGTCAGTAAGGCGTAGTGTATCAGCATAGCTGTTGCTAGATCAGTGGTCTTTGAGTAGTCGGGCTGAGATTTTCGAGTCTACTACAGAGACAGATATACACGTAGTTCAGTTAGATCAGGACAATATGGCAGGTATGGAAGAGATGATGAGTCAGCTCCAGGAGAGTATGCAAGTCATGCAACAGGACGCTGCCCGTCAAGCAGAGTTTTTCAAATGCCAAGCCGAGGTTATGGCCCAACAGGCAGAGTTAATCGCCAGGCTACAACAGCAAACCGGAGCATCTGCTTCACACCAAGTTCCTCCCCCACCAAGAGTTCCAATACTTGGGGAGACCACAAACGTCTAGGAAAATACAGACATCCCAACGGGCCAGTTCTGCCCCCAATCCTACCCCAGTTGTCTAAAGCGCCTACCAACTTAGTGGATATACCCTTTGAGTTCAAGGTAGATCCCACAACGTTAAAAGTGAGCAAGCTAGAAAAGCTATTCAAGAAGTCTCAAGGCATGAAATCCATTCTGGATATAGAGGATGGGTACACCGACTCGGCCGTGACTCTGCCAGACCGGTTTAAAATGCCGCACATAGACCGTTTCAACGGGTCGGGAGATCTTATGGTGCACCTGCGGCTGTTTTCAGATATTCTAAGGCCGATGGGCCTCTCCAGATTGCAGAAGCTTTCCCTGTTCGGCCGGACCCTGTCGGGTGTAACAGTTATTTGGTATGCAAAACTCGAGGACTCTGTCAATAGGAGGTGGGAGGAGATGGCTGAGGCCTTTGTAGCTCAATACTCAGATTGCTGGAGGGCTAAAGCCTCGATGATGACCATCAGGCCGGTTGACAAGGACCAAATACGGATGGTTGTACGCAACCTCCAGCCCAAGCTCATGTAGAAGATGATCGTCCTCCCCCTTCCCACCTTTGCAGATCTACATGAGATTGGGGTGCAAATTGAGGACACCATAAAACAGGGCCTCATTGATCATGAGAGAGAGCAGCCAAAGAGGGCATTCAACCGCAGTGCGAATTCACGCACAAGTAGTGCTGTAGCTGCCAGATCTTTAGATGTGGGTACGGTCACCGCCACCATCACTCTAAAAACCCTTGCAGCTACGCCATTCACCGGTGCGTCCGGAAGTAGCTCGCAAACAGCCAGGTATTCACCCTGACGCCAAAGAACCTTCACTCCACTATACATGCCCCTGTCCAAAGCTCTGGGGGTTTTGATCAAGAAAGAGCACTTGAAGCCCCTAGAGCCGCGGCCATTACCAGATAAACTTCCTACTTCCCACAACCCAGCTAAATACTGTGTCTTTCACCAACAGCATGGTCACGACACCGACCAGTGCTATAGATTGCGTCATGAGATTCAAGATCTCATCGACAACAGGGTGATCGTTCCTTCGGAGAAACCGAATGTCACAAACAACCCTCTCCCACCATATAACCAAGCTCCACCTCCCAAACACATCAATCTGATCCAAACTGGGGTTGTGTCATACGACCCTAGCATATATATCACCCCTTCTCATCTACCCAAGCCGGAGGTATTCATTCCTGACAACACTGGCTTGTGCACGTTGGACATCTCCCAAACCCAACCTAAAATGGTGGTGGTGACTATTAAAGATAGAATTGGGACGACTGAGGAGACAGATGAGAATGATTATACAGAGCCTGAGGGGTCTGCGAGCTTCATGTATAACCCGAGCGGTTACATTACATCAGCAGGCCAAGCTAGGCCGAATGTGGAATTGCTAGTGGGGGCAGAGATTTGTGTAGTACGGGAGGATAGACCTAATCAAGGGCTAGATGACCTAGCGAATCTGGAGGAGGACATTGCAAATCTGTAGTTCTTTGAAGAGCAGGACTCAGGGGACATGACAGTCAATTGGTTTGATTTGAATGGGTAAGCAGAGTTTACTGGGTGGCTTGACGACCAGTCGGATGTTGTTGAACAATCTCAGCTAGAACAGGGTCCGTCAAGGATGGGGACATCAACAGTGGCCGAAAGGGCCAGGAATCAGTCAGCACTGTCGGAGAGCACCGGTGTTAAGAATTTTGCTCAAAATACGGGCAGTTTGGGTACGAAAGATACTGAACAGCAGGCGGCACTGAAGCAGTTTGAGCAGAAAATGATCGAAGATTCTGAGAAGGCCCGAAAGGTCAAAACCCCTGCGGGGACAGAACGTGCTGTGTGCACAAGAACGGAGCGTGCTACGAGCACAGGAACGCAAGGTGCTGTGGGCACATGAATAGTTGTAACGGAGCCGGACATGTGTCTGTCGACTGCCAATGGCATGTGGTGGGAGGATGACGACCTATGTCCTGCCCACACCGATGAAGACTGGGGACAAAGCTAGCCGAATGATACCTGGTATGTTGGCGAGGTTGACCATATGACTAGGAGTGGGAGGTATTTCAAGCCCCCGCACTTAGATCAACCAAAGGCGTCTGGAAAGGACAAGGAGGTGGAGAAGCAGAAAGAAAGCTACTCGAAGAAGAGGCTGTGCTAAAACAACTTAAGAAGATACAAGTAGACATCTACATTTGGGGACTGCTTATGGCTTCAAGAGTTCATAGACAAGCTGTCCTTTCTGCAATGGACAAGGCCAAACTTTTAATAGACACCACGCCTGAGCAGCTGATAGGATTGGTTTTTCCGGGAGGAGGTTTCCCAACGTTGACCTTTTCTGACAAGGAACTGCTGCCTGAGGGCGCAAATCATAACAAACCACTCTACATCTCTGCGGAGTGTAGAAACAAGTGGATACCGGTAGTCCTTATCGACACGGGATCCGCCATTAACGTGTGCTCGTCAAGGACAACATATGTAATCGGGTTGAAGCCGCGGATTTTGTGCCAACTGCCCAGATGATAAGGGCCTATGACAATACTAGCAAAGAGGTGATGGGGACTGTGCAGATTCAGACCCAGGTTGGTCCAGGACAGCACGATGTTGATTTTCATGACTTGGACGTTCCGCAACTTTCAATCTACTCCTAGGGCGGCCGTAGCTGCACCAGGTGAAGGCAGTCTCTTTTACCCTGCACCAGATGTTAAAGTACCCCCATGGGAAAGGGGTGGCTATAGTTTTTGGGAATTCGTCAATCCATCCGCTGTTAGAGGTTTCTACACCAGTTCTGGATATTGAGCATGGCACGGAGGATGTGTTCCTATCAGGATTCACCCTAGCTGAGGCCCGGGTTGTTTAGAATATCTTAACTGTTGATGAGGGGTTATATGTCAATGCATAGTCTGTGTACCTCATGAACAAGCTCTAGCACATCCCTGGGATGGGACTAGAAAAAAGTGGCCGGAAGGGCATTACTGTATCGGCCGAAGTGCCGCACAAACTGCATACCTTTGGCTTGGGCTATTTGCCTACCAAAGAGGATTGGGTGAGAAAAGGCAAAGAAATGGCCGGAAGAGCCAGGGCCAAGTAGACCGGGAAGCATTATGAGTTAATGCATCGGCCTATCCAAGGTACCCTAAATGGACGCTTTGTCCGGGAGGGGAAAGACTTTCCATTCTGCGGCTTCCCAGAGCCATGGCTAAACGCAGAGAAGAGGCACCTACCGGGATTTGAAATCTTCTTCAACTTGCAGTTGTCTGGGGATGATGTTGCTGAAGAGAAGACAGACCCACCAGCTGAGGCTGAGTAGTGTAAAGAAGTGGATTCCGAGAGCATTGAGATTGAAATGGAGGTAGTGTTGGCTTGTCTACTCTCAGATCCTCCGATTGTGCATGAGTGCTCGGAGGAAAACTTCTCGGTATCCATGATTGGGAATGAAGCGGCTGCGAGCCCATCTTCAAACATTCTGGATGCATTCATCGCACCCTCCCTCATCTGGCAGTACGAGGAGGGATTCTTATCGAGCAACACCGGGTCAAGTAGTGAGCCGAAATTTGATTCCATTGAGTTTGTGGAGTCGGAATCAGGTTCCACCTCGTCTGAGTCTGAGTCCGGTATTCTTAGGGGTGACAACCCGGATGCCACAGTCCTATCTAGGTCGTCTTTTTCCTTTTCCTTTGAGTCTGTTGTAATAGGGGAATCAGGCGATTTGGAAGTGATTAATAAGAATGGAATGGCTATGGCTTCCAAGTACTTTTCAGTGCCTTTGATTTATTGCATTAATTAAGACTTTCAAAATTTTGATGAAAACGATGAGGAAGAAATTCCTCCGGTTTTGAAATATTTGCTTGATCAAGAGCATGAGAGGTTTATAAAACTGTTGGTTGATGAAATCACCACAATTAATGTTGGTACTGAGAAGGATCCGCGGTTGGTCTAGATGGGGTCCACGTTGTCTTCGGAAGAGTGCGAGCGCTTAGTCGCTTTATTAAAAGAGTTCAAAGATGTTTTCGCGTGGTCCTACAAAGACATGCCTGGAATCGATCCTGAGATTGTACCGCATCGGATCTCTTTTAACCTAGAGGCCCGACCCGTTAAGTAGAAGCTCAGAAGGATTCGCCCGGACTGGGCTCTCAAGATCAAAGAAGAGGTCACCAAACAAATTGACACAGGGTTCCTGTTGGTATCTGAATACCCAACTTGGTTGGCCAATATAGTTCCGGTGCCGAAGAAGGACAGAAGAATTCGGGTATGTGTGGACTTTAAGGATTTGAACAAAGCCAGTCCGAAGGACGACTTTTCTCTGCCGCATATCGACGAATTAGTGGATTTTACTGCTGGGCATGCGTTGCTCTCATTCATGAATGGTTTTTCAAGCTACAATCAGATTTTGATGGCACCTGAAAACCGGAAGAAGACTGATTTTACCACCCCATGGGGAACCTATTGTTATAGGGTGATGCCGTTTGGGCTAAAGAATGTTGGGGCTACGTATCAACGGGCTGCGACCATAATTTTGCATGATATGATCCATAAAAAGGTTGAGGTGTACGTGGACGACATGATTGTCAAGTCCAAGGAAAGAGAAGGCCACTACACCGCCTTGCAGAAATTCTTCCAACGGATCAGGGAATATTGGTTGCGGCTGAATCCTCAGAAGTGTACGTTTAGTGTTACAGTAGGAAAAATGCTGGGGTTCTTCATTACACAGAGAGGTATCGAAGTCGACCCTTCCAAAATCAAGGCCATCATAGAAATGCCACCACCGAGGACTAAAAATGAGGTGCGAGACTTTCTAGGTAAAGTGCAATTCATAAGATGGTTTATTGCAAAATTAATCTTAACTTGTGAACCACTCTTTGGTCTCCCTAAGAAAGGAAAGAAGTTTCAATAGGACGGCCGATGCCAAGCTGCTTTTGAACAGATCAAGTAATATTCACAGAACCTACCTGTGTTCTCACCGCCTAAGCTGGGGAAACCGTTGATCTTGTACCTTTCGGTGACTGAAACTACAATGGGCTGCATGCTCGCACAGGAGTCTGCGGACAAAGTGCAGAGAGCCATCTACTACCTGAGCAAGAAAATGTTGGATTGCGAGACCCGCTACACCCCGCTAGAGAAGGCTTGTCTCGCCTTGGTATGGGCTACCAGGAAGCTGTGACGCTACTTGTTAGCTCACTCCGTAATATTGGTTTTGAGATTAGATCCCATTAAATATCTTTTCGATAAACCGGCACTTACGGGTAGGCTAACTCATTGGTTGCTTCTGCTTTCTAAATTTGATCTGAAGTACATGACGCGCAAGTTAGTGAAAGGGAGAGTGGTAGTGGAGTTCCTAGCCGATCACCCAGTGGAAGAGGATGAAGCAGTTGAGTATCTGTTCCCAGACGAGACCATTTTGCATGTCGAAGAAGAGACTTGGACGATGTACTTTGACGGATCGTCAAACCAATATGGGTATAGGATAGGGGTGTTGCTAATAGCACCCAACAATTCTCGTATTCCTCTAGCATTCAAACTCCGATTCAAATTGTCGCACAATGAAGCAGAGTATGAGGCATGTATTGCCGGATTAGAAGCCGCCCTAGAACTAGGCGCAAAATGATTGGACGTCATCAGGGACTCGAACCTTGTTGTATCTCAAGCTAAAGGAGATTGGAAAGTTAAAGAAGAAAAGATGAGAATCTATCACCAGACCTTGGACGTGCTGATTCCTCGATTTGAGAAACTAAATTTTGCCCATCGGTTAAGAGAGAACAACAGGTTCGCAGATTCATTAGCAACTCTATCTTCCATGATAGACATCTCTTTCAGAGTCCGGATGCGTCCGATCATCAGCGAATAGAAATTTGTGCTGGCCTACGAGCTGATTGCTGCCATAGATGAGGTACAAGATGAGAACCCCTGGTATTATGATTTCTGGAACTTCTTGAAAAAAGAGGCGTATCCACCAGGGGTAAATGCCAAAGATAAGAGGGCAATTCGAAGAATGGCTGCTCAGTTCATCGTCTGCGGGGGTAAACTGTACAAGAGAGGTCATCTCGGGATGCATAAGTTGTGTGTTAATGCCGAAGAATCGAAACGCCTGATGGAGACCATCCATGGAGGAGAGTGCGGAGCGCACATGAACGGGGTGATGCTAGCCCAGAAGATCCTTAGACAGGGTTATTACTGGTCCACCATGGAGGAGGATTGTATTGGCTTTGTCCGGCGACGCCACAAATGTCAGATCCATGCAGACCGCATGAACATTCCGCCATCGAAGCTGTACAACATGACTTCGCCATGGCCTTTTTTAGTCTGGGGGATTAATGTAATTGGGGCTGTCACTCCAAAGGGGTCCAATGGACATGAGTTCATTCTGGTCGCGATAGACTATTTTACGAAGTGGGTTGAGGCCCAATCTTACGCAGTGTTGAAGGCATTGCATGTTGCAAAGTTCATCAGAAACAACATCATCTGTCGCTACGGGGTCCCGAATGAGATTATTTCAGATAATGGTTCTCACTTTAAGAAGGAGGTGATCGACTTGTTGGACAAGTACAACGTGGCTTTTCATAAGTCATCTACATATTGGTCGCAAACCAACAGAGTAGTTGAGGCCGCCAACAAGAACATCAAGCGTATTCTGTAGAAGATGGTGGAAACCTACTAGGACTGGCCAGATAAGCTACCATTTGCTCTGTGGGGCTATCGGACTTCAATTCGAACTTCTACTGGAGCAACTCTGTATTCCTTGGTTTATGGGATGGAGGCTATTCTGTCTATCGAAGTTGAGGTTCCGTCATTTCGAGTATTGGCTGAGTGTCAGATAGCTGACGTAGATTGGTAGCAAAGCAGGTTCGAAGAGCTTATGCTTTTTAATGAAAGAAGACTGAAAGCACTATATCACGTTCAGGGTTATCAACGAAGAATTTCCAGGGCTTTCAACAAGAAGGTTAAGTCCAGGAATTTGAAAGAGGGGGATCTAGTGCTCAAAGACAACCGAGCTCCCATCCACGACCCTAGGGGCAAGTTCAGACCCAACTGGACTGGTCCTTACATCATCAAGTCTATCTGGTCGGGAGGAGCTGTCGTTCTGATGGACCTAGATGGCCTAGAGTTCTCCCAACTGATCAACATGGACAAGTTGAAGAAATATTATCCCTGAGTGGCTCGCTAGGCCGAAAACTCGAAAGGGCAACCTAGGCAAAAGTTAGAGCATGAAAAATTTGAAATAATAAAAACTGAGCTCGCAAGGTTGAAAACCCAAAAAGGGCGGCCTTGGCAAAAGTTAGAGCGCAAAAGAAGAGTGTTAATACACGAGTGAACCGAAGCCGAACTACGTAAGGCTTGATTCCCATCTGCGGGATACGTAGGCAACTTCATCCTGAAGTCTAGCCATAAACACTTCCCCAATCAACTTTGTCCATGTGATCATGTTTGGTCATCTTTGTCCATTCTGCGTTCAAGAGCTCGGTTGTGATCTCCAGCGCAGTGCTATTCAGACTAGGGGCAACTTTCCAGTTACTGGGATCCGGGGTTGTGCATCTCATGTGATAGATCTCATGCGTGTCCAGTTCTGATCCATATCGAAAATGGTTTTGAAAAGTTTTAATAAAAGTTGATTTTGCTCAAATTAATCTTTATTTTTGGACCAAATGGAAAATTTTCAGTACCCATAACCTTCAATTTCTTTGATTTCAGTACAGAGTTCTCCTACTCTTGAATACAAATTGAAGTTGCTTTTTGTTACATTCATAAAGAAAACTTGAAAGTACTGATTAAAGCAAATAAATTCGGGGCATAGTCAGGCGTTCCTGTGTCCCCTCCCAAAGCTTATGGAAGCCTCTGATGCCAAGTGGGCCCGATCTGCGCCTCCTCATCAAGCTAAGCTATGCACTCATCCAAGAGGGTGTAATTGAAATTGGGTGCGGGGGCTAGAAGCTCTCTCATCCTCCATGCTGTGGCATACCGAGCTAGCTATGCGCCTCGGACCGGAAATGCAGCAGGATAATCTACCCCTTTTTCCAGGCAAGTCTGATCATGTCCGAACTGGCGCTGGAATCAGAATGGGAAGTAAAAGACACAGTGTGTCAGGCCGATCACCTGAATCCCAGGCTAGCGGGTCATGTTGTAGCTCATCGCCGGTAAATTAAGCTAGGGGCAGCGCCAAGCAATGTCTGTAGCGAGCAAACTGCACATCCAGTCGTACCACCATCCCTCATCAGGGGCATCGACTAGACGTCACTGAAAGAAATAGCTGCGAGTTGAATATGCTGGGCACGAGCCCACAACCTTCAACTTATTCATCAACCATACCTGGGGAGGGATAAAAAATGAGAGATTAAAGAATAGAGAGGTGTACGTTGAGAAAAAAAGTGTGCAAAGGGTTTTTAGAGAAAAACCGAACCTGAGGGCTAAGTGATGTGAGAAATATATGTGAGATGAGGTGGGAAACATTATCTACAGGAGTAGTGGACTCCCCGCGAATCAAGTCGTCTCCCGGCGATGAAAAGTGTCTAACCCATCAATGTCTCAACTAGCGTCATGGCGATGCAACTCTTGCCCTCTTTAAAGCCCTCAGCAACTTCAATCAAACGAGTGCTAAACCCACCGGAGCTTGGGGTAAGTAAGAAATGAGACAACATGCACAAGCGAAGCGCATGTCGCCGATAACCCTGCCAATGATGATCGTTGTGGTCACCGGCATCAGAAAACCGACGAATCAAGCTCAAAATGTCTAGCTCTCTGTCGTGAATCAATGACCAAGCGTCATGCAAAGTGAGGCCACACATCCGTCCTAAGGTTTGGACGTAGCCGAAGCAGAATTAAGGCAAGATTTCTTCATCGCACTTGGATTCCATTAAAGCTTGGAAGTCCTCGAAAGTGGGACACATCTCTTGTCTACCAAACCTAAAGACGTGTGTTACCGGATTTCAAAACCTTGCCACAGCATGATGGAACGGAAAACGTAGCGGGGTGCGAGTCAACATGAATAGTGCATTTATGCCAAAACCCCGGAAATTCAGCTTTTTTGAGCCATCCAAGTTGGCAATCCAATTTGTGAGATTTTGGACAAGAAGTGTTTCCATTTGGTACAAAAACTGAGCTGAAATGGAGAAACTACGAAGCTGGGACTTTTGTAGAAGATAAGGTGTTGAGTGGAAGACAAGTGGCAGCATTCTGGATGTTCTTGCCATTTTTGGCCGATCGGCCAAAAAGAGTGCCGATCGACCATATTTTTTGGCCAATCGGCTAATAATGATGGCTGATGGCCATTTCTTGTGGCCGATGGCCTTTCCTTTTGTTCTCTAAGCTGTCTATGTGTTGGAGATGTCGAGAACTTGTGGCTGGTTCCACTTCAAATGCCTTTCGGTGTTGATTTTACAAAGTCACGCCTTTGTTACTTCAATTTGTTTATCGAGTTGTTGTTCTTTTGTTTATCGAGTTGTATTTTGTGTTCTTTAGTCCTTGTCTAGCTTATCGAGTTGTGTTTACATTTGGTTAGCTTGTCAAGTTCTTTGTTCTGCTTATCAAGTTGTTTTGATGTTAGTCGGTTCACTACTTGATTAATGCAATTCGAGCATTTAGTTTTCAAAACAAAGTTCAATCTCATTTACATTGTTATGTAATGTGATGCGATGCGATGCTTAGAATGTACAAATATAACACTTTTTCAACACAAAAGTGCTGTTTCATTCCATTATATTCTCTTTTGCAAAAGTACATAGTTTTGAAGAAAAATAAAACCTGCCTGAGGCAGTACAATGTGCAAAACTACCAGTAAAAAGAAAAATAAAGCAAAAAAAGAAGTAGCAAAATGTCTGGATCGGCGCCAGTCGCCTCAAGTACGGGGGTCTATCATCGTCCTCTTCCTGGACGAAGGTCCAGGATCATCGCCGCTAGTTCCGCTGTCTGAGCCATCTCCAGGCTCACCTTGAGACGACGCTGCCTCCTCGTCAGACTCATCATCATCTGAGGTAGGCTCCCATGAGCTGCTCTCGGTACAAACACACCTATGTCTGCCTCGGCTGTGTATCGACATCCTCCGTCTGGCTCTCCCTGCTGCTTTGGGAGGCGCTGAAGGTCCTACTGAGGCACCCCTTGTGGCCGATATCTAGAATGGGGCCTGAAAAGAATAATTGGTAGATGCATCAGTTATGCTATGCAAAGTTGAATATGGTATCAAATACAATGTATGAGTGCAGTGTATAAATGCTGTGAGCAGTGTATGAATGCCGTGAGCAACATATGATTACAGTATGAATGCTATGAGTACAGTGTATCAATGCCATGAGCAGTGTATGATTATAGTGTATCAGTGTCGTGAGTGGTATGTGAGTGCAGTGTATCATATGCCGTATTGATAATGTGATGTATCAGATCAGTATGGAACAGATTATACAAAGTTTTGGGACTGAGGTTGAAGGAATTTACCGGGATACTGTAGATACTTAGTAGGTCCATACTCCTCCAAAGCATCCCCATCACCGAGGCTGTCAGCTCCAATGCATGCCCAATGTACTCGATCGAAGCCTGCAAAAGTGTTAGGGTAATTAGTATTCTGCAGGGTATCAACTGAATTGAAATAACTGTACAGAGTGAAGAGTATAGCACATACCGGGGTCGAGCCGCGTACTCCGACGAGCTCATGATCAACCGGAGGAGGAGCGATAGGTATCTGATAAATCTGCCCACCCTGTCCTCGGCATGTCATGGTGGTGGGCAGCTTTGGCCACCCAACTCCCCGTCCCCTCCGGGACCCACTCCTGTCACGGCCTGAGTCACCCTCGGCACTCCTGCTCCTCCTACTGGCGCTGCAGGCCTCTCCCTCTCATCTCAGCGAGCACTAGCCAAAGGTCGCATAAGATAAGTCTCGATGAAGACGGTGTAGTCGTCCTCATCTCTGAAAAAATCAGCGTCCCAGTCGATAGTGAAATCCATCATCTCCTGCAGGGTGTACCTCTCGGTAGCCCTCGTATGGGTAGGAGGTGGCCTCGGGACTATTTGCTCTGGTAAGCCAAGGGTCTGCCGTAAGAAGCGCTCCTCGAAATACCAAGCCTAGCAGACCGGACCCTCCAGCAAAATCTTGAATCGGGCAGTCTCCCGAGCACCTGCATACTGATCTCTCACTGCCTTCGGTAACGCGGCCTAGGGTTGCCAGGTGATCTGCAAATGACAGGATATACAGTTTGTTATCTGCTATTGAAAGTACAATGTAAAGCGAAACTTAAATAAACTATAATGTTTGAAATACCTCTGCGGCGGTAATGGTGTCGAAGTATCTGCGGAAGAACAGGAAAGACTCCCGCGGCCTCCGCTCGCACCTCACATCGTATCATGAGAGTATGGGACAGTGAGGGGCATCTCTACATCTAGCACTGGGGCAAGCCTCGAAAAGTAGGCATACACCCACAAGTATAAAGTGTAATAAGGTAAAAATGAGTATGCTTATCAGTAAGGCAGTATGCAGATAAAGCAGAAATCAGAGAATGGTGTGCAGTGTATTGTGCAGTGTGTGCAATATGTTGTGCAGTGTGTGCAGTGTATTGCCAATGTAAAGCAGATTGGGTGTGTGCAGTGTGTGCAGTGTACAGCCAGTGTAAAGCAGATTGCGTGTGTGCAGTGTGTGTGGTGTATAGATAGTGTAAGGCAAAAATGTAAAACAGAAAGGGAAATGTACCTCCCAGACTTGCCAGTAGCCTCCGGGCAGATGTCCGCTGCGGCGAGACGAAGAGCTCATGTATCCATAAAGTGTGGCTAGGCCCGCGCCACCCCAATCATAGCGACGGATCCTAGTTACGTCCACCAATGTGCTTAGCAGATATAGGGCAATAGTGTTCACCCGGTCGGCGAATAAGGTGGTGCCCAGCAAGAACATGATGAATCCTCGAGCGTACTGCTCCACCTCCTCGCGGGTCGTAGGCGCCTGTATCCGAAATTGGTCCTCGAACCAAGAATATCTCAAGAACCCTGGCCGGAAAAGAGGTGGCCAAGCGCCGAGCAAGTAGATCTGGGCAGCATCCCACTCGCCCATATCGGTGTCGAAGGGAATCGGATCACCCCCTACTTTGATGTCGGTAAGCATAAAAAAGTCGAAGGGAGTCATCGTCATCTCCCCTGCAGCAGAAAGGTAGAAGGAATCAGTGGTGTCCCACCACCTCTCCACAAGCGCGCCAAGAAGGGCCCTACTCGCAGTGAGGTGCGAGAGTCCCATGCAAAAAATGCTGAAGCCGGCCTAATCAATGATATGGTGAACCGCGTCAGGCAACTCTATGTACCAGCCTCGGGCAATGGTATTCCCATACCCTCGGAAGGCATGGGAATCTCCTCGTGTTCAAAGACAAACAGATGCAAAGCAGTGTCAGAAATACAGTATTTTGAATGCATTCAGAATTGATGAAAATGCAGTGTGTGTGCATGGGTTCGAGTTTACACAGATATCGAGTGGGTGTGCTCACGGTGAACTAAGTATGTGATCTACAAGTGTGTTTGGGTTAATCAGTTAAAGGACAGTATCGGCTATCAAACTTATATGATCTACATTGCAGAAAGTAAAGAGGAAGGGTATACCTCAGCGGCGCCGCAAGAAAGGTGTGACTCCGGCTCGTGTAGCAGGAGCTCAAATGGTGCACCTCGTGCGTAGCTCCTGAACTGGCAGATGCTATTAGGAGGCCGTACGTGTACCGCGGGCCGGTATGTCGCCAGGTCGAAAGGTCAAACGCTAAGAGGCAGGAGCTCGACCTCAGGATTCGTGTCCATCTCTGGGGAGTCCCACCCCGTGGAATATTGTCTGCCATCTCAAGAAGGGTGCAAAAGTGGTCGAGGGTATGGAAAATGGGTAAAAATGCAAAAAGTCAATCAAAAGTCAACCCCGAGGGGTGAAAATGAGAGAAAAGGTTGGAGTGTGGGAAAAGGCACGAAGATCAAGGTAAACTCGGGGAAAACAAACCCCAAGTGGTGGAAATCAAGAAAGGGACGCCGAACGCACATTTCAATCGGTTTAAAACGTGGAGAATGAAGAGGGTTTCGTGAATTGAAAGTTGTGGGAGGCTCAAAAACAGGAGAAAAGCTCGGATCTAAGGGCGAAAAATGACCTAGAGAGAGAGAACAAGGATTTTTGGCAAGGGAGAAGTGAAAGTATACGGTTTTGAACCCTATATTTAAAGACCCGAGGCAAAATGCCAAAACTGCCCTGAATCTACCACTTTTGGCCGATCGGCCAAATTGTTAGCCGATCGGCTAAATTGTTGGCCGATGATCTCCTTTTGTGGCCGATGGATGGCCGATGGCTTCCCCTTGTGGTCGATGCACCTCCAATGCCCTTGTTTGGGTCAGTTCTGTTGATTTGATACCCTTATTTTTCGAGAAAGTGCAAGAAAATACATTTTTGAAGCTTAAGCGGCCTTCGTGGTGGCCCCGAACCGTGTCTTCCGTGTGCGGCACTCGAGACGTGCGAGGTGTATCCTTTTCGTATACTTTTGTATATAGCGAGATTCAAAAATTGCTTTGAACATGCCTTGCATTACAGTGTTTCGTCATGCTTGTAAGGCGCACATTTGTTATACGTCTTTTCGCTCTTGCATTGAGAAGTTGCATCTCAATATTGCGAATAACATGCCTTTACCATGCTTACGTTGAATATGTGCCTCTCTTTGTAGTCGCATTGTTATACACATTGCTTGTGTTGTTGCCCATGCTTTACTTACATGTGTTTATGCTTTTCCTCGCATTGTTATGCACATTGCTTGCGTTGTCACGCATGCTTTACTTACATGTGTTTATGCCTAGGTTGCATTGTCTTGCACCGCTCCATCCGCGTTGTCACGCACTCTTAGGTTGCATTGTCTTGCACATTTTCCATCTGCGTTGTCGCGCACTCTTAGGTTGCATTGTCTTGCACCCCTCCATCCGTGTTGTCACGCACCCTTAGGTTGCATTGTCTTGCACCCCTCCATCCGCGTTGTCACGCACCCATAGGTTGTATTGTTTTGCACCCCTCCAACCGCGTTGTCACGCACTCTTAGGTTGCATTGTCTTGCACCCCTCCATCCGCGTTGTCCCACACTCTTAGGTTGCACTGTCTTGCACCTTTCCGTCCGCGTTGTCGCGCACTCTTAGCTTGCATTGTCTTGCACCCCTCCATCCACGTTGTCCCGCACTCTTAGGTTGCATTGTCTTGCACCCCTCCATCCGCGTTGTCACGCACTCTTAGGTTGCATTGTCTTGCACCTTTTCCGTCCGCGTTGTCGCGCACTCTTAGGTTATATTGCCTTGTACCACTCCATCCGCATTGTCCCGCACTCTTAGGTTGCATTGTCTTGCACCCTTCCATCCGCATTGTCGCGCACTCTTAGGTTGCATTGTCTTGCACCCCACCATCTGCGTTGTCGCGCACCCTTTGGTTGCATTGTCTTGCAACCCTCCATCCGCGTTGTCGCGCATCCCTAGGTTGCATTGTCTTGCACCCCTCCATTTGCGTTGTCGCGCACCCTTAGGTTGCATTGTCTTGCACCCCTCCATCCGCGTTGTCGCGCACTCTTAGGTTGCATTGTCTTGCACCCTTCTATCCGCGTTGTTGCGCACCCTTAGGTTGTATTGTCTTGCACCCCTCCTTTCGCATTGTCGCGCACTCCTAGGTTGCATTGTCTTGCACCCCTCCATCCACGTTCTCCCGTACTCTTAGGTTGCATTATCCTGCACCCCTCCATCTGCGTTGTTACGCACTCTTAGGTTGCATTGTCTTGTACCCCTCCATCCGCATTGTCGCACACTCTTAGGTTGCATTGTCTTGCACCCCTTTATCCGCGTTGTCGCGCACCCTTAGGTTGCATTTTCTTGCACCCCTCCATCCGCGTTGTCACGCACTCTTAGATTGCATTGTCTTGCACCTTTTCTATCCGCGTTGTCGCGCACTCTTAGGTTGCATTGTCTTGCACCCCTCCATCCGCGTTGTCACGCACTCTTAGCTTGCATTGTCTTGCACCTTTTTCATTCGCATTGTCGTGCACTCTTAGGTTGCATTGTCTTGCACCCCTCCATCCGCGTTGTCGCGCACTCTTAGGTTGCGTTGTCTTGCACCCCTCAATCCGCGTTGTCGCGCACCCTTAGGTTGCATTGTCTTGCACCCCTCCATCCGCGTTGTCGCGCACTCTTAGGTTGCATTGTCTTGCACCCCTCCATCCGTATTGTGGCGCACCCTTAGGTTTCATTGTCTTGCACCCCTCCATCCGCGTTGTTGCGTACCCTTAGGTTGCATTGTCTTGCACCCCTTCCACCCGCATTGTCATGCACTCTTCACATGCGTTGTCGCACATGTTCCACTTGCATTGTTATGCGCACACTTTGGTTGCATTGTCATGCACCCGTTCCACATGGATTATTATGTGCACACTTAGGTTACATTATCATGCACCCCTTCCACTCGCATTGTTAGGCGTCACACTTAGGTTGCATTGTCATGCACCCTTCTACCCGCATTGTCATGCACTCTCCATATTCGCTGTCGCGCACGTTCCACTCGCATTGTTGTGTGCAAACTTATGTTGCATTGTCATGCACCCCTTTCACCCGCATTGTCATGCACTCTTCACATGCGTTGTCGCGCACGTTCCACCTGCATTGTCATGCACCTTTCCACCTACATTGTCATGCATTCTTCACCTGCGTTGTCATGCACGTTTCGCCCACATTGTTATGCATTCTTTCACTCGCATTGTTATGCTCGTTCCTTGCATTGCTATGTATTTTTCACTTACGTTGTCACGCATTTTTCACTTGCATTGTTATGCTCGTTCCGGTTGCATTGTTATGCACTTTTCATTTGCATTGCTACGCACCTTTCCATTGGCATTGTATATGCATGCGTTCATCTCGTATTGGAATTGTGTTTTGATGTAACGTTGAACATGTGTTGCTAACTATATTGTACATGTTAAGTTTCTTTTTGTGCAGGCACGATATTGTATGTACAGTTCATTCAAGAGAAGTTCTAGTTCGTTTGGACGCACCCTTCTCCACTCGCATTTGGTATGCGTTTGGACGTATCTCTCTCATCTCGCGTTTGACATGCATTTGGTTGACTGCGCTTTCTTGCACAGTCCTTTCCTCTCCTGCGTGTGATATGCTTAGAGATGTTGCGTTTGAGACTCCGGGTGTCCTCGGTAGTCGCTTTTAATCTTCTCCGAGTGAGACGCAGTAAGAATTGTAGCAGTAAGAATTGTATAATTTTCTTACGTCCTTTCTGTTGGAATTTGTGAGAATGTTGTTTCTTATTCGCTTGCTTAAACTGTTTTAGTTATTTTGCATAAATGCTTCATCATAGCTCTCTTTGCATGATCATAAGTTATGTTCGACATTGTGCATATCATTTGCATCTTGCCCCTACCCGCGGGCGCATATCTTTGTTATCTTGTTTGCTTGTCTAAGTCTTCGGCCTCGTCAAAAATGGGTCGTCTTTGGGCTTTGACATTCACTCCCGTCATTTTATGACTTTCAAGTTCTGTCAAAGAGGGGCAACTATAGACACCCCATTTTTGACCGTCCTCAAGACTTGGACGTCATCGTTTGAACACACGATGATCATCCATGCTCGTGTTTGTTTTGAGTTCCCGAAGGTCTCGGGCGTGTGCCTTGCTTTAAAATCTCTCAACTTGTTTGTTTTGTGCTTGGTTGTGGACCAAGGACTTGTGTTTTTTGCTTCTCAGGGAAGGGGGTAGCTTGTTGGACATCCCTATAACCCATCGGCTAAGGCCTTGTCCCATCGGCCTTGTTTTCTTGCCATCGGCCATAAGTGGTGGCCGATCGGCACTCTTTTTGGTCGATCGGCCATATTTCTTGGTCGAGGCCTTTCCACCTGCTTTTGTAGATATTTTTGTGCCAGTTGTGACAGCTGGCGAGCATAATTCTCATCCTCCATACACGTGTATGAAGGGATTGAATCAAGACTCAAGCTTGTTCAACAAGCTTGAGAATTGATTTTCTATAAGAAGGGAGCCCCTCCTCCCTTTCCAGAGGTTTTGAAAGGTGGAGATACAAAACATATATCTCTCTCTATATTTTACCTCTCTCTCTTCATTTGCTCTTGTTTATGCTCAAAAGTGTGATTTCTTCATACTGTTGCGGACAAACACCTACTAGAACACCATCTTTTTGTTGCTGAGGTACTAAGGAGTTGGTTTAAGTGTTTTTGGGTTGGTTTGAACTCAGAAAACACGCTGGAGTTGTGTTCTTGAAGGTGTTCTTCAAGGGTGAGAAACTAACATTTTAATCCCTTGTTTTGGCTTAAGCTTTTAGACCTATTTGCATGCTGATTTAAGCTTAACTTTCTACTGTAAAAAGTTCTAATTTTTCATGCTTGTGATGTTTGTTTAAGGTCACTTTTGTGTTGGGGGTGGTCTACCCCTTCTTAGGTCTTGTTTTGCCTTGTTTTGAACCATCCTTTCAAGCTATTGGGACCACCTTGTTTTGGCCTTCTCACCACTGAAATCTAGAGGATTTTCAGTGGTGGAAAGGTGGTTTTGAGGTCCCCAATAGGAGAGGGTTATCACCTCTCCTTGTGTCTTGTATGCTAGTATAAATGGCTCATAACGGTAGCATGTTTACTTAGCATGTTTTGGTTCCATTTCAACAACTTTTTGGTGTTATTTTAGCATGCTTCAACTCTGTTTTAAGTTGGTTTGATAGCATCTTGCATGCTTCACATACTTGTAGAGCAATCTTGCATGCCAGCATAACATGCATCTTGTGTTTGGACCATCATTCTTGCATGTTTTGGCTCAACTCAAAGAAGTTTTCCCTCATCTTTTACCATGCTTGAGCTCTATTTAATGTTGTTTTAGTCATGCATGCATTGTTTTGTATAGCCATGGTTCAATCTAGCTTGTTAGTTTTATGTATCAAGTCCACTAGCATGCATTACTTAGACTATTCTCGTGATTTGGCATCATTTGGAATGATATTTCAGTGCATATTTCATGGTCATACACTTGCCTTTGTCATTCTTTCAATACTTTGAAGAGTTGGTGTTTTATGCCTTAAGAGTGGGTCATTGTGCATGCCTCTATGCTTAGGCCTTTGGGCTATCATTTCAATGTATTTTTGGTCTTGTTTTACCATGATGCATCTCTGATTTTTGTTGTCAAAGTCATGCCATGTTTGGTTTTGATAGGTGTAGTGCAATCCCTTTGTTGGCCTTACTTGCATCATGCCCTATGCCTTTCATGTTGACTTGTTTTGGCTTTGGTCCATGCATGTTTTAGACTCATTTTGGCATGATCTAGGACTGTTTTGGTTGTCCTTGGCCCTTTGGGGCTTGATTCATGTGGCCTTGGTACAAGATCATTAGCTAGCCATATGCTTTGAACCTCCTAGCATGCCATGCTTGTATTATACGCATGATTTGGCATCATTCCTCACATGATTTCAGAGCTTATTTCAGTGCCACATTCTCATGTTTGTCACATCTTGCTCATGTTTGAGGATTGTGCATTATTGCCTAGTTTATGGACCAATATGTGTGCATGTATGTTTTGCCTTCTGGTGCCTTAGTTTTGGTGTTTTGGCCACTGATTTGGGCATGATTTAGGTCTGTCCATTTTGGTTTAAGTCCATCTTTGCATGTTGTTCAAATGTTGTTACATTGCATCATGCTTGCATGTTTGGGTTGCATTGTGTTTTGCATGCTTGTTGCTTGCATTGTTGATACATGCTTGGTGCATTGCATGTTGTTGCATGCTTGTTGCATTGCATGATTTTGCATGCTTGTTGCATTGCATTGTGTGTGCATGCCTTGCCTCTTGATCAAACATGGTAGAGGTTAAGGTCCCTTATGTGTTTTTGTGCATTTCATTCACATTTAATTGTGCGACTCGGCCTCTTTGGCCACCATGTATCGAAATTCGTGATTGATGGCTCGAGAGTTGAGCACTACACTTCTTTGAGCTTCAAACATGATAAGGGGTGTAGTTGCACAACATTTTCTTGCAAATGTATTTCCATGCCTCTGTTTGTGCTCTGCTGCAGCAAAAGGAGCAGTTTACAGAAAGAGATGGCCGATCGGCTATCAGTATTTAGCCGATGGACTCAAAAGTAGTCGATGACCCTTATCCCTTGGCCGATGACCATACCATTTGGCTGATGGCCTCTCAGAATATCTATGAGGTGGATCAGAAGTGTTTCAGAAGTTGCCACGATTTTCAGAAGTCTAAAACAGCGCAAACAAAGGCAACATGAGGCATGGCAACGGATTTCCGAGCGAGGCGATCGAGCATGCATCATTCATCACTTCGAGGCAGAGCTGTGGTAGCCTATTCTAGTTTCATACTTGGCTGGTTTTGTAACTTGATTAATTTGTTTAATTAATTAAGGGTTTTTGTAATAATTAATTTGCTAGGATAGTTAGGTACTTAGTTGGTTTGTCTTATTTATTCAGACCCTCCATTGAGAGGGCGAATTTTGTAATAAGTGTGCGTGAGTGTGTGAATATCTTCCAACCCCATGTCTTTCTCCCTTTTATTTAACCGCTTACGATGGTTAGTTCTAGGGCATATTTCAATTAGCATCCTTATGCTTCGCATGCGTGCACCATTCATCTGTCTTGCATGCATCGGGATCGACGCATCATACTAATTGCATTGTATTTAATTCCTATTTGAATACATGTATCGAGTGTTGTATACTTATGCCATCTTAGAATAGCCGAGCTTATCCTAGTTGCATTTTTTCATGTGTTGCATTAGGCCTTGTTAACATAGCTAGGATCATGCATTGATTACTAACTAGCTATTCTTTTGGCTCGAAGTACTAGGTAAGCTTTTATGCTTTAGCATTTTGCATGTATGTAAGTGACTGCCTTGATAGCATGCTTGCCATGAGGCTATTTGCTTAAGTGATTAACTGCATGAATACCTGTGGGTGAAGGTTGGATTACTTGAATTGGAACAATTCATTGAAATCTGCGTCTTAGCCTACTTGCGAGTAGCAAACTTCAAACCATTTTCAAAAACACAAACACGCAGTGTTTTGTTCCAACTTAGGCGATCTAGTCTATACTTATATGCTGTGCGCATCACATAGTAATTCTAGGTTAATAACCAGAATAAGAACACATGTGTTTTCTAAAACAAAATATCATGCTTAGTACAGACCGATCTTTGATCAGGCGAGCGGGGGTGCTCATTGCATGACCTTCCCCTCTCGTACCCAAGTTCCCGATCCGAGGCAACTTTGGTGATGACGGACACGTGGCCTTAGGCACGAGTCAGGGATTCATAAATTTTCTAAAATAAAACATTTAGGTGGCGACTCTGTATCTGGCAAAGCAGTCCATGTTTGGCACTTCTTTATAAAAATCAGTTTTCCAAAATGATTTTCCAGATTTGGACTCTTTGGTGACTTATCGGTCATGCATTGTACTTTGCAAGATCAAATTTAGAACCGTGACATTGAGTCCAAACTGTAGTAGCTTAAGAACAAAATGGATTTCGTGCCATTCGCGCACGGAGCCGGGACGTTCGGGCACGTCTACAGGTAGAGATTCAGGGAAAAAAAGATGAAAGCAATGAGTGGCTATCTACATCAGCCGTAAAAGAAGCGGTAGGGGTCATAGGAAACAAAAAGTCAGAGGAGAAGGTATAGGAGTTAGTCTGGCGTGTATGGAAACTCCAAGAAATGAAATTCAAATAGTTGAAGGCCAGATATGCACACTTGGGTTAATTAGGAGCCTTAGTGGGCCAGAGAATACAAGGCCCAAGCTAAACTTAGAGGTGGTCTTGCAAGGATCTCAAGCTAGGGTATTGGCAAATGGGCCCATCACTGATCCTTCAAACCTCAGTGAGTGTGTTGCCCAAACTCAGCAAAGGCCTCTTGTTCTACAACCAATCCAAGAAATAATGTTAGAAAAGGGAAACCCATCAAGAAGAGGGAAGCATACTAAACCAGAGATGAGCAGAAGTAAAAAGAAAGGAGCTAATCTGCGAAATAGGGCTAAGCATAGCCGAAAAAAAATCTCAACAAAAAGGTGTGTTGTTCAGCAACTGTTTGCAAAAAGGAGCTATCTTTAGAGCAGCAGCAGCTGCAATATCATTATCAGTTGAGCAGAGTATTAACTCCAAGAGAATGAATAAGTTACTAAATGAAGCTCAAGCTACTATTGATGTTGGGAAAATTCTATGTTTGAATTATGAAGGAAAGGAGAAGAAGGTGGTTGGCAAATTAATTGATCTTGAAAAGAAGGATATGGTGAGAATTAAAGGTGAGGGTGTTACTCCTTAGGCTAGTTCGAGGCAAAGAATAGGGAACTCTGGGATCTGTACACAGTTTCTTTATGATTGTTTTATCCTAGAATGTTAGAGGTCTACGAGGACCCGAAAAGAGAAGGAAAATTAAAATTTTGGTTAGGGAAAGGAAGATAGATGTCCTTTTACTGGAGGAGACAAAGCGGAGCAGAGTAGATAATATTTTTGCTAAGTCACTATGGCCATAGGAGGAGTTGGAGTACATGGAGGTGGGTGCAGATGGAACTGTTGGTGGTATGTTATGCTTGTGGAATCCACAAATTTTTGAGCTTGAGGAGTATTGCAGCAACAGAAACTTCATACTATTATCAGGTATGGTACATCATTCTTTCAGTTGTGTTATCATAAATGTGTATACACCAAATGATGTGTTGAAAAGAAGACAGTTATAGGAGTCCTTAGCTAAGCTCAAACCATGCTTCTCAAGGCCTTGGTGTATAGGTGGAGACTTTAATGAAATACGGTTTATGAGTGAAAGAAAAGGTTGTTCTAGAAGGGAAAGAGGGATGAAGGATTTTAATGAATTGGTTGAAAAGCTAGAGCTGATAGATATGCCAATGTTAGGCATAAATTTCATGTGGTGTAATGCGTTGGATGGTGATAGACGGAGTAGGTTTGGTAGATTCATAATTGATCCTAGGTGGTTGGAAGGATTCAAGTTTAAATAATGGGGGCTGCCTAGAAGAATTTCTAATCATTGCCCAATACTCCTTATGGAAGATGAGAGGGATTGGGGCCCAAAACCATTTGGGTTCATCTATGCATGGTGTTTGCATTCTAAATTCAAATCAGAAGTAAAGAATTGTTGGGAAGGAGCATAGGTTAGTGCTTGGGCTAGTTTCAGGTTATTGAAAAAACTAGGAATTCTGAGAGCACATCTGAAAAGGTAGAACTCTGAAGTGTTTGGTAACATTGATGAGCAGTTGAAAAAAGCAAAGGCCGAACTTCATGAATGGGACTTAAAAGCTGAAGATATGAGTCTGCAGGATCCTGAGATTAAAAGAATGGCAGAGGTTAGAAGTTTAGCATGGGATCTGAACAAGAAGAAAGAATGGTTATGGCATCAAAAATCTAGAATGGTATGGGCTGAAAATGGGGATAAAAATACCAATTTTTTTCACATAATGGCAAGTAAAAGGCAGAGGAAAAACCTGTTGAACTCAGTTAATGAGAATGGTGTACCTTATGATCAGCCTGGGATGATTAAACAGGTAGTGCTAAATCATTTTCAGCCAGCTGTTTACTAAAGAATGGAGGTTTAGACCAAAGTTGTCAGGTGCTTTTGCCTCAATTAGTCAAATAGACTCAATTAAAGTGTTGGAAGCAGATTTTTTAGAGGATGAAATCTGGGAAGCAATTAAAGTTTGCGAGGGTAACAAAGCTCCAGGCAGGATGGTTTTAATCTCAAATGTATTCAAAAATGCTGGGGCATTATGGAGGGAGAGATTGTGCAAATGATGAATGAGTTCTACTCTAATGGTAAATTAGCCAAAGGAGTGAATAGTTCATTTATTACCTTAATTCCCAAGAAGGAAAATCTTGTGGGGTTGGGTAACTATAGGCCAATCAGTTTGGCTAGTTTAATGTACAAAATAATAGCTAAAGTCTTATCAAGAAGGTTGTGGCAGGTTTTACCCAAAATCATTAGTCAAGTTCAAACAGCGTTTCTAAGTGGAAGATTTATTCTAGATGGGGTCCTAATTGCCAATGAAGTGGTGGATTGGTGGAGAAGGTCAAAACAGAAAGGAATCATCCTAAAACTGGCCTTTGAAAAGGCATATGACTCAGTAAATTGGGAGTTCTTATATTCGATGATGACCAATTTTGGCTTTGGTGATAAATGGGTAGGGTGGATGAAGTCTAGTGTATCTACAGCTAGAATATTAGTGCTAGTAAATGAATCACCTACATCGGAGTTTTCCCCCATGATGGGCCTCAGGCAAGGTGACCCGCTTTCGTCTTTCTTGTTTAACATTGTAGTAGAGGGCCTCAATATCCTAATGGAAAGAGCGAAAGAAGAGGGCCTGATTAGAGGAGTAAAAGTAGGGCCAAATGAGTTGAAACTATCACACTTGCAGTTTGCTGATGATACTATTATATTTTGTGAAGTTGATTGGGAGGAAATTGTTGTTGTGAAAAGAATATTAAGATGCTTCAAGATAATGCCAGGCCTCAAAATAAATTTTCATAAAAGTAAAGTGTGTAAGGTACGTGTTCAGGATGATTTAGTGAATTTTCATAAAAGTAAAGTGTGTGGGGGTAGGTGTTCAAAATGATTTAGTGAACGTTGTTGCAAAAAAACACTTAATTGCCTTAGCTAAAAGTTGCCATTGAACTATCTAGGGCTATCATTAGGAGCAAATGGATAAGTTTAAGAGAAAGTTAGCGTCATGGAAAAGAAGGTATTTGTCTTTTGCAGGAAGATTAACTATGATAAAGTTCGTTTTTTCAGCTTACCAGTCTATTTCCTATCCATCTTCAAGCTGCCAGTGGGTATTGCAAAATCATTAGTCAGGATTCAAGCTAATTTCCTTTGGGGAGGATCTGAAATCAGGAAAAAAGTGCACTTAGTTAGTTGGAAGGAGGTTTGTCTAAGCAAAAATCAAGGTGGGTTAAGTGTGAGTGTGATAACCCTGTTCCGTATTACGCTAATTAATCCTTATTATGAATGTGATTATGTGTCTGATATGATTTTGTGTGCCATTTATATGAATATATATGGTTTTGAATTTCTATCCATTCAACGTAGGAAAATCTGTTTGAGTTTCTGCTTTGGAAATTAAATTGAAGGCCCTATCGGCCACAGAAATCGAAATTGACCACACCTTTGTGATTAGCGTAGTTTTTAGAGCCTACAGTGAAATTTAATTGAAAATTGATTCAGATCAAAATAATTAGATTCAGAACGATTAATTAAGCTATAGTATTTAACTCTAATCAAATGTGATTAGTGGGAGGCTATAAAAAGGAGCTTTATTATACTTATTCATCTATTTTGAGCTCAAGCCGAAAATTGCTCTAAGGAAGGAGAGTGAGGGTCGGCTAGAGAGAGAGAGAGAGGGAAACAATTGAAGTTTTGATCTTGAACTTGGATGATTTGAAGACCAACTCAAGAATTAAGCATAAGTTTGGAAGATTAAAGCTCCGAGGTGAGTAATCAACCCATAACTCATGAGTTTGAGTTGTGTTTTTCTGAATTAAAGATTAAATGGTGAGTTAAATCATGAGTTGTGTTGATTTTGATGAGATATGCACATGCATGCATAGAATTGATATGAATTGCCACAAATTTGCATAATCTAACATGTAGCATGTCAATTATAAAAGATTGAGGGTTGGATCATACATGCAAGCATGATTTGGATGAATTTCATGTGTATAAGGATCACTTGACCCATTTGAAATGGAATTGAAGTTAAAAGATTGCATGCATATTTGATTATTGAAGATATGGAGCTCATATGAGGTTTGAAAGCATGAGCCATGATTATACAAAAATGTTGATTGATTTTGAAGAATTGAACCATGATTTGGAGCAATTGGCCTCATATTGTTTGTGTACTCATGGTATATAATGTATTTGCATGTTTGCGAACCAAAATTATGAGTTTTGAACCTTGGGAGGTCGAGTTTGAACTTGAAGAACAATTCTAGATTTTCCAGAATTTGGGATGTCCGCTCGAGCGGGGAAGGCGCCGCTCGAGCGGGAAATACGGGCTCCCATAACTTTTTGCAGACATGATGTCTGCTCGAGCGGGGAAGTTCACGCTCGAGCGTGGAGCTATGTAGAATGACTTTCAACTCGAGCTCCTGACCTCACGCTCGAGTGTAAAAACGAGGCAACCAGTACTTTTGCAGACCTAATGGGTCCGCTCGAGCGGGCAAGTCCATGTGCGAGCGGGGACCCCTGTTTTTGAAATTTTGGAAATGCATTCCATGTTTCGTTTTTCGTTCTCTTTCATTTCTAAGTACTCTTAGGCATGCATTGAGCATTATGGATGAATTACAAGAATAAGAAGGAAGCCTAAAGAGGAATATGTGAATTAAGAACGGATTGAATTGTTTGTGACCCATTGTGTTCACAGAATCTGTAGAGTCGAGCTCCAGGGCAAATCATCCAGCCGATCACTGTGAGTAATATCCTTATAAAGATATCTGAAATATGTTGTTTGTCCAATTGCTTACTTCTATGTAAGTCTTATAAGTTCATTAATTTGAATGGTGGGCAAATGTTTGTTATGCCAAATGAATAGGCCAAAGGCCAGTCTGACATGAATGATAAAATGAATGGGCCAAAGGCCAGTCTGACATGAATGACAGAATGAATAGGCCAAAGGCCAATCTGACATAAATGATAGAATGAATGGGCCAAAGGCTAGTCTGACATGAATGACAGAATGAATAGGCAAAAGGCCAGTCTGACATGAATGATAGAATGAATGGGCCAAAGGCCGGTCTGATGTAAATGAAAAAATGAATAGGCCAGAGGCCAGTCTGACATGAATGAAAGAATGAATGGGCCAAAGGCCGGTCCGACATGAATGATAGAATGAATGGGCCAAAGGCCAGTCCGACATGAGTGAAAGAATAAATGGGCCAAAGCCCGTTTGACATGAATGATTTGGGCCTGAGGCCGTCTGATGTGTTTGGAACCGTAGTTACTTGATATATATATATATATATATATATTAGATAGAATATGAATTGGGCCCAACGCCGTTTGTCGTATATCGTTCGAGTGTATCTTCTTTATTCGATATTATTCACTGGGCTTTCGCTCACGCTCATTCATGTGTCTGTAGGTGAGCCAAGGGAGGTTCAAACCCAGCCTCAGTGAAGTTGTGTGGAATAACCAAGGTTTTGAAGAGTCAGCCCATGTGTCTCACGCTCGAGACTTGTTTTCGCCCTTTTGTTATTTTGTTATATTTTGTCATGTTGGTGAGAACTTTGGATTACGGTTGTATATAGTTTTGATTGGCTGACCTAGACTTAAATGATCCTGTATGAATAGAACTTTGTGTTAGTACATATTTTGATGTGAGTTATTAACATGTATATGTATGGATTGTTATGACGTGCCATGTAAGCACAGCTCTATGGACAAAAGTTTGAATTTGCTTCCGTTTGGCCCCTTTACTCTGATGAGTTATGTCTTGTTTGGTTTGAGGCCATAGGTAATCCCTTGATTATTGGCCGGTTATGTCCTTATCCCACAGGGACGGGTTTGGGTCATGACAGAGTGGTATCAGAGCACGAGTTAATAACTCACACACTTGTCCAAAATAGCAATAAGCGTTTAGGAAAGATCTAGAGTGCATTCATGTGATAAGTATGAATCTGAAAGCACCTAGAATATGCTTGAATGTGTTGATTTGAACGATCATGTATTACAAGTTTGTGATTTGCTTGCATTGCAAATTATTTAAATGTGTATACTTTTTTTTTTTTTTTGTATATGCGTACTTGTGAATCTTTTGTATAAAGTATAATGCAAGTCTAATCAAATGGTGAAAACAAGAGGTGATGAGATAGAGGAGTCCTCTACTGCCAGAATGGATAGGATAGAAAGATTGATTCAGGAAATGATAGAAACGTTGAGGCAACAACTGTGGCAGTAACCACATCCTCTACCTCCACCTCCGGCACCACCTGTGCCTGACTTGCAGAATGATGACCGAATAATAGCTCTCACCAAGGAGTTTAAGAAAATGAAATCGCCACAGTTTCATGGGGGATTAGATCCGTTGAAAGCCGAAGCATGGGTCCTCGGCATCGAAAAGCTATTTGAAGTGTTCTCTTGTTCGGAGACACAGAAAGTACTTCTAGCCACCTTTATGCTAAAGATAAAGCAAGAAGATGGTGGATGTTGATACGTGAGAATCACAAAGATTTTGATTGGACCAAATTTCTGGAAATTTTCTATGATAAGTACTTCCCTTAGTGTGTCCGGGACAGGAAAGTATCAGAGTTCATGGAACTAAAACAAGACAGCATGACAATGGCTGAGTATGAGGCCAAATTCACTGAATTGGCTAGGTTTGCCCCACATGTAATTGATACCGATTATAAGAAAGCGAGGCATTTTGAAGGTGGGCTTCGAAGCGACATTTTGGAAAGGGTGAATATCTTGAAGCTGGAAACCTATATTGGGGTGCTAGACCGGGCCATAATATCATAAGCTAACATAGCTAGACAGGCTAAGTCAACAACTGACTGGAAAGGCAACAAAAGGCAAGGCTTCTTTTCAAAGAAGAAATTTTTGAAAAAGCAAAACACGGGCTCCTCAAGTACTTCGAATTCTTCTCGAGATACATCTCCTATGTGCAACATTTGTAGTAAAAGGCACCGTGGGTTGTTACCGTGTGTCAGGAGCCTGTTTTAAATGTGGTAAACAAGGGCATATGGCCAGAGATTGTAATCAAAATAGTGGAAAGCTAGCTGCTAGCTGCTAGCTCAACTACATCAATCCCGAAGTTGGGAAATACTATGAGATCTACTACCACCGAAGATACCGTGAGACAAGGGAGAGTTTTTGCGCTTGTTCCGGACGATACACGGAATGCCAACACAGTTGTCTCAGCTACTATTTCTATATGTAATTAGGGTGCTTTTGTGTTAATTGACTCCGGATCAACACACTCTTTCGTAACATGTGCATTTGCATCTAGGGTGAGTAGACCTCTAGAATTATTGCCATATCTGCTATGTGTATCTGCTCCATCCGGGGAATCTGTATTGTGTGAATCTGTATATCGTTTTTGTGACATGCGTGTTGGGAATGCCATTCTATATGTGGATTTGTTGCCCCTGAACTTTAGGCACTTTGATGTAATTCTGGGCATGGATTGGTTAACTAAATATTGTGCCACCATTGATTGTGTAACAAAACGGGTTGTGTTTAGACCACCAGAACAGGAAGAAATTATATTTTTGGGTAACGGGGTAGTACCTCCACCTTATTTAATATCTGCAATGAAGGCATGTAAACTAATCAGGAAAGGGTGTTGGGGTTATTTGTGTTATGTGTTGTCTGAACAATCTGTAAATGTTGAATTGAATAGTATCCCTATTGTTAGAGAATTTCCAGATGTGTTCCCAGATGAAGTGCCAGGGGAAGTAGTGGACAGGTTGATAGAGTTTACTGTTGAAATTATGCCAGGCACCCAGCCCATCTCGAAAACTGTCTATAGAATGGCTGCCACTGAAATGAAAGAATTGAAGGAACAGTTGCAAGACCCACTTGACAAAGGGTTTATCTGACCTAGTACTTCACCATGGGGTGCACCGGTGTTATTTGTGAAAAAAAAAAGATGGAACCTTGCGCCAGTGTATTGACTATCGAGAACTGAACAAGGTGCAATAAAGAATAAATATCCTTTAGCTCGTATTGATGACTGGTTTGACCAATTGCAGGGATCACAGGTGTTTTCCAAAATTGATTTCAGATCCGGGTACCACCAGTTGAAAGTAAAGGCAGAGGATGTTGAGAAAACAGCGTTTAGAACGAGGTATGGTCATTTTGAATTTCTTGTTATGCCATTTGGAGTGACTAATGCTCCGGCAGCATTTATGGACCTAATGAACCGAATTTTTAAAACCTACCTTGATAAATTTTTCGTGGTTTTTATTGATGACATTTTGATATACTCTAAGAATAGACTTGAACATGAACATCATTTGAGAAATGTCCTACAAATACTTAGGGAAAAGAAATTATTTGCTAAACTAAAGAAATGTGAGTTTTGGTTGGATGAAGTTGTTTTCTTAGGGCATGTTATGAACAAAGAGGGGATTTCAGTGGACCCACAGAAAATAGAGGCAATTCTGAATTGGCCCACATCGACAAATGTAATAGAGGTTCGCAGTTTCATGGGCTGAGCCCGGTATTACAGGAGGTTTGTGAAAAAATTTTCAAGGATAGTTGTGCCTCTTACCCAGTTGACACGCAAGGGGCAACCATTTGAGTGGAACGACGAAAGAGAATCTGCCTTTCATAAACTAAAAACGAGACTGACCACTGCACCAGTATTGACATTGCCCACAGGTACGGAAAACTTTGTAATTTTCAGTGATGCGTCTTATAAAGGTTTGGGTTGTGTACTAATGCAGAATGGAAGGGTAATTGCCTACGCCTCTTGACTGTTGAGGCCACATGAGAAGAACTACCCAACACATGATTTAGAATTGGGCGCAGTTGTTTTTGCTTTGAAAATCTAGCCGTATTATTTGTATGGGGCAAAGTGTGAAGTCTACACAGATCACAAAAGTCTGAAATACTTCTTTACGCAGAAGGAGTTGAACATGCGATAGAGGAGATGGCTCGAACTCATAAAAGACTATGATCTTGAGATTCAGTATCATCCCGGGAAAGCTAATACAGTTGCTGATGCCTTGAGCAGAAAATCAATGGGGAGTATGGCTTGTTTGCTTACTGAACAGAAAGAAATCTTGCAAGATTTTGAGAAGTCTGAAATCGAAGTGGTATTGTGTGAACAGGGCGGATTGATAGCCGCTATTTCAGCCGAACCGGCAATCATTGATGAAATTAAACAGAAACAAAAAGAGGATGAATTTCTCAAGAAAGTGATTGATGAATTTGAGACAAGTCTGAAAGCAGAGTTCAGCATTGAAGGCGAAGTGTTGAGATTTTGAAACCGAATGTGTATCCCAGATATTCTGGAACTAAAGAAAAGGGTTTTATATGAAGCCCATAAATCAGTGTTTGCTATGCATCCGAGTAACAATAAAATGTATCAGGATTTAAAACAAAGTTATTGGTGGCCTAAAATTAAGAAAGAGATTGCAGAATATCTGTCCAAATGTCTTCAATGTCATCAAGTTAAAGCTGAACATCAGAAATCGGGCGGTCTTCTTCAACCTCTCTCTATTCCTGAATGGAAGTGAGAGCATGTGACTATGGATTTTGTTGTTGGTCTACCTCGGACTACCCGAGGCATGGATTCTATTTGGGTTGTAGTTGATAGACTGACTAAGTCTGCACATTTTCTACCTGTTAGAACTACATTTGATGCTTATAGACTGGCTACAATATATGTTAATGAGATTGTCCATTTACACAGAGTTTCAGTATCTATTGTCTCGGATAGGGATCCAAAATTTGTATCTAGATTGTGGAAGAGTTTGCAAAGAGCTATGGGGACAAAATTGAGATTTAGTACCGCATTCCACCCATAGATAGATGGGCAATCAGAACGGACTATACAAACGTTAGAAGATATGCTCAGAATGTGTGCTTTGGATTATCAAGGGAGTTGGGAAGACTGTTTGCCACTTGCAGAGTTTGCATACAATAACAGCTTCCACTCCAGCATCAGTATGGCACCATACGAGGCTTTGTATGGTAGAAGGTGTAGATCACCAATTTGTTGGACAGAAGTCGGGGATAGAGCTGTACTTGGGCCTGAAATTGTGCAAGACACTTCTAAGAAGATTAAAACTATTCAGCAAAGGCTCAAAACAACTCAGGACCGACAAAAGAATTATGCAGATGTCTGAAGAAGACCTCTCGAGTATAAGGTTGGTGGCCATGTATTTATCCGCGTGACTCCGATGAAAGGCCAAGTCAGGTTTGGAAAGAAGGGCAAGTTGTCACCCCGTTACATTGGGCCGTTTCAAATTCTGGAGAGGCTTGGTCCAGTTGCGTATAGAGTTGCTTTGCCACCGGGATTTGAGCAAATCCATAATGTCTTTCATGTGTCAAGATTGAGGGGTTATCTTCGAGACTCGTTTCATGTGATTGATTATCACAGGGTAGCTCTTGATGAAAAGATGGAGTACGCCGAATGGCTGGAACGAATCATTGACCGACAAGTGAAACAATTGAGAAGCAAGTCCATCCCAATGGTGAAAGTGGAATGGAAAGAACACTATGGGACGGATGCCACCTGGGAAAAAGAGGATGAAATGCGACTACGCTATCCACATTTATTTCCCGACGAAGGTAAAATAAGTTTGGAGGACCAAACTTCCTAAAGGGGGTAAGACTGTGACAACCCTGTTCCGTATTACTCTAATTAATCCTTATTATGAATGTGATTATGTGTCTGATATGATTTTGTGTGCCATTTATATGAATATATATGGTTTTGAATTTCTATCCATTCAACGTAGGAAAATCTGTTTGAGTTTCTGCTTTGGAAATTAAATTGAAGGCCCTATCGGCCACAGAAATCGAAATTGACCACACCTTTGTGATTAGCGTAGTTTTTAGAGCCTACGGTGAAATTTAATTGAAAATTGATTCAGATCAAAATAATTAGATTCAGAACGATTAATTAAGCTTTGTTATTTAACTCTAATCAAATGTGATTAGTGAGAGGCTATAAAAAGGAGCTTTATTATACTTATTCATCTATTTTGAGCTCAAGCCGAAAATTGCTCTAAGGAAGGAGAGTGAGGGTCGGCTAGAGAGAGAGAGAGGGAAACAATTGAAGTTTTGATCTTGAACTTGAATGATTTGAAGACCAACTCAAGAATTAAGCATAAGTTTGGAAGATTAAAGCTCCGAGGTGAGTAATCAACCCTTAACTCATGAGTTTGAGTTGTGTTTTTGTGAATTGAAGATTAAATGGTGAGTTAGATCATGAGTTATGTTGATTTTGATGAGATATGCACATGCATGCATAGAATTGCTATCAATTGCCATAAATTTGCATAATCTAACATGTAGCATGTCAATTATAAAAGATTGAGGGTTGGATCATACATGCAAGCATGATTTGGATGAATTTCATGTGTATAAGCATCACTTGACCCATTTGAAATGGAATTGGAGTTAAAAGATTGCATGCATGTTTGATTATTGAAGATAGGGAGCTCATATGAGGTTTGAAAGCATAAGCCATGATTATACAAAAATATTGATTGATTTTGAAGAATTGAACCATGATTGACCTCATATTGTTTGTGTACTCATGGTATATAATGTATTTGCATGTTTGCGAACCAAAATTATGAGTTTTGAACCATGGGAGGTCGAGTTTGAACGTGAAGAACAATTCTGGATTTTCCAGAATTTGGGACGTCCACTCGAGCAGGGAAGGCGCTCCCCGAGCAGGAAATACGAGCTCCCAGAACTTTTTGCAGACATGATGTCCGCTCGAGCGGGGAAGTTCACGCTCGAGTGTGGAGCTATGTAGAATGACATTCAACTCGAGCGCCCGGCCTCATGCTCGAGCGTAAAAACGAGGCAACCAGTACTTTTGCAGACCTAATGGGTCTGCTCGAGCGGGAAAATCCATGCTCGAGCGGGGACCCCAGTTTCTGAAATTTTGGAAATGCATTCTGTGTTTCTTTTTCCGTTCTCTTTCATTTCTAAGTACTCTTAGGCATGCATTGAGCATTATGGATGAATTAAAAGAATAAGAAGGAAGCCTAAAGAGGAATATGTGAATTAAGAACGGATTGAATTGTTTGTGACCCATTGTGTTCATGGAATGTGTAGGGTCGAACTCCAGGGCAAATCATCCAACCGATCACTGTGAGTAATATCCTAATAAAGATATTTGAAATATGTTGTTTGTCCAATTGCTTACTTCTATGTAAGTCTTATAAGTTCGTTAATTTGAATGGTGGGCAAATGTTTGTTATGCCAAATGAATAGGCCAAAGGCCAGTCTGACATGAATGATAGAATGAATGGGCCAAAGGCCAGTCTGACATTAATGACAGAATGAATAAGCCAAAGGCCAGTCTGACATAAATGACAGAATGAATGGGCCAAAGACCAGTCTGACATGAATGACAGAATGAATGGGCCAAAGGCCAGTCTGAAATGAATGATAGAATGAATAGGCCATTCATAGGCCAAAGGCCAGTCTGACATGAATAACAGAATGAATAGGCCATTCATAGGCCAAAGGCCAGTCTGACATGAATGACAGAATGAATAGGCCAAAGGCCAGTCTGACATGAATGATAGATTGAATAGGCCAAAGGCCAGTCTGACATGAATGATAGAATGAATTGGCCAGAGGCCAGTCTGACACAACTGAAAGAATGAATGGGCCAGAGGCCAGTCTGACATGAATGAAAGAATGAATGGGCCAAAGGCCAGTCTGACATTAATGATAGAATGAATGGGCTAAAGTCCAGTCCGACATGAGTGAAAGAATAAATGGGCCAGAGGCCGTTTGACATGAATGGTTTGGGCCCGAGGCCGTCTGATGTGTTTGGAATTGCCGTTACGTGATATATATATATATATATATATATATATTAGATAAAATATGAATGGGGCCCAAGGCCGTTTGTTATATATTGTTCGAGTGTATCTTCTTTATTCGATATTATTCACTGGGCTTTCGCTCACGCTCATTCATGTATCTGTAGGTGAGCCAACGGAGGTTCAAACCCAGCCTCAGTGAAGTTGTGTAGAACAACCAAGGTTTTGAAGAGTTAGCCCATGTGTCTCACGCTCGAGACTTGTTTTCGCCCTTTTGCTATTTCGTTATATTTTGTCATGTTGGCGAGAACTTTGGATTACGGTTGTATATAGTTTTGATTGGCTGACCTAGACTTGAATGATCCTGTATGAACAAAACTTTGTGTTAGTACATATTTTGATGTGAGTTATTAACATGTATATGTATGGATTGTTATGACGTGCCATATAAGCACAGCTCTATGGACAAAAGTTTGAATTTGCTTCCGTTTGGCCCCTTTACTCTGATGAGTTATGTCTTGTTTGGTTTGAGGCCATAAGTAATCCCTTGATTACTGGCCGGTCATATCCTTAACCCATAGGGGCGAGTTCGGGTCATGACAGTGAGAAACCTAAGTGAGGTTAATGAGTGCCTATTAATTAAGTGGTAGTGGTGGTTTGGCAAAGAGGAGTCAGCTTTGTGGAAACAAGTGGTATGTAGTAAGTATGGAGGCTTGGGTGGCAGATGGAACCCACTATTGGTAGCTTCAGTGTTGATGTCTAATCTATGGCAGGACATACTATCAGTGGCTTCAGCAAATCCTGTTTTGTGAGATTTCTTTTGGCAAACTTTCAAGGTAGCTGTTGGCAATGGTAGAAGATTGCAATTCTGGGTAGATAAATTGTTTAACAATCAAAGTCTGAGTGTGGAATTCCCCAGATTATTCAATCTGTCAGTTGATAAGGATGGCATTTTGTTTGATTTTTTCCATAAAAGGGGAGTGGATAGTGATTGGAATCTTGCATTTAGAAGGCCTCTTTTTGCTTGGGAAGAGGACGAGGTGCAGAAACTTAATGACCTATTGCAGAATGCACCTAATCTAAACGAAGGGATCGAAGACTTTTATTCTTGGTTAGCTCATTCTTCTGGAACTTTTACTGTGGCATCAATTTGGAAGTGGGTGGAAGCATGTAAAGGGCCAACAATTATAGTTACTAAAAGCATTTGGAATAATTTAGCTCCTCCCAAAGTACAATTTCTGAGCTGGTTAGCTTGGAGAGGTAGGATTAAATCCTCAGAGTTTTTGCAAAGAATTGGTGTATTGAGTTTAAATTTCAGTATACTATGTGTGTGGGTTGGGTTATTCTTGGTTCAGTGAGGCATTATTACATTGGTGGTCAGGTACAAACATGAAGAAAAAGGTGAAGGAGATTTGGAAGACAATTCCTCTAGCAGTCATGTGGTTAGTGTGGAAAATCAGGAATGAGTGCTTATTTAATGAGGCACAACCAGATTTGGCTGTTATGGAAAAGTTGGTTAAGGTCAGAGTTGCTATGTGGGCATCTTTATTTTTGAAAGAGTTTAAGTACTTAGTGCAAGATGTTATTTATAACCTGAAGCAGGTCTGCTACTATTTGTAGTAAGAGTGTCACAGGGGAGCTTTGAACTGCCTACTACTGGGAAATGTATGGCACAAGGGTGTTTTGATCGACTGCTGTTGTGGCCTATTGCTATTTTGTTGTATACTATTTATAACCTGGAGCTATTGGAAAGGTGTGGCACATGCGTGTTTTGATCTGTTGTTGTGGCCTACTGCTATATAGATACTGCAATGTTGCCTACTGTTGTTTTGTTGTCTGCTGCTGTGTGTCACAGGGGAGCTTTGAATTGCCTACTAATGTATTGTTTTGGTAGACTGCAGAGGGTTTTGTTGCTGTGATATGTTGTTTGGGGAAGGCAGAATTGATATGTTCTATTTTCAAAGGGATTTTGGTGTTTTATTAATGTTGTTGTCCTGATGCACTACTATTAGTCCTGTTGTTCTATTTTTCTTTTTCTTTCTTTCTTGTTTTTCTTTCTCTGGTTTGTTACACTACTACTAGTTTTTGTTCATAATGGTCTCTGTTGCTGTTTGATTTGTTGTTGAGGTTGCAAGATCCCAATTCTGGTGTTATGCTTTTTGTTTGATTATTGTTGGTAATGGTTAGAGTGCTATTTGGAAAGGTGTGGCACAAGGTGTTTTGATCTGCTGCTATTGTGGCTGCAATGTTGCCCACTGTTGTTTTGTTGTCTGCTGCTGTGTGTCACAGGGGAGCTTTGAACTGCCTGCTGATGTATTGTTTTGGTGGACTACAGAGGGCTTTGTTTCAAAGGGATTTTGGTACCTCTAGCAGAGGGGTTTCTTCTTAAATGGTATTCAAGGGGAGTGTCACGCTGAAGGGGATATTTTCAACTCAAATGTTACAAGGGAAGTTAATAGTTGGGTGGAGTTAATAGTGCAAGGGGTGGTTTTTGTCATTGGTTAATCCTTACTTTGTTGGTTTTCTTGTTTTGCCCTATATGTTAGTTTCTCACCAACTTAAAGCTCGAAGTTTGTGCTAGCAGATGATTTGATGTGCATCCTGGTGCCAACTTGGTTGGGATCTTGATATTTCGTTGTGATGCTTTTTGCACTCTCCTTTTTATTGATGGTCTTTTTCACACTTTGTATGTTTTTTTTCATCAATAAAGCTTCTCTTTTTTTGCTAATAAAAAAAAAAATTGCATGATCTAGTTTATCTTGCTATGAGATCTCTTACCTTGTCAAAATGGGTCGTCTTCGGACTTTGACAATCACTGTAACAAGTCCGCGGGGGACCTCGCTAAGCTACAGTTCGGACTCGATTTGTGTCATGGTTCTTAATCTGAACCAAAGAGTCCAAATCTGGCAAATCGTTTTGAGAAACAGATTTTTGAAAAAGTAGTGCCAAACATGGACTGCTTTTCCAGATACAGAGTCACCACCTAAATATTTTTAAAATGGGGAAATTTAGGAAACCCTGACTCGGTGCCGAAGGCCACATGTCCGTCATCACCGGAGTTGTCTCGGCTCGGGAGCTTGGGTACGATCGGGGAAGGTCAGCTATGAGCACCCCCTTTCGCCCGGTCCGAAGACCGGCCTCTACTAACCGTGATATCCGTTTTTGAAAACTTTACGTGTTCTTAAACCAATTATTAGCCTAGAATTACTATGTTATGCGCACAGCAAACAAGTATAGACTAGATTGCCTAATTTGGAAATAAACATTGCATATCCGTTCGGTTTGAAAAATGCTTTGGAATTTGCTACTCGCAAGTAGGCTAAAATACGGATTTCAACGAGTTTTTCCAACTCAAACAACCCAACCTTCACCCACAGGCATTCAAAACAGTTTAACACATAAGCATCTAGCCACATGTTAAGCATGCTGTCATGGCAATATTCACACTCATGTGATATGCTAAAGCGGAAACACTTACATAGTACTCCGTGCCAAAACAAAGAACTTGTTAGCAAACATGCATGATCCAAGTCCATGTTAAGTGCCTAATGCGTCGCATACAAAATGTCGCTAAGATAGGCTCGGCTAATCCTAGACATGTCATGTGAAAATGCACAATTATCACATATTCAATTTTTTATTTGAAGTACGAATACAATTAGCATGATGTACCGAGCCTAATGCATGTAATACAAAATGCATGAATGCACGCATGCATAGCATAAGGTATGCTGAATTTAAACATGCCCTAATCTACCACCGTAAGCAGGTAAATAAAAGGGAAGAAAGAAGTGGGGTTGGAAGACATACACACCACCACACACACTTATTACAGATTTGCCCTCGCTCGGAGGAACCGAATAAATATTACAAATTAATTAACTACACAAGCTAATTAATATTACAAATTAACTAATTTAATTAACGAATTAACTAAACTAATTAAAACAGGAAAACGCCTCGGGAAGCGCGCCGCCATGCGCAAGCTGCCTCTGTTTTCCTTCTTTCACTCTTCTGGAGGCTGTCAAAACCTCAAGGTTGCATCCCTGGGCACTGGGGAGTACCACCGGCTGAGTGGAATCACCACCGGCACTGATGTGTATCCATCGGCACAAAATTAAAGCTGTCGACAGAGAAAAGGTTGCCGGCCGGCACCTTACACTGCCGGTCGGCAAAGAAAACCTGCAGGACCTGCAACTCACAGCAACAGAGGGCAAAACAAAGCATGGCAACACAATTCAAGGCATGTATGCACCAACCATATCCCTTATCATTGTGATGACTCAAAGGGACATGTGCCTCGGTTCTCGGACCACCAATCACGCATTTCCATGCATGATGGCCCAAAGAACCAAGTATGCAACTTTGATTTCAAATGTATGCAAACCAATCAAACAAAACTCCCAATCCCTATCACCCAAGTCAAGGGACAAGGAATGCATGCAAGATGCAATGCAACCTAGGCATACAAGCTAAGGATGCAACATGGCATGGCAAAGCACTTATGCAAGCATACAAGCATACATATGGCAATGCAAATAAATGGAAAGATGGACTTATACATGAATTAGGCAGCTCTAAAATAGACCTAAAACAGTGGCCATAAGTGCTAAAGAGTGAGGGCTAAATGGCATGCACACACATATGCACATAAGGACCAACACTTAAGCATAAATCAAACAACATTCAAGCACACTTGAAAGGGACAAACATGAACAATTAGCATGCATTGTAAGCCTTGAAATCATGCTAATACATGGTGCCAAACCAAGCAACAAATCAAGTCAAGCATGCAACAAATGGTCTAGCTGTTCAAAGTAAACCAAAGTGGCATTGAGCTATACTTAACAAGACCAAACAAGGCATGCATTAAGCAACCAAAAACAGGTTTATAGCACGTTAAATCAAGGCTAAAGGGCTCTTTAGATGGCATCTAAATGGCCCAAATACAAAGGCATACACCATGGCCAAAACATGGAGCATTGCAACACATGCTTCCAAAGCATTAAAGCGGCATGCAAGGCAATCAAACAAGCATGGAAATGAGACTGAAATAGCATGTAGAATGATCCCAAATCACCAAAACAATGCAAAGATGGCATGCTACACATGCACATACTCAAGGCCAACAAGCCCAAATACAAAGGAGCTATATAATGCATGCTAAAATCGACCCAAACACTTATGGACAGACCTAGAACATGGCAAAATAAGCACATAATCTTCACAAGACTAAGCCTAAAACATGCTCCAACAAAGGCTAACAACCTAAGGCACATTAAGGCATAAACAAGGCATTACATGGCAACTATGCTAAACATGCATGGAGTTCCAAAACCAACTTGAAATCATGTTATATTATGGATATATAAGCATGAAAAACAAACCAAACATGCTCAATACACACTCAAGCATAGGCTTCCTTAGGAGGCCAAAATATGCCCTTTTCAAGGACAACAAGGAGAGGGGGTGGCCCTCTCCTTCTTGGGACTTCAAAGCATCATCTTCACCACTGAAATCCCTCAAGATTTCAGTGGTGAAGAGACCTCAACACCAAAATCCCGGAGCTTGCACAAAATGGCTCAAAATGAGGCCTTTTGAGGCCTAAGGGTGGTCAACAACCCTCAAATAAAAAAACACTCTTAATAAACAATAAAGAGGGCCTAAAAACAGAACTTTTTTATGTTATACAATAATCACAAAAACAGCTCTAAGATAGGTATAAAATTAATGCAAGAATGGGAAAAAAAAGGACTAGAATCTAGAATCTCACCCTTGAAGACCCCTTCACAAATGGTGCTCCAATGGCCTCCTTGAGCTTGAATCCAACACCAAAATCTCAAAACAAACCCTTTAGAACCTCAACTCCAAGAGGAAGGTGAAACACTAGGTGTTTGTGTGCAATAGTGAGACACAAAACACCTAGTGTACAAATAAGAGGGAAAGAGAGATAGAGAGTGTATATCTAACCCTAACCCTAGAAAAACCAGAGCTTGGTCTGTATTTTTCTCTCCCAAAAATGTCTAAAAGCTCTCCTTTGCCTTAGAGAGAGCTCATCTCTATATGCCTCTTGTAAAGCTTACAAGACAAGCTTTGCAAGAGGGAGATCCCTCCATACACGTGTATGGAGGGGAGCAAAAGCAATACAACTGTCTAAAAATATCTGCAAAAGCAGATGAACAGCAATCGGCCGGCCAAAAATGCCATCTTGGCCAAAACGAGTGTCGGTCGGCAACAAATAGTGCTGACCGACAATAAAGAGTGCCGGCCGGCAAACTATATTGCCGGTGGCAGTAAAAACCAGCCGGTGGCATCTAGCCACTGCCGGTGGTGGGTGGGGATGGTCTACAAGCCCCACCCTGCCTCTCAAAGGCAAGATGCAAGTGTTTGGTGCAAAACCAGACACTAAACGGTCGAGTTCGGGGATCCTGAGGCAAGGCGCACGGGCCGAGACTTCCGGGAACTCCAAACGAACACAAACATGGAAGATCACCGTGTGTTCAAACAGTGACGTCCAAGTCTTGAGGACGGTCAAAAATGGGGTGTCTACAATCACTCACGTCATTTCATGACTCCGAGTTCTATCAAAGAAGGGCAACTGTAGACACTCGATTTTTGACGACCCTTACGACTTGGACATCCTCGCATGAGTTTATATGCTCGCCCAGTGCTCAAAGTTCTCGGCGGGATACCACAACTTTGAGCCTTTCAAACCCTGTACCTTTGTTGTCCCAGTTTTGGACCAAGCCTAGCTTTTCCAGCCTGCAGCCTCTGGTGGCCTGCCGACCACCCCTTTTCGGCTGTCGACCATCACTTGAAGGCGGCCGGCCACCAGTGTATCTTGCAGATATTTTATGCCAGTTGTGCCAGCTGTTTGCACTGATGCATGCATCTATCCCCACGTGTAAGGTTGGATCTCCTTGAGGAAATTTCATGTTTTCTATATATAGGAGGCCCATCTCTCATGTTTGAAAGTTAGAAAATTTTGAGCTTAAAAATTTTCCTCTCTCTATAATTCTCTCTCTCTTTACCAAATCTCTACACTTTTGCCTACAATTCCTTAACCTTTGCCTATACATCCTTAACCAAATCTTCTCACCTTTGAGCTAAGGTACTTTTGAGCTTGATTTGAGCTCTAGAGGGTGTGTTTACTTGGTTTTGTTGGTTAGAATTGCTTCTTCTCTTCAAAAGGTATAAGGCTTTACCTATTTGCTTGCTTTCTCTATTATTTTTCCTACTATTTTTCCGTTGTTTTGGGCTGACAAAACTCTGTGTTTTTTGGGCTAAAGCTTGGGTTTAAGGCCATTAAAGGTTGAGGGGTTGATAGCCCTTCTTTGCACCTTGTTTTGGAGGCCTTTGCCCTTGTGTTTCCAACTCTTTTACTATCTTTTTCCAAGCTTTTAAACACTGTTTTTCAGAGTTATTTCAGTGGCCAAAATCATATTTTGAAGTCCAAATTTGGAGGGGTTAGCCTCCCCTCCTTGTGCCTTGTTTACTAGCCTAGCTTGCTCTATATGTTAGCTTATTTTTCTAGCCTTTTTTGTCTTGATGCCAGCATGTTTTAGGCTTTGTTTAGGACTGTTTTAGACCTATTTTTGGTTATTTCAGTCTTTTAAGCTTTGTATAGCATACTTCTAGTGTAATAGTCCTCATAAGCTTGATGTTTTAGGTCTTAGACATCACTTATTTGAGTTGATAGTACTTATTTTTGGCTTCTCATACTTCATTTCAGCACTAATAATCTCTGCAACTTCCCTCCATTCTTGGCTTTTTATTTTTCTTTGAAAGTAGTTTTAAGTCACTTGTTTGCCCAAGTATGAAATTGAGGTTTCATACTTAATGGTTTAATCCCTTAGGGGGTTCATTATCAATGGTATGATGCTTCTTTCATACCTAAAACAACTTGTGTTTTGAGCCCTCTTTCCATTAGAGGACTTAATCTCAGCCTTTGAACCCAATTGATTAAAAGATGGAAAGGTAACTAAAATGGAGTAACTAAAAGTGGAACTAAAATGGTGCAAGATAATAATTTGATTGTGTTCAATCAGACGCTAATTAAACACATGGAAGTTTTAACCATTTCATACTTGCTAGTGATGAAATGATTCAAGTCTCCAAGGTCAACTTCTTTCCTTGATCATTTATGAAAGAAATGAGGTTTGTATCTTATTTTGCATTTATTGAACTTGCACACTTGGTTTCACAAGCCATCATGCAAAGCAATTTCTTGAGTTGGTAGTTTGTGGCTTAAGTTCACCACTCCTTTGATTTGTTCATGAAAAGGACGGGTGAGTTGTGCAGACAAACCCTTGAAATACCCTGTATATGCTCTGTTTGTCCTCTGTTACAGAAAGACAAACCTGTGCAGCAATGGCTGGCAGGCCACTTTCCATGGCTGGCAGGTGGCCGGCAAACCACCTTTGATGGCCGGCCGGCCATCACTGGTGGCCAGCAACCTTCATCCCTGGCCGGCTTGCCGCTGATGCAAAATTGAGCAGTATGTTGGTAAGGTGGACCAGTGTTGTTCTGGAAGTGGGCAACTGTGGGCTCGCCTTTTTTCGTGCCCCGCCTTTCGGAAAGGGTTTGAAAAGAAATGCCTCACAGTTCGGACTCCCGCGGTTCTGAATCTAGTCTCACAAGTGCAACATGAAACTAATAAACACCAAAAAGTCCAAATTCGGCAAACCTTTTTGGAAAATCGATTTTAAATCAAATAATGCCAAAATTGGGCTGCTTTGCTAGATACAGAGTCGCCACCTAAATATTTTATTTTTGGAAAATTTAGGAAAACCTGACTCGTGCCAAGAGCCACGTGTTTGTCATCACCAAAGTTGTCTAAGCTTGGGAGCTTAGGTATAAGAGGGGAAGGTCCTGAAATGAGCACCCACGCTCGCCCAATCAAAGATCGGCCTCTACTAATCATGATATAATGTTTTATAAACATTATGTGTTCTTATTTCGATTATTAGCTAACATTACTATGTGACGCACACAAGTAAGTATAGACTAAAATTGCAAGAATTGGAATAACTCAACTCATGTTTGTTTGCGAAAAGGGTTTTGAATTTGCCACCCTCAGGTGGGCTTAAAAATGCGGATTTGCCACCTCAAGTGGGCTTAAAACATGATTTTGCCACAACAAAGTGGGTTTAAAACTCACATTCGTTGAATTGTTCCAATTCAAACAACAAAGCCTCCATCCACAAGCATTCATGCAGTTTAGCACGTAAGCACATAGCCTGATGGAAAGTATGCGAAACATGGCAATATGGCACACTCATGCAAGCTAAAGCATAAAACTTACCGAGTACTCCAAGTCAAAACAAAAACTAGTTAGAAAGATGCATGATCCTAACTATGTAAGATATCTAATGCAACACATGCAATAATGCAACTAAATATGCTCGGCTACTTAATCATGGTATTTGCAACACTTTGATAGCATGCTTTGAAATACGTATTCAAAGAAATATTGAAATTGCGATGTAGTTTGAATGATTCGTCGAGCCTCGGTGTATGCAAGACAAATGAATGGATGCAAACATGCAAGCAAAAGGCATGCTAATTGAAAATGTCTCTAATCTAACCATCAAAAGTGATTAAATAAAAGGGAGAAAGACGTAGGGTTGGAAGACATGCACACACGCACGCACACTTATTACAACATCATGCCCTCGCGAAGGAAGGTCTGAATGAATAAGCTAACTAGCTATGCTAATTAAGCTAACTATTACAAAATGAATTAACTAACTATCTAGTTAACTAATTATTACAAATCAGAATTGAATAACTAACTATGCTAAGCTAAGGAAAGCAATTAAACTAATTAACTATCTAAGCTAATTAACTAATTACAACACTTGTATGAAAGAATTAGCTACTACTAACTAATTAAGCAATTGAACGGTCTCGAGAGGTGAGGGATGCATGCATGCTCGGATTCTCCTCCTGAAAATGCCACCACCTTGCCATTGCAGCCTCTGTTTGCATATGCTTGAACACCAACAGTGCTGCCAACTTCCAGAACACCTCTTCTCCAACTCAAGAACACACTTGTGCAAAATTTCATTTCTGGCCGATCGGCTACCAATGGTGGCTATCGGCTACCAATGGTAGCCATTGGGGGCCGGTCGGCTGATACAGGTGGCCGGTCGGCCACTGCTGGTGGCCGGTCGACCACCCTTCCCTGAACTTCTTTTTTTTACTGCAACAAAGAGCAAATAGAGGCAAAGCAGTGTATTCTCAAAGAGTGTGTGTGTGTATTGTTGCTCTCCTTATCATATCACAAACTCAAAGGAGAGTAACTTTTGGATCCAAAACCATCAACCAAGCATTTTTAATGCATGATAGCCACGGAACCAAGGAGTACAATTTCATTGTTTGCAAAAAACAAAACTCAAGACCATTACCTTATCATGTGCAATCAAAGGCAATAGAGACTAAGGAGATTGGCTCATTTCATCACTTCGAGTCTAAAATGCTCCAATCTTCTTTATGTTCAATATAACATCCGATTGAACACATGCAATGTAACACAATATGCTTAATCTTGCCTCTTTTACTTTGTTCATTTTGTTTACTCATTTTAACTTACCAATCCATTCTTTAATTGATTGCTCCAAAAGGTGAATATCCTTAAAGCGAAAGAAGTGTCAACCAAGGGGTAGTTCAAGGCATGAGGGAAGCTTCATACCGTTGGTAATGGACCCTCCAAAGAGGATTAAACCATTGAGCATGAGCCTCAACCTCAAGCTTAAACAACCCTCAAACAAATGAAAAAGTGAAGCAAAGAGGGAGGTTACAGAGATGTTAAGAGCTGGAATTACATGCAAAATGACACTATAACATGCAACCAACTCAAACAACTCATGTTTAAAGGCCAAAAACAATGAGCTAGTGAAGGAATTAACACTATAACTATGCAATATAAGCCTCAAAAGCAATAACCAGCCCAAAATAGAGGTAAAATAGTCCAAAATGTGGCTTAAAACATTTTGAAATTAAGCTAACACAAGCTAGAATAATATGCTAAAACATGAAGCATGCTAGACTAGTAAGCAATGTCACAACCCAACCCCAAGGGCTTAGGGTTGGAAACACAACTTACGAACTTTTTCTATTTGTAGCAAATTAAACTACACAAGCGAAAATAAAAATAATTAAATAGGAAATTACTGCATTTCACTATTTTAATAAGAGAAAATATATTTATAGGGATTTTATTATTTTATTATTTATTGACCGGCCCTGAGTATAACAAAAGGGAGTAAGAAAAAAAAAGAAAAAAAAAAGAAGAAAGAAAAAAAAAGTGGTTCAACATCAATCCACGTACGGGTTCCATTTCGTGAGGTTATGGGTTTCCCCTACATCTCGTCACCTGAAAGGGTAACAGCTATAAACACATAGCAAAGTGAGAAATATTATGCCAAAAGTTTAGGAAATACAAAATAACCATGGATAGTTAGTTAAGCTAAAACATTTACATAACTCAATTTGGTAAGTAAATCATTTAAGTGGCAGAAACTAAAATACGTAAATTATGTAAATACAGAACCATAACCACGGTACAGAACAGAATAGTACGGAGGTCATAGAAGTGACAATCAGAACAGAGGTCAATGGATCCATGATAAACACTGGACCACAAAGTAGCCAAACAGAGGCCAATAGTTATTTAAGTTCCCCAAGGCATGGGACTCCCGTGGTGGTACTTACAAAACATAATTTTTTATAAGGTCATAGTCAAATATTCTTTACAATTTAAACAAACATATCCATGGGTTTCATTTAAACAAATAGAGTTTAGAAATTAATCCACGTAACTGAAATATTTCTAAAACATAACTTGTATTAATATAACTTATAAAATATAACTTGTATAAAATAAATTATGGTAAGTCCAAACATAAGTAAAATATATTATGGTAACTCAAGGCACTACAACAAAACTAACTATTTACAGCATCTTGTTTACGACATGCATTAAATGCATGTTGTAGTTAGTACATTCTACGACATTTTTTTTTTTGGCAAGCCGTTAATGTTTTGTCAATAACAGCATACATACCACATGTAGACGTGCCCGAACGTCCCTGGAAAATCCCGTTTTGTTCATTAGCATACTACAGTTCGGACTCAATGTCACGGTTCTGAATCTAATCTCGCAAAGTGCAACGCAAGACTGATAAATCATCAAAGAGTCCAAATCCGGCAAATTGTTTTGGAAAACTGATTTTAATAAAGAAATGCCAAACATGGACTGCTTTGCCAGATACAGAGTCGCCACCTAAATATTTTATTTTTGGAAAATTTATGAAACCCTGACTCATTGCCTAAGGCCACGTGTCTGTCATCACCAAAGTTGCCTCGGCTCAGGAATTTGGATACAGGAGGGAAATGTCATGCAATAAGCACCCCCGCTCGCCCGATCAAAGATCGGCCTTTTCTAACATGATATCTTGTTTTTGAAAACACATACGTTCTTATTCCGGTTATTAGCCTAGAATTACTATGTGATGCGTACAACACACAAGTATAGACTAGATCACCTAAGTTGGAACAAAACATTTCATGTTTGTTTGTTTGAAAATGGTTTGAAGGTGCTACTCACAAGTAGGCTAAGACGTGAATTTGCCACCCTCAAGTGGGCTTAAGAAAACATGATTTTTCCACTCTGCAAAGTGGGCTTAAAACTCGCATTTCGACGAATTATTCCGATTCAGGTAATCCAACCTTCACCCACAGGCATTCAGGCAGTTATATCACATAAGCAATTAGCCTCATGGCAAGCATGCTGAACATGGCAACACTCACACTCATGCAAGGTGCTAAAGCATAAAAGCTTACCTAGTACTCCGAGCCAAAACAATAGCTAGTTAGTAATCAATGCAAGATCCTAGCTATGTTAAGATGGCTAATGCAACACATGCAAAATGAAACTAGAAATAGGCTCGGCTATTCTAAAATGGCATATGAAATGCAACTTGATAATCATGTATTCAAATCGGAATTGAAATACAATGCAGTTAGTATGATGCGCCGAGCCCGGTGCATGCAATACAGATGAATGATGCAAACATGCATAGCATAAGGATGCTAATTGAAACATGACCTAAAACTAACCATTGCAAGCGGTTAAGTAAAAGGGAGAAAGACGTGGGGTTGGAAGACATTCACACACTCACGCACACTTATTACACAATTGTGCCCTCTCGACAGAGGGTCCGAATAAATAATACAAGCCAACTAATTAACTAACTAACAAGCTAATTAATTATTACATAACCAAATTGAAACAAATAACTATTCTAGGTTATTAAAACACTGAAATGGCCTCGTGACGAGGGATGCATGCGTGCTCGGCCGGCTTCTCTCGAAAATCCGTTGCCATGCCCCATGTTGCCTCTGTTTGCACTGTTTTGCACCTCTGAAAACTGTGAAAGTTCCTATGATGCTTCTGAACCACCTCATGGTCACTCTGAGAGGCCATCGGCCAAAGGAAAGGTGTCATCAACCACTTATGAAGCTATCGGCCAAACACTTTTAGCTGATCGGCACACCAAATAGCCGATCGGCCATCTCTTTCTATAAAATGCTCCTTTTGCTGCAGCAGAGGACAAATAGAGGTGTGGCAATACATTTGCAAGACAATGTTTGCAACTACACCCCTTATCATGTTTAAGACTCAAAGGCGTGTAGTGCTCGACCCTCGGGCCACCAATCACGCATTTCGATGTATGATGGCCAAAAGAGCCAAGTGTGCAATTCAATATGGAATGAATGCACAAAAACACATGAATGCCTCACACTCTATCATGTTGGATCAAGAGTGTCGGAAACCGAGGATTGAGGCACGTTTCGTCACTTCAAGTATGAAACATCCCTCGTTCCTCGTGTTGGTTTGACACCCCAAACCAATCACAATGCAATGCGTATAACATAGGCATGCCAAATGCAATATAATAAGCATGTAAAAAGAATGCAATGAAACCTAATCATGCAAACACGCAATGCAACCTTAAACAAGTAGGTGACAATACGCAGACTAACAAGTATGCAAAATGCAACCTAAACATACAAACGTGCATGGTATGCAAGATGGACAAGCATGCAACAACATGGAAACTAGCAACCATGTAACAACATGCAACATGTCAAGCATGCAAAAACTTGCAAAGATGGACTTAAACTAAAGATGGACAGACCTCAGCCATACCCAAAATCAGTGGCCATAATGATATGGAAATGATGCAATGAAATGCAAAATAAGCATGCATGCCAATTGGCCTACAAATAAGGGAACAAGACACCAACTCTTAAGAACACTTAAAGAATGAGAAGTGTGGGCACGCAACAAGTATTATAAGCTCTGAAATCATGCATGGAATGGTGCCAAACCATCCAAGCGACACAAGTATGGTATGCAAGAGGCTCAAAACTTGAAGATAGCAAAGGGACTTACACTAGGCTATGCAAAACATGAATCCAATGGCCTAAGCAAACCAAAACAGTCCTAAAGCGTACCAAGGTGAGTCTAAAACATGCATGGACCAAGGCCAAAACAAGTCAACATGAAAGGCCAAAAGAATGAAGCATGCAAGGCTACAAAGGGGTGTTGCACTATACCTATCAAGACCAAACATGGCATGAATTAACCAATGAAAATCAGAGTTATGGCATGTCAAAATAAGCCCAAAACCCCACTTAGATGGCATCCCAAAGACCTAAATATGATGGCATGCACAATGATCCAATCATGAGGCATAAAACACAACTCTTCAAAGCTTTGAAAGGATAACAAATGCAAGTGTATGGCTACACTACATGGACTGAAATCACATATGAGGTGATGCCAAATCATGAAAAAGGTCCAAGTAGTGCATGCTAATGACTTGGACACTCAAAGCTAACAAAGTAGAATGTATGGTAGCTATAGAAAGCAATACATGTATGATCAAAACAACATGAAACAGAGCTTTAGCATGCTGAAATATGAATAAAAGCTCCTTTGGGTCGAGCCAAAATCATGCTAAAACCATAGCTTACAGCACAAAGCATGTTAAGGCAATAGAGAGAATTACATTACAAGTGTATGGTGCATGCAAGAGACCACTAAACCAACCTTAGATAGAGGTGTAGCATGGCAAAATAACACCAAATACTTGTTGAAATGTAGCCAAAACAAGCTAAGTAAACATGCTACTATTATGAGCCAACAATACAACCAAATTAGAGACAAGGAGAGAGTGGTGTCCCTCTCCTATTCAAGACTCTAAACCACGTTTCCACCACTAAAAATCCTTTGGATTTCAGTGGTAGAAAGGTCATGCAAAGGCAAGAACAAGGGCCAAAAGGGATGGTGCAAAACAAGGTCAAACAAGGCCTAAGAGCGGGTAGACAACCCCCAACCAAAAAATGACCTTAAACAATCATTTCAAGAACACGAAAATAGAACTTTTTGCAGTTTATAGTCAAGCTTAAAACAATATGCAAATAGGTCTAAAAGCTTAAGCAAGAATGGGGGATCAAAAGGTAGTTTACTCACCCTTGAAGAACACCTTCAAGAACACCACTCTAGCAACCTTTCTGAGTTCAGACCAACCTAAGAACACCAAAACTAACTCCTAAGGACCTCAGCAACCAAAGGATGGTGTTCTACTAGGTGCTCTAGTGCCAAAGTATGAAGAAAATACACTTTAAGGCACAAACGCACACACAAATATAGAGGGAGAGGGAGATATATAGAGAGATATATATCTTCTATATCAATTTGTTGAACCTCTAGAAAGGGAGGGGAGGCTCCCTTCTTATAGAATCTCAATTCTCAAGCTTGTTCAACAAGCTTGAGTCTTCAAACAAATCCCTCCATACACGTGTATGGAGGATGAGAATTGTGCCCACCAGCTGTCACAGCTGGCCCAAAATATCTGCAAAAAGTAGATGGAAAGGTCTCGGCTCAAAAATATGGCCGATCGACCAAAAAAAGTGTCAATCGGCCAACACTTTTGGCCGATGGCAAGAAAACAAGGCTGATGGCATCATGCCTTGGCCGATGGGTTGAGGGGATGGTCAACAAGCCACCCTCTTCCCTCAGAAGAAAAACCACAAGTCCTTGGTCCACAACCAAGCACAAAACAGACAAGTTGAGAGATCCTAAAGCGAGGGGCGCAGCCGAGACCTTCGGGAACTCAAAACGAACACGAGCATTGATGATCATCGAGCGTTCAAACGATGACGTCAAAGTCTTGAGGATGGTAAAAAATTGGGTGTCTACACCATGTAAGTCGTTGATTCATATATTTATAGCGTGCAAAAGTATATCGTAAAAAATGTATGTTTTTACGACTTAAAAAAATATGTCATAAAATATTTGCACTTAAGACAACATACATTTCATGTTGTAAAATATTATAACTTTACACGACATACATTAACATGTCGTGAAAACTTCTGCAAAAAAAAAAAAAAAAAAAAATTCAATTAGAATTTTTTTTATGGCATGCAAAAGCATGTCGTAAAAAATGTATATTTTCATGGCATACAAAAATATGTCATAAAATATTTGTACTTAAAATGACATACATTTCATGTCGTAAAATATTATAACTTTACACGGCATGCATTAGCATGTCGTGAAACTTTTATTAAAAAAATTTCAATCCAATTTTTTTTTTTTTTTTGATTTAAAAAAGCTAACAATTTCCAACCAAGTTTCTCACCTAAAATTTTCCTAATTGAGGACAACATAAAAAATAATTTGTACATTATTTTATAATTTAGTGTCTCTTTTAAGGGATAATTGCACCCAGTGGGATTTTGGGAAAAAAAAATTACACATTCATGAAAAAGTTTATAATTTTAATGATTAATATTTATATGGCTTCTCACTAATTTGTAATTATTATTTTTTTAAATTATCTTGATTTGATATTTTTCTTTCTTTTAATAATTTATTTATTTTTTACTTTTTAGGTGTGTCTAATCTGAATACAACTAAAAAATAAAATATTTGTAAATATATATATACATATATATATGTATAATATATATGAAATGTATTAAATTTTATATTTTTTTGAATTCAGTGATTTTTTTTTTAAAAAATTAAAAGGTAAAACATTATTAAAATTAAAATAAAATATTTCTTTTAATATATGTAAATTATTTGAATTTAAAAAGTAAAGAAAATTATTTAAAATATTACAAATATTACAATAACTAAAACAAAAAACTGAAAAACATTTCAGGCCCCTTACTCTCTCACTCACTCTCTGGTGTCGATCTCTCTTTCTCTCTCTCTCTCAATCCTCTCTAAACCCTAGTCTCTCTCAACCGATCGAATCAGCCTTCTTCAGCCCCGTTTGATCTAATCTCAGAGCGATTGGTGATTCATCTCAGATCCAATCTCAGAGCGATTGGTGATTCATCTCAGATTCAATCTCAGCGCGATTGGCAATTTCGAAGCTCCACCGCCTCCACCATCTACACCGGCGAGGGAAGCGAGGACCATCGTCTACTAAGGTGAGCACCACCGTCTCTCTCTCTCTCTCTCAGTTTCGTATTCTCTTTCTCTCTCCCTTAAGCTCTTCTTTCCCGTCGAGTTAGAGCAATTTGCTGTATAATAATTTGTTGATGGAATCTCAATTAAATTCCACTAGTGCTTTGTAGTGCTCTTTGATTTGATCAATTGTTTTTCCAGGACCCCTGGAAGCAATCTTCTCAAATAAGTCTATAGAATTAAGGTTGAACTCAGCAAGAGTGTTCTCAAACAACTTGTTCTCTTCAAAAGTCCACTCAGTATGCATTGGAAGAGGTGGCAAAGAGATAAAGAACCATGATGGTTCATGAAGGTTGTTGCCAAGATGTGGTATCTCCATTTTTTTCTAATCAAAGAATTTTGAGTAGAGTTAAAATGGAGTAGAATGTTGCAAAAAGGGAATTATATATAGATAAATTGATGCATAGACATACACACAAACATAAATACTTTAGTTAAATTTATGTTAATATAGTTCACATTCCCCATTTGATGCTCTACTCTTTAGTGTTCTCTATTTTTTCCAGAATTTTATTAGCTTACCTAACATAGTGTGTTTGGTTCTGTAGCTTTTGTGCTACCACTGACGACAAATGCCAATTAGAGGTCATAAAATGCTATAAATAACAAATATGGGATATGTCGGTGAATTTGGATGTATGTATTGTGGTAATGGGTTTTCATGTCACTTTGGTGTTTGTCTGCTCTGCTCTGTTCTTCCAGTGCTGATCTCAATTCAGTGGTGATCACATTTTTTACAATTTCATTTTTAATAAAAGATGTCTTAGTCCAATTGAAATACCTAGCCAAATGGGGATTCAAATACACGTGGCACATTTCTAATGGTTCACATATACCCAACATAGAGAAATGCTATTTGTAGCTGACATGTAACATTGGTCATATTACAAATAAATCTCAGTTTTGCAACGTATTTTTCGTATTCTAATTTTGTTCTCATGCATATATTCACAACAGGTGCAACTTCTCCAATAAATATTGGATGCAATAGTAGGTTTATTTTAGTGGTGTTTCTTAGCAATATGAAGTTTAAAATGGCACGAAGTAACATAGGTCTCGGTGTCATCTCTTATCTAATCATTCATGTGGTTTGCATGCTTTTTATTTGAAATTTTCTATTGATTATTGACACTTTTTTGATTTATTTGAAACTCTTCTTTCTTTCTTTTTTGAAATTTTATTTTTTGTGATGTTATGTTTAGCAGTTAATTAAATAAAGAAGGTGGGTTGAATTTGAAAATGATTTAGAACAATTTGAAAATAGTTTAGAACATTTGCTGAATAATAACAATTTGAGAGACATTCTTGGAAAAAAAAATGAAAAAATTAATAATAGAAAATACCTTATTAACTTTGTTTAAATACTTGAGATGATTCTCTAGTACTAGGTAGCTTATTTGATTTGCCTCTCTACTTAATAATCATAGATTCATGAAGTTCATATAGTTCATATAGTGAGGTGGAAACTAATCCAGTTCTATTTTACCTGTAAGAAGGGGAAGTTAATTTTTTTTTTGATTATTTTCTGTTGAATATTAAGGTTTCTATTTTTCCCCATTTTGATTTTATGGAGAATTGAATTTTTCAAAAAGATCATCAGGCCATTGATATCCTTCTAGTAGAGATTGATATATAAGAGCTTTTTGCTTTCAAACATTGCAAGGGAAGGAAGGTTAAGCTTGCTCTTTGTGAAGGTAATTTCTAATCTTTGAATATGCAAGCTTGCATTGCTAGGGAAATTCTATTTTTGTCTCAAATAAATTTCATTCATACGCAAGCTTGGAAGTCCAAATCTGATCTTCTAATTTTGCTTGCTTTTGGTTTCTAGGTTGCTATGTTTGGGATGAAATGCTAACACTTTTGAAAATTTCTCTTTGTAAATGTTGAATAGCAAATGTATAATAATGCTTGGTTTGTCCAAAAATCTTGTTCATATGTTGAGTTTTATGTTGTTTAAGTATTGTCAGTTATGCATGTCCTATTATGAGATGACTTTTTAGTTTCTTGTTTTTAAAATAACTTTGGCTTGTGGATTGTGATTCTAGAGCTTGATGAGAGACCTTGATGCTGAGTTTCTTGTTTTTTTTTGTTTTGCGATATATTTTTTTTAATTTTTTTTTGTCATTAAATTGCTTTAAAAATGACCCCAAATATACCTAATACTTAAAGGCAACAAACAAACTAATCCTATTAAACGGAAAAATTATTAGTTTAACACCATACCAGGTTCTTAATGTCCGAATTCCCTTTATCGTATCCAAGAGATTACCTGGGTCAAATTAACTCTTAGTGTCAAAATTAAATACACAGTATGGTATAAAAGCATCAACTCTTATGAACTAAATTGGTATGCCCAACCAATAGTAGTGGCTAACATCAATTCCTATTAACATCAACTCCTAGTAGACATATGTATGGTTTATATAATTTAATTTATTTGTTTGGTTGACAAGAAATAGAATTGTAGTGCCCTTATTTTAAATTTTTGCTTCCCTCTTCTTTCATTGGAAGTGGACTCATTTACTTTGGTTTGGATCCAGAGATTACATGTAGCTCTAAGCACAATCGTATCCAACAGATTACCTGGGTCTAGATGGATAAATCCTGGGTGCATCTTTCAAGGTTTTTTTTTTCTCAAACACAATAACTTTTAAGCTTTTATATGGTCATTTTATTGGAATAATAAATTTTGATATAAAATTATCAGAGTGTCGAAGGATTATCTAGATGGAGCATGCAAATTCGTAAATATAGCTAAGGCGAATGTAGGGAATCCCGAAATGATCGTTTGCCCCTGTAGAAATTGTCGAAATCTATCTCACCAATTTTGTGAGATTGTGTATGAGCACTTGGTCATGAAAGAGATGGATCCTAAATATACGTCTTGGTTCCTTCACGGGGAACAACTAATTGCATCATCACATCAGGAAGATGTTGAAATTTCAGATACATATAAGATGTTTAGAGATGTGCATTTTAAAGATGATGATTTTGCAGAGTCTACAAGTGAAAGTAGAGAGAGAGAATTAACACAATCATTAGAAGTTATTGACACTCCTTTATATCCAGGGTGTACAAAGTACACTAAATTCTCAGTAATTGCTGCTTTATACAAGCATAAAGTTGTGCATGATCATTCTGATGAAAGCTTGAACTTCTTCGAATAGTGTCTGACATGCTACCAGAAGATAACACACTTGTCAAATCTATATATTCAGCAAAAAAGATGCTCAAAGCCTTTGATCTAGGATATGAGAAAATCCATGCTTGTGTAAATGATTGTTGTTTGTTTAGAAAAGATTGAGAGCTTAAGGAGACATGTCCGAAATGCAATTGTTCACGTTAGAAAGTAGATAAACGCACAAGGGAGCAAATCCCTCCATACATGTGTATGGAGGGGGTGTATTGGGGATGCCAGCTGTAATATCTGCCAAAAGCAGATGGAAAGGGGTCGGCTGAAAAATAGAGCCAATTGACCAACAAAAATGGTCGGCCAATCAAAAACATTGCCGACCGACCAAAATATTTGGCCGGTAGCAAGAAAACAGGGCCGGTGGCCTCAAGCCAAGGCCGGTGAGGTGTGGGGATGGCCAACAAGCCATTCCCTGCCCTCAGAAGCAAAAAACACAAGTGTTTGGTGCACAACCAAGCACAAAACAAACAAGTCGAGAAGTCCTGAGGCAAGGCGCGCGACCGAAACCTCCGAGAACTCAAGACGAACACAAACATGGATGATCATCGAGTGTTCAAAAGATGACGTCCAAGTCTTGAGGACAGTCAAAAATGGGGTGTCTACAATTGTCCCTCTTTGACAACACTCGAAAGTCATAATAATGACAGGAGTGAATGTCAAAGCCCAGAGACGACCCATTTTTGACTAGGCCGAAGACTGAGACAAGCTTGTAAGATTGCAAGATATGCGCCCGAAGACAGGGGCAAGATGCAAGAACAATGCACAAAGCCAAGCATAACTTATGATCATGCAAAGAAAGCTGTAACGAAGCATAACATGCAATAGTTTTAAGCAAGCCAAAAACCAAACTACATTATAATGCAGAAAGGATGTAAGAGAATTATGCAATCGTAACCACGCACCACGTAGGAAAGACTAAGAGCGACCATTGGGGACACCCGAGGTCTCAAACAAGATCCCGACGCATTGCACGTGGAAAGAAAGAGAGTGATACAAGCATTGGAACATGTTCCAAATGCTCTTAACCAAAGAGGGAGACACACAGGGACATATCCCAGTGTTTCGGAAAGGTATAAGCATTGGAACGTATTCCAAATGCTCTTAACCAAAGAAGGAAAAACACAGGGACATATCCCAATGTTTTGGAAGAGGAGAAGAAACACAGGGACGTATCCCGGTGTTTCGAAAAAGGCGAAGAAAGATAGGGACGTATCCTGTTGTTTCAAAAAAGGAGAAGAAACATAGGGACGTATCCCGGTGTTTCGGAAAAGGAGAAGAAACATAGGGACGTATCCCGGTGTTTCAGAAAAGGAGCAGAAACATAGGGACGTATCCCGGTGATTCGAAAAAGGAGCAGAAACAGAGGGACGTATCCTGGTGTTTAGGAAAAAGAGCAGAAACATAGGGACGTATCCCGGTGTTTCAGAAAATGGAGAGAAACATAGGGACGTGTCCCGGTGTTTCGGAAAAAGAAGGAGAAACATAGGGATGTATCCCGGTGTTTCGAAAAAGGAGAAGAAGCACAGGGACGTATCCCAGTATTTCAAAAAAGAAGAAGAAACATAGGGACGTATCCCGGTCTTTCGGAAAAGAAGAAGAAACATAGGGACGTATCCCGGTGTTTCGGAAAATGAGAGTGCAAAACAATGCAAGTGAAAAGTGCGTGACAACGCAAGTGAAGAGGTATGCATAACAATGCAGGTGACGTGCGTGACAGTGCAAGTGGAACGTGCGTGACAATGCATGTGAAGAGAAGTGCATGACAATGCGGGTATAGTGCGTGATAGCACAAGTTAAAGAGGTGCATGACAATGCAAGTAACATGCGTGACAACACAAGTGGGACAATGTATAACAATGCAAGGGAAAAGTGCATAACAATGCAAGTGAAAAGGTGCATAACAATGCAACTGGAATGTGCATAACAATGCAGGTGGAGTATGCATAACAATGCAACTAAAATGGTGCATAGCAATACAGGCAGAGTGTGCATAATCAATGCAAAGAGAACGGTGCATAACAATGCATTTTCAGGGCAACATCAACAGCATGTTTGAAGTAAACTACTAAATAAGGAAATACACGCCTTAACGAGACCAATACAAATGCAACCTCCGATTTACCTCTCGGAGGACTTGGCAACACGCTCAGCTTAAAAGGGTATACCCTGTTTATATTAGCGAGAGGTAACATCTGCATATGAAACCCTTAGGTGCTGCCTGAACTACCATTCTGACTTGAAGCAAGCTTACACTTAGGGTTGAGATACACTCATACTCCAGAGAAACGGCGAAGCCTAAGAAGGTGCACTTGGAATGCAGTCTCGGAATTCGCTGAAGTTAAAACACACTAAGATGCTCTACATTTTCCCTCTTTTCTTTTGCTTTGCAGTCTGGAACTTACATAGCTTCAGATAAGTCCTTGCCTTACTGTTTTCACAGGACCTAGGTTGAACCTTGCAGTTTGATGAAAGAACGAATTCTGTTTTGCTCAAATGTGGAGAATGGCACAGCACTCTAAGCACAAAACGATTCATTTTTGAAATTGAAATGAGAAATGAATTTTTGATCGGGTATTGAGTCTACGACTGACCACAGCCAAAACAACTCAACAAAAGAAAACAAAAGGTAAAACAACCTAAACACATCTATTGACACTCGAAACGACTCAAAACAAGAATCGAGACAAAACAAAAGACACGACACTCAGGCGTGCGCAGGGAGCCTGTTTCTCTGGGTATTGTTCCCCACCATTTTCTTATTTGTGATTCTCATATCACTCGGCCCTCAGGCTCTGTTTTTCTGAAAAAGCCCTTTTCTCACTTTTTCTCTCAGCGCACATCTCTCTATTCTTCAATCTCTCATTTTTAATCCCTCCCCTAGGTGGTTGATGAATAAACAAGAGGTTGTGTGCTCGTGCCTCTAGCATTTTGCTAGATTTTCTTTCTTCTACTCACAATAGTGAACTTCCTCCACAGAGGGGTTGTGATGCGGCTGGATGTGCAGCAGATCTGCAATTGACATTGGTTGACAATGCTCTACTGGGGAGTTTGGACGTGATTAGATCTATCCAGATGAGGGAATGGAATATCCTGCTCCATTCCAGTTTGTGCTTCGTACTTAGCTTGATACCTCGCTGCTTGGAGGATGAGAGAACTTTCGACATTTTGCTGTTAGTTTCGGTTGTGCCCTTTCTGGCAAGTATGTTAACAATGGGAAAAAGACAGAACACCTGACTTAACTGTGCCCCTAGTTCATTATTTTGACCATTTTTTGTTTTTCACGTTCTGCTAAAACAATTTTGACCCACATGACAGTTAGATTAACATGCTTGTTCAATTTTCTGATTTAAAATCATGCAAGTTAGGTTATGAACATTGAAAATTTTCCTTTTTGGATCCAAGAAAATGGTCCAGTTTTGGAAAAAAAGGAATAATTTTCGAGAGAATTAGTCAACCTCAGTAAAAACTATCAAAAACTATTTTTGCAAACGGCCAATGCTTGACCAACGTGGAATTGACTCTTGAGATGCACAACCTCAGATCCAAAAACAATGGAAAATTGCCCCTTGTCTAAAGGACACTGCACGGCAACAAAAAGTTGCCCCTTGTTTTAAAAACACCGCAGCACACTGTATGGCAACGGAAAGTTGCCCCTTGTTTGAATAGTACCGCAGTGCACTGTAACCAGTTCTCATGGTGAAGGTCACAACCAAACTCTTGGATACAGAAATGGCAAAGATGACCCGTTCAATCTCATGGACAGGACAGTTGAATTTGAAGTATTTATGGCTGGACTTCAGAATGAATTTGCCTACGTATCCCAAACATAGGAATCAAGCCTTACGTAGTTCGGGGTTAAGGTACACTCGGGTATTTAACCTCTCCTTTTGTGCTCTAACTCTTGCCACGGCCGCCCTTCCGGGTTTTCAACCTTGCGAGCTCTGTTTTTCTTTTCTTTTCAATTCTTTTCATTTCTTTTCTACTTTTTTTCTTTTTCATCTTTTCCTTTAATTTTCTTCATTTTTCTTCTTTTTCTTTTTTTTGTTTTTTTTTCTTCTTTTTCTTGCTCTAACTTTTGCCTGGGTCGCCCTTCCGGATTTTTGGCCCAGCGAGCCTCTCAAGGGTAAAAGTTTAGCTTTGTCTATGTTGAATGGTTTGAGATCTCGGAGCCATCTGAATCCAAGAGAATGGCTGTTGTTCGCTGATGATGTAGAAGTCCATCCAATGGAGGGTGAATTTGCCCCTAATGTTGTGGATAGGAACTTGGTTGTCCTTCAGCAATACTTTATTCTTTCCCCCTTCTAGGATTTGGCATTCTTGCCAGTCTTCCCTAGTTTGCAGAAAAGACTCATCTTTGACTCTTTGAGCGCATCTGACATTTTTGCCCCAAGTACGAGGGCTGCTTTTGATCTAGCTTCGCAAGCTTCCTTTGATCACATCTGATATTCTCGCTCCTAGTTCATGGGCTGCTTGTGATCCAGCCACACGGGCCTTACATTGTGGTTGACCGTTGAACATTCTGAATTAAGGCTCAAGGTTTGGAAGCAAAGGGGTTGAGTCTAGAGGCTGAGAGCGATCTTAAGCTACACAATCTCAAGAGCGATTTCACACAGGTCTTCGCAGGACCGCGCAAAACATTTTTTTTGAAATCTTTTAAGAAAGCGACTAGTTGCTCGCGCTGAAGACAGTGCAAAACCAATCTGGATCAAGCCAGGATCCTTCTAAGTACTCACACTAACAAACATGATCTCATTCATTAAGGGCTTAGCATGCCTTTCTTTCTCTCAATTGATCAAATTTTGCAAAACCCGAGGAATTCCTCCCTCTCTGTTTTTACCACAGTGTTCAAAAAGTTTTGAAAAACTTAAGTCAATGCAATGATTTTAAAAGCATAGAAAGCAGGTGGAATGCACTGCCGTTTCATTCAAATTTGTTGGCACAACAGGCTCAAAGAAGAAATAAGCACAAAAGCATGAAAACCACAGCAGTTTCAATTAGATCTTCTGGTGTAACTTGCTCCCCGGCAGAAACAGACTCAAAAGGAAGCGAAAAGACAAACACAAAACAAAATAGTGATATCCGGGGTAATGCCCTCGGGATCACCCGACTTTAACAAAACAGGACTGACTCGATACAACAAGACAAACCCAACAGACTCAATATGAAAAGATTAACTCTATACAATGGGACAGACTCTAAACGAAATAACAAAACTGACTCAATACCCGAGTCAGAAAGTACAAAAACCAGCATTCACAAATGCTCAAACAATGTGTGCCATACACCATATCTGGAGTAAACTGAGTGCCGCCCGCAGGTAGTTCATCCCCTGATCACATACTCGTACTATCCCCCAAGTTCACTGATCCAGTGGCGATAGACTTTGCTGAGCTGGTGCGACGATGACCTTGTTGTCAATCAAATTTTGTATCTCGTGGCGAAGACGGACACAACTGTCAGTGTCATGACTGGTTTGTTGATGGAAAGCACAATACTTAGCCGGGTCATGCTTTGGAGGGAGAGGATCGGGCTGAGGTCGTTGTTCTAACGGTTTCAAATGCCCTTTCCTGAGTAGGACCCCTAGAGCTTTAGACAAAGGCATATAAAGTAGGGTGAAAACCCTCTTGCCTCGGGGTAGATAGTCCCAAGTTCGGGGGTTTGGATTGGATGTGCCAACAAAGGGGGTGGTTGTTTTTGGAGTGATGGTGGTCATTCCAATATCAAAAGATCTTGCAGCTGCGTCACCACTGGTGGTCGCATTCGAACTGCGTGTAAACGCCCTCCTGGGCGGCTCCTTCTCTTGGTCAATAAGGCCCTGCTTCATAGCCTCCACAATCTGCACCCCAATCTCGTGCAGGTCCGCAAAGGAGGGAAGGGGTATGACGATCATCTTTTGCATTAGCCTGGGTTGGAGGTTACGCACAACCATCCTTATCTGGTCTTTGTCGGAAGGCCTTGTAATCATCATTGAGGCCTTTTGTAGACATCCCCGAACGCCCCGGGAGGACGAGTTCCCCCCCGTTCGTTCATATTGGGCTCACTACAGTTCGGACTCTCAAATGTCACGGTTCTTAATCTGAACCAAAGAGTCCAAATCCGGTAAATCGTTTTGAGAAAACAAATTTTTAGAAAAGAAGTGCCAAACATGGACTGCTTTACCAGATACAGAGTCGCCACCTAAATATTTTATTTTGGGAAATTTAGGAAACCCTGACTCGTTGCCTAAGGCCACGTGTCTGTCATCACCAAAGTTGCCTCGGCTCGGGAACTTGGATACGATTGGGGAAGGTCACTTCGTGAGCACCCACGCTCGCCCGATCAAAGATCGGCCTCTACTAACCATGATATCAATTTTTGAAAACATTATGTGTTCTCATTCCGGTTATTAGCCTAGATTACTATGTGATGCGCACAACATACAAGTATAGACTGGATCGCCTGAATTGGAACAAAACATTTCATGTTTGTTTGTTTGAAAATGGTTTGATGGTGCTACCCGCAAGTAGGCTAAGACGTGGATTTGCCACCCTCAGGTGGGCTTAGAAAACTTGATTTTGCCACTATCTAGTGGGCTTAAAAAAAAACTCACAGTCAACAAATTGTTCCAATCCAAATAACCCAACCTTCACCCACAGGCATTCAAGCAGATATATCACATAAGCAATTAGCCTCATGGTAAGCATGCTATCATGGCAGTCACTCACACGCATGCAAGGATGCAAAAGCATAAAACTTACCGAGTACTCCAAGCCAAAACAGAAGCTAATTAGAAATCCATGCATGATCCTGATTATACAGAAATGCCTAATGCAACACATGCAAAAGTGCAACTATAGCAGGCTCGGCTATTCTAGGCATGGCATATGAAATGTTACAGCTAACATGTATTTAACTTGGAATTGAAAATACAATGCAGTTAGTATGATGCGCTGAGCCCGGTGCATGCAAGACTGATGAATGAATGCAAACATGCTATCATGTTGTATGCTAATTGAAACATGCCCTAATCTAATCATCATAAGCGTGTAAATAAAAGGGAGAAAGACGTGGGGTTAGAAGACATACATCACACACACGCACACTTATTACAACATTGCCCTCGCTCGGAGGGTCCGAATAAATAATATACAGTCCCAAATGAACAATACAGTCTGAATAAATACAAAATCCTAATTAATTAACAAATTAAACTAGGAAAGTAGAAAACTAGCATGCAAGCTAGGGACTGCCTCGACTCTGCTCTGGATGATGAATGATGCATGTTCGGGTTGCTTGGCACGGAAATCCATCGCGATGCCCCAATTAGCCTTTGTTTGCAATTGATGCCGGAATGCTGTGCAAGGCTTTTGAAAGCTACTGATTTCTGATTTGCTGCAACAGAGAGCAGGAAAGGGGCATGGCAATGTATTTTCACATATGTATGCTTGACTACTCTTCAGGGAGTGTAGTCCTCGATCCTCGTGCCATCAATCACGCATATCGATGCATGATGACCGAGGAGTCCATTTGCATGACTTAAAATGAAATGAATGCACACATAAACACAACAAGACCGAGACTCTATCATGGATAATCCGCAGTGTCGGTGACTGGGAATTGAGACACGTTCCATCACTCGAAGTACGAAACGTCCCCCGTTTCCCGTGCTTGGGCTAACTCCTATCCCAAACACAATGCAATATGCATGACATGCATGAATGCAATTCTAACATGCAACCTAACATACACAATGCTATGAAATGGCATACACAATGCGCGATGTAACATGGCATACACGATGCTCTAACATACAACCTAGCATACGCAATGCTATGAATTGAAATGGCATACACAATGCATGACAGACTTACACCAACATGAGTGGACCTCAGCCACACTCACATTAGTAGCCATGAGATGAAAATGAAACACTTGAAATGCGTGCACACATGCACGCAAATCGAGGACCAAGCCTAAGGCATCAAATGCCACTCTACCCAAAACATGGCAAGGCATGGAACATGATATGAAAACATGCAAATTTCAGCACTGAAATATGATACAAAACAGCCCCGAAACATGGAAACATGGCACCCGATGCATGGGATGAACCCCGAAACTCGAAACTAGGCACATGGAATCACTTACAGCTATACAAAGTATGCATTATTTGATCATGAAGCATGAAGACAGAAGCAAGATAGTCCCAAAACATGCATATTTTCAGTTTATAACAAGTCTCAAAAATGAACACAAATAGGGCTAATCTATCATGGAAAAATGGCCATAAAAGAGAGATTAAACACAAGGGACAGCAGCTGGCCCCAAATGGCAAAGAGCCCTTCAACAAAGTTGAAGAGGAGCTCAAAAAAAGGCACTTTACAGTTTACATCAAGTCACGAAAATAATCACAAATAAGGCCAAACTATCATGCAAGAAAAGGCCTAAAAGAGGGGTTAAGAGACAAGTGGTAGCTGCTATTCTCAAACATAGGAGAGCCCTTCAACAAAGTTGAATAGGGGTTCAAAAAAAGATATTTCACAGTTTATGGAAAAGTCCAAAACAGCTCAAAAATAAGCCTAAAATACTATGCAAAAATTGGCCTAAAAGAGAGATAAAGAGGCAAGTGATAGTAGGAGACCTCAAACAGAGAAGAGTCCTTCAACAATGTTGAATAGGGACTCAAAAATAGTTATTTTACAGTTTATGACCAAGGCCAAAAAAACTCACAAATAAGCCTAAAATACTATGCAAAAATTGGCCTAAAAGAGAGATAAAGAGGCAAGTGGTAGTAGGAGACCTCAAACAGCAAGAGGTCCTTGATCAAACATGAAAAGGGGCTAAAAATATGACTATTTACAGTTTGGGTTAGAGCACAAAAAAGCTAGAAAGTATGGCTTAGATAGCATGCAAAACAAGGCAAGAAAGAGGGAAAATGGGACTCACCCTTGTAGAACCAAGCTTCAACAACTTTTGGGCCAAGTTTGGGAGCTCTTCACCTCTGGAAAGCAGCCTCAAGTTGCTGGAATGGAGGATGGAGGCCTTGTGCTATGAGGTGTAGGGTAAATGGTGTAGAACTTAAGGGGTTTTGGTGCTTGGAGTAGAGAGAGAGAGATTGAATGCAAGAGCTCCAAACAAGTTTTTGTAACCCTCTCACATGCAGCTGGAAGTGCTGGTTTTATAGGGAAAGGAGTGGAGGAAAGGAGGGGAAAACAAATTCAAATTTCCCCCCAAAAGGGAAGACCTTCGGACAGTGGATCAAATGCAGAATAGCTGGCACAGCTGGAACACACTCAGGAGGGCAAAAATGGCCGGCCAGCTCAAAAGGGCCAAAGTGGTCAACCGACCAGGCAAGTGGTAGGCCGACTAGTATAAGTGGCCGGCCGACCATGGTTCAAAATGTTCAAACCCTAAACGGGTCGCCCATGTAACCCTTGAAGTTAGCTTTCCAATGCCGCAAACCTTGCATTAAAATTCCTCCTGTGGAAAAAGTTATGCCAGTTTCCGTGAAGCCACGCAGATTCGGTCCAACCGGGTTGATCCCCTACTTCAACCAACCATATCTCCCCCGTCCAGACTTTTCTCTAGGATATTATTGAGTGAAAAATGAAGCCCCGGAAGTAAGCTTTCCAACGGTGGTGGCCCCATATCTTAATTCCTCTTGTACAAAGAGTTATGCCCGTTTTGGTGAAGCCGCGCAGATGTTTTCCTCCTTCCCGGATTCATGCTGAATCACTTTTGACCAAAAAAAGCTGGTTTTTCAGAAAAATTGCTGGCCACCTACTCTCCTACAATCTTTCTAACAATGAAAATAAGGTCTCCACGCATGGCCTGGGGCCCCGAAAATGGGCTGTTAAGCACCGGAGGTGGCATTCGACCACGAAGTTGGTCTCTCGAGCCACAGTGTTCCTCAAAAGGGAGGAAATAAGGTGCATACCAAAAATCAGAGCAAACAGAGGTGGTTAAGCGGTCCCGAACCAAGGTGTACAGCCGTCGGCTTTGAAAAACCGGAAACCGGGCTCCAAATGGGAAAAATGGCCTACGACCACAAAACGTAGCCTACGGCCACTGAGAGATGATCTACGAGACCTCTCTCTCCCTTCGGGAAGAGAAAATAGAGAAAATAGAGCCTGGTTCGCAAACCGAGACAAGGCACGAAAGAGTCCGGAAGTCCGGTGGTAAGGCTCGCAGCCGAGACTCTGAAACTTCTGAACGAGCACAATATGCAAAAACACCGAGCGCTCAATCTGTGACGTCTGAGTCTTAAGGTCGGTCAAAAATGGGGTGTCTACAGTTGTCCCTCTTTGACAGAACTCGAAAGTCATAAGTGACGGGAGTGAATGTCAACGCCTAGAGACAACCCTATTTTTGACAAGGCCGAAGACTTAGACAAGCAGCCGAGATAAACATAGATGCGCCCACAGGCGTGCCCGCAGGCAAGGGGCAAGATGCGAAATGATATGCACAAAGCCGGACGTAACTTATGATCATGCAAAGCAGCGAGCTGTAATGAAGCGTACACGCAACAGTTTTAAGCAAGCATACACAAATCTAACTACATTACATGCAGAAAAGGTGTAAGAGAATTACTGCAATTTTCACTGCGAATACAGTGTGCATGTGTGATAGATACACAAAGCGAACGTGTGATAGATACACAAAGTGAGTAAGCACGTGTGATAGGTACACAAAGGGTGAACACAAGGTGTGATAGATGCACTAAGTGAACAGAGTATGATAGATATACTGAAAATGAACACAAAGTGTGATAGATGCACTATGTGAACAGAGTATGATTGATATACTAAATGTGAACACGAAATGTGATAGATGCACTTAGTGAACAGAATATGATAGATATATTGAATGTAAACACGAAGTGTGATAGATGCACTATGTGAACAGAGTATAATTGATATACTAAATGTGAACACGAAGTGTGATAGATGCACTTAGTGAACAGAGTATGATTAATATACTGAAAATGAGCACAAAGTGTGATAGATGCATGTATGATTGATATACTAAATGTGAACACGAAGTGTGATAGATGCACTTAGTGAACAGAGTATGATTAATATACTAAATGTGAACACGAAGTGTGACAGATGCACTATGTGAACAGAGTATGATTGATATACTAAATGTGAACACGAAGTGTGATAGATGCACTTAGTGAACAGAGTATGATAGATATATTGAATGTGAACACGAAGTGTGATACATGCACTATGTGAACAGAGTATAATTGATATACTAAATGTGAACACGAAGTGTGATAGATGCACTTAGTGAACAGAGTATGATTGATATACTGAAAATGAACACAAAGTGTGATATATGCACGTATGATTGATATACTAAATGTGAACACAAAGTGTGATAGATGCACTTAGTGAACAGAGTATGATTAATATACTAAAGGTGAACACGAAGTGTGACAGATGCACTATGTGAACAGAGTATGATAGATATACTGAAAATGAACACAAAGTGTGATAGATGCACTATGTGAACAGAGTATGGTTGATATACTAAATGTGAACACGAAGTGTGATAGATGCACTTAGTGAACAGAGTATGATAGATATACTGAATGTGAACACGAAGTGTGATAGATGCACTATGTGAACAGAGTATGATTGATATACTAAATGTGAACACGAAGTGTGATAGATGCACGTAGTGAACAGAGTATGATTGATATACTAAAAATGAACACAAAGTGTGATAGATGCACTTAGTGAACAGAGTATGATAGATATACTGAATGTGAACACGAAGTGTGATAGATGCACTATGTGAACAGAGTATGATTGATGTACTGAATGTGAACACGAAGTGTGATAGATGCACTATGTGAACAGAGTATGATTGATGTACTAAATGTGAACACGAAGTGTGATAGATGCATTTAGTGAACAAAGTGTGATGGATACACAAAATGAACGCGTGATAGATACACAAAGTGAGCATAGTGTGATAGGTACACAAAGTGAGCAAAGTGTGATAGGTACACAAAGTGAGCAAAGTGTGATAGATACACAAAGCGAAGCGAGTGTGATGGATACACTAAAAGTGAACACAAAGTGTGATAGATGCACTAAGTGAACAGAGTGTGATTGATACACTAAAAGCGAACACAAAGTGTGATAGAGGCACTAAGTGAACAGAGTGTGATTGATACACTAAAAGCGAACACAAAGTGTGATAGATGCACTAAGTGAACAGAGTGTGACTGATACACTAAAGGTAATAAAGTGTGATGGATACACTAAAGTAAATAAAGTGAATATGTGCATGATAGATACACAAAATGAGGATGTGTGTGACAGACACAGAAAATGAAAATGTGTGTGATGGATACAGAAAATGAAAGAAGTGTGATTGATACACTAAGAGAATGAAGAAAGTGTGAATGAGGTGTGATTGATACACTAAACAAATGAAGTGTGATTGATACACTAACTGAAGAAAGTGTGATTGATACACTAAGTGAATGAAGAAAGTGTGAATGAGGTGTGATTCATACACTAAATAAATGAAGTGCGATTGATACACTAATTAAATGAAGTGTGATTGATACACTAAGCGAATGAAGAAAGTGTGAATGAGGTGTGATTGATACACTAAATAAATGAAGCGTGATTGATACACTAAATAAATGATCTCAAACGGAACTTCTTTGAATGAACCGTACATACAATATCGTGCATGAGAAAGAAACTCGAGAGGTATGATGCAATATAATGCATGATGAAATAAACAAGCATAGTGGCGCTTTAGAAAGCACCTCATGGGGTGAGTGGCGATGAACCGCTCTACTCTGACGGGGATCTCCCTTCATGCTCTTCGAACACTTACCTTCAACTTACAATACAAAGGCTCTGAAATACTGACAAGGGTTCTATGCGTAGAACACTTTGGATGCCGCCTTTCTTCCTGATCATATTCACAACTTTCCCTATTCTCCAACGGGGTGACAGACTAGGTTGGTTCGGTATCCAAAATTGAGGTGCATACACGCTATCTCAACCTATGGGGCTTCCATACAGATTTCAAACCGAGGACACACCCTTGGGTATTTAAACCAGACTTTAGTCTCGGAAATCCTGAACCTTTGCGTTCTAGGCAACAGCCATTCGAACTCTAGTTTCCACCGTCGCAGTTGGTCTCCTAGGAACTCATTGCGAACACAGCCAATATGTCCCTGGCATGAAACGGTACTTGAGGAGAGCACTTCTGATTGCCATTTTGGCTTGAAGCAGACTTGATCTTGAGCTTGAGGTAGAGGCACACTCATATTTCGGAGCATTGGCAAGACTTGAAGAGGTACACACGGAATGTAGTCTCAGAACTTACTGAAGTTGAAACAAACTCAGATACCCGACATTTCCTCTTTTCTTTGCTTTGTAGTTTGGAACCCATGTAGCTTCAGATAGGCCCTGGTTTTATTGTTCTGACATGACCTAGGTTGAACCCTGCGGTTTTATGAAAGAACGAATCCTGTTTTGCACAGATGTGGAGAACGGCATGGCACTCTGAGCGCAAAACGATTTATTTTTGAAATTGAGATTGAGTTCTCGACCGGGTATTGAGCCTACAACTGACCACAGCCAAAACGATTCAAAAATGGAAAACAAAGGTAAAATAACCTAAACACAACATGACACGCTCGGAACGACTCAAAACAAGATTTGAGACAAACAAAACAAAAGACACGACATACAGACGTGCACAGGGAGCCTGTTTCTTCGGGTATTGTTTCCCGCCCTTTCTCATTTGTGATCCTCACATCACTTGGCCTTCAAGCTCGGTTTTTCTCACAACACCCTTTTCTCACTTTTCTCTCATCGTACATCTCTCTATTCTTTATTCTCTCATTTTTATCCCTCCCCAGGGTGGTTAATGGATAAACAAAAAGTTGTGGGCTCTTGCCCCTAGCACTCAGCTAGATTCTTCCTTTTTTGCGCGCAGCTAGTGAGTTCCTCCCACAGAGGGGTTGCGCTGCAACTAAGCGTGTAGCGAATCTGCAGCTGACACCGGCTGTCGATGCTCTGTCGGGGAGTTTGGACGTGGTTAGATCTATCCGGATGAGGGAGTGGAATACCTTGATCCATTCCAGTTCATGCTTTGCACTTGGCTTGATACCTCGTTGCTTGGAGGACAAGAGAGCTTTCAGCTCCTTTGTTGACAGTTTCAGCTGTGCCCTTTTCTGGTAAGGAGAGTGCCCTTCTTGGCAAGTATGGTGCCCTTTCTGGCAAGTATGGTGCCCTTTCTGGCAGATGCATTGACAACTGGGGAAAGACAGGAAGCCTGACTCAACTGTGCCCCTAGTTCATTATTTTGACCATTTTTTGTTTTTGACGTTCTGCTAAAACAATTTTGACCAAAATGAGAGTTCGATTAACATGCTTGTTCAATTTTCTGATTTAAAATCATGCAAGTCAGGTTATGAGCACTGAAAATTTTCCTTTTTTGGGTCCAAGAAATGGTCCAGTTTTGGAAAAATGGAATAATTTTTTAGAGAAAATCAGTCAACCTCATTAAAAATTCTCAAAAACTATTTTTGCAAACGGCCACTGCTCAACGAGCACGGAACCTGCTCTTGAGATGCACAAGTTCATATCCGAAGGAAAATTGCCCCGTGCTTGAAGAGAGCTTCCTGGCAACAGAAAGCTGCCCCCTTGTTTGAACGGCACCGCAGCGTATTGAATGGCAACGGAAAGTTGCCCCTTGTTTGGATAGCACCGCGGCGCATTGTAGTCAGTCCTCAGAGTGACGAACACAACCAAATTTTTGGATTCAAAGAAAGCAAAGATGATCAAAACCATTACATGGACACAGTGTTTTACGGCTGGACTTCAGAATGAAGTTGCCTACGTATCCCAAAGATGGGAATCAAGCCTCACGTAGTTCGGGGTTAAGGTACATTCGGGTATTAACCTCTCCTTTTGCGCTCTAACTTTTGCTAGGGTCGCCCTTTGCGGGTTTTCAACCTTGCGAGCTATATTCTTCAATTCTTTTTCATTTCTTTTCTTCTTTTTTCCATCTTTTTCTTCTCTTTTTTTTTCATTTTTTTCATTTTCTTCATTTTTTTTTTTTTTTTTTTTTTGCATTTTTCTCTTTTGTTCTTTTCTTTTCTCGTTTTCTCGCTCTAACTTTTGCCTGGGTCGTCCTTCCGGGTTTTCGGCCCAACGAGCCTCTCAAGGGTAAAAGTGTAGCTTGGTCCATGTCAAATGGTTCTGAGATCTCGAATCCGTCTAAATCCAGGAGAGTGACTGTTGTTCGCTCACGATATAGGAATCCATCCCATGGGGGCTAAATTTGCCCCTAGTGTTGTGGATAGGAACTCAGTTGTTCTTCAGCAATACTTTCTTCTTTCTTCTCTTCTGGGATTTGGCATTCTTGCCAGTCTTCATTGATTTGCAAGATGATCCATCTTCGGCTCTCCGAGCACATCTGACATTTTTCTGCCCCTAGGTCGAGGGCTGCTTCGAATCTGGCCAAACAGGCCTCACATTGCGGTTTACCGTTGAACATTCTGAGTTAAGGTTCAAGGTCGGAAAGCGAAGGGGGGTCGAGTCTCAAGGCTGAGAGCGATCTTAAGCTGCACAATCTCAAGAGCGATTCCACACAGGTCTTCGCAGGACTGCGCAAAACATTTTTTTTTTTTTGAAATCTTTTAAGAAAGCGACTAATCGCTCGCGCGGAAGACAATGTTGAACCAATCTGGATTAAGTTAGGATCCTTCTCAGTACTCACGTTAACAAACATGATTTAATTCATTAAGGGCTTAGCATGCCTCTCTTTCCCTCAATTGATCAAATTTTTGCAAATCCCGAGGAATTCTTTCCTCTTCGTTTTCATCACAGTGTTCAAAAGGTTTTGAAAAACATAGGTCAATGCAATGAGTTCGAGGTATAGAAGAGCAGGTGGAAAGCACTGCCGTTTCATTCAAATTTTCAGGCACCACTGGCGCAAGGCAGAAGCAAACACAAGAGTGTGAAAATCACTGCTGTTTCATTCAAATCTGTTGGCACAACTGGCTCCCCGACAGAAACAAACTCAAAAGAAAACAAAAGGACAAACACAAAACAAAATAGTGATATCGGAAGTAACATCCCCGGAATCACCCGACTCTAACAAAACAGGACTGACTCGATACAACAAGACAAACCCTTAATCAAAAGACCGACTCAAAACAAAGAGACAGACTCAAAACAAAACCACAGAACTGACTCAACACCCAAGTCAGAAGCTACAAAAACTAGTATTCACAAATGCTCAAAACAATGCATGCCACACGCCACATCTGGAGTAAACTGAGTGCCGCCCGCAGGTGGTTCATCCACTGATCACATATTCGCACTATCCCCCAAGTTCACTGATCCAGTGACGATAGACTTTGCTGAGCTGGTGCGGCGATGACCTTGTTGTCAAACAGATCCTGTACATCATGGCGCAGACGAAAGCAACTGTTAGTGTCATGACCGGTTTGTTGATGGTACGCACAGTACTTAGTCTGGTCATGCTTTGGAGGGAGAGGATCGGGTAGAGGCCGTTGTTCAAATGGTTTCAGATATCCCTTTCAGAGTAAGGCCTCTAGAGCCTTTGACAAAGGCATATAAAGTTGGGTAAAACCCTCTTGACTCGAGGCGGGTATTTGGTTTTTTGTGAGCTACTTCTGAACGCACCGGTGAATGGGGTAGCTGTTTTTGATGCGGTGGTGGTAACCATGCCCACATCAGAAGATCTTGCAGCTGCATCACCACTGGTGGTCGCATTCGAACTGCGGGAAAACGCCCTCCTAGGCTGCTCTTTCTCCTGGTCAAGAAGGCCCTGCTTCATAGCGTCCTCGATCTGTACTCCCATCTCATGTAAGTCTGAAAAGGTGGGAAAGGGGAGAACGATCATTTTCTGCATAAGCTTGGGCTGGAGATTGCGCACAATCATCTGAATTTGATCTTTGTCAGTGGGCCTAAGGGTCATCATTGAGGCCTTGGCCCTCCAGCGGGCTACGAAATCAGAAAAACTCTCCTTAGGCTCTTGCCTTGTTATCTCAAGATCACGGGTTGTGACCTCGATTTACATGTTATAGGAGTACTGCGCAACGAAGGCCTCGGCCATCTCATCCCAGTTTCATTTGACATCGTCTTCTAATTTTGCATACCAGATAGCGGCCACACCTGACAGGGTCCGGCCGAATAATGAAAGTTTCTGCAGGCTGGTGAGGCCCATCGGCCTTAGTATGTCCGAAAACAACCGGAGGTGCACTATGGGATCGCCAGATCCATCAAATTGGTCGATGTGTTGCATCTTGAATCTGTCCAGCAACGTCACAGCGGCGTCGGTATACCCGTCCTCAATGTTCGGAATGGATTTTACTCCCTGAGATTTCTTGAACATCTTTTCCAGCTTGCTCACCTTCAGCGCTGTAGGGTCTAACTCGAACTCAAAGGGTGAATCTGGCAGGTTGATTGGTGCTTTAGACAGCTGGGGTAAGATTGGGGGCGGAGCAGGTCCTGTCGGAATGTTCGTATCTCCCTGGACATTTGGTGCCTCCTCGGGTGCTGGAACTCCTAGTGGGGGAGGGGCTTGGTGCGAAGCAGATGCTCCATTTTGCTGTTGCAGCCTGGTGATTAGCTCAGCCTGCTGGGCCATGATCAGAGCCTGTTGTTTGGCAAATTCCTTCTGCCAGGCAGCGTCTTGCTGCATGAGTTTCATACTTTCTTGGAGTTGACGCATCATTTCCTCCATCCCTGCCATGTTCTGCTGTTCCGGCTGACTGACTGGTGAGGTGACTAAAAATTGATAAAAACTGAGGCCACAACCTGACTATTCACTGGTAGGGTGGATAAGGGCCACCGATCTGGTAACTGCTGAACCGGTAATCTGTGCCTAACTGGCCCCTTTTACCCTGCGTCTGGCGGAGCAACACTGATTTGTCCTTGAACTGAATCTCTGACCTGACAAAGTCTATCAGCACAAGTCCGATGAACCTTGGGGGATATCGGAGCCTTCTGAAGCTATGGTTCCAAGACTACCCCCTAGCAAAAGAGAAAACATGTAGCATCTCAGCCTGATTTCACCTGAACAGATATGAGCATAGTTGAATGAGTGTGCTCTCTACTAAATTCTGCCCAAAATTCTGTCGGTGAACTGATACCCTCAGGTAAAACTGATTCCCAGATACTGATGCCCGCAGGCCTGATACCCAGACTTGCAAACTGTTACATGCATTCCTGTAGGGACACACCCTAAAAGCACATAGCAAGCAAGTGAGAGCCAAAACACCCCTATGGAGGATAGGGTTTCCCTGTCCTATTTTGTCAGCAGCTAGGGTTTCACTACGCACGCAGCGGTTTCAAACAACCTATATCGGGTAAGCAACCTGTCCTAGTTTGGAATGGTCACTATGGATCCGAATATGCATTAGGTCGAATGGTCAAAAAGGGTGCCCCGGTGAAACCGGGGTTTGTGTTTCCATACTGGCAGAGCCCATAACCGGTCAGCCTTACGGTCATGCCTTAACAAGACAAGCCTCCGGCATATCGTTCAGGAATAGAAAATGGCAAACACGGTGTCCTAGGCGCACCAATGCACATGTAATGCAAAGAAACACATAAGTGTAGTCAAAACAAGATATCAATAGTTCGAGTCAAGTTCTCTAAAAGGTCTCCAGCAGAGTCGCCAGAAACTGTAGACGTCCTCGAACGCCCCGGGAGGATGAGTTCCCCCCCGTTCGTTCATATTGGGCTCACTACAGTTCGGACTCTCAAATGTCACGGTTCTTAATCTGAACCAAAGAGTCCAAATCCGGCAAATCGTTTTGAGAAAACAGATTTTTAGAAAAGAAGTGCCAAACATGGACTGCTTTGCCAGATACAGAGTCGCCACCTAAATATTTTATTTTGGGAAATTTAGGAAACCCTGACTCGTTGCATAAGGCCACGTGTCCGTCATCACCAAAGTTGCCTCGGCTCGGGAACTTGGGTACGATTGGGGAAGGTCACTTCGTGAGCACCCACGCTCGCCCGATCAAAGATCGGCCTCTACTAACCATGATATCAATTTTTGAAAACATTATGTGTTCTCATTCCGGTTATTAGCCTAGATTACTATGTGATGCGCACAGCATACAAGTATAGACTGGATCGCCTGAATTGGAACAAAACATTTCATGTTTGTTTGTTTGAAAATGGTTTGATGGTGCTACCCGCAAGTAGGCTAAGACGTGGATTTGCCACCCTCAGGTGGGCTTAGAAAACTTGATTTTGCCACTATCTAGTGGGCTTAAAAAAAAACTCACAGTCAACAAATTGTTCCAATCCAAATAACCCAACCTTCACCCACAGGCATTCAAGCAGATATATCACATAAGCAATTAGCCTCATGGTAAGCATGCTATCATGGCAGTCACTCACACGCATGCAAGGATGCAAAAGCATAAAACTTACCGAGTACTCCAAGCCAAAACAGAAGCTAATTAGAAATCCATGCATGATCCTGATTATACAGAAATGCCTAATGCAACACATGCAAAAGTGCAACTATAGCAGGCTCGGCTATTCTAGGCATGGCAGATGAAATGCTACAGCTAACATGTATTTAACTTGAAATTGAAAATACAATGCAGTTAGTATGATGCGCCGAGCCCGGTGCATGCAAGACAGATGAATGAATGCAAACATGCTATCATGTTGTATGCTAATTGAAACATGCCCTAATCTAACCATCATAAGTGGGTAAATAAAATGGAGAAAGACGTGGGGTTGGAAGACATACATCACACACACGCACACTTATTACAACATTGCCCTCGCTCGGAGGGTCCGAATAAATAATATACAGTCCCAAATGAACAATACAGTCCGAATAAATACAAAATCCTAATTAATTAACAAATTAAACTAGGAAAGTAGTAAACTTGCATGCAAGCTAGGGACTGCCTCGACTCTGCTCTAGATGATGAATGATGCATGTTCGGGTTGCTTGGCACGGAAATCCATCGCGATGCCCCAATTAGCCTTTGTTTGCAATTGATGCCGAAATGCTGTGCAAGGCTTTTGAAAGCTGCTAATTTCTGATTTGCTGCAACAGAGAGCAGGAAAGTGGCATGGCAATGTATTTTCACATATGTATGCTTGACTACTCTTCAGGGAGTGTAGTCCTCGATCCTCGTGCCATCAATCACGCATATCGATGCATGATGGCCGAGGAGTCCATTTGCATGACTTAATATGAAATGAATGCACACATAAACACAACAAGACCGAGACTCCATCATGGATAATCCAAAGTGTCGGTGACTGGGAATTGAGACACGTTCCGTCACTCGAAGTACGAAACGTCCCTCGTTTCCCGTGCTTGGGCTAACTCCTATCCCAAACACAATGCAATATGCATGAATGCAATTCTAACATGCAACCTAGCATACACAATGCTATGAAATGGCATACACAATGCACGATGTAACATGGCATACACGATGCTCTAACATACAACCTAGCATACGCAATGCTATGAATTGAAATGGCATACACAATGCATGACGGACTTACACCGACATGAGTGGACCTCAGCCACACTCACATTAGTAGCCATGAGATGAAAATGAAACACTCGAAATGCGTGCACACATGCACGCAAACCGAGGACCAAGCCTAAGGCATCAAATGCCACTCTACCCAAAGCATGGCAAGGCATGGAACATGATATGAAAACATGCAAATTTCAGCGCTGAAATATGATACAAAACAGCCCCGAAACATGGAAACATGGCACCCGATGCATGGGATGAACCCCGAAACTCGAAATTAGGCACATGGAATGACTTACAGCTATACAAAGCATGCATTATTTGATCATGAAGCATGAAGACAGAGGCAAGACAGTCCCAAAACATGCATATTTCCGGTTTATAACGAGTCTCAAAAATGAACACAAATAGGGCTAATCTATCATGGAAAAATGGCCCTAAAAGAGAGATTAAACACAAGGGACAGCAGCTGGCCCCAAATGGCAAAGAGCCCTTCAACAAAGTTGAAGAGGGGCTCAAAAAAAGGCACTTTACAGTTTACATCAAGCCATGAAAATAATCACAAATAAGGCCAAACTATCATGCAAGAAAAGGCCTAAAAGAGGGGTTAAGAGACAAGTGGTAGCTGCTGTTCTCAAACATAGGAGAGCCCTTCAATAAAGTTGAATAGGGGCTCAAAAAAAGATATTTCACAGTTTATGGAAAAGTCCAAAACAGCTCAAAAATAAGCCTAAAATACTATGCAAAAATTGGCCTAAAAGAGAGATAAAGAGGCAAGTGATAGTAGGAGACCTCAAACAGAGGAGAGTCTTTCAACAATATTGAAGAGGGGCTCAAAAAAGGTTATTTTATAGTTTATGAACAAGCCCAAAACAACTCACAAATAAGCCTAAAATACTATGCAAAAATTGGCCTAAAAGAGAGATAAAGAGGCAAGTGGTAGTAGGAGACCTCAAACAGCAGGAGGTCCCTGATCAAACATGAAAAGGGGCTCAAAATATGACTATTTACAGTTTGGGTCGGAGCACAAAAAAGCTAGCAAGTATGGCTTAGATAGCATGCAAAACAAGGCAAGAAAGAGGGAAAATGGGACTCACCCTTGTAGAACCAAGCTTCAACAACTTTTGGGCCAAGTTTGGTAGCTCTTCACCTCTGGAAAGCAGCCTCAAGTTGCTGGAATAGAGGATGGAGGCCTTGTGCTATGAGGTGTAGGGTAAATGGTGTAGAACTTAAGGGGTTTTGGTGCTTGGAGTAGAGAGAGAGAGATTGAATGCAAGAGCTCCAAACAAGTTTTTGTAACCCTCTCAAATGCAGCTGGAAGTGCTGGTTTTATAGGGAAATGAGTGGAGGAAATGAGGGGAAATCAAATTCAAATTTCCCCCCAAAAGGGAAGACCTTCGGACAGTGGGTCAAATGCAGAACAGCTGACACAGCTGGAACACACTCAGAAGGGCAAAAATGGCCGGCCAGCTCAAAAGGGCCAAAGTGGTCAACCGACCAGGCAAGTGGTAGGCCGACCAGTATAAGTGGCTGGCCGACCTTGGTTCAAAAGGTTCAAGCCCTAAACTGGTCGGCTATGTAGCCCTTGAAGTTAGTTTCCAATGCCATAAACCTTGTATTAGAATTCCTCCTGTGGAAAAAGTTATGCTAGTTTCCGTGAAGCCGCGCAAATTCGGTCCAACCGAATTGATCCCCTAGTTCAGCCAACCATATCTCCCCCATCTAGACTTGGCTCTAGGAGATTCTTGAGTGAAAAATAAAGCCCCAGAAGTAAGCTTTCCAACGGTGGTGGCCCCATATCTTAATTCCTCTTGTACAAAGAGTTATGCCCGTTTTGGTGAAGCCGCGCAGATGTTTTCCTCCTTCCTGGATTCATGCTGAATCACTTTTGACCAAAAAAAGCTGGTTTTTCAGAAAAATTGCTGACCTCCCACTCTCCTATAACCTTTCTAACAATGAAAATAAGGTCTCCACCAAAAATGAACCAAGACGGATGCAAAACGGAGGTTCGGGGACCGAAACGCGCGGCCCGGGGCCCCGAAAATGGGCTGTTAAGCACCGGAGGCGGCATTCGACCGCGAAGTTGGTCTCTCGGGCCACAGTGTTCCTCAAAAGGGAGGAAGTAAGGTGTATACCAAAAATCGGAGCAAACAGAGGTGGTTAAGCGCTCCCGAATCGAGGCGCACGGCCGTCGGCTCTGAAAAACCGGAAATCGGGCACCAAATGGGAAAAATGGCCTACGACCACGAAACGTAGCCTACGGCCACTGAGAGATGATCTACGAGACCTCTCTCTCCCTTCGGGAATAGAAAATAGAGAAAACAAAGCCTGGTTTGCAAATCGAAGCAAGGCACGAAAGAGTCCGGAAGTCCGGAAGTAAGGCTCGCAGCCGAGACTCTGAAACTTCTGAACGAGCACAATATGCAAAATCACCGAATGCTCAATCAGTGACGTCTGAGTCTTAAGGTCGGTCAAAAATGCGGTGTCTACACCTTTGCTCTCCATCTCGTCACAAACTCTGAAAAACCCTCCTTTGGCTCTTGTTGGGTGACTTCAAGATCACGAGTTGTGACCTCGATCTGTGTGTTGTAGGAGTATTGAACAACGAAAGCCTCAACCATCTCTTCCCAGTTCTGTTTCGCAGAGTTCTCCAATTTTGCATACCAGATTGCGGTTATCCCAGACAAGGTTCGGCCGAATAGTTACAGCTTCTGGGCTGTGGTCAAACCCATTGGCCTCAAGACGTCAGAAAATAGGTGGAGGTGCACCATTGGGTCTCCAGAACCATCGAAACGATCGATATGTGGCATCTTGAACCGATCTGGTAATGTCACCGCCGAATCAGTGTATCTATCCTCTATGTCCGAGCTGGACTTCACACCCTAAGACTTCTTGAACAACTTTTCATGCTTGCTCACCTTCAACTCTGTGGGGTCCACTTCAAACTCAAAGGGGGAATCCGGTAGATTGATAGGCGTGGGTGCCTTGGATAGTTGAGGTAAAATCGGGGACAGAGGTGGCCCCGTTGGGATGTCTGTATCCTCCTGGACATTAACCGTCTCCCCGAGTATAGGAACTCTTGGTGGGGGAGGAGCCTGGTGTGAAGCAGATGCTCCAGTCTGATGCTGTAGCCTGGTAATTACCTCATCCTGTTGGGCCATGACCTCAGCCTGCTGTTTGGCAAATTCGGCTTGACGAGCAGCGTCCTACTGCATGGTTTACATACTCTCCTGGAGCTAACGCATCATCTCTTCCATACTAACTAAAAACTGCTAATCTAACTGAACAAGTGTGTTTTCCTTTTTTGAGGTAGAAACAAATATCTCAGCCCAACTGCGCACAGGTGAGGTGGATAATGACCGCTGAACTAGGTACTGTTGAACAGGTAGTCTGTGCCTAATTGGCCTTTTCTTGCCTTACCATTGGCGAAGGAAACACTGGTTGCTCTGAACTGAATCACTGACCTGACAAAGTCTATCAGCACGAATCCAATGTACCCAGGGGATATTGGAGCCCTCTGAAGCTATAGTTCCGCGACTACCTTGCAAAAGAGAAAACAGACAGCATTTCAGCTTGATTTCACCAGAACAGGTATAAGCATAGCTGAATGAATGTGCTCTCTACTGAATTCTACCCAAAACCCTGCCAGTAAACTGATACCCTCAGGTAAAACTGATTCTTCACATACTGATGCCCGCAGGCCTGATACCCCGACTTGCAAACTGATACATGCATTCCTATAGAGACGCACTCTAACAGTACATAGCAGGCAAATGAGAGCCAAAACACCCCTACGTTGGGGTAGGGTTTCCCTGTCCTATTTTGTCAGGAGCTAGGGTTTCACTACGCATGCAGCGGTTTCAAACAACGTATAATCGGGTGAGCAACCTGTCCTAGTTTGGAATGGTCACTACGGATTCCGAATATGCACTAGGTCGAATGGTCAAAAAGGATGCCCCGGTAAAAAAATCGAGGTTTGTGTTCCCATCATGGCAGAGCCCGTAACCAGTCAGCCTTATGGCACGCTTCTCAAAGTGAGCCTCCAGCAGACCATTTAGGAATAGCAGATGGCAAACACGGTGTCCTAGGCGCACCAATACAAATGCAATGCAAAGAAACACATAAGTGTAATCAAAACAAGATATCATGAGTTCGAGTCAAGTTCTCTAACTCTCCAGCAGAGTCGCCAGAAACTGTGGACGCGCCCTCGGGATTTATGCTTCCACAGTTCGGACTCAAATGTCACGGTTCTTAATCTGATCTCGCAATGGGCAATGCATGATTGATAAATCACCAAAGAGTCCAAATCCGGCAAATCGTTTTGGAAAATAGATTTTTAAGAAAGAAGTGCCAAACATGGACTGCATTGCCAGATACAAAGTCGCCACCAAAATATTTTATTTTGGGGAAATTTAGGAAACCCTGACTCGTGCCTAAGGCCACGTGTCCGTCATCACCAAAGTTGCCTCGGCTCGGGAACTTGGGTACGATTGGAGAAGGTCAGCTATGAGCACCCCCGCCCGCCCGATCAAAGATCGGCCACTACTAAGCATGATATCGAGTTTTGAAAACATATGTGCTCTTATTTCGGTTAATTAGCTAGAATTTACTATGTGATGCGCACAACATATAAGTATAAACTAAATCGCCTAATTTGGATTAAAACATCGCATATTCGTTGTTTGAAAAATGGTTTGAAGTTTGCTACTCGTAAGTTGGCTAAATCACGAATTTCGATGAATTATTCCAAATCAAGCAATCCAACCTTCACCCACAGGCATTCAAGCAGTTATGTCACATAAGCAATTAACCTCATGGCAAGCATGATGTCATGTTTACACTTACACACATGCAAGATGCTAAAGTATAAATACTCACAGTGTACTCCGAACCAAAACAATGAACATGTTAGTAGTCAAATGTATGATCCAATTCCATGTTGAAATGGCTAATGCATCGCAGGCAAAAATGCAACTACAATAGGCTCGGCTAATCTAAAGTGGCATATGAGATGTGACAATACAGTATATGTATTCAACTTGGAATTGAAATACAATGCAATTAGCATGATGCGCCGAGCCCGGTGCATGCAATACAGATGAATGATGCAAACATGCGAGCATAAGTATGCTAATTGAAACATGCCCTAAACTAACCATCAAAAGCTAGTAAATAAAAGGGAGAAAAACGTGGGGTTGGAAGACATTCACACACGCATGCACACTTATTATAAATTCGCCCTCTCGACGGAGGGTCCGAAAGAATAATACAAACTAAATAAATAATTAACTACTCTAGCTAATTAATTATTACAGACCCTTAATTAATTAACAAATTAATTACAAAATAAACTAAGCATGAAATTAAAGAAGCTGCCGCAGCTCTGCCTCGAAATGATTGGATGATGCATGCTCGATTTGCCTTGCTCGGAAACCCGTTGCCATGCCTCTGTTGCCTCTGTTTGCACTGTTCTGCACCTCTGAAAATTGTGAGAATCCTAAGGTTGCTTCTGAACCACTCCCTTAGACCTTTGGGATGTCACCGGCCAAGAAAAAACACCACCGGCCATGGAAATATGGTTATTGACCAAAAATGGGATCATCGGCTTGATTTTGGTAGTCGGCCGTCACTGAAAGTTGCCGATCGGCCATTTATTCCTGTAGAACACTGGTTTTGCGTCAACAAAAGACAGACAGTGCATGGCATGGAATTTTCAAGCCAAATGTATGTACGACCACCCTCCCTATGATGCTATGAACTCAAGGGAGTATGGCTCTCGACCCTCAGGCCACCAATCATGCATTTCGATGCATGATGGTCAAAGATGTCAAGTGTGCAAATCAATATGAATGAATGCAACGAAACAAATGAATGTTGCACACTCTATCATATTGAATCAAGAGTATCGTTGACCGAGGATTGAGGTACGTTTCGTCACTCCAAGTACGAACGTCCCTCATTCCTCATGTTTGGTTGGACACCCCAAACCAAACAGAATGCAATGTATGTATGCAATATACAATGCAAAGCATGTAACCAATGCAACGCAACATGGGAATGTAAGGCAATGTAACATGAGTATGTCAAATACAATGTGACGCAACCTAATATGCAAACATCATGGCAATGCAACAAGCATGCAATACTACAATGCAACCTAGATATGGGAATACACAAAGTCATAGGCGTGAAATAATGATACCAACCACAAGGATGCGACAGCATGCAATGCGGTAAGCCTACAACAATACAGAAATACATGATCCATGGACTTACACTAAGGATGGATAGGCCACAGCTATATCCAAAACAGTGGCCAAAGTGCCAAGAAATGATGGACAAAACACACCCAAACGTGCACATGTGAAGGTCCAACACTTAGGGCATGTTTTATAATCATTATATGATGCTTTATAAACATTATGTGTTCTTATTCTGATTATTAGCTAACATTACTATGTGACGCACACAAGCAAGTATAGACTAAAATTGCGAGAAATGGAACAACTCAACTCATGTTGTTTGTGAAAATGGTTTTGAATTTGCCACCCTCAGGTGGGCTTAAAAATGCGGATTTGCCACCTGAAGTGGGCTTAAAACATGATTTTGCCCCCAACAAAGTGGGCTTAAAACTCACATTCGTTGAATTATTCCAATTCAAACAACAAAGCCTTCATCCACAAGCATTCATGCAGTTTGGCTAGTAAGCACATAGCCTCCTTGCAAGTATACGAAACATGGCAGTATGGCACACTCATACAAGCATGCTAAAGCATAAAACTTACCAAATACTACAAGCCAAAACAAAAACTAGTTAGAAAGATGCATGATCCTAACTATGTAAGATGTCTAATGCAACACATGCAATAATGCAACTAAATAGGCTCGGCTACTTAATCATGGTATTTGCAACACTTTGATAGCATGCTTTGAAATACATATTCAAAGAAATATTGAAATTGTGGTGCAGTTTGAATGATGCACCAAGCTGCAGTGCATGCAAGACAAATGAATGGATGCAAACATGCAAGCACAAGGTATGCTAATTGAAAATGTCCCAAATCTAACTATCAAAAGTGATTAAATAAAAAGGGAGAAAGATGTGGGGTTCGGAGACATGCACACACACACGCATACTTATTACAACATTATGCCTTCACGAAGGAGGGTCCGAATGAATAAGCTAACTAGCTACGCTAATTAAGCTAACTATTACAAAACGAATTAACTAACTATTCAAGTTAACTAATTATTACAAATCAAAATTGAATAACTAGCTATGCTACGCAAATGAAAGCAATTAAACTAATTAACTATCTAAGCTAATTAACTAATTACAACACTTGTATGAAAGAATTAGCTACAATTAACTAAGTAAGCAATTAAACGGCCTCAAGGGGCGAGGGATGCATGCATGCTCGGATTCTCCTCCCAAAAATGCCACTGCCTTGCCATTGCAGCCTCTGTTTGCATATGCTTGAACACCAACAGTGCTGCCAACTTCCAAAACACGTCTGCTCCAACTCAGGAACACACTTGTGCAAAATTTCATTTCTGGTCGGTCGACTACCAATGGTGGCTGTTGGCTACCTTTGGGGGCCGGCCGGCTGATACAGGTGGTCTGTCGGCCACTGCTGGTGGCTGGTCGGCCACCCCTTCCCTGAACTTCTTTTTTTTGCAGCAACAGAAAGCAAACAGAGGCAAAGCAGTGTATTCTCAAGGAGTGTGTGTGTGTACTATTGCTCTCCTTATCATAACACAAACTCAAAGGAGAGTAACTCTTGGATCCAAAACCATCAACCAGGCATTTTCAATGCATGATGGCCAAGGAACCAAGGAGTACTATTTCATTGTATGCAAAAAACAAAACTCAAGACCATCACCTTATCATGCGTGATCAAAGGCAATAGAGACCAAGGAGAGTGGCTCATTTCATCACTTTGAGTTTGAAATGCTCCAATCTTCTTTGTATTATATATAACGTCCGATTGAACACATGCAATGCAACACAATATGCTTAATCTTGCCTCTTTTACTTTGTTCATTTTGTTTACTCATTTTAACTTACCAATCCATTCTTTAATTGATTAGTCCAAAAGGTGAATGTCCTCTAAAGCGAAAGAAGTGTCAACCAAAGGGTAGTTCAAGGCATGAGGGGAGCTTCATGCCGTTGGTAATGAACCCTCAAAAGAGGATTAAACCATTAAGCATGAGCCTCAACCTCAAGCTTAAACAACGCTCAAACAAATGAAAAAGTGAAGCAAAGAGAGACGTTGCAGAGATGGTAAGTGCTGGAATTACATGCAAAATGACACTATAACATGCAACCAACTCAAACAACTCATGTTTAAAGGCCTAAAACAATGAGCTAGCGAAGGAATTAACACTACAACTATGCAATATAAGCCTCAAAAGCAATAACCAGCCCAAAACAGAGGTAAAACAGTCCAAAATATGGCTTAAAACATTTTGAAATTAAGCTAACACAAGATAGAATAATAGACTAAAACATGAAGCATGCTAGACTAGTAAGCAAGGCACAAGGAAGGGAGACTAACCCCTCTAACTTTGGACTTCAAAACATGTTTTTAGCCACTGAAATAGCTCTGAAAATCAGTGTTTAAAAGCTCTAAAAAAGATGACGCAAGGGTGGGAAACACAAGGGCAAAGGCCACCAAAACAAGGTATAAAGAAGGGCTATCAACCTCTTAACCTTTAATGGCCTTATGACCCAAGTTTCAGCCCAAAAACACAGAGTTTTTTATAGCCCAAAATCAGTTTGAAAACATGCTAAAAGAAGCTAAGATAATAAGCTAAAACATGAAGATTTTGAACTAGTAAACAAGCATGAAGAATGGTGGCCAACTCCTCTATTTTTGGGGCATCAAACCAACATTTTTAGCCTCTAAAAACCTCTGAAAATCAGTGGTAAAAAGGCCCAAAAATTTTGGTTTTAAAGTGATAAGAAATGACACAAAAAGCTTAACAAGATAAGAAGCAAAAAGGGTGGACCACCCCTTAACTCAAAAGGGGATTAAACCACCATTTTTAGGTCATAAAAATAGAGGTTTTTGTAGTTGAAAACCAGGCCAAAATAGTACAAAAAGATGGCAAAAAAAGTTATGCAAAACAAGTTTTAAAGGTAAGTCTTATACCTCTTGAAGCACAGCACAATTCAAGCAACAATCCAAGCTTAAACCTTCTTCTAGAGCTCAAAACAAGTCCCAAGGAACCGCAGCCCAAAGATAAGCAACTTTGGTTAAGGGTTCATAGGCAAACTAGAAGTGTATCTCTGCTTGTATGCACAAAAGGGCAAGAGAGAGAGAAAACTAGAGAGAGAGAATTGTAGAGAGAGAGGCTCCTAAAATTTTCAACCTTGAAAACAATAGAGAATCGCTTCTATATATAGAAAAATATGGCTTCAGGTCGAAAATATTAGCATAGGATAGCTAGCACATTGTGGGAGATAGTTGGATGAAAGTATCTACAAAATCTGAGCTTTTTTTATTGGTGGTCGACCAGCTAGAAGTGCGCATTGTCGGCCACCAAAAATCTGCTTTCAGGCCCAACTTCAAATGGGTATTTCTCCTTCATCTGGACTCCTTTACAGGTCATTCTTGTGTTTAAATTGAAGCCCCAGAAGTAATATTTCCAATGGTGGAAGCATCACATCAAAATTCCAAGTGTGCAAATGGATATGCCTATTTTAGTGAAGACTGCTCTTTTCCAGCTCAATTAGATTGATGCATAACTTCAACCAGCCATATCTCCCTCATCTGGACTCGGCTTTAGGTGATTCTTGAGTATAAAATGAAGCCCAAAAAGTCTTCTTTCCAATGGTGGTGGCCTCACAGCTTAAGTCTAATTTTAAAGAAGGATAGACCTGATTTAGTGAAGGCTGCCCAGTTTTCTCTTAACAGTTCATGCCCAACTTCTTCCTCAACTTGGTTTCTTCTCTCCCCTCTTATTTTCTTCAACTCCAAACCTCTAAATAAGGTGTTTCGAAAGATTTTTCAAAAATTTCACCTCTCTTTCATGGATTTCCACTTTGTCCTTGCTCGATTTATCGAAAAGCGCAACATTTAACGAAATGCGAGCCTCGGAACATCGTAGGAACTTTTTCAAAATATTTTGAAAGAGAGGGTTTTAAAGTCTAAAAATCATTAGTAAAAATAGTTTTGGTCCAAAAATGGGGTGTAAGGCTGGGATTTGACGCTCTCCTTGCCAAAGAAATCGAACATTTGCACTGCACAACTTTCATCACCAAGTATGCAATCAGTGACGCCCAGGTCTTAAGGGCGGTCAAAAATGGGGTGTCTACAGTAACGGTGTTGGTGTTCAACTGTGCAAACAGAGGCATTCAGAAGCAAAACAGTGGCTTTTCGGGTGGAAATCGAGCATGAGCATTCTTCGCATATCGAGCCTGCTTAGCTTAAATATTTAAATTAAATATTTGTAATAATTCCTTGTAGCAAATTAAGTGTTGTATTTAATTAGTTAGTTCAACTGGCTATTCAATTTTGTTTTGCAATTCGTTAATTAACTGGTTAGTTAATTCAAGTGTTGTAATAATTAGTTAAGTGGCTTAGCTAGATTATTTCATTTGTTTTGTAATAATTAGCTTAGCTTTAATTAGTTAGTTAATTGGCTAGTTTATTCATTAGGACTCTCTTTCGTGAGAGCGCAATGTTGTAATAATGTGTATGTCTTCCAACCCCATGTCTTTCTCCTTTTTATTTACTAGCTTATGATGGTTAGATTAGGGACATCATGTTTTGATTAGCATATTTCATATTTACATCCATTTGTATTGTATGCATCGAGGCTTGGTTCATCATTTTAACTGCATTATTAGTTTAAAACTTCTTTGAATACATGCTTAGATCGCATGCTATTTCATTAATTCATATGTCATATTAAGTAGCCGAGCCTATTAAGATTGCATATCGCATGTGTTGTATTAGTCATATTGCATCGATAGGAATCATGCATTTTTTCTAACTTATTTATTTTGGCTTAGAGTACTAGGTGAGCCTTTACTCACTTTAGCATATCACATGAGTGTGATTGTTGCCATGTTTAGCATGCTTACCATGAGGCTAAGTGCTTAATTGATAAACTGCTTGAGTGGCTGTAGATGAAGGCTATTGGCTTGAATTGAAATAATTTGAAGTAAATGTTCATATGCGATCACTTTTTCAAGTGGTACATATTTCAAAACAAACATGAATCAAATGTTCCAATTCTTATAAATTAGTCTATACTTGTGTGTGCGCATCACATAGTAATGCTAACCTAATAAACCGAAACAAGAACATAATGTACATAAGATTCATATCATGATTAGTAGAGATCGATCTTTGATCAGGCGAGCGGGGATACTCAAATGTATTCATGACCTTTCTCTCCTATACCTAAGTTCCCGAACCAAGATAATCTTAGTGATGACGGACACGTGGCCTTTGGCATGAGTCATGGGTTTCTTAAATTTCTCCAAAATAAAATATTTATGTAGGGACTCTGTATCTGGCAAAGCAATCTATTTTTGGCATTTTGATTCAGAATCAATTTTCCAAAAAGATTTGTCAGATTTGGACTCCTTGGTGATTATCTATTTTGCATTGCACTTGTGGAATCAGATTCAGAATCGCGGGAGTCCGAACTGTAGGGCTTATTTCAAACTTCCGAAAGGGGGCACGAAAAAGTCAAGCTACACCTGCCCCCACTCCTTGACAATTTAAACTTCCATCAACAAACAGGCGGAAGGAGTCGCCGATGTAGATGTCGCAAGGCTTTAGTTTTTCTTCGTTCTTCTATTTTGCTTGAGTGGGGTTCTTTGGCCCCAGTTGGGTTTAGTCTTGCTCTCCTGGGCACCCCAAGCCGTAGCTCGCCGGAGTCCGACGTGGGATAGCACTAGATGCGAACTCAGCCACAAAGTCGGCCAAAACCTGGCCCTTAATTGTTGTTCTAGGCCTAAATTCCAGGTCATATTGGCCCAGCACTACTGCCTATCTAACTACCCTGCCTGTCAGATCTCCTTGTTGCAACAGGGACTTCAAACGATGTTCAGTCAGTATCATGATCTTGTGGGCTTGGAAGTAGTGATTGAGTTTCTTCGAAGCCATTACCAAGGCTAGTGTCAATTTTCCCAAGGGTAAGTACGCTTGCCAGGGTCTTACTCACATAGTATATTGCCCTTTATTCTCCCTTCTCTTCTCTGATTACCACTGCACTCACTGCATGCTCTGAAACTACCAAGTATAAGAACAGTTCCTCTCCAGGTACTAGATTTGAAAGAACTCGAGCTGTTGTCAAGTACTTTTTCAAGTCGGCCAAGGCAACTTCGCACTCTTCCGTCCACAAAAAATCTGTGGCCTTTTTTAACAAACTAAAATATGGTTTACACTTATCTGAACTTCTGCTTATAAACCTGTTCAGGGCTGTGGCCCTTGCAGTTAACATCTGCACTTATTTTGCCGATGTCGGGCTTTTCAAGTCAAGGATGGCCTTGATTTGATCTGGGCGTGCTTTGATACCCCCTTCTGGAAACCAAGTATCGCAGAAATTTACCAAACCCGACTCCAAATGCACATTTTGAAGCATTGAGTCGAAGCCAATATGTCTTCAAGATGTCAAAAACTGCCTTCAAGTCGGCCAGATGATTCTCAAGTTCTTTGATCTTCAAAGCCATGTCATCAATGTACACTTCTACTGTCTTGCCAATCAAATGTCTAAACATTTTGGTTACTAACCTCTGGTAGGTTACCCCTGCATTTTTCAGTCCGAAAGGCATCACTCTATAGCAGTACAATCCTTTTGGGGTGATAAATGCAGCCTTGTCTTCATCAAAGGGATACATTGTTATCTGGTAGTATCCCCTGTAAGCATCCATGAAGCTCGTCCTTTCATGCCCTGAAGTGGCATCTACTAACTGGTCAATCTTGGGAAGTGAAAAACTGTCCTTGGGGCAAGCCTTATTCAGGTTGGTGAAATCAACACAAACCCTCCACTTGTCATTCTTCTTTTTCACCAGCACAATGTTGGACAGCCAAGTAGGGTAGTTCACCTCGCGAATGGCTTTGGCTTCTAGCAGTTTGTCCACTTCTTTCTCAACTGCAGCTACATGCATCAACGTCGGCCTCCTTGCTTGCTGGATGACAGGTTTAGCCGACCTGTCTACATTGATCATATGGCAGGTGACCTTAAGGTCAATGCCTGGCATCTCGTATGGCGTCCACGAAAATACTTCTATGTTAGCCCATAAGAATGCTTCCAACTCCCTTTTCTTATCCTCAGCCAAGCCTGAACCGAGAAGGAAAAAGCGATCTTCATCCCCTTCTTGGACCAGAATTTTCTTCAAGGCTTCCTCACTCTTCTCGGTTGCTTCTTTGCCGACATCATCTATAACTTCCATGTCTTCGTCTTCAATTTTTGTTGTTTCTGTCTCTCGCATGTTGTAAGTGGATTTCATTGCTGCCATGGAGCAATTTTTTGCCTACACTTGATCCCCTCTAACCTCCTCAATTCCATGCTCTGTTGGGAATCGGAACAGTTGGTGCAATGTTGAGGGAACAGCCCTCATTGCGTGCAACCATGGTCTTCCCAAGATAATATTGTAAAGGGAGGGAGTGTCAATTACTATAAACTCTGTGCTTACTTTCCTGGTGCCCGCCTACACCTCCAGATTTATTGCCTCCAGAGGCCATGTCAGCGTTCCATTGAACCTAACCATTAGGCTGTTGGACTGCTCGAAATCATCGTGATGAAAGCCAAGCTCCTTGTAACACCTGTCATGCATGATGTCACAAGAGTTGCCTTGGTCAAGCAAAATGCGCCTTACCTGGTGCCCTTCAACCTTGAGGATCATCACTAGACCATCGTTGTGTGGATGTTGTACCATGTCTGGGTCTGCCTCAGTAAAGGACACCATCGGTCCCTGGTACTCGTTTGTTCTAGGCCTCTTTTGCTGGACCTAACACACATGCTGTAAGTGTTTTACCTTCTAGGTTTCTCCTCATATATCATTCTCATTAACCTTCAAGTGGATCACATTGATCACCCAAGGTTCTGCTTGCTATGGTTATGGCGGAGGTGGTGCTGCCGGTGCTTAGGGCAGTCTCGTCTGTTTTTCTCTCGTTCTGGCCTCATCTACTAGGTCCCTCAAGTGACCCTGTCTGACCAAGTCTTCCAAATACACCTTCAGGGCTCTGCGCCCCTGAGTTAGGTGCCCGTCCTTATTGTGGTAAGCATAGTGCTTCCCAAGACTTCTCCCCATAAACTCGCCAGGAATCCTCTCTGACACTTTATAATATGGCTGGTTCCTGATCCTTTCTAGAACTTTATAAACAAGGATTCGAAATACAGTGGTGACTACCTGTGCAGCCCTCAACCCTGTTTCTTGCCAATTAAATCCAGTATTACCTCGGCCTTGCTTCGATGAGCCGTTTTTCTTTTCCTGCTTTGGTACCTTCGTTCCCAGCGTATCCTCTTCTCCTCTGGCATATTTCTCGATCCTTGCCATGAGCCCCTCCATACATTTTGGCAAAGGCTTTGCCAGCGACTTCCAAAGCATACAGTCATCCTCCAGGCCACTCTTAAAAGACACGACTGCCAACTCCTAGTTGCATCTTGGTATTCAGTTGAACACCTCATAATACTTTTTGGCATAAGCCCGAAGGCTCTCACCTTCGCCGATTTTGAAAGCCATTGGGGAGTCTACCCTTAATGGTTACAACTTGTTTGTGACAAACCTGGCCACGAACATCTCGGTTAGGCCTTCCCAACTCTTCACAATTCCTTTCGCCAACTTGTGAAACCAATCTGATGTAATTTCCCCAAAGGATGAAGGGAACACCTTGCACAGCAACGGTTCAGTCCCGGTATGCAAGGCCATTGAATTCAGATATAAGCCAATGTAAAAGTTTGGATCGAACTTACTGTTATATATCTAGAACCTTGGCATATGGAACCTTTTTGGGGCCTCAAACCTATCCAATTCTACTGAGAACGGCGTTCTCGATTTGATGGGTGATGTGACCTTGGCAGTCTGTCCCTTCCTCTTGAGGTAGTCCCACAAATCCTCCTTAGTCCGACTAGAAGCTCGGCTATCAACAGACTTTAACCTTTTTGGTTCGCTGCTCCCGGTGTCGTTATGTGTACTCTTAGACTTCTCTTCATTCATTGTGTCAAAAGAAAGTTCCTTCCCTTGAATATGCTGATGTTCCTTGGCATAAGTTCCCTTGGTATGAGGTATCCTTCAAGACTCTCCTCTCATTGACTCTACTCGCCCGGCATCCCGTGAAGGCTGATATAAGCGTTCCTTCACCTTGTCATGATGAGGGACTATTGGGATTGCTTTCTGTCCCCCTTTCTGGGCGTCGTTCTTGGCCACTAGAATCGGTGTGTCCTTCAATAGAAATGGTGGCTGCATGACATTGTTCTACATTATGAAGTTGAAAACCGATTGCAGGTCTGCCAACTTCTTTGCCATTCCCTCCATCTTGTCGTCCCTCTTCAGGCATCTATCTTTCCATACCTGGAGGTTGCTTTCATTGTAATACTCGTCTCGTCATGCTTTCTTCGATGCGTCTCCCTCTTGGCCAACATCTTTCTCCTCAGGATTCTGATCCCGTGTTCCTTCATTATGGTTTTCTTCCTCCATGTTTGGATCGCCATGCTTACCACTCCCACTAGGCATGTTGTCCTTGATATTTTCTTTTTGCCCGTCGTTGGCCATCTACTCTCCTTATGCTCCCACAGACGGCGCCAAATTGTAGGTGTTGATTTTTTACCACACGACCAAATGGGGAACTCAGCTGGAGAGCACCGGTAGAATAGACTAAGCCCGAACAACCTGTCAAAAAAAGATAAGAATCCAGCAGTGGTTCGTCCACCCGGAGACCCGGGGGCACTCCAACGATCAAGTCAGCAATCGATATCTCTCAAAGATAGCAAATTGTGCTTAAACTTACAAGTCAAAGCATCACAAATAAAAGCATCACAAATCAAATCATACCTTAGACCCACAAGGATGCCCTACTTTTATAGCCAACACTAATCTGATACCTATAGAAGCCTAACTTCAGTGGACTCAGGTTCAATGCTCATCTTGGACTCTCAACTAGATAGGGATAAACTCCCTAAGAGCTTTATCTTTATCCAGACTGAGATCCTCCCCCATTTTAGGACTCTTGTCCCTTATCCGCTCATCTCGGATTCTGGTATCTCCACAGATAACCTCGGCATCAGAACCAGGCCACGTCGTACCTCGGCTGACACTCCGGCGTCACCTTGGCCATGTGTTCTGATTCACAAAATATGTCCCCACAACAAAAGTTTGAACTAGTAATCAATTTAATATATTATGTTTCGTATTTATAATTATTCTCTTATGTACAGCTTGTATTCAAATAAATAATAGCGTACAACCTACTTACCTTATCAAACAAAATGTTATAACTACTCATGTTGACTCTTTTTTTAATTGTATTGAAATAAGTTGACATTGTTGGCTTTTTTGGCTTTCGAAGGTTAATAATGTAAATTTAAGCATGCCAGCAAAGATCAATTAGTCCTTACAGAATTTATAATTGCCAACCAATTATCAAGCAATTATGTTGAATTTCTTTCAGCCTCAATGAGGAAGACTTTTATTAGTTGCTTTTTTAGGAGAAAATTGTGAATAGTAACAAGTAAATATAATTCAGAAATTGAATTTCATTAAGCAAATGAAAACTTACAATGAAGTTACAATGACCCAGCCTCGACGAGGTATATAACAACAAACTACTGAAAAACTACTCCTAGGAAATGAAATGCCATACAAGAGTTGAAGTGCTGGAAATGTAAAGAACTGGAAATGTAAAACTAAAAAGAAAATGAAATAAATAAATTGGTTTCTAGATCTGAGTGTAGGTCCTCCATTCTGGGGCCTTCCTTGCTATTTATACTTCCTAATGGTAACCGTCGAAGCGGGCTTCCAACCATCGAAGTGTCCTCCCATGATTGCTAAACATGTCCTCTCACAGTCAATCCCACTACGCCACTTTTGCAGTTAGGCTTCCCTCCTAATTTTGAATTTAAATTTATGAGTAACCGTTAGGCCACGTCATCTTGTGTCTCTCGACTGTTCCAGAGCCACGCAGATCCATTATTACCAATATGAATTGCCACGTGTCCAAATTTGATTGGCAACTTATATTAACTCCCCTAATTGCCCTTCTCGTGCCACGTGTTAGGTTGTGATTGGCTTGTGCAAAATATGTAGCCAACATTACCCTCTGCACGAATATATCCAATACTTGGTGATATTAGTGGACCAGTGCACTTTGTTCATGTCTTAGGACGTGCATGGACTTGGCTGAAGTTTAACGGTTTTCTTAGAAACGAAGCACTGACGTTCATTAAATCCTTCCCCACGCTTTAAATATTCTCTCCATATTCTGCGAATACAAAGAGACTAATACATCTTTAATGGTCAAACCAACATTCTCTTTCATTGATCGAGCATCCGAGGAAGCATTTACCCTTGAAAGAATCTTCATGCATTTATTGGCCACATTTATCCGCCCCCATTCATACAAGTTATGGAAGCTTTTGAAAATTATCAACCTTTGGACCAAGAATCTACTAATTACAATTCTCTGGACCAAGAACTTGCAAAAATTGATATTGGAAGTTCCTCCTCTGCCCTAAACTTTCTGAATGGGATGAAGCTGCTTCTTCCTCCTCTTATGCCACTAGCTGGGGTGCCTGGTCAACACCTGTTAAACCCCAATTAAGGGAGCGAATTCATCACCGGTTTGTTGAATTCAATGATCCCCTTTTGGTACCCCCTACCTCACGAAGCTCAGTGGTATATCCCTACATACCCATTAACCACCATCATCGTCTAGAGGATAACCTACTTTTTGCATGGTACACTTCCTCTTTGCCAACAAGGATAGTGTAGGAGGCTCCTCGTCCTGCTGAAGTACTAGGATTTAGTCCTTCCTTTTTGGCCAAGAAAGCAAAGCTTTGTTCTTCTGATTGGCTTGAATGCGTGAACACCCCTCAGTTTCCTCCTACTTTTGGGATGGCCCTTCTGCACCCCCTCCTCTTCAGAATCCTCATCGGGTGGAGGAATTGAAACTCACCCTTTTCAAGGGTCCTTATTTCTCTTCTTACCAACCTTCAGTTCCTCTAACAGTATTTGAGTGATACAACACTCAGCTTCTGCTTGTTACTTTTTCTCATTTGCCTTTCAAAGTTCTAGGAGATGAGGCTCCTCTCAAGAACTTCAAATGGGCCTGTGACATTATGACCCGGGGTCATGTTCTCAATCTTATAGCCCAGATAGAGCTCCATACCTTTTTAGACCAACTTCATCTCCTCCTCCATTGGTATGAAAATTCTTTGGCTATCAGTAACTCCTTGGATGAAATCTTAGCCAGTTGAATTCAGACTCAGTATGAGGCAGAGAACCTTCTTGAAGAATATGATACCTTCAAAAACAAGGACTCAGCATACTGGGATGATTTAGATATGGACAAGATGGCGCAAGGTTTGAACGAGACAGAGTTTGAGATGAGAGCTGAGCAGTTTTTTCACCAAATAAGAGCATACCAACAGTAACAACCCAGTTTAGATAAAATAGAAGATAGAATAAAAAAAAGAACAATAAACTGGGTTAAATTTAATGATCTTGTTACTTTTTCTATTCCTTATTATTATGAGGTCGAACTTGTAGCCAAATAGGCCCCCCATGTAACTATTCATATACTAATAAACTAGGTTTTTCAATTTTCATGGTCTAATTTTATATTCCAATTGTATGCTTGATTGTATGGTTGATGTAACCTTACTCCTTACTTTGTTCACAAAAGCTTCGAATTAACCAATTTTGCTTTGAAACCTAACTTTAGTATTTTCGAAGTATGGAACTTCTCTTAAGCAAGGGAATTTTTGTCCTAAATTTTTACACTCTAATTGCATGGTTAACATAATCTGTATAAATAACAGCTTCGAATTAACCGGTCTTGCTTCGAAGCTCAATCTACGTACTTCGAAATATGGAATTTTCTTAGGAACTACACTGCTCACTCTTAAGAGTTCTCTCAGATAGAAAATTCATGGATGAAATTTTATGTAAAGGTAAGCCTTTTGGGTTTCTTCACCACTTGACCAAATACTGGTTTAATAGTGTTTACTTAATCCAAACTTTTTCAACAAGATAAGCATTCCAAAGATTCTTTCAAAGGACATCACCTTGTAACGATGGCCTAGGAATATGGTTATGAAACCTTCGAAGAGAACAAGCCCTAACTATATTTTTGTCTAAGGCATAATTTTAAAGAATTTGGGAGAAAACTGGCTTCGAAACCAACTACAAGTTTTTGAAGCCAAGCCAACTGTTTGAAATACACTTCCCTTCCAGTCTTAATTGAGTTTTAATTCCACCTGAGTCAAAAACATCAAGTGATTTATTTCAGGTCTAACTGACAAATTGGGTTGAATTGGTAATTTTTTGGACAAAAAGTTTTAAAACCCTTTTTTTTCGCGCTTTACCTATTCACTTGCCCAAAATTTCCATTCTCACCCCTACTGCTCTTGTCTGTAACTTTTCACTTCTCCTCCACCTCCTTCTTTCAACTCCTTGATAATGGCTTCTTCTCCTCTAGAAGTACCAATCGTTGAGCGTGTGAGCACATCTGTGGCTTTGAGGAGACTCATTAATGAGGAATGTGACAAATACAGAGCTGGTTGACGATGTGCTATTGATGGACGCATCCTTATTCCCCATCACCATACTTAAGGAGAATACGTGCTTGGACCCATTTTCAGGGAAGCCCCTGCTCAGCTCCCTGCCGTATACCCGCATCTAGAAGATCATTGCCTCTTCTACGATGGTGGCCTTGACTGGGGGAGCTGGAGGTTGAACCAACCCCACCGCTACTGGCCCACCTGAGGCCTAAATGGGAGAAATGATACGATCAAGTTGTTCCTGCTAGGATGTTGGACCTTCAAGAACTCTGTCATCTCGACGCCGTCCAACTAGCCAGGTTTTCTATTTTTGAAGACCCTTTCCTCATACCCACTGCACTCTATTTTTGGAATCCATCATTCAATTTTTCCAATTTCAATGTGGTATAATGGCTCCTACTGTTCTTGATATATGTCATCTCTTAGGGTTATCCCCCATTGGCACTCCTTTTGGCCCTGATTACCCCAACTTTAATATGCCTTTTTCCATTCCCCCTCTTAACTCCTTTAGTGATTTCGTAAATTCTGAAAACCAAAGGGAGGGCCTTGTAACAGACCAAGATTTCTTCTCTTTTCTTCTATACTGGCTTTGTAATTTTTTATTTTGCACTTCTTCTCAGAGGATTATGCCTGAGTTTGCCCCTCTTGCCAAGGCCCTTTCTTTGGGAAAGAATATAGCCCTAGCTCCATATGTTTTAGGCCATGTATATAGAGCTTGTTCCTAGTTTTGTGAAAAACCTTTGGATGCCAACCAAGGAGGGCCATTATGGATATTGTAACTTTGCTTTTTTGCATACTTTACTGATTTACACTCCAGATGCTTGAGATTTTTTGTACCAAACCCTACTACTTATGGAGTAAAATATGCCAGAGTTTCACTTTACCCTTCCAACTTTGCTTACTACTTCACTTTTTTTCCCCAACTCCCCGCTTCCCCTTCTTCTCGCACCTTTTTCTGTCTCATCAAAGCCAATGTTGGCCCTGCATGGTTAAGAACCTTCTTGACTAACAGAAACTATTCTCAACCTCAACACAGGGACATGTGGGCTTCTATCTTAACCCCAAGGGAGCTTTTTATTGGCACTTTAAACCCTTGAGCTTACAAATGCATAGCAGAAGCCTACTGCCCTGCTTAATTTGCTAGGTAATTTGGGCTTACCCAGGGGATCCCTATCTCTCTATGCAGCCAAACTAATCCAAATCTTGCCACCAGAGAGCTGAAACTGCAAAAAACTAGGCTGGAGGAAGCAACCTTCAAATTGATTCAAGACTTGATCGAATTTCAATTAACTCCCTTCATCCCACAAGCCACTGCACTAAGAAGGTACCAGAATTGGTGGACAGCCAACATAGAGGTGCTCTTGGCCATTTCCCCTGAAGATTTGTTAGTAGGGTTAGACGTGCCCTCTCAAGCTAAACCCAAGGAGACTGGTATTTCTACTACTGCTTCCATTTCTGTTGTTATCCCAGCTCCTGCTCTTTCTGTGTCAGCCCCTCTTTCTAGAGTCACCAGGGCTACTTCGAAGAAAGGTACCCATTTCTTCTTTCCCTTTTCCTTTCCTTTTATGATATTCTATTTATTTGCTTATGGCTTTTATTCGATGCAAGAATTTCTCAAGAAGACTCTCCTCAGAGAGCTCAAGCCTTAACCATTCTCAGGAGCATGCAACAATAACAAAAGAAGAGAAAACTCTTGCTTGACCCTGAAGAAGAAAAAGTATCTGCAGCTTATATGGACAAGGAGAAGGCAGAGGAGGATAAAGAAGTGCCATTAAAAAGAAAAAAGAAAAGGGCTAAAGTCTCCCCTTCTGATTTTACTGAGGACCCTACTCACAAGGTGGCTACTAAGGCAGTGGAGAGAGAACAATCCAAGGAAGTAATTGTCTTCCAGGCGTTTGAGAAGAGAAGACAACAACAGATACAGAGGGATGAAACTACTGCTACTGATGCACTCTAAAGGGAAATTGCAAGGAAGCAACAAACTGCCAAGCATTATACTCTTCGTAGTTCTCCAACCATCACCACCACTTTTAAGGCTAGTAATTTCTCTTAATCCCTATGGTAATTTCTTTTCCCAAGATTTCAGCATAGAAACTCACTATTGCTTCTCATTTTTTATTTCGCAACAACTGTTATTCCACCTCCCCATCCTTCGACACTAGCTTTTTCTGTTTTGCTTAAAGATGAAAGGCCATTAGAGGCATCCTCAAAAAAGAGAAAGAAGAATAACACCAAAGTCCCTTTAAGTGTAGAGCCCATCCAGACAGCATTTCCACTTTCCAACCCTAAACTTTCCATACCTTCTTTGAGGCCAATCATCCCTCTTTCTTTATGACCGGGCTTAACTCCATATCTACCTCATCTAACTTTTGCCTCAGCCCAGTTTACTCTCCTTATAGTCCTGGCTGATCCTTCATCACCTAAGAGGGCCCCAGTTGTCACCTCATCCTCAGTGATAGCTGGTACTCCCAGAGAAGATACTGGTAGCTCACCAATTTCTTGTCCACCATACAGCCACAATCCCTCTTCCCTTAACCGGTTGGTGGCCAGGACTATAGACACTGCTGGGGAATCTCACACTCCTTCTCCAATCCGTATGCAGCCATCTCTTCTTTTTACTAGTGATTTCTCTATACTTTCAATATCAGAAGAGGAGATGGATATTTTTTAAGCCCGGCTAGCTAGCCTATTTGACAAGCCTTCCTCAGTTCATTCAACCAGTAGTAAAGCTGAACCATTGGTCCTTGCTGACTCCCTCCTGAAATTTTTTTGGAGTTCCTCTACTATTAGCAGAGTTTCTTCACCTCCAGTGGACTTGGGCACTTGTTTGGAATTGCTGACATTATTCTCAAGGATTCCATTCGAAGCCTTACAAAGACCTATCATTAAGTATGGTTTCCTCCAATCCTGCAAATTTATTGAGCAATCCAACATGGTTATTTCAAGCCACTTATCCCAGGCAGCCGCTACCATAGATTTCTATGTCAATATCTACCATATTGATAAAGCTGTAGAAGAGAAGCTACTGAAGGACAAAGAATTTGTTTCCCATATACATGCTGAGATATCTGAATTAAAGGGACAACATTCCTCTACTTCTCAGTTTCGAACTCAACTCTTAGAGAAAAAGACCCAATTAGAGGAAGAGTTAACAACAGTTAACCTAGCCTTGGATCGTACTGCTAAAAAGATGCAAATTACCAATCAAGGGCTAGCTGACCATAGGCAAGACATGGCTATAGCCATTCAGTTGTTCCCAGTCCTTAGGAGTAGAGAATCAATTGTAAAGGAACAACTGAAGTATTGTACTGATTTCTGGGCCAATTTATGGCTACGTATACTTAATTCTTTATGAAATGAAAACCTTTTATTATCTATCTGAGTGTCTCATGCTCTCTCATTATTTTATTTAGCACTCTCTTCACTCCTTGTGATTCCCACGCAGTTGGATAATAAGGCTTCAGGTACCTGCCATTAATTTTCTTGGAATACACATAACCAATCAGGTTCCTTAGATTGTAAACTCCTCTAGGCAAGACTCTATAAACCTGATATGGTCCTTCCCAATTAGGTGACCATTGGCCAAATTTATGGCTCTTAATGCCTATTGGAAGTATTGTCTTCTACACCAAGTCAACTTCATCAAAGCTAATATGCTTGACTTTCTTGTTATAACTTCTGGCTGCGTTTTTCTTTTGGAAAAGAATATTGTTTAATGCCAAGATTCTAGCCTCATCCACATGTTCTATTTCTAAGAACATGCTTTGATGATATTGCTCAGAATTTAAGTGGTCTTGGCCTTTTAGCCTTAAGGACCAAATGTTAACTTCCACGGGCAAAACTGCATCATGCCCATACACTAAGGTGTAAGGACTGACTCCTGTACTTGACCTTGGAGAAGTCCTATAAGCTCATAATACATCTAACAATAAGTTATGTTAATCCCTAGGATTGTTTTCCACAACTCTTTGTATTCCTTTTTTCAAGGACTTGTTGGATAATTCTGCTTGACCATTTGCTTGTGCATAATAAGAGGTGGAATTAATAAAGCAAATTCCAAATTTTGCTGTGAAAGATTTTACCATCTTTTTATCAAATACAGTCCCCTTATCTATAGTTATGGTCTGTGGGATGCCAAATCTGTGAATCAGATCTTTAATAAATCAAATAAATTCAGTTTGATCCACAGCCTTATATGGTTTAGCTTCGACCCACTTAGTGAAGTAATCTGTGGCAACTAGGATGAAACAATGGTGCTTCGAGGAGGGTGATGTATTTTCCCTATTATATCCATAGCCCAACCTCTAAATAGCTAGGGCTTTGCAACTACATGCAAATCAATTATTGGCACATGTCTTATCATGCCATACTTTTGGCATGCCTGACAACCTCTAGCATACTCTATACAGTCTTTAAGGATGGTTGGCCAATAATAGGAATGCCTTCAAAACAACCATTTCATCTTCACACCAGGCTGGTGTGCACCACAAATGCCTTTATGTACTTCAGTCATAGCTGTCAATGCCTCCTTTGGCCCTAGACATTCCAGTAATAACCCATCTGCTCCCCTTTCGTACAGAGCATTACCATACACTATGTACTGCATGGACTGCAATTTAATCTTTCTGCTAGCCTTCGAAGATGGGTCAGTCAAGTACTGCATGATTGGATATCTCCAATCTTGATCTTGTAAGTCATTATGATTGACTTCCAACATAATGCCCCTTTTAACTAAAGGTGATATTATAACCTCGTTTGGGAACCCTCTTTTTTAGCCAAAAAGTCAAAAAGTTACTAAATTAGCCAAAAAGCCAACAACTCATACCAAAAAGTCAAAGATTCTTTTTTCTCTCTACTTTTTGCACATCTTTTCGTAAAAAGTCAAAAAGTCATCCCAAACATATTAGTTTTTTTTAGCTCATATTTTAGCCAAATAGTCAAAAAGTTACTAAATTAGTCTGTTACCAAACGAGGCCTAATTTTTGATACGTTGCTTAAGTTATGTTCAATTGAGTGTCATCCCTTCTTCTAAAATTTGAAGCCTTTTGAGCTATATCATTGGCTTTGTTATTCACGAACCTTGGGATATAAGTCACATTTGCTGTCTGAAACTGAGAAAGAAAATATAATTAAGCAACATAATATGGCAACATGCTTGCACTTTGACATTTGAAAATTCCTTTTACTTGGTTGACTACCAATTAAGAATCTCCAAATATGTCAACTGCCTGAGCTTGTAATCTAATAAGTATTTCAAGTCCCATTATTAAAGCTTCATATTCAGCTTGGTTATTGAAACAAGTGATTTCATCAACTCTGAAACCATGTGTGGTTTCTACCCCCTGTGGTGACTTAATTACAACACCAATTCTAATCAGACCATTGGCCTTTGATCTATCGAACCACATTTTCCAAGGCTCAACATTGACCATGCCAAGATCCATTGTCTCTTGGCTTTCTATTTGACATGAATGGTCGGCCAAAAAGTTAGCCAAAACTTTTCCTTTTACTACCTTATGGGGGATATATTCTAGATGAAACTCTGAAAGAGCCATTATCCATTTGCCAATTCTTCTTCTTAGCATTGGTCTAGATAACAGGTATTTAACCAAGACTGTGGTTGTAATTACTAAGATGACAATAGGCAAAAGATAGTATCTTAATTTCATTACTGCAAAGTACAATGCAAGGCACAGTTTTTCTACAGCTGAGTATTTATATTCATAAGAATTTAAAAACCTACTAAGGTAATAAACTGCTTGCTCCTTTCCTTTTTCATTGTCCTGGGCTAGGAAAACTCCCAATGAATCTTCTGCTACAGCAATGTATAACTTAAAGGGTTTAACTCTCCTTGGTGGCATCAACACTGGAGGTTTAGCCAAGTAGGCTTTAAGTCCTTCGAAAGCAACTTGATGCTCAACTATCTACACAAATTCTTCTTCATTTCTCAACTTTAACAAAGAAGAAAATACTTTAGTTTTCCCTACAGTGTTAGAAATAAATCTTTGAAGGAAATTAACCTGACCAAGGAACTTTTTGTAATTCTTTCTTACTTGATAGAGGTTTGGCCTCAATGATAGCTTTAGCTTTATTCTAATCAATCTGTATTCCCTTCTGGTGCACTACACACCCCAAGAACTTTCTAGCTGACACACCAAAAGCACATTTGAGAGGATTAAGCTTCAACTTGAACTTTCCTATTCTCTCGAAAGTTGCTGTCAAGTGAGCCAAGCACTCCTCCATGGACTGGGACTTCACAACAATATCATCAATGTAACACTCTAGATATCCTCCAATGAGATCATGAAAGATAGTAGTCATTGCCCTCTAATATGTTGCCCTAGCATTCTTTAAACCAAATGGCATTTTAACCCATTCAAAGGTGTCAATATTCCCAGGACACATAAATGTTGTCTTATGGACATCTTCCTCTACAATGTAGATCTGGTTATAACCAGAATGTCCATCCATCATAGACAAAATCTTGTGTCCTACTGAAATATCCACCAGTAAATCTACTATGGGCATGGGGTAATCATCTTTTAGGATTGCTAAATTCAGATTTCTAAAATCGATGCATATCCTCATTTTACCATTCTTTTTCACCACAGGCACAATGTTGGATAGCCATACAACATATATGGTTGTTCTAATGAAGCCTGCATTAACAAGCCTAAGAATCTCTTCTTTCACCTTTTGAACCACTTCAGGACTCATCCGTCTTGATTTCTGCTTGTATGGCTTGAAATTAGGCTTCGTATGGAGCCTATATTCCACTAATGACCTGTCCAATCCAAGCAGTTCATTGTATAACCAAGAAAAACAATCCTTATATTGTTTTAAGACAACCAATAATTGGTTCTTGTCACAAGGACTTAACCAAGCACTGATGAAAGTAGGCTATTGTACTGAATCTTTGCCCAAGTTGACTTCTTCTAAAAGGTCTTGAACTTGAGCACTCATTGATGCCCTCTCTTTACCTTCTTCCACCCTCGAAGCAAACCCTTTATATTTTTTTGCTCCCACCTTTTCTGGTTCAACATCTTTACTTTCTTCTTCATAGAAAAAATCTGTCCATAAAGCATCTTCTTGTATTTTCTGGACTTTATTTTCAATGTCCAATGCATAGTATTTACCAAGAGCCAAAGGTTTGGCCACTTAGTGCATCTGACTATAGCCAACTACTATGGCTTCTTGTTTTTTCCCCTATACTTTCTGGACTATTGCATTTATGTCCAATGCTGAAAATTTGATTAAAGCCAATGGGTTGGCTTGTCGGTCTTGATCTTTCTGCCTACAACCAGGCAGCATCATCATCTTTGTTGACAAACTTTTCATTAGCACTCTCCTACACTAAGTGCTTCAGGTGTGCTACTTCCTCATCAGCCGTCACTCTGGCTACTCCATCAGGCTTCCTCAATACAGTGAGTGGTATAACCCCTTTATGGTGTGTTTGGTTGAGGGATTTCGGGAGGGATTTGGAAAGGGAAAGGGAAAAGGTGTGTGAAACTATGTGAAATATAGGCATGATTTATTCACATTTCACCTACCTTTTCCATTTCCCTTTCCAAATCCCTCTCCAAATCTCCCAACCAAACACAGCATTAGTGTATAGCTTGGCCTCAGCAAAATCAGCACAAGCAATAAAAGGTCATGGATCCGCATTGATTTTCTCGGTTTCCCTATTGCACAGAGCTATCATCATCTTCTGATGTAAAGAGGAAGCCACACACTTGTTAGTGTGGATCCAGTCCCTGCCAAGCAAACCATTATACTTGGCATTGCTGTCTATAACAAAGAATGCTGTCATGCAATCTCTAATTCCCACACTCAGGTTGATGGGTAAAATACCCTGAGCCATTTTCTTATCCCCAACAAAACAAGCAATGGTTGTACTGGTGGGGATTAACCTAGGATTTCTCTTTCCCAACTTCTTCAAAGAGGACTTCAGAAGCAGGTTTACAGCTGTACCACTGTGCACCCACACCCTGTTCATCTCTATCCCATCGAAGTAAGCTCTGATATACAAGGGCTTCACATGCTGGGTCATATATATTGTGGGGTACTCGAAGGGATATGAGAGGTTAATGGTCACCTCCTCACCTTCTTCGTCAGTTTCCATTGGCTTGACCATTTCTGACTCATCTTGAATCATACTGACCTGCGAATCTTCACTAGAAACTAGAATGGGGTCATTTTCTTCACCATCCTGGTCTCCATCCTCTATTTGGAATTCATGTGGCAACACATATACCATTTTCACTGGTACTGGAGGAAATCAACCAAACTATACTACTAGCTGCAATTGTTCTTCTCCCGTTTGGGCCTATTCTGAAGCTTGGGAAGCATCCTCCATGCTACACTTTGGTACCTCAGTACGGGTGGTTTTCTTCGAATCAACTCATTTGTGATCCGCTCCTGTTGGCTTTTCGACCAAAAAGGTCTGTTCAGCCATGAAGGCTTCAAACATCTCATCTTCAGCCAATTCTTTCCTTTAGCCTAGTTCAGCTTCTTCTTCTATCTCACTGTTGCTTTCCATCAAGGCCTTTTCAAGACCTGCTAAGTTGTACCTTTCCTTGGTTTTCAGTTCAGTGTGAACCTTAGCCAACTACTCTCTGCTGACGCTTCTTTTGATTTGAAGAGCCAACTTTGGACTTTTTTTTTCTCTCTGTCTGGCCTTTTGACTAGGCCAATGAAGAACTCTTTCCACTTTCCTTCAGATCCCTTTGGTACAGGGTGTACCTTCACTGGATCTTCTTCCTTTGAGACCTAGAAATCACTAGAACCATATCTGGTTCCTTTGTCTTTGGGTGTTTGAGTAATACCTAATTATTTGGAGCCACCAATGGAGGTTTAATCATTTTGCCCTTGTCTCCAAAAACATTTCTCTGGGCATGTTGTCACGACCCAAACCCGGCCCTATGGGTTTAGCACCGTAACCGGTCAGTAATCCGAGATTACCAAAGGCCTGCAGAACAGTAACACAGTAAAACAGAGTACAGGGCCTGGCGGAAGCCAATACAGTAAATAAACAATGCCCAATGAGCTGTGACAGTCTGCATGCAAAAAGACTTTTCATGCATTCACATATATAAACAGTACAGTCTATACAAAATTTACAGTCACACGGTACAGGGACCTAATCCCTTAACAACAGTACGGTAAACATTCAGTCTATACAAAATAGTGAAACAGTACAGAAGGGGGAATTGTAAAACACCCCTAAGCCTTAACACGATAGGCTCGGAACCTCGCAGTGAGGCACATAGGCTGGCTTGACAAAACTGGAGTCTAACCCACACTCCTAGCTCCGGTCTGGTGGCTGAGCACCTACATATATATATAAACAGTGAGCTAAAGCCCAGTGAATAACATAATGCGTAAAGGGGTTATGAATGAAATGTCCTTACAGTAATGAAAACAGTCCATTAAATCAGTATTTCAGTCATTCAGTCAGTACAGTTGTTCAGTCATATGTGGTACATCCATTAGCATAGCAGTAAACAGTAGGTCTTAAAGACCGAGCAGTAATGATGGCCATCAGTCAGTAAACAGTAGTGGTTCCACGAGGGAACCGACAGAGATCTCTGTAACAGTAACAGTAACAGTAAACAGTAGGTGCTAAGGATGCCACAATACAGTTCAGAAGATAGGACATACATTCATTCAGTAAACAATATCAGTTCAGTAAACAGTTCAGTTCAGTATTCAGAAGATAATCATTTGAACATATCTTTACACAATTGTTACTCACAGAGTTTGGGCTACAGTAGGCTAGAGCGCGTCTCCCCAGTCGCCAACCCTATACAGTTAACAGATTGAACACACTAAGCTACGTAGTTGGGAAATATAACAACTTAATCCCTAATTTGCCTTGGTGTGTTCTACATCTATATCCTCAACAAGATGCCTTAAACTAGGCCTAAGAATGCCTAGAATGGGATGAGGATGCAAAGATGTACATTTAAAAGCATTTTCAGAAAAACAGAGTCCCGCTCGAGCTCAGGTTTCCCCGCTCGAGCGGTCATGCAATAAAGGTACGCGCTCGAGCGTAAACTTTCCCGCTCGAGCGTACTGTAAAAGTACTGGATGGGTGAAATCTCCGCTCGATGCCCGCTCGAGCGTGAGACCTGACTCCGCTCGAGCGCCCAATATTCCGCTCGAGCGAACTGTAAAACAGTGCAGAGATACTGGATGCTCGAATTATACGCTCGAGCGGCACTTCCTCCGCTCGAGCGGAAGTGCAGAATCTGGAAATTCCAGATTGCACCTCCAAGCCAAAAACCAAGTTCAAAAGCATTAAAACCGATCCTCTTGGGCCCATTTTCTGGAAAACATTTATAAACACATAGAATAACATGCTTCAAAGCTCGATTTGAGAAATCAAGGCCCAAGGGTGTTTAATTCAAACTCAATTTCAAACCACTTTTCAAGAATATGAAGAACATGCAAACATGCATGAATTCAAATCATTTTGAAGCTTCAAAACATGCTCTAGTGAGCCAATTGATCCCAAAACATGATGAAAACATGGACTACTCTTAAAACATGGACATGCATGTGACAATTTGCCATGAATTCAACTCAACTCATCAATTCAAACATGCATGCATGAAATGAGCTTCATTTCACCATTAATGACCCAATTCATGACCTAGCTCTACAATCTAACATGGACCATGCAACAATCAACCCAAAACATGAACAAGAAGACAATGGAGCTACCTTAAGTCTTGTAGTTCAAGAAGGGAGCTCAAACATGCAATCTCTTCAACAATTTCTTCAATTTCCAAACAATTCACAAGCAAAATTGAGATGAAATCAACTCCTCAAGTCTCTCTCTCTCTAAGGTCGGCTAGAACAAGAAGAAATGGCTGATGAAATGTTCTTCAAGTGTGTACATAAAGCTCAAGTGTGTGTATTGAGTGGGCCACTAAGGGTGGCAATTTGGTAATTAAGCCTAACTCTTTAACTAGCTTATTTAATCTAATTTAATCATACCTAATCAGTTTTCAGATAATTATACCATAAAATCATATTAAATATGACGATCAGAATACACTAACCCATTTCCGGTTCGGCCGCCGATAAGGCCTTCAATTAGCAGTTTAAACACAAAGACATGAACAGATAATTAATCAATCAAACAGATAGAATGTGCAACACAATAGTTATACTTGGCTAATTCAGTTTCAATTTCAGTCAGTCGGTTCAGTACTTTTAATCATCAGTCATAATCAATTCAGTTTAACGGTAATCGATGTTTATCGGTAATCAATCAGTCATTAATCAGTAAACAGTATGAGGGTTATTACACATGTATTTCTTTAGGCTTGTTCTGTATGACAAACCAGTCTGAAACCCCAAGTACCCATGAACTCACTAGTTGAGTTGCTGAACTTGTTTACCCAGTCTTTGAAGCCACCTTCGAAGCTAACTTTTGGGGCCAACCACTGGCTCTAGTACCCCATCTCGAGCCTAATTCAAGCTTTCTTTCAGGATAATTTCCTTGCATCTTGTTCAAAGTTAACTTTAGAGGCCAATAGTTGGCTCTGTTTTCCTTACTTTATCCTAATGCAGGCCTTTTTTCAAGATAATTGCCTTCTATCCTGTAGTAATTGGGTGGTCTGAACTCATGTAGAGGTCTCTTACCCTTGGATTGTATTCTAGTGGCTGATGGCCCAGCCAAAAATGGCTGCTACTAGGACCAATTAGGTATGGCCCTCTGTTGTAGGTGTTGGTTGGCTTAGGGCATCTTCTGTACATCCTTGTAATGCTGTTTCCTATCGATTGGGAGCCCTCTCAACCATTTGTAACTTAACCTGCACCTGGGATGCATCCTTTGCATGACAGTTGCCTCAAGAGAGTCATCATCCAGTGCTTCCTCACTAGAGTCATCCTTTTGGTCTACAAAGCTCTGTCCATTTGCTGGTGCACTTCTAGTATCCTTCTTGAAAGCAATCTGACTGGCAATATTGGCTGCAGCCTCCCCACTCTCTGGAAACGGATTGGTGTCAATTCCCATAACTTTCTCTGCCTTGGCTGGAAACTTTAGCCTCCATTTTCGAATATGTTCTTGGATCCTGTCCTAAAAAATATACAGTTTTTAGTTGAATGAGACCAAGAATTGTGCCATTTACAGTACATTTTTCCTTTAAGTTTTTCTGGGTAGGGATCTTAACTCCCTTTGGTAACTTTAGGAAATTTGCCGCAAGCAAATGTTCAAAAATATCATCTACTTTTGTTAAATCAAAAGAATACTTCCTATGAAGGTCTTTCTTTTTAAACTACCGATCTATTGTATTGTCCTTATGAATTAATGCCTCACAGGTCATAGGTTCTTTTTCTATGATTTTTGCTCCATCTATTTCATAATTAGGGTCCCTATAATAGGTCTTATATGATGCATTACTTCGATCATGTTCTTCTTCAAGTAAAGATTCATATCTAGACACCTTATAGGTTAATTCCACTAAGTCTCGAAACTCGTTGACTCGAACTTCTTTCGAAGCCTAAACTCTAAACCATTTTGAGGCAATCTCATAAATTCAGGCTCTAATAGAATGACCCTACACTTGTTTCGTGCTCTTTTAAATCTGGCAATGAATTGAGCAGCCTTCTCATCAGGCCTTTGGCTCAGCCTTGCCAAATCTTCTATAGAAACCTCAAGCTCTGTTTAGAAGAATTGGACATGAAATGCCTCTTTCATTTGCTGCCAAGTTTGGATAGAGCTAGGTGTAAGATTAATATACCATGCAAAGGCTGCCCCAGTTAAAGAATTTGGAAAGAGTCTCAATTTCATATAATCATTATTGGTGAATTCACCACATTGGCCTGTAAACCTAGCAATGTATTCTACTGTTGACAGGTTTCCATTCCCATAAAAGAGAGCAAAATCTTGTATTCTAAACCCCCTTGGGCATTCATGTACCCTATCCACCCATTCTGGGTATGGCTTTCTATATATAGGAGTCTGGACCCCCCGAGCCATGGATCCACACATCTCCCTGACAATATGAGCAATTTGGTTCCTAGGAACCATATTTCGTACTTGTTGGACTACTACTAGAGGAACAACCACAAGGTTCGACGGAAGTCCATGTGTTTGAGGTCCTCTTGGTCCATAGAGAGGTATATTTAGGACTGACTGTCCCTGTGGTACTGGTTGCTATTGAGGGTATGGTTGATCTCTCTAGGCCTATCATGCAAAAGGTGTTGCAAGAGAAGGAGCAGGTGTTGTTTGTCTCCCAGCCACAGGAAACCTTTCCAACCTCCTGGGTGTGAATTTGAACAGAGGGTTAGTGAACCACCTTGTGCCAGGCATGGTTTCAAACATTGGATTTGGAAACATTCTCATGTCATTTTCTTGTGTTGGCCCAGATCCACCAATTTGTATGGCTTCGCTGTTAGGTAATGGCATATTTTGATTTATCAAAGGCCTCAAAGGAGGCTCATACCATGACCGAGGTACAGTTGATGGTCTTTCATTATTTTGATTACTAGTTTGACCATTAGTATGCCCAATAATTTGCATACACTGTTTATCTCTAGCCAATCTTTGCTAAAGAACATTTAAATTTTCTTCCATATGCCTTGTGACAGTTGGTTGATGGGAATTCATTCGATCCATAAAGGATGTTGCTCATCTTTCCATTGTATACATCAACTGTTGACCCATGGTATCTACCAAGCCTTTCTAGGGATTCATTGGCTAGGTAGACAGAACAGTGGATAGTCCAATTCTATGGCCTCATTCAATATCCTGAATATGTGATGCATGTTTTGAGGTGCTGGTCTATTCGACCTTAGGTTTTGATGAGATTGATGCTTCCGTAGGATGTATTATTGCATTATCCTCTGGATTAGGTACTTCTACCTCTTCTCCACACCTTCTTCCAGGAGTTCATTTTCTCCTTGTCTCCTACATCTAGCCATTTTAGAGTCCCACTGAGCGTACCAAAAATATATGTTGGCTTTTTTTACTTTCAAAGGTTAATAATGTAAATTTAAGCGTGCCAGTAAGGATCAATTAATCCTTATAGAATTTATAATTGCCAACCAATTATCAAGCGATTGTGTTGAATTTATTTCAACCTCAATGAAGAAGACTTTTGCTGGTGGCTTTTTAGGAGAAAATTGTGAATAGTAACAAGTAAATATAATTCAGAAATTGAATTTCATTAAACAAATGAAAACTTACAATGAAATTACAATGACCCAGCCTCGACGAGGTTCACAGCAACAAACTACTGAAAAACTACTCCTAGGAAATGAAGTGCTGGAAATGTAAAACTGTAAAGAAAATGGTTTCTGGATCTGAGTCTGGGTCCTTCATTCTGGGGCCTTCCTTACTATTTACACTTCCCAGTGGTAACCATCGAAGTGGGCTTCCAACCGTCAAAGCGTCCTCCCATGATTGCTGAATATGCTCTCTCACAGTCTGTCCCACTACGCCACTCTTGTAGTTAGACTTCTCTCCTGATTTTGAATTTAAATTTATGAGTAACCGTTAGGCCACGTCATCTTATGTCTCTCGATTGTTCCAGAGCCATGCAGATCCATTATTACCAATATGAACTGCCACGTGTTTGACTTTGATTGGCAACTTATATTAACTCTCCAAATTGCTCTCCTCGTGCCACGTGTTAAGTTGGGATTGGCTTATGCAAAATATATAGCCAACAGACATTTACTGAAAAATTACTAGCATTTTCTTTAAAAAAATTATTCACTTTTTAGAAATAAAAATGATAAAATGAAATGGTTACTGCAATCAATTAATTTTTTAGAGATAAAAATTTGGGGACAAAAGCGCTTTTTAGTGACTAAATATTTTTGTTTTCAATAGTGTCAGTTATTAGCAACGCAATTTGGACATTAGTGATGAATTAATATCTTTTTGAGATTAAAATTTTTGTCTCAAAAAATAAATCCTTTTAAAACTAAATTATTTTATTCCATTTATTTATTAGCGAAGTTTTCAAAATTTGGTAAGTAAAAACTTTATTTTTTACATTTCATAACGATCTTTTAGAGATAATTTTTGCGATGACAAGAATTGATCCCTAAATATTTTTTACAACAAAAAAATTTAGTTTCTAAATCTCTTATTTGTTGTAGTGGGTTAGATCGACCTTTTCTTTCGTACATGATATATAAAGGGAGCATTATAAAATAAATTTTTTGAATTATTAAAACATAATCCATTATGAACTCACAGGCCCAAACATAATGGTCACTGTTATTATATTCATATAGATTTGAGAAAAATAAAAATAAAAAAACAAAACCAAAAAAAAATCAATTTGGATTAGTCAACAAGAGAATATTAAATTCCTATACCCCAAACACGTGGTAAATAAAAAACAAATACCCGGTGGGTGAGGATTGTGATGCTTCAACTGCCCAAATAATTAAGTTAAAAATGTTACTATCACCAACTTCTATATTTCTATTGAATCTTTTGTCATCTACATTGCAAAAAAAAAAAAAAAAAACATACATTGAGACAGAGATATGGAAGCAAAGCTAGCAAGACTGGAAAGCTCACTCCTTGTACCCAGTGTTCAAGAACTGGCCAAAGAATCACTCACCACGGTCCCACTGCGGTATGTTCGCCATGATCATCAGAACCATCCAATCTCATCGTATGGTGCTCGTTGTCCCGATGATGTTCCGATCATCGACATGGACAAGTTGATTTCTGGAGATCATATGTATTCAGAATTGAAGAAGCTTGACTATGCATCCAGAGAGTGGGGTTTCTTCCAGGTATTTACATATATTTTCATTTTGTTTTCAAATTCATGATGTTATGTTATGCAAATAAAAATTAAGAACTCAATTCTTATCCAAAAATAAAAATAAATAATCATTATTTGTGAACATCAACTTAACTAGGCAGAAATCAAATTTTTCCATATGGTAAATAATTGGTTTTAACTCATTTCTACCCAAAAAAACCCATGTTTTAGTCTCTTAATTAAGCAGAAATATGTCACATGTGAGTATAAAAATGCTGCGAACATGATTGGTATCGTTTATATTTATAATTTCTATTCATATTTGTATAATTTTTAAAAGTTGTAAATAAAAATTTGTTTCCTTTCTATTTTTGTTCGCAAAAAGTTGTACACACAAAAAAATTAATTTCACTTTTTTGTTTAAATTTTTTTTTTTTTTTCATATCTTCTTCTTTCTCCCACCCTTTTCATCCACCAACCATTACTCATCACTACCAAGCACCATCGGAAATAATCTCCTCTGCCAACCACCTCCAACCGCCACTTCTATCAACCGCCTACCATTGCCACGAACCACCTCCCACCAGTGGTAACCACCTCCAACCACCTTATGTAGAAAACTACCTTTAACTACCACCTTAGGTAGCTGACCGGCCACCATCTCTCAGCACCGATAATCATTTTCGGCCACCACTTCCTATGGCCATCAACCACCTCCAACCATACCAACCACCTCTCACTTGTGGTAACCACCTTCGGCCGCGACCTCCTGACAATCATCTCCGATCACCCTCTCTAACCGTTGACCATTATTTCTCGCAAACCACCCATTTTCAATTGTTTTTTAATAAAATTTTAAAATACTTGTATACCAAATACGTTTTTTATTTTTACCCAAAATAAATATAAACATGTTTAATATTTTTTGTAAATTAAAAACAATTAACTATAAACATTGCTAAAATGACTCCTACAAAAATCATGTGCCCAATTAATAGTGTATGTTATTTCTCATCATTCTCTCTATAATTGTTTGGGTCCTATGAACACATAACCTATTATTATCATACAGGCACACAACCAATCGGTTAATTAATTATCAAAGAAAATATTCAAATCTCTTATAGTCCATTTGGATTGAGTGATTTGGAGAGGCGGGAAAAATGAATCACTTGGTAGTTTGAGTTACTACACATGAGAGAAATGAGGAGAAATTGAATGAAATAAAGAGATATTAATTTTTCTTACAATCACTTTTTTAATCACTCCAAAATTGAAGAGATTTGGTGAGAAAAGAATTGAAATGATAACTACTTTTATGTAGTACCAAAATTGTCTATCTAACTACTATATATATATATAAAACAAAATAAAAAAATAAAAAACATAAAGGTTATTTTGATAGTATAACCTATAAGAATTTCTTTTATTTTCTTTCATGTAGTCTATCTCAATAAGATTTGAGAAATCTTTTGTTTTCTTTTATCTCCAACTTAACCAAACAAAAGGAAGAAAAAATCCTAATCTTTTCTTTTCTTTTCTTTTCTTTTCTTTCTTCAGCCAAACTACCAACTTTGTTTGTTTTCATGTTATTATCCACGGTCTCTTGTGGAATTTCTTTGTTCATTTTACTCATTTTTCTACTATTAATTAAAACAATTAAATAAGAAAAAAGAATAGTTTTAAAAAATTGGCAGAAACCAAAATTATTAGTGACAAAAAAAAATATTCGTGCAAGTAAAGTTGGGAAAGAGCTTACTGTTTTGTATTAAGCTAAGGGAAATATCAATCTAGTGAGTTTTCGAAAAAAATTATAAATAAGTAATAAAATTTTTATAAATTAATAATTAGAATTATAAATTTTTTTCACTATTATGTAATAATTTTTTAATCATACAACTGACAAGTAATTTAGAAAAAGCCTAATCGTAGACTGATAATCTCTAGGAGTAGATCCTATGAGAAGTTGAGATTCCAGAGTTCACCTTTATATGGTTTTTAGATAACAAAGCCATTCAAACATGAGCAAGGATCCTCAGTCGCCTTTTCCTGCGGCCCTCCCTGCGGCCCTCGTCAAAACGACGTCGTTTTGATTAGTTTTTTTTTATTATTATTAAAACCCAAAATTTGAGTTTCATCTTCCTCCTCCTCGGATATGTTCTGTTTAGCCCTAACATCAACAAGTACAAAGAGAGAGAGAGAGAGAGAGAAAGGGAGAGAGAGAGAGAATAGACATCCATCCTGCAAAATGAAGAGATCAAAACACAAGTGAATTAGTCATAGATAGATTTATGCTATGTTTGGGTTCATTAATTTTTTCATGTCCTTCTCTGTTTCATGCACAAACCCCTCTACAAAAAAATTATTTAAACATTATTAGGAGACTTGGAACAACTTTGAAATAAAAAACAAAAACACAAATAAATTAATATAATGAGTTCTTGTATGGTTCCTTTTTTGTTGGTGTACTGCTACTAAATTTAAAGAGTGGGATTGAGAGCAAATGTAAGCTCAATGATAGTATCATTTGTAAACCCAGTTAAAACAAAAATTAATTTCATATATATATATATATATATATATATATATATATTAATTATATAATGAAGATTGAAGATTTGGGGAGAATGAAGATTGAAGGGACCACATCTTACCTCGCCTCGCCTCACCGCCGAATCAACGCCAACTCGCCCGCTGTCGTCGTCCTCCGACTCTACTCCTTCTGTTTCATTTCTCTCTTCTCCTCTGTTCATGGTCTTCTTTGATGGTTAGGGTTCACATCGACGAGAGAGAAACAGAAAGGAGGGAAAAAGGGAAAGAAGGAAAACAAAAAAACAAAAAAACAAAAAATTGAATTTAATGCCAAAACGACGTCATTTTGGGACGCTGTAGGAAGCGCGGCAGGAAACCGCGATCAAGGATTCAGACTCTTCAAACATATAGCAATAAGTCACGAGGTTACACACAGGCGGGAATTCGAACCCACAATCCTGACACTGAGTGTTGTTCATCCAGACCTGAAAGATTCGTCCTACCAATTATATGTATTGTCGCTTGGATAACTGACCCGAAAACGAGTGAAACCTGGTAACTCGGGCATATGCTCCAAAAGCTAAACACTCAAAAGATTTTCTTTCCTTTTTTTTTTAGAACAAGTGGAAGAATTATTAGCGTTGGTCCTACAATCATGTCGTGTATCATTTTTATTTTATATTTTTTGGTCTGCACGTTAAAGTTTAATGTCTTTAGATGAAAGAAAGATCTAATGATAGCTACAACATATCTATTTGTCAATCTAGGGCACAAAAATAACAATAAAAGTTTATTAAGTTAGCACCAAAATAAATTTGATAATGTTCTCAGTTTAAGCATACTCTGTTGAGATCTTGCTAACAGTGTGTGGTAACACCCCATTTTATTTGGTGTTGAGCTGGCAAAAATAGAAAAGAAAATACACTCTCTTTATAATGTTTAGGTTACTCTTATGCACGTTGTTATGAATTTTTTTTTTTTTTTTTTTTTTGTACATTTTATATATTTTTATGATTTATGATAAACGTTAGTAATTTTTTCTCTTTTCTCCAAATCACTCTATCCAATCTGACTGTAATTTGTATAAAGCACCAAAATTAACATAGCAAGCATGTGATTCCAATCTCAATGCACACTTACAAAACTTTCAAGTTGTTTTTCAATAGATTTGAATATCCGAATCAGTTATAGCGCAGCAAATGCCAAATCTGTATCATTGAGGGTGTGTGGATTTTAGATTTGTTCATGAAAAAAATCGAAACATATCATTTAAAAAAAAAAAAAACTGAAACAATAGGAATGTGGTGCAGTTGATAAATCATGGAGTGAGCTCTTCATTAGTGGAGAAGGTGAAGATGGAGACTCAGGAATTCTTCCACCTCCCAATAGAAGAGAAGAAGAAATTTTGGCAAGACCCTGGTGATGTTGAAGGATTTGGGCAGGCCTTTATTGTATCAGAGGAGCAAAAGCTTGATTGGGCTGACCTCTTTTTCCTCACCACCCTCCCAGAATCAGGATCCCCTCCTTGCATTTCCTACTTGCAGGGCCATTAGGCCCACATTTAGGCCTAATTTTGATAATCCAAACCATTCATATTTTAAGATTTGTTCAGTATATCATATCTGTAAAAAAATCAAGTTAATCGGATATCAGAAAGCATGTGTTCGGAAACCTCGAACTAAAAACTATTTTTTTAAAGAATTTAATAAACAGTTTTCTGAACACATGCTTTCTGATATCTAATCAACTTGATTTTTTACAAGTATGATATACTGAACAAATCTTAAAATATGAACAGTTCGGATTATCAAAATTAGACCAAAAAGTGGGCCCAATGGCCCTGCAAGTAGGAAATGCAAGGAGGGGATCTTGATTCACCCTTCCAACCCATTTGAGAAAACCCCATTTATTTCCCCATGCTCCATCTCCCCTTCAGGTACTCTCTCTCTCTCTCTCTCTCTCTCTCTCTCTCTCTCTCTCTACATATATACATATGCACAAACTCTATATATTGTCGGAGGGTATTCTTACCCTAAAATTGTGCAGCATTACTAAAATCATACGTCCCAACTAGTTTGCCACATATATGCCACGTTCAGTTCAGATTTTGTGATCGTAACTAACTTATCCTAAGAATCCTTTATGAAGACATTTTGTTCAGTAAAAGTGGGACAACTTATTTCGAAATAAAACTTTCATTTTAAAGACTAAAATAACCCTTCCTATCCTGCTTAATCCTATCCATTGTTATGCTGCATTTTCTCCTTCAAACAGACTTCAACAGAGGCAAAAACCTGGGAAAATGTCTAGTAAACCAAAATTACAGCCAACAATTTCGTACAGTAATTTGAATCACAGTTCTCATTCCCATATCTAGAACAATCAAACATGCCTAGTCTAGTGTGCTGCATTTCCAAACTATACTAAACTAAACTAGATCAAAAGATAAAAAATCTCAACCCAATAAGCGAGGCAAGAAATTAAATCATGGTTTTGTTGGCCACAATTACAGTTGATCGATCCAAGAACTCAGTCAAATCAGCTTAGGTTTGCTAAGTCTTTTCATGCAAACACACTCTGGAAGTTTATGCGGTTGAGTTAAAGCATCTTGCCATGAAGATTCTTAACTACACGACTAAAGCTTTGAAAATGAAGGCAGAGGATATGAGGGAGCTGTTTGAAGAAGGGATGCAGTCAATGAGGATGAACTACTATCCTCTATGTCGACAACTAGAGCTGGTCGTTGGCCTCACCCCACACTCCAATTCTGTTGGCGTCACTATCCTCCTCCAGCTCAATGAAATGGAAGGTCTGTAGATTAAGAAAGATGGGATGTAGGTTCCTGTTAAACCCCTTTCTGATGCCTTCGTGGTAAACATTGGAGACATTCCAGAGGTAATAAACCACACATTAAAGTTTTGTGTTGTTCTAAATGGACTTCTGTGAGTAAACAAACTGGTAGAATGGTTATCAGTCTACGTTTGTTCCGATGAAAAAACGTTTCCTCAAGAAAAATAATTTTTTTTTAAATGTTTTCTGTAAAAAACATTTTTCAATGTTCGGTTGTAACCTTGAAACTAATGTGCTAATAATTGGATTAGCAGTGGTGATGGTAGTAAAGGTGGTGGAGGTTATGGTAGTCAAAGTGGTGGTGGTGGTGGTGGTGGTGGTGAAGGTTATGCAGTGGACAAGCTGTCGGTGGCAGAGGCAGAGGGGTGGCGGCAATAGTTGCGATGATGGTGGGATTGTGGTAGTGTGGTGGTACTAAGAATTTTTTTTTTTTTTTTTGTTAACTGTCATTTTCCATCAATACCAAATCACTAAAACAAATAAAGCGTATTTTGAAATCAAAAGGATACCCACAGGGTAGTTGTAGACGGCCCGAATGTCCCAGGCTCCGCGCGTGAATTGGCGCAAAATTCCGTTTTGTTCATTGGGCTGCTACAGTTCGGACTCAAATGTCACGGTTCTGAATCTAATCCTGCAAAATGCAATGCAAGATCGACAAATCACCAAAGAGTCCAAATCCGGCAAATCGTTTTGGAAAACTAATTTTTGTAAAGAAGTGTCAAACATGGACTGCTTTACCAGATACAGAGTCGCCACCTAAATATTTTATTTTGGGAGATTTAGGAAACCCTGACTCGTGCCTAAGGCCACGTGTCCGTCATCACCAAAGTTACCTCGGCTCGGGAACTTGGGTATGAGAGGGGAAGGTCATGCAATGAGCACCCTCGCTCGCCCGATCAAAGATCGGCCTTTACTAACAGGATATTTTGTTTTTGAAAACACATGTGTTCTTCTTTCGGTTATTAGCTAGCTTTACTATGTGATGCGCACAACACACAAGTATAGACTAGATCGCCTAAGTTGGAACAAAACATCTCATGTTTGTTTGTTTGAAAATGGTTTGAAGATGCTACTCGCAAGTAGGCTAAGACGTGGATTTGCCACCCTCGAGTGGGCTTAGAAAAACATGATTTTGCCACCTCAAGTGGGCTTAAAACTAGCATTTCAACGAATTGTCCCAATTCAAGTAATCTAACCTTCACCCACAAGCATTCAGGCAGTTATATCAGTTAAGCAATTAGCCTCATGGCAAGCATGCTATCATGGTAGTACTCACACTCATGCAAGATGCTAAAGCATAAACAATCACAGTGTACTCCGAGCCAAAACAAAGAACTAGTTAGTAATCAATGCATGATCCTAATTCATGTCAAGATGGCTAATGCAACACATGCAAAATGCAACTAGAAATAGGCTCGGCTATTCTAAAATGGCATATAAAATGCAACTTGACAATCATGTATTCAAGTAGGAATTGAAATGCAATGCAGTTAGTATGATGCGCCGAGCCCAGTGCATGCAATACAGATGAATGATGCAATCATAAGAATGCTAATTGAAACATGACCTAAAACTAACCGTCAAAAGCAGGTAAGTAAAAGGTAGAAAGACATGGGGTTGGAAGACATTCACACACTCACGCACACACACTTATTACAAAATTCGCCCTCTCGACGGAGGGTCCGAATAAATAATGCAAGCTAGCTACGCTAAGCTATTCTAACTAATCTAATAATCTAATTCGACTAATTATTACATAATCAAATTGAATATTAGCTAAGCTAAGCTAATTAAGAATTTACAACGATGAATTAAATTAGCTAATACGTTAACTAATTAGTTACAAATTAACTAACTATACAAAGCAGTTAAAATGGCCTCGAGAAGAGGGGCATATGCATGCTCGATCGACTTCGCTCGAAAATCCGTTGCCATTCCTCATGTTGTCTCTGTTTGCACTGTTCTGCACCTCTGAAAACTGTGTCAACCTCCAAGATGATTCTGATCTGCCTCAAGGACATTCTGAGAGGTGGTCGACCAAGGGGAGTGGCCATCGGCTAGAATAAAATGATCATCGGCCAATTTTGTAGATGATCGGCAGACTTTTATGGTTAATCGACAGCTTTGATGGTTGATCGGCCAATACTTCCTGCAACTTCTCCTTTTTACTACAACAGAGCACAAACAAGGGCATGGCAGTGTATTTGCAAGGAATGTGTGCACAACCACCCTCCCTATCATTTCTCAATCTCAAGGGCGTGTGGTACTCGACTCTCGAGCCATCAATCACGCATCTCAATGCATGATGGCCAAAAAGTCAAGTTTGCACAAACTCAATAAATGCATGACAAACAAGACACTTAGACCATCACCTTATCATGGATAATCAAAGGCAATGGAGACAAAGGTGATTGGCCCATTTTCATCACTTCAAGTATGAAATGGACCAATTCACTTTGTGTTCAACATAACGTCCAGTTGAACACGATGCAACGCACACATGCAACATGCTTATCTTGGCACATTTTACATGATTGATTTTGTTTACACATTTTAACATTACCAATCCATTCATTAATCAACTTGTCCAAATATGAGAGTCCTCTAATGAGAGAGAGGTCTATCAAAGAGAATGGTTTAAGGCATGGGAGAGACCAATGCCTTTGACTAGGAGTAACCCTCAAAAGAGGGTTGAAGCCATTTATGCATGGGCCTCAATCCCAAGCATTAAACACAACCTCAAGACTAACCAATCCTCAAAACAGATCAAAAATGAAGAAATGAGGGAGATGGCAGATTTTTCAGTGCTAAAATGGCATGATAAACAAGACTCTAACATGCAAGCACTTCAAGTACAACATGCTAGTAGTCTTAAACATTGAAACTAGTGAAGAACACAACACTAGAACCATGCAATACAAGGCTCAATGGACTAAACCAGCTCTAGACAAAGCTTAATCACATCAAAATAATGGCCTAAACATGCTGGAATTGAAGCTCAAAAGGCTAAGCAAACATGCACACAAATTGGCTCACAAGCAAGATATAAGGCATAACTCCCAAAAGCACTTAAAGAGTGATTTAAGCAGAAGCATGGCAAAGATATAAGCTCTGAAATTTCATACCAAATGATTCCATATCATGCATACATCACAAATATAGCATGCTAGTGGTCTCAAAACTCAAGACTAGTCAAGGCATTTGCACTATAGCTATACAAAACATGAGTAATATGACCAAGGAAGCCCAAAAAAGTCCTAAGGCATGTCAAAATAATGCTAAAACATGTATGGAGTAGAGCCAAAATAAGCTAGCATGATTGGCCAAAACATTAAGCCTGTTAGACTAGTAAGCATGGATTACACTACAAGTGTAAAAAGCATGAAAGAGGTGAGCTCACCAATCAAAATCAGAGTTATAATATGTCAAAATAACACCAAAAATATGCTTGAACTAAGCTAATTCAAACTACAAAAGCATGCTACTTTGTAAGGCTAACAAGGCTAGCAAAGAGGATTTACACTACAAGTGCACTAAGCATGCAAGAGGTGACCAAGACAGCCAAAAACAGAGTTATGACAGGTCTGATAAGTCACAAAAATGAGCCTAAACAAAGCCTCAAAGAAGTAAAAACACATGCTCATTTGGTTGGCCATCAACACTAGCAAGCGAAACAAGAGGAGAGGGGACCACCCTCTCCTATTTGGGCCCTCAAAACAGGGTTTTACCACTAAAAATCCTCTGGATTTCAGTGGTTCAAAGGCCATGAAAAGTTGTTTTGAAAGGCCTTAGAAGATAACTCAAAAGGCTATATAAGCTAAGGAACAAAAGGGAGAGACAACCCCCTAACACAAAATAGGCTTAAACCAACATTTTTAGGGCTGAAAATCAGACCTTTCTTGAGTTCAAAACCAAGCCAAAAATAGTGTAGAAAGATGGCAAATCAATAGTGCAAGACAAGCTTAAATGGGGTAAGTTGTATACCTTTGAAGCAAAGCACACACTAGGCACAAAAGAGGAACTAAACCAAGTTTTAATCCTCCTTTTAGAGCTCAAACAAGACTCCAAGTAAGCTTCAAGCAACCTTAACCCATAGATGGATCACTTTCATCAAGGATGTCCAGGCAAAAGATAGGTATTTCTCTACTTGTATGCACAAAAGGCAAGAGAGATGCAAAGATTTTTTATCCAAAATTGTAGAGAGAAAGAGTTTTTAGAGAGAGAGACTCCCCAAATGTTCTAACCCTTTAATCTATGAGATATGGCTTTATATATAGCAATTCAAGAGCTTTTGGTCAAAATATCTCATTTGGAAATATCTGATACAGTGCACAATAGCTGGAAAGGAAAATATCTGTCAATTCTGGGCTTTCTGGACACTTTTGGCTGACCGGCCATCTTTTGTGCCGCTGGCCATCATTTTTGGCCAATAAGGTTCACTTTTGGCCAACATATAGCTGTTGAGGTCTAATTGTGGCCGATGCAGTGCCATAGAGACTGATGGGAAAAATCAGCTCTAGTCCCTAACTTGAAGCAAGCGTAATTCCTTCATCTAGATGCCTTTTCAGGTCATTCTTGAGCCTAAACTGTAGCCATGGAAGTCTTCTTTCCAATTATGCAAGCCTCACCTCAAAATTCCATGTGTGCTAAGAGATATCCCTCTTTTAGTGAAGGTTACTCAGTTTCAGTCCAACCGGAATGATGCCCAACTTCAACCAATCATATCTCCCCCATCCGGACACGGATTTAGGAGATTCTTATGAAGCCCCGAAAGTAAGATTTCCAAAGGTGGTGGTTTGATTTAGCAAGGGCTGCTCGACTCTCTCTTAGTGATTCATGCCCATCTTCTTCTCCAACTTGGTTTCTTCCCTCTTCTCCTCTTTTCTTCAATTCCAAACCCCTAAACAAGGTGTTTTGAAAGATTTTTCAAAGATTTCATCTCCCTATCATTCATTTCCACTTTATCCTTGCTCGGTTTACCGAAAAGTGCAACATTTGACAAAATACGAGCCTCAGAACATCGTAGGAATTCGTTTTCAAAAATGTTTTGAAAGAGAGGGTTTTAAAGTCTAAAAACCATCCAAAATAGCTTTGGTCCAAAATGGGGTGTGAGGTTAGGATTTGACTCTCTTCTTGCTGAAGAAATCGAACCTTTTCCTTACACATCTTTCATCACCAAGTAAACAATTAGTAGCGCCCAAGTCTTAAGAGCCGTCAAAAATGGGGTGTCTACATTAGTCAAGCGTCAAGTCATAATACGCGACATTACCTAAAAAAAGAAACTGTGAAAGTTGAATTTCTAAAATAGAACCAAAAATTTCACGATGTAGTTTATCCTACTATGAGATCTCTTATCTTGTTTTGCAGATTGTTACCAATGGAGCTTATCGTAGCATCGAGCGGTGGTGAACTCTAGCAAGGACAGACTATCAATTGCCACATATTAGAGCCCAAGATTTGATGGAGAAATGGGTCCTGCACCTAGTTTAGTTACCCCACAAACGCCAGCACAGTTCAAAAGAATTACAGTTCAAGATTATGTCACAGGCTTCTTTGCTCAAGAGCTTCATGGGAAATCATACCTAGATATCATGAGGATTAAAAATAAGGAAAGCCAGAACAGTACTTGAAAATTCTGTGACAATAATGTACTAAAACTTGTTTCATCTTTTGCTATTAAAGTTGTAAAGAGTACTGAAGACGCTTAAAAACCAGCCTATCGCAAAAACCTTACTATGAAATTCCTCAACAGAACTAGAGTTTTTATTTTTTGGATAAATTCCTCAACAGAACTAGTGTTATAAATAATATTTCATTATACAGACAATAGATGCTAAATGGCGATTGCTAAGGGATTTCTAGATGTTGTACTCTTTCACTTCACCCTTTAACCAGAGGCAATAAGCCTTTGGCATAATTTTCACAAAAATGGTTGCCCTCAAGTCGAAACCTACAACCTCAAGGCAAATAGGGCAAACTTTAACTACCCTTGATAGAAAATTCATAGATAATGATGCTACCAAAATTAAGTAGGTGTTTGGCATGCGTTAAAAAAGTGCACATTTTTGTATACATATACTTATTTGTGTCACATCTATCAACATCTCTACTTTTCTATCCACTTTCTCTATTTTTCTACATATTTTTTTGTAAAAAGTCAAAAAGTGCACTTCTTTAGAACATCACAAACCACCCTAAAAATGCACTAATAGAGGAAAGAGAGAAACAGAATAATGATACAAAAATCAAAAAGAACCATAGAAGTAACAATGCTAGAGTTCCTAAATCCAAAAGAATATCAAACTAACTAAATCCTTTACAATAAATATTAATTCGATACAAACATGAATATGCTACATGGACCAATGGCTTCATTCCCAATTCCAAATGTTAGGTGTATTAATTCATTACTTCTAAGAATACCTCCAAGTAATATAACATTTGTTCATTTGAAACGTAGGAACAAAGCAAAACCCCAGCATCAACTTCCAAATCTGTCTGTGAACCTAGCATTCAACCCATAAAAAAAAAACCCAATTACAAGACAGCTAAAATAATCAATCTGAAATAAGATACTGAACCAAGAATCATTTTTTTAACAAAACCCTTCTTCCCAAACCAAAACCAAAACCCTAATAATGGAAGTACCCAAAAACCAAATCAATAAATTGCATTGGAACCACCCATTATTGTAAGAAATGCCACATTAGTCCCCTTCAATCTGGTCATGAAGCATGAAAGCATAAACCCTAAAAACCATCAAACAAAGTAAGCTAACAAAAAAATTTGTAATTTGAACAACACAAACATTGATCAATCGACACACAATCAAATTATCAAAAACAAGAACAAAGAAAGATAAAACGAATCTCAGTGAAAGATCATTCATAGAAAAATCAAATCAATCAAACATCAATTAAATTACATTTATTTTTTAAAAAAAATAAACAAGAAGCACGATTTTAATAATAAAACTTTTATTTTTAACAATTAAATTCTTCTCATATTTGTATTGGATTACAATTATCCAATTTAATATAAATTCTTCTCATATTTCTTATTAATCTAGTATTATAATAAAATTGTATTGGATTACAATTTATTTTAAACAATTAAATTCTTCTCATATTTGTATTGGATTACAATTATCCAATTTAATATAAATTCTTCGCATATTTCTTGTTAATCTAGTATTATAATAAAAATGCAGCTAATAGATCATAGAGTGAGCTCTTCATTGGTAGAGAAGGTGAAATTGGAGATTTAAGATTTCTTCAATTTGCCAATGGAAGAGAAGGACAAATTTTGGCAACAACCAGAGGATATAGAAGGATTTGGACAAGCCTTTGTAAGGTCCAAGGAACAGAAGCTTGATTGGGCTGACCACTTTTACATGGTCACCCCTCCAACTCACTTGAGAAAACCACATTTATTTCCCAAACTTCCTCTTCCCTTTAGGTCACTCTATCTCTTTTTGTCTGTGTCTCACTCTCTCATACTCGAGTAATTATCATATGTTTTGAGAATTTTATGGTCGCAGTGTACTCAATCAATAGTAGGGACCTTAATGTTGTGTTTGGTTGAGGGATTTGAAAAGAAATTTAGAGAGGGAATAGAAAAAGTAGGTAAAATGTAAATAAAATATACCTAAATTTCACCTAATTTCACACACCTTTTTCCTTTCCCTTTCTAAATCCCCCAACCAAATACAGTATAAGAATTATATGGCCCTACAAACACGAAAATGATAAATAAATAAAAAAAAGAAAATACCATTGGTTGGGCACACTCTACGTAAACTTCCTAACTCATATAGCCTTTGTTTGGCATGCCAAAAACTCTGACTTTTTAGTTATTTTAGCCACAAAAAAATAAAATAGGCTAAAAAATCAATAAGACAAAGCCCTCGTTTGGCATAAACTTTATAGACTAAAAGGCTAATAAGAAAAAATGTCACATCCAAACCATAATCATTTTATTTTTTTCACAAAAATCAAAAAAGCCAAAAAGCTTATCTCAAACGAGGCTTTTTAGCCCTAGGCCAAAATAGCCAAAAAGTCAACCCACATCCCAAATGAAGCCAAAATGTCACATCCAAACCATAATCATTTCATTTTTTCTCTCACAAAAGTCAAAAAAGTCAAAATGCCCATCCCAAATGAGACTTTTTAGCCCCAAGCTAAAATAGTCAAAAAGCCAACTCACAACCCAAACGAACCTATAATAATTTTTGCTCTGAAAGGGATCTCCCTAGCTAAAAACACTTTATCTAAAAAAGTAATTAGAATCTCCATCAAGAAAAACAACGTATAAGAGTCTTAGAAACTAAACTTTTTGTCTCTAAAAGTGAAATTTTGTTGTAAAGACATTTTATATCGTCGCGAGCAAAATTGCTAAAAGATAATATCAAAAAGTCTAAAAAGAGACTTTTAGCAATAAAATTTAAAAATGTCGCTAATACATACACGGCAAAATAATTTGGTTCCAAAAATATTATTTTTTGAAACAAAAAATTTGGTCTTAAAAAGATAATAATTCACCACTAAATATCATATTTTTTTCGCTAAAAATATAATAATGACACTTTTGACAATTCGTCCCTAAATGCTAGGAATGATTAAAAAAAAATATCATGAAAATGATAATGAAAGATTCTCCACCTTTGAATTATACATATAATAAAACACTGCACTCTAATCAAAGAATGAGAAATCTTCATCATACATTTCATGATTTTTTTTCATGATCCCTAATATTATTTCTAAATTTATGTCTTTAAAATTTTAATTTATTGTAGTGTCAATGTCATCTACTCAAGACGGATCAAAAAGCAAAAATATTTGACATAGTTTTGAAAAAAAAAAATTACTAAAGATGAAAATAAATAAAACTCAATATGTAACGCCCCCACCCTTCACATGTCATCGATATTGTCCCCTTTGGGCCACGGCCGCACGGATTTATTCTTCTCAGTGGGTCATCTATTCCAGAACTACTCTAACCTAAGCACGCTTAACTGAGGAGTTCTGTTAGGGATTTCACCACTCAAGAAAAGGCCTCGATGCTATATAAGGGTCTATAGTTTTACTTTTATAGCTCAGGAGCTTCCTCTCCATTACCAATGTGGGATACCAGGACATTACAATCCACCCTCCTTAAGGTTGCACGTCCCTGTGCAGTAGCCTACCAGCTCATAAGCCCACCCACATGCACCGAGAGACACTAAGGGCCCACACTCGGTACTCCGAAGAGTCAGCTTTGATACCAGTTGTAACGCCCCCACCCTTCACATTGCATCGATGTTGTCTGCTTTGGGCCACACCCTCACGAATTTGTTCTTCCCAGTGGGTCACCCATCCCAAAACTACTCTAATCTAAACATGCTTAACCGGGGAGTTCTGCTAGGGATTTCACCACTCAAGAAAAGGCCTCGATGCTATATAATGGTCCAAGTTTTTACCTTTATAGCCAAGGAACTCCCCCCTCTATTCCCGATGTGGGACATCAGGACCTTATAAAATAAGCCAAAAAACCCTTGTTCTCTTTTTTTTTTCTTTGTTTTTTTTTTTTTTTTTTGTAAATTGTCTCCTATGGATTAAAAAAGATCATTAGTAAACACTTGACACATACCATGCAAAGATTCCATAGAAGCATATTCAGCAAAACTTAAAAGCCTTTTCATGAAATTACTTGAGTTTGAGGAAGAAATGCAACCAATGCAACACTCCAATGCACAAAATAGATTTAAGCATAAATTTGATCTTTGAGTAAAAGTTGTTTTTGATATGAAACACTCCAATGCACAAAATAGATTTAAGCATAAATTTGAGTTAAAGCTCCAGTAATGAAAAAGTTGTAAATTTTGAAAATTTGAGTAAACATTTGAGTCTCCCTTGATTTGGATTTAAAAAAATGTATATAAAAAAAATAACAAATAAAAAAAAGTAGAGGGTATGCCAATAGGATCTATTGATTATATGATCTGTCTACCTGCTCACGGAGCTGTTATTGGAGCTTGGTTTGCGGCTTGGCCAATGCCACTTGATTAGGAAAGGCCATGGCAGGTATTGTTTTAACATTAAACTTGAAGGCAGTTTGTTAGCTTCTTATTATTTGCCTTGTATGCAGTTTATGTATTTTTTAATCTTAGGATTCCTTATAAATTATTTTTATTGAGAATGATGGTTGATTCTTGAGGGCTGATAGCTTGATACAACTTTTGTTTTTGCAAGCATCTCCTAATTTTACGTCTCGTCGATATCAGTTTAGATGAACTATTTTCATTGGATCTATATATTTATGTATTAAGAAGCCATTATTCAGGGGCTAGTGCAATTGTAAAAGCTTGATCAACTTAACACAATATGGGTAAATTTAGCTCATGTGCACTTGATAAAGCTCAAACATACATTTCTTTCTGCCAATCGTTAAAAAGACAGTCTAGTTGAAATAAAGAATCAAATGTAATATTCTCTTTGTTATTCAAATTGTGTAAATTAAACAAGATAAATAGATTCATAATTTATTAAATTCAATAATAGAACATCAAATAAATCCATATTACATTTTAGAGCATAATACAGAAATACATATCACATAATATATTGAAAGACGATGAATCAAACCAAATTCTGTGTGATACCACAGTATTTAAAACGGATTAGTCATCTCACCGTGAGTGCTGGAGCAATGTCGATTTCTGTCTCCCAAGATAAGATGGCTTAGACCGGCTAACGCAGAAGAACTTTCTGTTAGCTTTGGCAAACCGACAATGGCAGCACTCTCTTACACAAAAAAAAATATATGAACAAGCAAACTGACAAGTATATTCTAGAAGCAAAAAATCTATACCAACACCAAGGGAGATGGGTCTCCTTTTATATGCCATGGAGAGAGAGGAGGAGCCTCCAGCCATGAAGGCTAGCAACCAATACTCATGAAAGCTAGCAACTAATACTAATGAAGGCTGGCAACTAATGACTGTTACTCCTGTAAAACAGCTGGAGAAATGGACCAAAACTGATGGGACAATACTATATATGAGATATATATTCTGTACACACAAGGGTATATATCTGCAGTAAACTTGGCCCAAAAAGATTAGGTTGGTGGACCACCAATCCGGCCCAGCCCAAACCCAACCCATTCCTGCTAGCCCTCAAGCCCAAGTTCAAAGATCCACGGACCCAACCTAGTCCAAGAGGGCAGGCGGCGCGTGCACACACGCGTGTGGCAATTTTTCCATAACCAACTTGAACTATAGTCTTAGCCCCAAGCCCATCCTTGAAACAACCATTACTCTCTTCCTTCGAAAAATTTGGCTGCCCCAAAGGGCTCATACCCTTATCAAAATCTTGAGATTTAAATACCCATCAAAGTTTCCCTCTACAATCAATGTGGGATTAATAGTTATACACAATTCCCAATACATCATTCATGAGGCGATCTTTATGAGATAATTTCTCATTCAATTCTCAATGGTTTTTGGCCATTTTTTCTGTGGTGTAAAGATCTTGTTACAAAGAATCTAAACCAATTTAATCTCACATTAACCAATGGTTAGGACCTACTTTAATTTCACATTAAAGTTTACCAAAAAACTATTTTTTTCCAACACTTTTGCTATATAATAACATCATTAGCCTCCTTTTTGGTTTATGCTTTTTGTTAAATATTGCTCAAGCAGCAATTTTGTTCTCTTCATTTCCTTGGTTGAACCTAACATTGGGTTATTACCCTTCTATTTTGATTCGTATACCAATTGTATTTTGTTAATAGGAATGGCCCATTTGCGTGAGTTATAGAGCTATAGCCGAGTACTTGGTTGGAATGGTGGCATCTTTCTGTTTTATACTACTACGCAGTCATGTCAAAGCAAAATAGTTAGCTAAATATATTTTCAAGATTCTATTGCTTTGGATTTGGAAATTTGTCCCTTTTCTTCTTCTTCTTCTTCTTCTTTTATTTATTTTTCTTTTTTTTTACTAGGCTTCCGATATTTATCCACTTGACCTACAGTTGCGTGGATTTTTGTTGAGCATTTTGGTTTTGATGTTAATCTTAGTTTCAGAATTTAATCTTTCGTTAACTTTCATTGTATTTTAATACCGATTAATTTTCCAAAGTCAACTTCTTGATGCAGCAAATCAGTCAAAGAGGACCCTCTACTAATTTTTCTTCTTAGTAAGTTATCTTTTGAGATCTACATTCAGCTTCCTTTGTGGGTTTCTATACAACAACATTAAGTAATTTACACATTTAGCTTGTGATTGACAAAATATACACATTACATTAGGCATTCCCTCTTAGCATTCCAATATGTTGCAAGTAAGATACAGTTTTCAGTCTTCATTTCCAAGCTAGCCATCCCAACAAACTAAACTTTTGCTTTTGAATCAAGATTTTGGGTAAGAAATTAGAAAGGAAAGCAATTATATAGTGTTTACTGTTATCATGTCCTGCAAGCTTGGTCTAAGCTCTCAGTTCTATGCAGGTCTTGCAAGCTTGCGTCGATTTGAAGGCTTGGGAGCTCTCTGTGAGATTTTGAATGCCATTTCAATGAAGCCCTTGAGAAGAAGATGCAATGAGTTGTTCTATTCTGTAGGTAGATATGACGGCAATTTACAATCTGTTCATTGAATAGTTGAATGCTATAAACAATACTTGTAGCACCAGCCTTATAAATTAGAAATGATACTTTTGAAATTGGTCAGTTTATGATATAGAATCCATATATTATGTGCTAATGAATCAAAGCATGGATTATAATTTACCTTATTTTGTTTGTGAAAATGCATTAGGAATTCCATATTAATCAAACAAGTTATGGTCAAACTCTCATATGAGCTATTAGGCCCTGAAGTGAACTCTTTAAATATGCTCAAACTCTCATATGAGCTATCAGCCACATTTTTGACTTGTTATGGAGAAATGTGGCCCCTCCAAAGGTGCAACTTCTATACAGGGGTTTGCAAGGTACCTGGGTTGCAGTTGGTGTTTTTGTTATTTTGGCTGATGTATTAGTGTTATGCTTTTGGTTATTTGATTTTTTGCTGGAACTGTCAAAGTCAAATTGCTTTCTTTTGGATGTTTGCAATGATATATTAGAATAATTGCTAATAATAAATTAGTGGATGTGAATGAAAGTTGTTCTGGTATTTGGTTCTTTGATATTTGTTTGCTTGCTGAGAAATGGGAGGAAAAATATGAAAAATATCATTTGAATCTTATGTTGTGTGTTGTTACAATCAATAGAGCTTTTTGTTTTGCTGATCAAAAAAAAAAATTGTAATTTTTTTTTAGAGAAACAATTTTATTATTGATGCAAAAGTTATATATGAGTAATGTTACAAAATCAAAAAGAAAAAATATATATATATATATATATATATTATCAAATTTTTAGAGACCAATTATAGTTGTCTCAAAAAAAATTATAACTTTTAGAGCCCTCTATTAGTCATCTCGAAAACTAAAACTTTTCAGACCACTTCTAATTTTATCAAAAACTAAAACTTTAGAGACGAACTTTTGTTGTCTCAAAAATTTTTTTTTTTTGCCGTAGTTTGTAATAGACGTTTAAAGAAAAATTTGTGATGTTTGTGATGATATATTAGCATAATTGCTGATAATAAATTAGTGGATGTGAATGAAAGTTGTTCTGGTATTTGGTTCTTTGATATTTGTTTGCTTGCTGAGAAATAGGAGGAAAAATATATATAAAAAAAATATCATTTGAATCTTACATTGTGTGTTGTTGCAATCAATATAGCTTTTTGTTTTGCTGATCAAAAAAAAAATCCAATTTTTTTTCAGAGAAACAATTTTATTATTGATGCAAAAGTCATATATGAGTAATGTTACAAAATCAAAAGGCAAAATATATATATATATATATTATCAAATTTTTAGAGACCAATTTTAGTTGTCTCAAAAAAAATTATAACTTTTAGAGACCTCTATTAATCGTCTTGAAAACTAAAACTTTTATGGACCGCTTCTAATTGTCTCAAAAACTAAAAATTTATAGACCAATTTTTTTTGTCTCAAAAACTACTTTTTTTGCCATAGTTTTTAATAGGCATTTAAAGACAAATTTTGGTTGTCTCAAAATCAAAACTTTTTGTAACCACATATTTTTGTCTCTAAAAGTCTATTTATAGTAGCAAACGCAAAATTTTCTCTAAAAGTCAATTTTTGACTTTTCTGGACGGAGCATTGGGGACAAACCTTGCAACGAACAAAATTAGTTGGCTAAAGCTGGTGTATTGCTTATTTGTTGCTACTGTAGGTGAGGGTGGTATGGCTTGGGAGACCTGCTGATGTTTGACGATGTTCTGAGATTGTTTGTTGTTGTACGTTGCTGTCTTGACTTGCCATATACTGCTGATGTATACTACGGTTCAGAGGTTGCTATTGTTCGCCCTGCCTTTTGGCTTGCCTTTTGTTTTGCTATATTGGTGTTCTGTTTTCTGATTGACTTCTCACCAATCTTGGGTTGAGTCAAGTGCTTACATATGATTGTGCTTCCTTCGCACTGCCAACCTAGTTGGGATTGTGGAAGTTAGCTATGATGCTTAGTGTACTTCCTTGTTTTGTTAATGTATTGTTGCTTATACTTTGTTTTATCATCAATAAATCTTTTTTTGTTGATAAAAAATAAAAATTAAAAATTCCAACAAATATTACACGTTTAGGGACAGAATAAATTTGTTCCTAAAAATTGATTTCTTGTAGTGCCATGAGGATGAACTATTATCCATCATGCCCACAAGCAGAGCTTGTCATCGGACTGACCCCTTATTCGAACCTGGTCAGACTCACCATTCTCCGTTATATCAATGAAATGGAAGGGTTGCAGATCAAGAAAGATGGAATGTGGATTCCTATTAAACCTCTTCCAAATGCTTTCATTGTTAACATTGGAGACATCTTAGAGGTAATCGCTATGTTTGGTTTAAAAAATTGAGTTGACTTTTTAAAAAATTGACTTTTATGTTTTTATATTTTTAGTGAATTTTTTTAATATTTTACACAATTTTTTTATTTTTTAGATAAATATAATCTAAATACGCTTAAAAAGTATAATATTTATTAAAAAAAAATTAAAAATTCACCAAATACAAAAAATATAAAAATTCAATACATTTTTGTATTTTGTTATATTCAACGAATTTTTTTTAAAAAAAAATTGTACAAATTTTTTACTTTTTAAGTATAGTAAGCTTAAGTGAATCTAAAAAATTTTAAAAACAAATTTTGATTAAAATATTTTCAAAAATCATTAAAATTATAAAAATATGAATTCAAAATTCAAAAAATTGTTTTGGAAATCTGAAAACCAAACATGGTGAATATTGTTTTCCAACTATGCTTTATAAAAACTGTTAATTTCATATTTATCTCTAAATTATGTATTTCTTTCATTTTAGTCTTTAGTTTCATATTTGAGTTCATATTGTCTAATTGGATATGCATGTTCCAATCAATAGAGCCAAATAGGCAAAAAGATAATTTCTATAATTTAGACAACTCAAATTGGGCAACTCTATGGTAAACATTCCTTCAAAAGTTTTATACTATGTGTATCTGTTATGTATTTTTGTAGTAAATGCTAAGTAATTTTTAGAAAAATTACAACAATTTATTATTCAAAAATGAAGTTATGCATTTTCTGGTATTATTATACATTTTGTGTGATAATGTAACATATTTTTTATCCAAATATTTTTTAACCAAAAAATATGTAACATTATCACAAAAATACGTAATTTCATTTCTGGATCATGAATTATTGTAACTCTACAAATATATATATATATATATATATATACAACAAAAATGAGTAATATATACCACAAAATATGTTTAAAAAAAGTGTATATATTTAATACACATCTTTTAAAAAGTGTATACCATATAAATCATATTACCTTTTGATGTTCATATATTAGATGTTGAATGGGGTTTGATTATTGATTAATTTCTGTGAATCTATTTGATTCACTGATTTAAATTGATATCCACTTTTTGCCTCTTGAACTTTGTGGATTAAAAAATTTGGGTTGATTTATTAGCATTAGAATTTCTAGTACTTTCTACTATTGATTCTCTGATTTCAAAAATTGATATCCCTTTTTCTTTTTTCTTTTTTCTTGTTTTGTCTCTAAACTTTTTGGATTTAAAACATCACCCCCCACCCCCAACACCCCTCCCCCCACCCCCCACCCCAACAAAAAAAGGAGGGTTTTTTATTAGAACCTCTGTCACATTCTATTAATTTTATTTTTATTTTTTAAATGTTCATTGATGATATATTAAATGGGATTTGATTCAATTCTGTGAATCTTTCAATTGATAAAGCTTGGTTAACTCTTTTGGTTTTGATTTATGTTGTTCCAATTTGGGTGGTTGGAAAAAAAAAAAAGGAGTTTTCTTTGGCTAGTTGAGAAGATTGGTTGGTTGTGATAGAGATATTTTGTTCTTAACTTGTTCTTCCAGAAGTTTATCTAGAAATTGGATTCACATGATGACAAAGACAAGAGGAAGGCCTTGAAGATGGTCACTGCCCTTGCTGGTAACAAATCTGGTGTTTCAAATTTATCCAATTGGACTCTTCTAATAAATTTACCCAAGATGGTCACAATTAAATTATGTCGAAAATTTATAAAATTTTAAACCGTTAAACTTATTCGTATCAATCTGTCAATTCGCTCAATACGCATTTACCGGATTGGCGGACAAATGCGGATTGATTTTCTCCAATCCGCCAATCTGACGGACGGATGGTGGATTGGAAGTTCCGTGACCGCAATTGATCCACGCCACCCCTATTACCAACCATCCACATTCTTCATTACTCATATAAATCTAGATATTAGTGATGAATTATTATTCTTCAAGGATTAAAATTTTGTCTCAAAAAATAAATCTTTTTGAAGCCAAATTATTTTATCCCGTTTATTTATTAGCAATATTTTTAAAATTTTGTTGCTAAAAACTTGTTTTTTACTTTTCAGAACGATATTTTAGTGATAATTCTTGTGACAATAGGAATTGATTCTCAAATATTTTTTGCAACAAAAAAGTTTAGTCTATAAATCTCTTATACGTTGTAGTGGGTTATACTTATTAGATCGACTTTTTTATTCATACATGATATATAAAGAGAGCCTTACAAAATAAACTTTTCAAATTATTAAAACATAACCCATTATGGACTCAGAGGCCCAAACATATGTTAGGATTAAGGCACACCAGAAATCAATCACACACAGAAAAAAGACAAGATATTTACGTGGCTCGACAATAGCCTACGTCCACGGGAGAGATATCCACTATAGAATTTTTCCGGTGGGAATTTACAACACTCACACCTCACTCTCTCTCTATAGCACTCTCACTCACATATTACACTCTCTGCTCTGTCTTTCTATTTCTGATGATTCAATTCAGCTTACAGCTCTCCCTATTTATACACAAACGGGAGAGCCCAAAAAACAAATCAATCTCTATTTGCCGACCTCTACTTGCCAACTACCAAGTTAATGTCAAGCCACCCTAGGTTTGAAAAACTTTAGCAAATCTATATTCACAGCCTCCATACTTGACTTCCATCATAGCCAAGTTCACATTGGTGTAGATCTTTAACAATTCTCCCCCTCCACACCTATGGGGAGTAGGATCCTTACTGGAAGTCCATCCCAACAATGTTCTTGCATACTTCGAGTTTGTCTCTAGTGACAACCTTGGTCTTCATGTCAGAAGGATTCTTGTTCGTGTGAATCTTCACTAGCTTCATCAACTGCTTTTCCATCACTTCTCGTATCCAATGATACAGGGCATCAATGTGCTTTGTACGCGAATGGTACATGGAATTCTTACTCAGATCAATTGCACTCTAACTATCACAATGTACCTTGTACTCTTCCTGCTGTAGACCCAATTCTTGGAGAAACCGCTTTATCTACAACATTTCCTTTCCAGCATCTGTGGTAGCAATGTACTCTGTCTCTGTTGTAGATAAAGCAATACACTTTTGTAATTTGGGCTACCATGAAACAGCTCCCCCTGCAAAGGTGAATAAAAATCCTGATGTAGATTTGCTACCATCAAGATCACCCGCCATATCGGCATCAGTAAAACCCTCCAAAATTGGTTTAGCTCCCCCAAAACATAGACACATCTTTGAAGTTCCCTTCAAGTACCGAAGAATCCATTTAACTGCCTCTCAATGCTCCTTTCCTGGATTGGCGAGGAATCTGCTCACCACGCCAACTGCATGAGCTATATCTGGCCGGGGTACACACCATTGCATACATCAAACTTCCTACTCCGGAAAAATAAGGGATTGCCTCCATTTCTTTCCCTTCAGAACTGGGAGTGGGACACGAACACTTTGTTACCTTGAAATGGTTGGCCAGTGGTATGCTGACGGGCTTGGCATCTTTCATGTTGAACCTTTCAATCACTTGTTCAACATATTTCTCCAGTGACAGCCATATTTTCTTGGCTTTCCTGTCACGAACAATCTTCATACCCAAAATTTGTTGTGTTGGGCCTAAATTCTTCATGTCAAAATACTGCGACAAGTCCTTTTTCAACTTGTTGATCATAGCAGTATCATGTCCGATGATCAGCATATCATCGACATACAACAGTAGGATGATGAAGTTTCCATCTGAAAACCTTCGGAAATATACACAATGGTCTGCTACCGTTCTTGTGTACTCATGATCCACCATGAATGAATCAAATTTCTTGTACCAATGTCTTGGCGCCTGCTTCAGGCCATAAAGACTCTTCTTCAGTTTGCAGACTTGATTATGTTTCCCTTTGACTTCAAATCTTTCTGGTTGCTCCATATAGATCTCTTCCTCTAAATCACTGTAGAGAAAGGCAGTCTTAACATCCATCTATTCTACCTCCAAATTCAAGCGAGCTGCTAATCCCAGAGCTACTTGAATGGAAGTCATCTTCACAACTAGAGAGAAGTTGTCATCAAAATCAATTCCCTTCTTCTGCCCAAAACCTTTGACCACCAAGCGAGCTTTATGCTACAGTATTTTACCGTTGCCATCTTTTTTCAATTGATGCTACAGTATTTTACTGTTGCCATCTTTCTTCAATTAATGCTGCAGTATTTTACCGTTGCCATCTTTCTTCAATTTGTACTCCCATTTGTTTTTCAATGCCTTCCTGCCCTTTGGAAATGAAATAAGCTCATAAGTGTGGTTCTTCTGCAAGGAAGTCATCTCCTCCTTCATGGTTTGCATCAAACAGTCTCTCTTTATATGACTTTTTGCTTCCGAAAAACTCTCAGGCTCTCCCCCATCAGTAACCAAAATATACTAAAAAGCGGGATATTTGGTTGATGGCACAACAGCTTTTCCAGATCTCCGCAACTGAGGCCCAGTTGCCTCTGGTTGAGGGGGTTGCTTCCCTTACTCAACACCCTCTTCAACCGGGTCTTCATCTCTTTCCCCCTGATCCTCAATTTCTGGCATAGGACCCTCCAACTCTGGCACTTCTTGTTGCACATCATCACATCTAGCATTTTGTGATGGCTCGAGAGATGGGAACAAGTCTGGAGTAATGACATCTCTAAACTTTGCAGATTTCTCAAAATCTGCTTCTGTCTGGTCTTCCTAGAACACAACATTTCTACTCGTAAACATCTTCTTGTTCACTAAGTCCCACAACTTGTACCCAAATGCTATATCTGAATAGCCCACAAATATACATGGAGTGGACTTGTCATCAAGCTTCTATCTGTTTTACTTGGAGATGTGTTCGAACGCCTTACACCCGAAGACTCTCAAGTGAGAATATGATATCTTTCTTCTGGACCAGACTTCCTCAGGTATCACAAAATTCAACGGGACTGAAGGTGGCCTTTTGATGAGATAACAGGCTGTACGGTCGGCTTCAACCCAAGATGACTTTGGTGACTTTGTCATTCTGAGCATGCATCTAACTCTTTCAACAATAGTGAAGTTCATCCTTTCTGCCACACCATTGCGTTGTGGGGTACCGGGAATTGTTGTCTCCTACTGGATACCTCTGCTAGCACAAAATTCCTCAAAAGCATTAGAAGTGTACGCGCCACCGTTGTCTGTGCAAAAGACACTTCAACTTCTTTCTGGTCTCTCTTTTCACCATTGCATGGAACTCCTGAAAATGCTGGAATACCTCAGCCTTCGTCTTCAGGAAATACACCCATAACTTCCTTGGTGCATCATCAATGAAGGTCATAAAATACTTGCGACCACCAAGTGACTCCACTTCGATTGGGCCACAAATATCCGAGTATACCATACTAAACACTTCTGTTTTCCTCTTGCTCGTTGAACTAAATGATACTCGATGCTGATTGCCATAAAGGCAATGATCACATAGCTTCAGGGCACTCCCTTTGGATAAGGGTATCTTGGATTTCTTTGCCAACAGATGCAATCCCTTCTCTCATGTGAGCCAGTCTTCTGTGCCATAAGTCTGGTGACTCCTTGTCTTTTGTTGCATTAAAATTTCCCAAAAAGATCTTCGTTTGAGTCTTGTACAGTGTTGAAGACATCTCTCCTCTGGCGATTGTCAAAGCTCCTCTTGTCGGCTTCCAACGGCCATTTCCAAATGTACTTGTATAGCCCTGTCGGTCCAGGGCACTTCCGGAGATAAGATTGAGGCGTAAATCTGGAACATGCCTCATATCTTTGAGAACCAGCTTGTGTTCGACATTAGTCTGAATACTAATGTCTTCAATGCCCACAATCTTCAAATAACTAGAATTTCTCATTCGAACAGTGCCAAAATCTCCAATGTTGTACGAGCTAAAGAGTTCTCTGTGGAAAGTGGCGTGATAGGATACAGTTGTGTCTATCACCCACTCTGTACAGTTGTGGTCAGCCACATGAAAGCAATACTCCCCTTCACCAACTGCATAAAGTATTTCATCATTTGTTATGGCTATTGTGTTCTCATCTCCCTTTGACTTACTACATTGACCTTTATCTTTCCGGCTTGGACAATTCCTTTTTATGTGACCCTCCTGGCCATAGTGAAAACAAGTGAAGCTATGTAGACGTCCCCGAACGCCCCGGGAGGGTGAGTCACATTCTGTTCATTTGGGGTCATTACAGTTCGGACTCTCAAATTGTCACGGTTCTAAATTTGAACCAAAGAGTCCAAATCCGGCAAATCGTTTTGAGAAAACAGATTTTGAAAGAAGTGCCAAACATGGACTATTTTTCCAGATACAGAGTCGCCACCTAAATGTTTTATTTTGGGGAAATTTAGGAAACCCTGACTCGTTTGCCTAAGGCCGCGTGTCCGTCATCACCAAAGTTGCCTCGGCTCGGGAACTTGGGTACGATTGGAGAAGGTCACTTCGTGAGCACCCCCGCTCGCCCGATCAAAGATCGGCCTCTACTAACCATGATATCTATTTTTGAAAACATTATGTGTTCTTATTCCGGTTATTAGCCTAGATTTACTATGTGATGCGCACAGCATACAAGTATAGACTGGATCGCCTGAATTGGAACAAAACATTTCATGTTTGTTTGTTTGAAAATGGTTTGATGGTGCTACCCACAAGTAGGCTAAGACGTGGATTTGCCACCCTCAGGTGGGCTTAGAAAACATGATTTGACCACTATCTAGTGGGCTTAAAACACACATTTGATGAATTGTTCCAATCCAAATAACCCAACCTTCACCCACAGGCATTCAGGCAGTTATATCACATAAGCAATTAGTCTCATGGCAAGCATGCTATCATGCAGTCACTCACACGCATACAAGGATGCTAAAGCATAAAACTTACCGAGTACTCCAAGCCAAAACAGAAGCTAATTAGAAATCCATGCATGATCCTAATTATATAGAAATGCCTAATGCAACACATGCAAAATGCAACTAAGATAGGCTCGGCTATTCTAAAGATGGCATGTGAAATGCAACAACTAACATGTATTCAACTTGGAATTGGAAATACAATGCAGTTAGTATGATGCGCCGAGCCCAATGCATGCAAAACAGATGGATGAATGCAAACATGGTATCATACTGTATGCTAATTGAAACATGCCCTAATCTAACCATCATAAGCGGGTAAATAAAAGGGAGAAAGACGTGGGGTTGGAAGACATACATCACACACACGCACACTTATTACAGTTGTGCCCTCGCGCAGAGGGTCCGAATAAATAATATACAGTTCCAAATAATTACAGTCCAAATATGTACAAAACCCTAATTGATTAACAAATTAAATTAGGAAAGTAATAAATTGGCATACAAGCCAGGGATTGCCTCAAATCTGCTCCGGATGATGAATGATGCATGCTCGGGTTGCCTTTGTCGGAAAATCCCTTGGGATGCCCCGGTTTGCCTCTATTTGCAATTGTTCTTGAAATGCGTACCAAGCTCCGGAAGGCTGCCGATTTCTGATTTGCTGCAATAGAGAGCAACAAAGGGGCATGGCAAAGTATTTTCACATATGTATGCTTGACTACTCTTTAGGGAGTGCAGTCCTCGATCCTCGTGCCACCAATCACGTATATCGATGCATGATGGCCGAGGAGTCAAATTGCACGACTCGATATGAAATGAATGCACATATAAACACAACAAGACCTAACCTCCATCATGGATAATCCGGAGTGTCGGTGACTGGGAATTGAGACACGTTCCGTCACTCGAAGTACGACACGTCCCCGTTTCCCATGCTCGGGCTAACTCCTATCCCAAACACAATGCAATATGCATGACATGCATGAATACAATCCTAACATGCAACTTAGCATACATAATGCTATGAAATGGCATACACGATGCACGAGGTAACATGGCATACACAATGCGCTAACATACAACCTAGCATACACAATGCTATGAAATGAAATGGCATACACAATGCACAATGGACTTATACCAACATGAATGGACCTCAGCCACACTCACATCAGTAGCCATGAGATGAAAATGAGACACTCGAAATGCGTGCACACATGCACGCAAACCGAGGACCGATCCTAAGGCACAAATGCCACTCTAACAAGGCATGGCAAGGCACGAAATATGGCATACAAACATGCAAGTTTCAGCATTGAAATGTGATGCAAAATGATCCCGAAACATGGAAACATGGCACCCGATGCATGGAATGGCCCCGAAACACAAAACTAGGCATACGCATTGGCCTATAGCTATACAAATCATGCATTATTTTATCATGAAGCATGAAGACAGATGCAAGAAAGTCCCAAAACATGAATATTTCCAGTTTAAAACAAGCCTAAAAAATGAACACAAATAGGGCTAATCTATCATGCAAAAATGGCCCTAAAATAGAGATTAAACGCAAAGGGACAGAAACTGGCCCCAAATGGCAAAGAGCCCTTCAACAAAGTTGAAGAGGGGCTCAAAACAAGGCACTTTAAAGTTTACATCAAGCCACGAAAATAATCAAAGATAAGGCCAAACTATCATGCAAGAAAAAGCCTAAAATGGGGATAAAGAGACAAGTGGCAGCTGCTGTTCTCAAACAGAGAAGATCCCTTCAACAATGTTTAAGAGGGGCTCAAAAAAATCTATTTTACAGCTTATAGAAAAGTCCAAAACAACTCAAAAATAGGCCTAAAATACTATGCAAAAATAAGGCCTAAAAGAGAGTTAAAGAAGCAAGTGATAGCTTCTGGCTTCAAACAATGAGGAGCCCTTCTACAAAGTTGAAGAGGGGCTCAAAATAAGGCATTTTATAGTTTGGCTCAAAGCCCAAAAATGCTTACAAACAGGGTTAACATATTATGCAAGAAAAGGGCCAAAAGAGAGATAAAAGGGAAAGGGACAGCAGATGGCCTTAATCTGAGAAGAACCCTAAATCAAACATGAATATTAGCTCAAAATAAGACTATTTCTAGTTTAGGCCGAAGCCCAAAAATTCTTACAAGTAAGGCTTACAAATGAAGCAAGAAGAGACTAGTTTAGGGGAAAAGTTTGTTTACCCTTGAAGAACCAAACTTCAGCAGCCTTTGGACCAGGTTTGTGAGCTCTCAACCTCTGAAAATTAGCTTCAAATGGTTGGAATGGAGGATGGTGGTTTTATGCTATGGGTTGGTGTAGAAATGGTGTAGGAGCAAGGTGGTTTTGAGGCTTGGAGTAGAGAGAGGGAGATTTGATGCAAAGTTCTTAAGCAAGGATTTGTAACCCCTCAAAATGCAGCTGAGGGGCTGGTTATATAGACCAAAGAATGGAGGAAAAGGGGGGGAAATGAATTCAAATTTCCCATCCCCAAAAGGGTCCCCCGTCGGATACAGGATCTGGGGGAAAAAAGAGGTCACAGCTGGAAGGAACAAGGTATGGGGGTGATGGCCGGCCAGGTTTTGGGGGTTCAAGTGGTCGGCCGACCACCTCCCATGGCCGGCCGACCACGGGTTAAAGGGGTCAAGCAAAATTACTAGTCGGCCACCTCAAAAAGGTGGCCTCCCATGTGTGCACAACACAACTAAATGGTTAAAACTCAGAAAAAGTGAACCAGGAGAGAGAAAAGACCATTTTTTAGAGGGGGTCAAAAGGGTCAGGAACAATTACTGGTCGACCACCAAGTATTGGTGGCTTCCCAGGTGTGTACAACGCAAATATGGGGTTTAGGGTTCAAGAAAGTGGTCCCGAGGCGGTCAACATTGGCTTTCAAGTAAGGAAAACGGGCGTCAGAGAGCGATGAAGAAGTAAAGCTGGCTTTTCAGAACAATGGCTGGCCTCCCACCCTCCTACAAGCTTCCTAACTATGAAAATAAGGTCTCCACCAAAAATGAACCAAAATGGATGCAAAACGGAGGTTCGGGGACCGAAACGCGCGGCCCGAGGCCCCGAAAATGGGCTGTTAAGCACAGGAGGTGGCGTTCGACCACGAAGTTGGTCTCTCGGACCCCAGTGTTCCTCAAAAGGGAGGAAAAAAAGTGTACACCAAAAACCGGAGCAAACAAAGATGGTTAGGCGGTCCCAAACCGAGGCACATTGCCGTCGGCTTCGAAAAACCGGAAACTGGGCTCCAAATGGGAAAAATGGCCTACAACCACGAAACGTAGCCTACGGCCACTGAGAGATGATCTACGAGACCTCTCCCTCCCTTCGGGAAGAGAAAACAGAGAAAATAGAGCCTGGTTCGCAAACCGAGGCAAGGCACGAAAGAGTCCGGAAGTCCGGAGGCAAGGCTCGCAGTCGAGACTCCGCGACCTCAGAACGAGCACAATATGCGACATCACCAAGCGCTCAATCGGTGACGTCTGAGTCTTAAGGTCGGTCAAAAATGGGGTGTCTACAAGCTATAGTTACCTTGATTTTTACTGTCCCTGGATTTACTCATGTTGTTCCATCTGCTTCTACTCTTGCTTCTTCCTCTGTCTCTGCCTCTTCTTCTACCTCTGTCTCTGCCTCTATCTTCTGTGACAAGAGCGTAGAACTGATTACCTCCCATGTCTTTCCTCCTTGTCTCTTCATTGTACATGGTATCTATGACCATGCTCATGGTCAGCTTCCCCTCTGGTGCAGAGTTGATGAGAGAAACCACTAATGTCTCTCAACTATCCGGTAAACAACTGAGCAGTAGTACGGCTTGCATTTCATCGTCCAAGGGCATCGTCCAAGGCTTTTTTTCGGGCGGACTTTGCCTCTTTTATGAGGGTGGCCCTGACTGGCGGAGCTGGAGGTTGAACCGACCCTACCGCTACTAGCCCACCTTAAGGCCTGAATTAGAGAAATGGTACGATCGAGTTGTTCCTGCTAGGATGTTGGACTTTCAAGAACTCTGTCTTCTTGACACCCTTCAACTAGCCAGGTTTTTTATTTCTGAAGACCCTTTCCTTATACCCGCTGCACTCTGTTTTTGGAATCCATCTTTCAATTTTTTCCAATTTCGATGTGGTATGATGGCTTCTACTATTCTTGATATATGTCATCTCTTACGGTTATTCCCCATTGGCAGTCCTTTTGGAACTGATTACCCTGACCTTAATGTGCCTTTTTCTATTCCCCCTCTTAACTCCTCCTTTAGTGATTTCGTAAATTCTGAAAACCAAAGGGAAGGCCTTGTAACAGACCAAGATTTCTTCTCTTTTCTTCTATACTGGCTTTGCAAATTTTTATTTTGCACTTCTTCTTAGAGGATTATGCCTGAGTTTTCCCCTCTTGCCAAGGCCCTTTCGTTGGGAAAGAAGATAGCCCTAGCTGCATATGTTTTAGGCCACGTATATAGAGCTTGCTCCCAGTTTTGTGAAAAACCTTTGGATGCCAACCAAAGAGGGCCATTATGGATATTGCAACTTTGTTTTTTGCCTACTTTATTGATTTACACTCCAGATGTTTGAGATTTTTGTAGCAAACCCTATTACGTACAGAGTAAAATATGTGAGAGTTTCACTTTACCCTTCCAACTTTGCTTACTACTTCACTTTTTTCCACCAACTCCCAGCTTCCCCTCATTCTCGCATCTTTTTCTGTCCCTTTGAAGCCAATGTTGGCCCAGCATGGTTAAGAACCTTCTTGGCTAACAGAAACTACACCCAATCTCAACACAGGGACATGTGGGCTTCTATCTTAACCCTAAGGGAGCTTTTTATTGGCACTTTATACCCTTAAGCTTACAAATTCATAGCAGAAACCTACTGCCCTGCTCAATTTGCTAGGCAATTTGGCCTTATCCAGGGGATCCCTATCTCTCTATGTAGCCAAACTAATCCAAATCTTGCCACTAGAGAGTTGAAAGTGCAAAGAACCAGGCTGGAGGAAGCAACCTCCAAATTGATTCAAGACTTGATCGAATTTCAATTCACTCCCTTCATCCCACAAGGCACTGCACTGAGAAGGTACCAAAATTAGTGGACGGCCAACATGGAGGTGCTCTTAGCCATTTCCCCTGAGGATTTGTTAGTAGGGTTAGACGTGCCCTCTCAAGCTAAACCCAAAGAGATTGGTATTTCTACTACTATTTCCATTTCTCCTGCTATCCCAGCTCCTGCTCTTGGTGTGTCAGCCACTCTTCCTAGAGTCACCAGGGCTGCTTTGAAGAAAGGTACTCATTTCTTCTTTCCCTTTCCCTTTTCCTTTTCTTTTATGATATTCCATTTATTTTCTTATGGCTTTTATTCGATGCAAGAACTTCTCAAAGCAGACTCTCCTTAGAGAGCTCAAGCCTTAACCATTCTCAGGAGCAAACAACAATAACAAAAGAAAAGAAAACTCATGCTTGACCCTAAAGAACAAAAAGTATCCACAACTCATACGGACAAGGAGAAGGCAGAGGAGGAGAAAGAAATGCCATTAAAAAGAAAAAAGAAAAATGTGACAGTCTCCCTTTCTGATTTTACTAAGGGCCCTACTCACAAGGTGGCTACTAAGGCAGTGGAGAGAGAACAATCCAAGGAAATAATTGTCTTCCAGAGGTCTGAGAAGAGGAGACAACAACAGATACAAAGGGATGAAACTGCTGCTACTGATGCACTCTAAAGAGAAACTACAAGGAGGCAACAAACTGCCGAGCACTATACTCTTCGTAGTTCTCCAACCATCACCACCACTTCTAAGGCTGGTAATTTCTCTTAATCCCTGTGGTAATTTCCTTTCCCAAGATTTCAGCATAGAAACTCACCATTGCTTCTTATTTTTTAATTCGCAGTAACTGTTATTCCACATCCCCATCCTTCGACACTAGCTTCTTCTGTTTTGCTTGAAGATGAAAGGCCATTAGAGGCAGCCTCAAAAAGGAGAAAGAAGAACAACACCAAAGTGCCTTTAAGTGTAGAGCCCATCCAGACAGTATTTCCACTTCTTAGCCCTACACTTTCCATACCTTCTTTGAGGCCAAGCATCCCTCTTTCTTTATGACCGGGCTTAACTCCATATCTACCTCATCTAACTTTTTCCTCAGCCTAGTTTACTCTCCCTATAGTCCTGGCTAATCCTTCATCACCTGAGAGGGCTCCAGTTGTCACCTCATCCTCAGTGATAGCTGGTACTCCCAGAGAAAATACTGGTAGCTCACCAATTTCTTGTCCACCATCCAGCTACAATCCCTCTTCCCTTAACCGGCTGGTGGCCAGGACTATAGACACTGCTTGGGAATCTCACACTCCTTCTCCAATCCCCATGCAGCCATCTCTTCCTTTCACTAGTGATTTCTCTGTACTTTCAATGTCAGAAGAGGAGATGGATATTTTTGAAACCCGGTTAGCTAGCCTATTTGACATCCCTTCCTCATTTCAATCAACCAGTAGTAAAGCTGAACCATTGGTCCTTACTGACTCCCTCCTGTAAATTTTTTAGAGTTCCTCTACTATCAGCAGAGTTCCTTTGCCTCCAGTGGACTTGGGCACTTGTTTGAAATTGCTAACATTATTCTCAAGGATTCCATTCAAAACCTTACAAAGACCTATCATTAAGAATGGTTTCCTCCAATGCTGCAAAGTTATTGAGCAATCCAACATGGCTATTTCAAGCCACTTATCCCAGGCTGCAGGTACCATAGATTTCTATGTCAATATCTGCCATATTGATAAAGCTACAGAAGAGAAGCTACTGAAGGACAAAGAATTTGTTCCTCATATACATGCTGAGATATCTGAATTAAAGGAACAACATTCCTCTGCTTCTCAGTTTCAAACTCAACTCTTGGAGAAAAAGACCCAATTAGAGAAAGAGTTAGCAACAGTTAACCTAGCCTTGGATCGTACTGCTAAAAAGCTACAAATTACCAATCAAGGGCTAGCTGACCATAGGCAGGACATGGCTATAGCCATTCAGTTGTTCACATCCCTTAAGAGTAGAGAATCAATTGTAAAGGAACAATTGAAGCATTGTACTAATTTCTGGGGCAATTTATGGCTACATGTACTTAATTCTTTATGAAATGAAAACCTTTTATTATCTATCTGAGTACTTCATGCTCTCTCATTTTTTCATTTTGCACTCTATACACTCCTTGTGTCTCCCACATAGTTGGATAATAAGGTTTCAGGTACCTGCCATTAATTTTCTTGGAATGCACATAAGCATTCAGGTTCCTTAAATTGTAAGCTCCTCTAGGCAAGACTCTATGAACCTGATATGGTCCTTCCCAATTAGGTGACCATTTGCCAAATTTATGGCTCTTAATGCCTGTTGGAAGTATTGTCTTCCATACCAAGTCAACTTCACGACAGCTAATATGCTTGACTTTCTTATTATAACTTCTGGCTGCCTTTTTCTTTTGGAAAAGAATATTGTTTAATGCCAAGATTCTAGCCTCATCCACATGTTCTATTTCTAAGAACATGCTTTGATGATATTGCTCAGAAGTTAAGTGGTCTTGGCCTTTTATCCTTAAGGATCTAATGTTAACTTCCACGGGCAAAACTGCATCATACCCATACACTAAGGCGTAAGGAGTGACTCCTGTACTTGACCTTGGAGAAGTCCTATAAGTCCATAATACATCTAACAACAAGTTATGCCAATCCCTAAGATTGTCTTTCACAACTCTTTGTATTCCTTTTTTCAAGGACTTGTTGGATGATTCTGCCTGACCATTTGCTTATGCATAATAAGGGATGGAATTAATAAGGCAAATTCCAAATTTTGTTGTGAAAGATTTTACCATCTTTTTATCAAATACAGTCCCCTTATCTATAGTTATGGTATGTGGGATGCCAAATCTATGAATCAGATCTTTAATAAATCCAATAACTTCAGTTTGATCGACAGCCTTATATGGTTTAGCTTCGACTCACTTAGTGAAGTAATCTGAGGCCACTAGGATGAAACAATGATGCTTCAAGGAGGGTGATGTATTTTCCCTATCATATCCATAGCCCAACCTCCAAATGGCCAAGGCTTCACAACTACATGCAAATCAATTATTGGTACATGTCTTATTATGCCATGCTTTTGGCATGCCTGACAACCTCTAGCATACTCTATACAGTCTTTAAGGATGGTTGGCCAATAATAGGAATGCCTTCGAAGCAACCATCTCATCTTCACACCAGGCTGGTGTGCACCACAAAAGCCTTTATGTACTTCAGTCATAGCTGTCAATGCCTCCTTTGGCCCTAGACATTCCAGTAATAACCCATCTGCTCCCCTTTTGTACAAAGCATTACCATACATTATGTACTTCATGGACTGTAATTTAATCTTTCTACTGGCCTTCAAAGATGGGCCAGTCAAGTACTACATGATTGGATATCTCCAATCTTGATATTGTAAGTCATTATGATTGACTTCTTACATAATGCCCCTTTTAACTAAAAGTGGTATTAATTTTTGATACGTTGCTTGAGTTATGTTCAATTGAGTGTCATCCCTTCTTCTAAAATTTGAAGCCTTTTGAACTACATCATGGGCTTTGTTATTCATGAACCCTGGGATATAAGTCACATTTGCTATCTGAAACTGAGAAAGAAAATATAATGCAACAACATAATATGGCAACATTCTTGCACTTTGACATTTGAAAATTCCTTTTACTTGGTTGACTACCAATTGAGAATCTCCAAATATGTCAACTGCATGAGCTTGTAATACAATAAGTATTTCAAGTCTCATTATTAAAACTTCATATTCAGCTTGGTTATTGAAACAAGTGATTTCATCAACTCTGAAACCATGTGTGGTTTCCACCCCCTATGGTGACTTAATTACAACACCAATTCCAATCAGACCATTGGCCTTTGATCTATCGAACCACATTTTCCAGGGCTCAACAATGACCATGCCAAAATCCATTGTCTATTGGCTTTGTATTTGACACGGGTGGTCCGCCAAGAAGTTAGCCAAGACTTGCCCTTTTATTGCCTTTTGGGGGATATATTCTAGGTGAAACTCTGAAAGAACCAACATCCATTTGCCAATTCTTCCTCTTAGCATAGGTCTAGATAACAGGTATTTAACCAAGTCTGTGGTTGTAATTACCAAGATGATAGTTGGAAAAAGATTGTATCTTAATTTCATTACTGCAAAGTACAATGCAAGGCACAACGCAAGGCACAACTTTTTTACAGTTGAATATTTACATTCACAAGACTTTAAAAACCTACTAAGGTAATAAACTGCTTGCTCCTTTCCTTCTTCATTATCCTGGGTTAGGAAAACTCCCAATGAATCTTCTGCTACAACAATGTATAACTTCAAGAGTTTATCTCTCCTTGGTGGCATCAACACTGGAGGTTTAGCCAAGTAGGCTTTAAGTTTTTCGAAAGCAGCTTGATGCTCAACTGTCCACACAAATTCTTCTTCATTTCTCAACTTTAACAAAGAAGAAAATACTTTAGTTTTCCCTGCAGTGTTAGAAATTATTCCCTTCTTGTGCACTACATACCCTAACAAGTTTCCAGCTGACACACCAAAAGCACATTTGATAGGATTAAGCTTTAACTTGAACTTTCTCATTCTCTCGAAAGCTGCTGTCAAGTGAGCCAAGTACTCCTCCACAGACTAGGACTTCACAACAATGTCATCAATGTAAGACTCTATATATCCTCCAATGAGATCATGGAAGATAATATTCGTTGCCCTCTGATATGTTGCCCCAGCATTCTTTAAACCAAATGGCATTTTAACCCATTCCAAGGTGTCAATATTCCTAGGACACGTAAATGTTGTCTTATGGACATCTTCCTCTGCAATGTAGATCTGTTGTAACCAGAATGTCCATCCATCATAGACAAAATCTTGTGTCCTACTGAACTATCCACCAATAAATCTACTATGGGCATGAGGTACTCATCTTTGGGGGTTGCTAAATTCAGATTTCTAAAATCGATGCATACCCTCATTTTACCATTCTTTTTTACCACGGGCACAATGCTGGACAACCATTCAACATATATGGCTGTTCTAATGAAGCCTGCGTTAGGGAGCCTAAGAATCTCTTCTTTCACCTTCTGAACCACTTCAGGACTCATCCGTCTTGATTTCTGCTTGTATGGCTTGAAATTAGGCTTCGTGGACATCCTATGTTCCACTAATGACCTATCCAATCCAAGCAGTTCATTGTATGACCAAGAAAAACAATACTTATATTGTTTTAAGACAACCAATAACTGGTTCTTGTCACAAGGACTTAACCAAGCACTGATGAAAGTGGGTTGCTGTACTGAATCTTCCCCCAAGTTGACTTCTTCTAAAAGGTCTTGAACTTGAGCACTCACTGATGCCCTCTCTTTACCTTCTTCCACCCTTGAAGCAACCCATTTATTTTGTTCTGCTCCTACCTTTTCTGGTTCAACATCTTTGCTTTCTTCTTCATAGACAAAATCTGTCCATAAAGCATCTTCTTGTATTTTCTAAACTTTATTTTCAATGTCCAATGCATAGTACTTACCAAGAGCCAAAGGTTTGGCCACTTGGTGCATCTGACTATAGCCAACTATTATGGCTTCTTGCTTTTTCCCCTATACTTTCTGGACTATTGCATTTATGTCCAATGCTGAAAATTTGATTAAAGCCAATGGGTTGGCTTATCGGTCTTGATCTTTCTACCTACAACCAGGCATCATCATCATCTTTGTTGACAAACTTTTCATTAGCACTCTCCTGCACTAAGTGCTTCAGGTGTGCTACTTTCTCATCAGCCGTCACTTCGACTACTCCATCAGGCTTCCTCAGCACACTGAGTGGTATAACCTCTTTAGTGTATAACTTGGCCTCAGCAAAATCAGCACAAGCAATAAAAGACTGTGGATACACATTGATTTTCTCTGTTTTCCCATTGCACAGAGCTATCATCATCTTCTGATGTAAAGAATAAGGCACACACTAGTTAGTGTGGATCCAGTCCCTATTGGAAAACCATTATACTTCGCATTACTGTCTATAACAAAGAATATTATCATGCAATCTCTAATTTCCACACTCAGGTTGATGGGTAAAATACCCTGAGTCATTTGCTTATCCCTAGCAAAACCAGCAATGGTTGTATTTCTGGGGATCAACCTAGGATTTCTCTTTTCCAACTTCTTCAAAGAGGACTTCGGAAGCAGGTTTACAGCTACACCACTGTCCACTCACACCCTGTTCATCTCTATCCCATCGAAGTAAGCTCTGATATACAAGGGCTTAACGTATTGGATCATAGATATTGTGGGGTACTCGAAGGGATATGAGGGGTTAATGGTCACCTCCTCACCTTCTTCAATATTTCCATTGGCTTGGCCACTTCTGACTCATCTTGAATCATACTGACCTGCGAATCTTCACTAGAAACTAGAATAGGGTCATTTTCTTGACCATCCTGGTCTCCCTCCTCAGCTTGGAATTCCTATGGCAACACATATACCACTGGTACTGAAGGGAATAATTTAAACTGAACTACTAGCTACAATTGCTCTTCTCCCGTTTTGGCCTATTCTAAAGCTTGGGAAGCATCCTCCATGCTACACTTTGGTACCTCAATAACGGTGGTTTTCTTCGAATCAACTCATTTGTGATCTGCTCCTGTTGGCTTTTCGACCAAAAAGGTCTATTCAACCATGAAGGCTTCAAACATCTCATCTTCAGCCAATTCTTTCCTTTGGCCTAGTTCAGCTTCTCCTTCTGTCTCACTGTTGCTTTCCATCAAGGCCTTTGCAAGACCTGCTAAGCTGGACCTTTCCTTGGCTTTCAGTTCAATGTGAACCTTAGCCAACTACTTTATGTTGACGCTTCTTTTGATATGAAGAGCCAGCTTTGGACTTTTTTTTTTCTCTGTATGGCCTTTTGACTAGGCCAATAAAGAACTCTTTCCATTTTCCTTCAGATCCCTTTGGTACTGGGTGTACCTTCGCTAGATCTTCCTCCTTTGAGACCTAGAAATTACTGGAATCATATCTGGTTCATTTGTCTTTGGGTCTTTGAGTAATACCCAATTATTTGGAGCCACCAATGGAGGTTTAATCATTCTGCCCTTGTCTCCAAAAACATTTCTCTGGGCATGTATTTCTTTAGGCTTGTTCCGCATGACAAACTAGTCTGGAACCCCAGGTACCCATGAACTCACTAGTTTAGTTGTTGAACTTGTTTTCCCAGTCTTTGAAGCCACCTTTGAAGCTAACTTTTGGGGCCAACCACTAGCTCTAGTACCCTATCTCGAGCCTAATTCAGGCTTTCTTTCAGGATAATTTCCTTGCATCTTGTTCAAAGTTGACTTTAGAGGCCAATCGCTGGCTCTGTTTTCCTGACTTTAGTATAATTCAGGCCTTCTCTCAGGATAATTGCCTTCCATTCTATTGTAATTGGGTGGTTTGAACTCATGTAGAGGTCTCTTACCCTTGGATTGTATTCTAGTGGCTGATGGCCCAGCCAAAAATGGCTGCTGTCTACAACCAAGTAGGTGTGGCCCTCTGTTGTAGGTGTTGGTTGGCTTAGGGCGTCTCTGTACATCCTTGTAATGCTGTTTCTCCTCGATTGAGAACCCTGTAGACACCCCATTTTTGACCAACTTTAAGACTCAGACGTCACCGATTGAGCGCTCGGTGATATTGCATAATGTGCTCGCTCAGAAGTTTCAGAGTCTTGGCCGTGAGCCCTGCCTCGGACTTCCGGACTCTTTTGTGCCTTGCCTCGGTTTGCGAACCAGACTCGGTTTTCTCTGTTTCTTTTCCTGAGGGGAGGGAGAGGTCCTGTAGACCATCTCTTAGTGGCCGTAGGCTACATTTGGTGGCCGTAGGCCATTTTGCCCATTTTGGGGCCCGGTTCCCGGTTTTCGGAGCCGTCAGGCCGTGTGCCTCAATTCGGGACCGCCTAACCATCTCCGTTTGTACTGATTTTTGGCATACTTCCTTTCTACTCCCTTTTGAGGGACACTGGGGTCTGAGAAACCCACTTTGTGGCCGAATGCCACTTTCGGTGCTTAACAGCCCATTTTCGGGACCCCGAACTGCGCGTTTTGGCCCCCAAACATTCGTTTTGCAACGGTTTTCGTTCATTTTTGGAAGGTACCTCTGTTTTATCACTGGGAAGGCCGTAGAAGGGTGGGAGGCCAGTAATTGTTGTAGCAACCAGTTATATATCCCCCGACGCCCTCCGATGCCCGTTTTTCACACTTCCGGGCTAATGTTGAACACCTTGGGGCCACTTTCTTGAACTTTGAACCACATACTTGTGATGTACACACATGGGAGGACCCTAAAAGTTGGTGGCCGGCCACTAATGTTACTTGACCCTTTTGAACCCCTCCTTCCGGGCTAATGTTGAACACCTTGGGGCCACTTTCTTGAACTTTCAACCACATATTTGTGATGTACACACATGGGAGGACCCTAAAAGTTGGTGGCCGGCCACTAATGTTACTTGACCCTTTTGAACCCCTCCTTCCGAGCTAATGTTGAACACCTTGGGGCCACTTTCTTGAACTTTGAACCACATGGTTGTGTTGAGGGCACATGGGAGGACACCATTGTGTGGTGGCCGGCCACTAAACCAACTTGACCCTTTTGACCCCTAGCCGGCCGGCTAGGGGATGTGGCCGGCTGGCCACCTGAAACAAAAATACGTGGCCGGCCATGATCCTCACACTGTTCACTTTACAGCTGTATAGCTTTATCCCCCAGAAAATATCCCAATCCGGGGGATATTTTGTGGGGAAAAACTTGCCTATTTTCCCCCACCTTTTGCCCCTCCTTTACTCCCCCTTTTTGGTCCATATAATCAGCTAGCAACATTGCATACAAGGGTTAGAAAATTTACTCCTCAAGCTTGAATAGAAAACTCCCTCTCTATCTCCCTCATTTCCTTGAAAACCTTCAAGCTCTACACTACCATTTCTTCTACACCACCAAGCTCTACCACCACCACTCCAATCCAGCAGCAAGGGGAGGAATTCCAGCAGCTAAGAGGCAACAAATTTGGTCCAAGAAGCAACAAAAGAATTGGTCTTCAAGGGTGAGTTGCAATTTTCCCTTTTTGGCCCATTTCTTGTATCTTTTGCAAGCCATACATGCTTATTGTCTTGAGCTCCGACCAAAACTGAAAAGGTCATTTTTTTGAGCTCATTTTCATGTCTCATTAAGGGCTCAACTCTGTTTGAGCCCTCCATCTTGCACTTGCTTCAATACCCTCTTTGTATGTCAATATTTTGCATGCTTTTTCTAGCCTACGTGTGATCTATTTTGGAGTTTCTCATGAACTGATATTAGGCTTATTTTGAACCCCTCTTCAACATTGAAGAAGGGCTTATCTTTGTTTGGGACCTCCATGTACCACTTGTCTTTATATCCATCTTTGGTCCCCTATTCCTATATGACTTGGCAGCCTATCTTGGTTCCATTTTTGGTCATTTTACAGAGCTAGAAAAGTTCTTATTTTGGCCCATTCTTCATGTTTCATTAAGGGCCTTTCATGGTTTGAGGCATATTTTATACACTTCATGTTATATCTCTCTTTTAATCCCCATTTTTGCATGATTTGTTAGCCTATCTTGCTTCGGTTTTTGGCCTTTTTACAGTACTAAAAATAGTCTTATTTTGGCCCATTATTCATGTTTAATCAAGGTTCTTTGGCTTTTTGATGAATATTTTGCATACTTTGTGTTATAGCCACTTTTGAGCCTCATTTTGCATTGCATTTCTAGCATGTTTGTATACTGTTTTGGAGTTTTTACAGTTCTTTAAATAGTCATATTTTTGGTCCCTCTTCAATGTTGTAGAATGGAATTTTTCAGTTTGGGCTTTGCATATACCACTTGCCTCTTTGGCCACCTTTTGGCCCTTTTTCTTGCATGGGAGTGCAGCCATACCTGTGTTTGTTTTTGGGGTTTTTGCAGTTCTGTAAAACATCATATTTTGGACCCCTCTTCAACTTTGTTGAAGGGCCCTAACCTATTTGGAGTTAGCAGCTGTGAGTTGCTTCATAATCTCATGTTTAGGGCCATTTTTGCATGCCATTGTTGCCCTATCTCTGTTAGCTGTTTGGCCATGATTTGTACTGGTAAAATACTATTTTTGGGGCGGCCTTGCTACTGTCTATTCATTTCATATCCATATTGTGCATGTTTGGTATAGCTATAGGCCATTTCGGGTCCCAAAATTCATGTTTCGGGACTATTCCATGCATCGGGTGTGTTTTCGCCTCATTTCGGGGCTGTTTTCTCCCACATTTCATTGCTAAAAATCCATTAACATGTTTGCATAGCATTTTCCATGCCATTGCATTGCATATGTCATTGCCTCGGTTTGCGTGCCCGTGTGCACGCATTTCGAGGCACTTCATTTTCGTCCATCGGCCTCTTATGTGAGTGTGGCTGAGGCTCTCTCATGTTAGTATAAGTCCATGTTGCATTTTCCATGCCATTGCATTGCATATGTCATTGCCTCGGTTTGCGTGCCCGTGTGCACGCATTTCGAGGCACTTCATTTTCATCCATCGGCCTCTTATGTGAGTGTGGCTGAGGCTCTCTCATGTTAGTATAAGTCCATGTTGCATTTTCCATGCCATTTTAGCCATATTGCATTGCGTATGCCATTGCCTCGGTTTGCGTGCCCGTGTGTACGTATTTCGAGGCACTTCATTTTCATCCACCGGCCTCTTATGTGAGTGTGGCAGAAGCTCTCTCATGTTAGTGTAAGCCCATATCATATTTCTCTATCATTCGCATTGCGTATGCCATTTTCTCGATTTGCGTGCCCGTGTGCACGCATTTCGAGACATCTCATTTTCATAGCATTGTGCATACTAGGTTGTATCTTAGATCGCATTCATGCATTTTCTCAGTTTGCGTGCCCGTGTGCACGCATTTCGAGGCATGTCATCCATAGCATTGTGTATGTTAGGATTGTATCTTAGTTGCATTTCATGCATATCATGCATATTGCATTGTGTTCGGAATAGGAGTTAGCCCGGACACGGGAAACGAGGTGCATTTCGTACTCCGAGTGACGGAATGTGTCTCAATTCCCCAGTCACCGACACTCCGGATCTTCCATGATGGAGTCAGGTCTTGTTGTGTTTTTCATGTGCATTCATCCTATATTGAATTGTGCATTTCGACTCCTCGGCCATCATGTCTCGGTATGCGTGATTGGTGGCACGAGGATCGAGGCATGCATATATCTGTGAAAATACATTGCTATGCCCTTTTCCTGCTCTCTGTTGCAGCAAAATGAAGAATCAGCAGTCTTCCGGGGCTCGGCGCGCTTTCCAAGAATAAACTGCTAAACAGAGGCTAATTGGGGCATCTCGGTGGATTTCCGCGCAAGACAACCCGGACATGCATCATCCATCAGAAGCAAGGCAGTCCCTGGCTTGCATGCCAGTTTTTTATTTACTTTCTTAGTTAATTTGTTAATTAATTAGGAATTTGTATATTATTTGGACTGTAATATTTGGACTGTAATATTCTTTTATTTGGGACTGTATATTTATTCGGACCCTCTGCGCGAGGGCACAACTGTAATAAGTGTGCGTGTGTGTGTTGTATGTCTTCCAACCCCACGTCTTTCTCCCTTTTATTTATCCGCTTATGATGGTTAGATTAGGGCATGTTTAAATTAGCATACAGTATGACAGCATGTTTGCATCATTCATCTGTATTGCATGCACCGGGCTCGGCGCATCATACTAACTGCATTGTACTTTCAATTCCAAATTGAATACATGTTGGTTGTAGCATTCCATATGCCATGTTTAGAATAGCCGAGCCTGCTATAGTTGCATTTTGCATGTGTTGCATTAGGCATTTCTGTATACTTAGGATCATGCATGATTTCTAATGTAAACTTTTGTTTTGGCTTGGAGTACTCGGTAAGTTTTATGCTTTAGCATCCTTGCATGCGTGTGAGTGACTGCCATGAATAGCATGCTTACCATGAGGCTAAATGCTTATGTGATATATCTGCCTGAATGCCTGTGGGTGAAGGTTGGGTTGTTTAAATTGGAAGAAATCATTGACTGTGAGTTTTAAGCCCACTAGATAGTGGCAAAACCATCTTTACGAAGCCCACCCGAGGGTGGCAAAATCTGCATTTTTAGCCTACTTGCGAGTAGCAAACCACCTTTCAAAAATAAACATGAAATGTTTTGTTCCAATTCAGGCGACCCAGTCTATACTTATATGCTGTGCGCATCACATAGTAATCTAGGCTAATAACCGGAATAAGAACACACAATGTTTTCAAAAATAGATATCATGGTTAGTAGAGGCCGATCTTTGATCGGGCGAGCGGGGGTGCTCACGAAGTGACCTTCCCCAATCGTACCCAAGTTCCCGAGCCGAGGCAACTTTGGTGATGACGGACACGTGGCCTTTGGCACCGAGTCAGGGTTTCCTAAATTTCCCATTAAAAAAATATTTAGGTGGCGACTCTGTATCTGGCAAAGCAGTCCATGTTTGGCACTTCTTTCAAAAAAATCTGTTTTTCTCAAAACGATTTGCCGGATTTGGACTCTTTGGTTCAGACTTAGAACCGTGACACAAATCGAGTCCGAGCTGTAGCAAGGTCCCCCGCGGGCTGGTTACAGTTTCTGGCGACTCTGCTGGGGATTTAGAGAACTTGACTCGAACTCATGATATCTGTTTTTGACTACACTTGTGTGTTTCTTTGCATTGCATTTGCATTGGTGCGCCTAGGACACCGTGTTTGCCATCTGCTATTCCTGAACGGTTTGCTGGAGGCTTGTCTTGTCAAGGCATGACCATAAGGCTGACCGGTTGTGGGCTCTGCCAGTATGGGAACACAAACCCCGATTTTACCGGGGCACCCTCTTTGACCTTTCGACCTAGTGCATATTCGGATCCATAGTGACCATTCCAAATTAGGACAGGTTGCTTACCCGTTTATAGGTTGTCTGAAACCGCTGTGTGCGTAGTGAAACCCTAGCTCCTGACAAAATAGGACAGGGAAACCCTACCCCAACATAGGGGTGTTTTGGCTCTCACTTATCTGTTATGTGCTTTAGAGTGCGTCTCTACAGGAATGCATGTATCGGTATATGAGTTTGGGCATCAAGCCTATGGGCATCAGTTCAGTATTGTCAGTATCAGGCCTGCGGGCATCAGTTCAGTATTATGAGTATCAGGCCTGCGGGCATCAGCCAGTATTTGAGAATTAGTTATCTGCGGGTATCAGATTCTGTTTTAGGGGACAGTGATACAGGAATAATAATCAGTGTTTGAGGACAGTGTGTATTCAGCTTATTGACTGTGTGTTGTTATGCCCGGCTGTGTGTCATGCATTTTATTTTAAGCTGTTATGCTGTCCGTTTATCTGTTTATTTATTTCCTTTTCGCTTTATTTATCTTTTGCTAGGTCAGTTCTAGCACAATTGCTTCCAACCCAGTAGGCATTCCCCAAGCACTTTGGACACGAGGTCGTCGACTCAATCGATCTGAGGATCTAATCGACGGACAGCCAGTGTTCCATTCTCTACCCCCTGTTACCAGAAGAAAGCAGAAAAAGCGCAGTGTATCTGAACAGAGATCACCAGAACAGTGGTTTCCCCCATCAGTGGACAGTCGGATTGAGATCCCCATTGAGACAGATCTGCCAGTAGTTCAGATAGATCAAAACAGTATGGCAACGCCAACAGGAGTTGAGGAGATGGTGCGCCAAATGCAAGAAACCATGCGGGCCATGCAGCAGGATGCCGTTCGCCGAGATGAACTCGCCAAGCAGCAGGCCGAGATTATGACCCAGCAGGCTGAGCTAATTACCCGATTGCAACAGCAGAATGCTGCATCTGCTTCACATCAAGTCCCTCCTCCGGCAGGGGCTCCATTACCTGAGCAGGCACCTACTGTTCAGAACGCCCCACCAAATGCCCAGAATACCCTGCCGAATATCCAAAACATACAAGAGGACACGAATCTTCCAACGGGGCCAGCTCCGCCCCCGCTTCCACCACAACTGTCCAAGGTCCATGCACCCAATCGCCCCGACTCTCCCTTCGAGTTCGAGGTTGATCATACAGCTCTGAAATTGAGCAAACTTGAGAAGCTCTTCAAGAAATCCCAAGGGGTCAAGGCTATGCCGGATATCGAAGACGGATATACCGAGGAGGCCGTGACACTCCCCGATAGGTTCAAAATGCCACAAATCGACCGCTTTGACGGGTCCGACGACCCCATGGTCCATCTCCGACTGTTCGCAGACATCTTGCGGCCAATGGGCCTAACACGACCACAGAAGCTTTCACTATTCGGCCGAACCCTGTCGGGTGTGGCCGCCCACTGGTACGCAAAGTTACAAGATAAAGTAAAAAAGAATTGGGATGAAATGGCTGAGGCCTTTGTCGCGCAATATTCGTACAACACTCAGATCGAGATTGGTGTCAATTCCCATAACTTTCTCTGCCTTGGCTGGAAACTTTAGCCTCTATTTTCGAATATGTTCTTGGATCCTATCCCAAAAAATAATACAATTTTTAGTTAAATGAGACCAAGAATTGTGCCATTTACAGTACATTTTTCCTTTAAGTTATTTTGGGCAGGGATCGTAACTCCATTTGGTAACTTTAGGAAATTTGTCGCAAGCAAATGATCAAAAATGTCATCTACTTTTGTTAAATCAAAAGAATACTTCATATGAAGGTCTTTTTTTTTAAACTACTAGTCTATTGTATTGTCCTTTTGAATTAATGCCTCACAGGTTATAGGTTGTTTTCCTATGATTTTTGCTCCATCAATTTCATAATTAGGGTCCCCATAATAGGTCTTATATGATGCATTACTTCGATCATGTTCTTCCTCAAGTAAAGATTCATATCTAGACACCTTATAGGTTAATTCCACTAAGTCTCGAAACTCGTTGATTCAAACTTCTTTCGAAGCCTAAACTCTAAACCATTTTGAGCCAGTCTCACAATTCAGGCTCTGGTAGAATGACCCTACACTTGTTTTGTGCTCTTTTGAATTTGGCAATGAATTGAGCAGTCTTCTCATCAGGCCTTTGGCTCAGCCTTTCCAAATCTTCCATGGAAACCTTAGGCTCTGTTTAGAAGAATTGGGCATGAAATGCCTCTATCATTTGTTGCAAAGTTTGGATAGAGCTAGGTGTAAGGTTAATATACCATGCAAAGGCTACCCCAGTTAAAGAATTTGGAAAAAAAGTCTCAATTTCATATAATCATTATTGGTGAATTCACCATATTGGCCTGTAAACCTGGCAATGTATTTTACTATTGACTGGTTTCCATTCCCATAAAAGAGAGCAAAATCTTGTATTCTAAACCCCCTTGGGTATTCATGTACCCTATCCGCCCATTCTGGGTATGGCTTTCTATATACAGGAGTCTGAACCCCCCGAGCCATGGATCCACACATCTCCCTGACAATATCAGCAATTTGGTCCCTAGGAACCATATTTCGTGCTTGTTGGACTACTACTGGAGGAACAACCACAGGGTTTGACGGAACTCCATGTGTTTGAGGTCCTCTTGGTCCATAGAGAGGTATATTTAGGACTGGCTGTCACTGTGGTACTGGTTACTGTTGAGGGTATGGTTGACCTCTCTGGGCCTGTCCTGCGAAAGGACTAGCGAAAGGTGTTGCAAGAGGAGGAACAGGGGTTGTTTCTCTCCCACTCGAAGGAAACCTTTCCAACCTCTCAGGTGTGAATTTCAACAGAGGGTTAGTGAACCCCCTTGTGCCAGGCATGGTTTCAAACATGGGATTTGGAAACATTCTCATGCCATTTTCCTGCGTTGGCCCAGTTCCACCAATTTGTATGGCTTCACTATTAGGTAATGGCATATTTTGATTTACCAAAGGCCTCAAAGGAGGCTCATACCATAACTGAGGTACAGGTGATGGTCTTTCATAATTTTGATTACTAGTTTGACCGTTAGTATGTCCATTAATTTGCATAGACTGTTTATCTCTAGCCAATCTTTGCTGGGAACGTTTGAATTTTCTTCCATATGCCTTGTGACAGTTGGTTGATGGGAATTCATTCGATCCATAAAGGATGTTGCTCATTTTTCCATTGTATACATCAACCGTTGTCCCATGGCATCTACCAAGCCTTCCCAGGGATTCATTGGCTGGGTAAACGGAATAGTGGATAGTCCAATTCCATGGCCTCGTTCAATATCCTGAACATGTGATGCATGTTCCGAGGTGCTGATCTGCTCGACCATAGGTTCTGATGAGATAGATGCTTCCATAGGATGTATTATTTCATTATCCTATGGACTAGGTACTTCTACCTCTCCTTCCACACCTTCTTCCAGGAGTTCATTTTTTCCTTGTCTCCTACGTCTAACCATTTTAGAGTCCCACTGGGCGTGCCAAAAATATATGTTGACTTTTTTAGCTTTCGAAGGTTAATAATGTAAATTTAAGCGTGCCAGTAAGGATCAATTAGTCCTTACAGAATTTATAATTGCCAACCAATTATCAAGCGATTGTGTTTAATTTCTTTCAGCCTCGATGAAGAGGACTTTTACTAGTGACTTTTTAGAAGAAAATTGTGAATAGTAAAAAATAATTATAATTCAGAAGTCGAATTTCATTAAACAAATGAAAACTTACAATGAAATTACAATGACCCAGCTGTAGACGTCCCCGAACGTCCCGGGAGGGAAATCTCCCGTTTTGTTCATTTGGGCTTACTACAGTTCAGGACTCAAATGTCACGATCTTGTATCTAATCTCGCAGAGTGCAATGCAAGACCGATGAATCATCAAAGAGTCCAAATCTGGCAAATCGTTTTTGAAAACAGATTTTTTTGAAAGAAGTACCAAACATGGACTACTTTGCCAGATACAGAGTCGCCACCTAAATATTTTATTTTGGGAAAATTTAGAAAACCCTGACTCGTGCCGAAGGCCACGTGTCCGTCATCACCAAAGTTGCCTTGGCTCGGGAACTTAGGTACGTTTGGGGAAGGTCACTTCATGAGCACCCCCACTCGCCCGATCAAAGATCGGCCTCTACTAACCATGATATCGAGTTTTGAAAACATTATGCATTCTTATTCCGGTTATTAGCCTAGATTTACTACGTGATGCGCACAGCATACAAGTATAGATTGGATCACCTGAATTGGAACAACACATCTCATGTTTGTTTATTTTGAAAATGGTTTGATGGTACTACCCACAAGTAGGCTAAGACGTGGATTTGCTACCCTCAGGTGGGCTTAGAAAACATGATTTTGCCACTATCAAGTGGGCTTAAAACTCACAATTGATGAATTGTTCCAATCCAGATAATCCAACCTTCACCCACAAACATTCAGGCAGTTATATCACATAAGCAGTTAGCCTTATGGTAAGCATGCTATCATGGCAACACTCACACTCATGCAAGGATGCTAAAGCATAAACACTTACTGAGTACTCCGAGCCAAAACAGAAACTAGTTAGTAATCAATGCATGTTCCTAGTTCATGTTAAAATGGCTAATGCAACACATGCAAAATGCAACTACAATAGGCTCGGCTATCCTAAGAATGGCATATGAGATGCTACAGCTAACACGTATTCAACTTGGAATTGAAATACAATGCAGTTAGTATGATGCGCCGAGCCCGGTGCATGCAAAACAAATGAATGAATGCAATCATGCGATCATAAATATGCTAATTGAAACATGCCCTAATCTAACCATTATAAGCTGGTAAATAAAAGGGAGAAAGACGTGGGGTTGGAAGACATACATCACACGCACGCACACTTATTACAATTGTGTCCTCGCTCGAAGGGTCCGAATAAATAATACAATCCGAATAAACAATTAACTACTCTAGCTAATTAAATATTACAAAAAAACCCTAATTAATTAACAAATTAACTAGGAAAGCAAAATTCACTAGTATGCAAATCCATGGATCGCCTCAGCTCTGTTCCGAATGATGAAAGATGCATGCATGCTTGCGTCACCTCGTCGGAGAATTCCTCGCAATGCCCCGATTTGCCTTTGTTTGCAATTAATCCCGGAATGCTGTGCAAAGCTCTAGAAGGCTACTGATTTCTAGTTTGCTGCAACAGAGAGCAAGAAAGGGGCATGACAAAGTATTTTCACATATGTATACACACCTCGATCCTCGTGCCACCAATCACGCATCTCGATGCATGGTGGCCGAGGAGTCGAATTGCACGACTCGATGTGAAATGAATGCACATGAAAACACAACAAGACCTAAACTCCATCATGGGTAATCCGGAGTATCGGCGACCGGGAATTGAGACACGTTTCGTCACTTTGAGTGCGAAACGTCCCTCGTTTCCCGTGTTTGGGCTAACTCCTATCCCAAACACAATGCAATGAGATGACATACACAATGCGACTAACATGCAACCTAGCATACGCAATGTAATGGACTAAAATGGCATACACAATGCACGTGACATAATATGACATACACAATACACTTACGAAGACTATCATATGCACATGAACTAAATGGCATATACAAATGCAAGATGGACTTACACCAATATGAGTGGACCTCAACCACACTCACATCAGTGGCCATGTGATGAAAATGAGACAACCGAAATACATGCAAACATGCACAGATGCAAAGGATCGACCCTAAGGCACAACATGTAACTCTACCAAAGCATGGCAAGGGATGAAGTATGGCATACAAACACACATGACACAGCACTGAAATGGCATAAAAGATGATCTCGAAACATGCGAATATGTCACACAATGCATGCTAGATGGCCCGGGTACCGAAACTAGTGAAGCGGGTTACACTAGAAGTACACAAAGCAATGCACCAATGGCAAAACCAACCCCAAACAGACCCTAGACAGGTCTGAAACAGTGGGGAAATGGCCTAAAATGATGGCTCGGAATGCAAAGAAATGGAGCTCATTCAATGGTCCGAAAACAAGACATTCATGCACAACTCTCAAGCACACTTAAAGAGAAGAAAACATGAGGATATGGCATTCATATAAGCTCTAAAATATGATGTATAATGGCCCCAAAACAAGAAAACATCTCAGCATATGCATGTAGTGGACCTCAAAACTCAAAGCTAAGCATGGACATTGAACTACAAGCATGCAAAACAAGTATCATTCGACCATGAGACCCAAAAACAAAGCTAAGGCGGTCCAAAATATGCACAAAATCAGTTTAAGGCATGGCCAAAAAGTGCTAAAATCAAGGGTCAACAAAGCATGCAAAGAAAGCTAGTGAACCATGAGTTGTACTACAACTATATGAAGTATATGAGAGCTCACCAAACCAGAAAAAAAAATAGAAGTATGCCATGCCAAAATATGCCCAAAAATCCACTGAAACTCAGTCAATGCATGCAAGAATGATAGGCTCCTTTGGAAGGCCATGCAAGGGGTTATTCTACACATGTATGATGGACACACAAAATGGAAAAACCACCTCTAAAAAGAGGTTATGAGGGTCCTAAAACCCACCAAAAAGGTCCAAAAATTAGTCTGGGAAGCATGCAAATGGAAGCCCCTTTGAAAGGCCTTGAATAGGATTGTTCTACACATGCATAATAGACACTTTATATGGAAAAATGGGCTCTGGACAGAGCCTATGTAGACCTTAAAACTCACCAAATAGGGCCTGAAATATGGCTTCGAAACATGCAAGTAGGAGCCCCTTTGTAAGGCCAACAAAGCTAGTAAAGAGAACAAGGGGTGAGAGGGTCACCCCTCTCTAATTTTGAAGCTCAAAGACACATGTTAGTCACTTAAAATCCACTGGATTTCAGTAGCTAAAAGGCCAAACCAAGGCCAACACAAATGCTCTAATGCATAGCCCTATGAGGAAATGAAGCATGCAAAGGGGAAGATGACCCTAAACAGAAAAAATGTCTTAAACAAACATGTTTATAAGCTCAAAACAAAACTTTTTTCAGTTTATGAAAAAACCCAAAAAATGCTTGCAAATAGAGCTAAGATGTGAAGCAAAATAATGTCAAAATGAGGGAAATAGAGTGTTACCCTTGTAGAGAAGAGGGCCAGCAGCTTCTGGACCAATGTAGCAAGCTTTCAACCTCTGAAAATCAGCTCTAAGGTGTTTAGAGTGATAGTGGAGGTGTTGTTCTTGGAGGTGTAGGGCAATGGGGCCAAGAACTTCAACCTTTGAAGCTAAATGAGAGAGATACAAAGAGATGTGTATGCATGAGCCTTAAACAAAATTTTGAACCCTAGCAATGGAAGAGGGCCCTTTCCTTTGTAGAGGAGAAGGTCTAAAGCTTCTCCAAGAAGCTTAAAACCAAGCTCAAACATCCTCCATACACGTGTATGAAGGATGCATTCTGAGGCTTCCAGCTGGCACAGCTGGCTTCAACTCAATGAGATAAAAAAATAGAAAGCTGGCCGACCAGTCTAGGTGGTTGGCCGACCACTCTCCCTGGTCGGCTGACCAGGGATCAAAAGGGCTAAGAAGAAAAGGTGGTCGGCCTACCCATATTGGGGGCCTCCCAGGTGAATGCAACTCAGTGGCATGGTAGGACACCAGAAATTATGGCTCAAAAGTGAGGGAGACCAAGGGATCAAAAGGGTCAATCATCAAAGGTGGTCAGCCTACCCATATTGGTGGTCTCCCAGGTTAATGCAACTCAGTGGTGGTATGAGAGACCAGAAATTGTGGCCCAAAGTGAGGGAGACCACCACTCTAACAAGAAAATCGGGCGGCAAAAAGAAAAGTGGTCTCCAAGAAGAAAAGGTGGTCTCCTACCATACTACCACCTTCCTAGCCATGAAACTAGGGTCCATGCCAAAAATGAACCCTAACCGATGCAAAACGAGGGTTCGGGGGCCAAAACGCGCAGCCGGGGCCCCGAAAGCTGACTGTTAGGCACCGGAGGTGGCGTGCGACCACAAAGGTGATCTCTCGGGGCACAATGTCCCTCTAAGGAGAGGAAACAAGGTGTGTGCCAAAAACCGGAGCAAACGAAGGTAGTTAAGCGGTCCCGAACCGAGGCACACGGCCGACGGCTCCAAAAACCAAAAACCGGTCTCCAAACAAAAAAAGTGGTCTACGACCACGAAACGTAGCCTACGGCCACTGAGAGATGGTCTACGAGACTTCTCCCTCCCTTCGGGAAGAGAAAAATAGAGAAAATAGGACCTGGTTCACAAACCGAGGCAAAGCACAAAGGAGCCCTGAAGTCCGGAGGAAAGGCTTTCAGCCGAGACTCCGCAACCTCAGAACGAGCATAATATGCGTCATCACCGAGCGCTCAATCGATGACATCTGAGTCTTAAGGTCGGTCAAAAATGGGGTGTCTACACCAGCCTCGACGAGGTTCACAGCAACAAGCTATTGAAAAACTACTCCTAGGAAATAAAGTGCAATACAGGAATAAAGTGCTAGAAATGTAAAACTGTAAAGAAAATGAAGTAAATAAAATGATTTCTGGATCTGAGTCTGGGTCCTTCATTCTGGGGCCTTCCTTACTATTTATACTTCCCAGTGGTAACCATCGAAGTGGGCTTCCAACCGTCAAAGCGTCCTCCCATGATTGTTGAACATGTTCTCTCACAATCTGTCCCACTACGCTACTCTTGTAGTTAGACTTCCCTCCTGATTTTGAATTTAAATTTATGAGTAACAGTTAGGCCATGTCATCTTATGTCTCTCGATTGTTCCAGAGCCACGCAAATCCATTATTACCAATATGAACTGTCACGTGTCCGACTTTGATTGGCAACTTATATTAACTCTCCAAATTGCTCTCCTCGTGCCAAGTGTTAAGTTGTAATTGGCTTGTGCAAAATATGTAACCAACAGACATTTACTGAAAAATTACTAGTATTTTCTTTAAAAAAAATTATTCACTTTTTAGAAATAAAAATGATAAAATGAAATGGTTACTACAATCAATTAATTTTTTAGAGATAAAAATTTGGAGACAAAAGCACTTTTTAGGGACTAAATATTTTTGTTTTCAATAGTGTCATTATTAGCAACGAAATCTGGACATTTGTGATGAATTAATATCTTTTTGGGATTAAAATTTTTGTTTCAAAAAATAAATCCTTTTAAAACTAAATTATTTTATCCCATTTATTTATTAGCGATGTTTTCAAAATTTGGTAAGTAAAAATTTTATTTTTTACATTTCATAACGATCTTTTAGAGATAATTTTTGCGATGACAAGAATTGATCCCTAAATATTTTTTGCAACAAAAAAATTTAGTTTTTAAATCTCTTATTTGTTCCTCTATTAGTGCATTTTAAGGGTGGTTTGAGATATTTTAAACAAGTGCACTTTTTGACTTTTTATACAAAAATATGTAGAAAAATAAAGAAAGCGGATAGAAAAGTAGAGATGTTGATAGATGTGACACAAATAAGTATATGTATGCAAAAACGTGCACTTTTTTAATACATGCCAAACACCTACTTAATTTTGGTAGCATCCTTGTCTATGAATTTTCTATCAAGGGCAGTTAAAGTATGCCCTATTTGCCTTGAGGTTGTAGGTTTCGACTTGAGGGCAACCATTTTTGTGAAAATTATGCCAAAGGCTTATTGCCTCTGGTTAAAGGGTGAAGTGAAAGAGTACAACATCTAGAAATCCCTTAGCAATCGCCATTTAGCATCTATTGTCTGTATAATGAAATATTATTTATAACTCGAGTTCTGTTGAGGAATTTATCCAAAAAATAAAAACTCTAGTTCTGATGAGGAATTTCATAGTAAGGTTTTTGTGATAGGCTGGTTTTTAAGCGGCTTCAGTACTCTTTACAACTTTAATAGCAAAAGATGAAACAAGTTTTAGTACATTACTGTTACAGAATTTTCAAGTACTGTTCTGGCTTTCCTCATTTTCAACCTTCATGACATCTAGGTATGATTTCCCATGAAGCTCTCGAGCGAAAAAGCCTGTGAAATAATCTTGAACCCTAATTCTTTTGAACCGTGCTGGTGTTTGTGGGCTAATCAAACTAGGTGCAGGACCCATTTCTCCGTCAAGTCTTGGGTTGTAAAATGTGGCAATTGACTGTCTCTCCTTGCTAGAGTTCACCACTGCTCGATGCTCGATGCTACGATAAGTTCCATTGGTAACAATCTGCAAACCAAGGTAAGAGATCTCATAGCAGGATGAACTAGATCATGAAATTTTAGGTCCTATTTTACAAATTCAACTTTCACAGTTTTTTTTTTTAGGTAATGCTGCGTATTGCGACTTGATGCTCGACTACCCTATGGGTGTCCTTTTGATTTCAACATACGCTTTATTTGTTTTAGTGATTTGGTATTGATGGAAAACGACAGTCAACAACAAAAAAAATTCTTTGGTCAATAGCAAAACAAACTTATTTGTGTAAAAAATGTTTTTCATTTTTGAAAGGTAGAAAACATTTTCTGGACTAAAATATTATTAGTACCACCACACTACTACCATCCCACCATCATTGCAACCTTTGTCGCCACCCCTTTGCCTCTGCCACCAACAGCTTGTCCACTTCACAACCTTCACCACCACCACCACCTTCACCTTGACTACCACATCCTCCACCGCCTTTGCCACCATCACCATCACCACTGCTAATCCAACTATGCACATTAGTTTCAAAGTTACAACCAAACATTGAAAAATGTTTTTTTACAGTAAACATTTAAAAAAAAATTATTTTTCTTGAGGAAATGTTTTTTCATCGAAACAAACGTAGACTGATAACCATTCTACCAGTTTACTCATTGAAGTCCATTTATAACAACACAAAACTTAATGTGTGGTTTATTACCTCTAGAATGTCTCCAATGTTGACCACGAAGGCTTCAGAGAGGGGTTTAACAGGAACCCACATCCCATCTTTCTTAATCTGCAGACCTTCCATTTCATTGAGCTGGAGGAGGATAGTGAGGCCAACGGCATCGGAGTGTGGGGGGAGGCCAACGACCAGCTCTGGTTGTGGACATGGAGGATAGTTGTTCATCCTCATTGTCTGCATCCCTTCTTCAAACAACTCCCTCATATCCTCTGCCTTCATTTTCAAAGCTTTAGCCATGTAGTCAAGAATCTTCATGGCAAGATGCTTTAAGTCAGCCGCGTAAACTTCCAGAGTGTGTCTGCATGAAAAGACTTAGCAAACCCATGCTGATTTGACCGAGTTTTTGGATCAATCAACTGTAACTGTGGCCATGAAAACCGTGGTTCTAGTTCTTGCCTCGCTTATTGGGTTGAGATTTTTTATCTTTTGATTTAGTTTAGTATAGTTTGGAAATGCAGCACACTAGACAAGCCATGTTTGATAGCTCTAGATATGGGAATGAGAACTGTGATTCAAGTTACTGCATGAAATTGTTGGCTGTGATTTTGGTTTACTAGACATTTTCTCAGGTTTTTGCCTTTGTTGAAGTCTGTTTGAAGGAGAGAAATGCAGCACAACAATGGATAGGATTAAGCAGGATAGAAGGGTTATTTAGTCATTTTATAATGAAAGTTTTATTTGGGAACAAGTTGTCCCACTTCTACTGAACAAAAAGTCTTGATGAAGGATCCCTAGGATAAGTTAGTTAGGATCACAAAATCTGAACTGGACGTTAGATAATTTATGTCAAAAGAAAAGAGTTATATCTCACCCCCTTGCTTGCAAGTCTAACGTGGCTCATATGTGGCAAACTAGTTGGGACATGATTTTAGTAATGCTCTGCACAATTTTAGGGTAAGAATACCCTCCGACAATATATAGAGTACATGCATATATATATATATATATATATGAGAGAGAGAGAGAGAGAGAGAGAGAGAGAGAGAGAGAGAGAGAGTACCTGAAGGGGAGAGGGAGCATTGGAAACAAATTGGGTTTTCTCAAATGGGTTGGAAGGGTGGTGAGGAAGAAGAGGTCAGCCCAATCAAGCTTTTGCTCCTCTGATATAACAAAGATCTGCCCAAATCCTTCAACATCACCAGGGTCCTGCCAAAATTTCTTCTTCTCTTCCATTGGGAGGTTGAAGAATTCCTGAGTCTCCATCTTCACCTTCTCCGCTAATGAAGAGCTCACTCCATGATTTATCAACTGCACCACATTCCTATTGTTTCAGTTTTTTTATTTTTTTAAATGATATGTTTGGATTTTTTTCCTGAACAAATCTAAAATACACACACGCTCAATGACACAGATTTGGCATTTGCTGCACTATAATTGATTCGGATATTCAAATCTATTGAAAACAATTTGAAAGTTTTGTAAGTGTGCATTGAGATTGGAATCACTTGCTTGCTATGTTAATTTTGGTGCCTCGTACAAATTACAGTGGGATTGGATGGAGTGATTTGGGATTGGATGGAGTGATTTGGAGAAAAGAGAAAAAATTATTAACATTTATCATAAATCATAAAAATATATAAAATGTACAAAAAAAAAAAAAAAAAAAAAAAAAAAAAAAAAAAAAAATTTTGCATAACAACATGCATAAGAGTAACCAAGACAAGATAAGAGAGAGAGTGTATTTTCTTTTCTATTTTTGCCAGCTTAATACCAAATAAAAAGGGGTGTTACCACACACTGTTAGTAAGATCTCAACAGAGTTTGTTCAATCTGAAAACATTATAAAACTTATTTTGGTGCTAACTTAATAAACTTTTATTGTTATTTTTGTGTCCTAGATTGCCAAATAGATATATTGTAGCTATCATTACATCGTTCTTTCGTCTAAAGACATTAAAATTCAACATGCAGACCAAAAAAATACTATAAAATAAAAAAGATACACAACATGATTGTAGGACCTAAATGCCAATAATTCTTCCACTTGTTCTATAAAAAAAAAGAAAGAAAATCTTTTGAGTGTTTAGCTTTTGGAGTATATGCCATAAGTTACCAGATTCCACTCTTTTTGGGGTCAGTTATTTGAGCGACAACATATATAATTGGTAGGACGAATCTTTTAAGTTGGACGAACAATACTCAGTGTCAAGATTGTGAGTTTGAATTCCCGTCTGTGTGTAACCTCGTGACTATTGCTATATATTTGAGTGGCCATGTTATGTAGCAACCATATAAAGGTGATCTTTGGAGTCTCAGTTTTTTATAGAATCTACTCCCGGAGGTTACCCCTCTATGATTAAGCTTTTTTTAAATTACTTATCAGTTATACAATTAAAAAACATGATAGTGAAAAAATTTATAATTTTAATTATTAATATATAAAAAGTTTATTACTTATTTATAATTTTTTTTCGAAAACTCACTAGATTGATATTTCCCTTAGCTTAATACAAAGGGAAATTTGGCTATAAACCCCCTTTACCTTCCTTTCATTGTTAGAAGGACTAAGAAAAAATTATACTTTCTAAACCCCCTCATAATTATAAAATCTTGCATAAAGGACAAAATTTATTATTTAAATATTTCATCAGACTATTATACCCTCACATATACACAATCCAGATACAAAATTTATCTTCTCTCTCGTCTCTCACTTCTAACCCTAGCTTCGTCCATGGCTAGAGCTGTATCATTCCTAAGCTCCGACGATCTCTCTCTGCATCTTCTCAACTCTCCTCCTGCAACTCTCCTTCAACTGTTCATCTTTTATCTCGTCTCTCTCTTCTAATCCTAGCTTCCTCTATGGCCGGAGCTGTGGAGAACTTGCAAATCGCGCTGATACATATATATATATATATATATATATATATATGTGTGTGTGTGTGTGTGTGTGTGTGTTTGTGTGTTTTGAGATTTGAATTCGAATATATATATATCTACATATTCCGATCTGTAATATATATATATATATATATATGTGTGTGTGTGTTTGTGTGTTTTGAGATTTGAATTCGAATATATAGATTTTTGAAAACTCAAAGTTTTAAAAATCTGAAAAATTTGTAAAATCTGAAAAATCTGAAAAATCTGAAGAACCGGGGTATGAAAAATTGAGATTTCTCTAAAATTTTCAAATTATAGGCCTGATTCAAGGATTATAGGCATGATTCAATGTTTTTCAAAGTAAACATCGATTGATTCAAGGATTATAGGCCTGATTCAAAGTTCAAAACTCAAAATTCCATCGATTTTTCAGAGTAAACATCAAATTTCATTTGATAGAACCAGAGTAAAATTTTACTCTAGTTCTATTGCTCTGTTTTTTTCATTTGACAGAACCAGAGTAAAATTTTACTTTTATACATAGTAAAATTTTACTTTTAGCTTCAGAGTCTTACAGTTTACTTATTTTTCAGAGTAAAATTTTACTTTCATACAGAATAAAATTTTACTTTTAGTTTCAGAGTGTAAAATTTTACTCTCATTCAGAGTAAAATTTTACTTTCACACAGAGTAAAATTTTACTCTGAAATACATAGTGAAAATGTAGAGAGAATGATGTAGAGTAAAATTTTACTTTTAGCTTCAGAGTCTTACAGTTTACTTATTTTTCAGAGTAAAATTTTACTTTTATACAGAGTAAAATTTTACTTTTAGTTTCAGAGTGTAAAATTTTACTCTCATTCATAGTAAAATTTTACTTTCATACAGAGTAAAATTTACTCTGAAATACATAGTGAAAATGTCTTAATAGAAGAGCTGATAGATAGGAGGGTAATATAGTAAAAGAAACAAATTTTAAAATATTAAGGGGTTTTGAAAGTACTTATATAATTCTTATCCTTTTGAAAGAGAAATTAGATAGTGAGGGGGCTATGACCAAATCCCCTTATGGAAAAACTTGTTTTCTGCCTGGTTAAGTTGATCTTCACAAATAATGATTTTTTATTTTTATTTTTATTTTTGGATAAGAATTGATTTCTTAATTTTTATTTACATAACATAACATCATGAATTTGAAAATAAAATGAAAATATATGTAAATACCTGGAAGAAACCCCACTCTCTGGATGCATAGTTAAGCTTATTCAATTCTAAATCCATATGATCTCCAGAAATCAACTTGTCCATGTCGATGATCGGAACATCATTGGGACAACGAGAACCATACGATGAGATTGGATGGTTCTGATGATCATGGCGAACATACCGCGGTGGGACGGTGGTGAGTGATTCTGTGGCCAGTTCTTGAACACTGGGTACAAGGAGTGAGCTTCCCAGTCTTGCTAGCTTCGCTTCCATATCTTCCTCTCAATTGTATGGTTTGGTTTTTTTGGCAATGAAGATGACAAAAGATTCAATAGAAATATAGAAGTTGATAATACTAACATTTTAAACTAAATTATTTGGGCAGTTGAGCATTTAAAGCATCACAAGTTAAAGCATCACAATCCTCAGTCGCAGATATTTATTTTTTATTTACCACGTGTTTGGGGTATAGGAATTTAACATTCTCTTGTTGACTAATCCAAATAGATTTTTTTTGGGTTTTGTTTTTTTTATTTTTATTTTTCTCATATCTATATGAATATAATAATAGTGACCATTATGTTTGGGCATGTGAGTCCATAATGGATTATGTTTTAATAATTTGAAAAGGTTATTTTATAATGCTCTCTTTATATATCATGTATAAAAGAAGAGGTTTATGTGATAAGGATAACCACCCACTACATGAGAGAAACAGAATAATGATACAAAAATCAAAAAGAACCATACAAGTAACAATGCTAGAGTTCTGAAATCCAAAGCAATATCAAACTAGCTAAATCCTTTACAGGAAATATTAATTTGATACATACGTGAATATGCTACACGGACCAATGGCTTCATTCCCAATTCCAAATCTTAGGTGTATTAATTCATTACTTCTGAGAATACCTCCAAGTAATATAAGATTTATTCATTTGAAATGTAGGAACAAAGCAAAACCCCAGCATCAAGTTCCAGATCTGTCTGTGAACCTTGCATTCAAGCCAAAAAAAAAAAACCCAATTACAAGACAGTTAAAATAATCAATCAGAAATAAGATACAGAACCAAGAATCGTTTTTTAACAAAACCCCTCTTCCCAAACCAAAAACAAAACCCCAATAATGGAAGTACCCAAAAACCAAATCAATAAATTGCATTGGCACCGACTGGAGCCAATTGTTGGTTTCTCACTGATATGTATAAACCTATAAAGGCCACGAATCACCTATGGACAATCCAAACCCATCACTTGGAGCCCAGTGCATAACCCAGCTGGTGAGGTCCAGGACAGCTGGAGTCCAACATGGCATAAAGAGCCAATGACATTCAGACACACGGCAAGAGAAGGACGAGCCACATCAGCAGACAAAGATCTGCAAAGTTATTGCCACTGCACATCACCATTAATGTAGCCCATCACAGCATTTATTACGACAGCACCTCTCCGCTGGAACAGGACCCCCTTACCCTGAACAAGGTAAGCTATAACATAGGCTTTCGGCGATGAGAGCAGGTCGGAAGGGACAGCGAAATGATTGCCAAAAGATATAAGCGAACGGTGAAGACAAAAAAAAGGTTAAGCTTTCTATCTCTAATCTCTCCCCATATACCCTACTTCTCTTCTTAACTTGCTCGTCGGAGGGTTCACTGGGGGACTACCTCGTTCCCCGTTGAACTTGTTTGCAGGTTATCCGGTGGGCTCGATCATTTGGGCTTGGGCTTGAGGAGCTTGGACCAGTTCGCTCCATTCACTGGGATAAACTGTATCAACAGTTGGCGCCGTCTGTGGGAAAGCTTTGCTCCTCGCGCCCGTTGTGTTCATTGTCGTCGGAGACCCCATTCCAACAACCTCCTTCTCCTACCCGTCAAAGTGCATGGTCACGACTAGATCCATGGCTTCTCACAATAATGTTGCCGACCATCAGGCCGACCCCCCCAATCCAAACAACCCACCACAGTATTTTATCGAGCTTACCAACAGCATTAACCGCATGGCCGAGCAAAACCAGGCCTTGATAAATGCTTTACTCCAAAGAAATCTTCGGATGCCTCCTCCACCACCTCCAGATATTCCCCCCAACCAAGAAAGAGCCCCGAGCCATACTGCTCCACAACTCCATCCACCCAACTTGGAAGGTTTGTAACCTTCCCACCCACATATAAATCCACCACCACCACCCCCACACCCGTCGGTCGTAGCACCAGCCCCTGAAGGGGAGGCCAGCAGTGTCCAGCCTCCATTGACTGACCATGGTGACCACGCTCCCCTCTAGGATGCTGAGCTCCGAGCAATAAAGCTCCAACTCCAAGGGGTCATGCAGAATATTCAGCATAAACCCTCTACCACGGAAAATTCACCATTTGTTGCCTCCATCCGGGACAAACCTTTGCCTGCCAAGTTCAAAATGCCCACCATTGACTCCTTTGACGATACGACGGACCCAGTCAGCCATCTGGAGACCTACCGTACCCTCATGATCCTCCATGCCTTCCCTAACGAGATCATGTGTCGGGCTTTCCCTGTGACACTGAAGGGGTCAACTCGACTGTGGTTCAGTCAGTTACCAGCGGACTCTGTCTCCACTTTCCAGCATCTTAGCGACTCCTTCCTCAGCCATTTCATTGGAGCCCAGCGCCAACACCGCCCTGCAACCCAACTCCTCAACATTCGTCAGACCGAGGAGGAGTCGCTGCGCAACTTCGTTACCCGCTTCAACACCGAAGCCCTAAAAGTAGCGGAGAATGACGATAAGGTCATCCTCACGGCTTTCATGGCCGGGCTACGATCGTCCGATTTCCTCTTCTCCCTCTCCAAAAATCCCCCGACCTCCATGGCAGCCCTACTATCCAAAGCCCAGAAATACATGAATGCCGAAGATTCACTAACCGCTCGGCAGGATCCAATATCCAAAAACCTGACTCCCAGAGAAAAGAGAAATGACTCGGAACCCAGAAGCACCCAGTATAACAGCCAAACACCTCAATATACCGACCGACCTCCTCGCACTGACCGATCGGCACAGGCCCGACCGCCCGGTCGATTCGAGCAATATGCGCCCCTTAATTCTCCCATGGAACAAGTCCTCCACCAGATCCAACGGGATTACCCCCTCAAATGGTCCCTACCCTCACGGACCCCTTCCAACCGGAAAGACCAGTCCAAATATTGTCGTTTCTACCAAGACCATGGCCACAACACTGATGACTGCATCAACCTCAAGGATCAGGTCGAGACCCTCATTCGCCAAGGGCGTCTCAGTCGGTTCACGGACACCCGCCCACAACAGAGGCAAAGAACCGAGCCCCTCAGAAACAACCGCCGGCGTACCCCACCCCGACAGCCAGCCCAACCTAACCAAGGCCATGACCGCCCCCCACAACAGCCTCGGCCCCCAGGTAATCCCCCTCCGCCAGTTGGTGAAATCCGAGTCATTTCTGGTGGCCTTGCTTGTGGCGGACCGTCGCGCTCCGCTCAGAGGGCAGAGCTCAGGAAGATAAGGCAAGGCTCGGACAGAGCAGTGGACACGGTAGACTGACCCTCCAAACAACCCAAGCAATGGACAGAGCCCATCACCTTCACGGACGCCGACCGTACTGGCATCCGTTATCCTCATGATGACCCTCTCATCATTTTGGCCCTTCTCTCCAACTATAAAGTCAGATGGGTTCTCATCGACAACGGTAGTTCTTCAGACATCATATTCCTCAGCTGCTTCCGCCAGCTCAAGATTAGGGAGGAAAGTTTGTCTCCCCTCCAAACCCCCTTGGTCGGTTTCACTGGTGACCGGGTGACCTCCATCGGCTCCATCGATCTCCCCATCACCATCGGCGAATACCCACGGCAGACTACCAAGTTGCTCACTTTCCTTGTGGTCGACTGTCCCTCTGCCTACAACATCATCCTTGGTCGCACCGCCCTCAACGCTTTTCAAGCTATCACTTCAACCTATCACCTCGCCATAAAGTTTCCCACCGACCAGGGCGTCGGGACAGTACGAGGAGAGCAGACCATAGCCAAGGAATGTTATGTCGCCTCACTCAAGGAAGTCAAGCTGAAGGAGGCCATGATCATTGAAGGACTTGACGCCCGAGATGAGAACGAGCTGGTCAGAGGCGAACCGGTGGAGGAGCTTGTTGAGATTCCCATCGATCTCACCAACCCAATGAAAACTGCTAAGATCAACAACCAACTATCCCCCCAAGCTAAGGCCGACCTTACTGCCCTTCTGACCGAGTACAATGATGTATTCGCCTGGACTCATTCAGATATGCCAGGCATTGACCCTTCTTTCATAACTCATCGCCTCAGTATTGAACCTCATTTCCAACCTTACCGCCAGAAGCAGCACATCTTTCATCCGGAGCGCAATACTCTTATAGCCGCAGAGGTCGACAAGCTCCTTGAGGCCCAATTCATCAAAAATGTCGACTACCCTAAATGGTTGTCAAACGTAGTCCTCGTCTGCAAGAACAAGGGCAAATGGCGACTTTGTGTCGATTACTCTGACCTGAACCGAGCTTGCCCCAAAGACAGCTATCCTTTGCCCCGCATAGATCTGCTAGTCGACGCCATGGCTAGTCATCAAATGCTCAGCTTCATGGATGCTTTCTCTGGCTACAACCAAATCCTGATGCACCCGTCCGATCAGGAACATACATCCTTCATCACTGATCGAGGTAATTGAAAAACTCGAGGGCCACCTACCAACGGTTGGTCAATGCCGTCTTCCATCACCAAATAGGTCGAAATATGGAAGTATATGTCGACGACATGCTAGTCAAGAGCAAACTCTCCACTGATCATCTGACCAACCTGCGAGAGACCTTCGCCACCCTACGCAAGTACCAAATGAAGCTCAACCCAGTAAAATGCGCCTTCGGCATAGGATCCGGGAAGTTTCTGGGTTTTATGGTCAGTCAGCAGGGCATTGAAGCTAACCCTGAAAAGATCAAGGCCTTGGTCGAGATGCAGTCACCCAGAACGGTTAAAAAGGTCCAAAGACTCACTGGCCGAGTTGCAGCCCTCAATCGTTTCATTTCCCGCGCCACAGATAAGTGCCTACCATTCTTCAAAGTTCTTCGGCAAACTTTTGAATGGACATCTGAATCCGAAGAGGCTTTTCAACAGTTGAAACAGTGCATGGCCAACCCTCCCTCCTTTCACAAGCAATCGTAGGCGAGCCCCTCTTCCTCTACTTAGCCGTGTCAAACACCGTTGTTAGTGCAGCACTTATCAGGGAAGACAGCTCTGTCCAACGACTGGTCTACTACATCAGTCGGGCCCTCAGGGGAGCGGAACAGAACTACCCACTGTCAGAAAAATTGTCCTTGGCCTTGGTCACCGCCTCCAGACGACTCCGTCCTTACTTCCAAGCCCATTCCATAGTAGTCCTCACCGAGCAACCCTTGAAGAAGGTCATGCAGCAACCAGAACTTTCCGACAGACTCATGCAGTGGTCAGTGGAACTCAGCTAGTTTGACATCTCTTACCAACCCCGGACAGCAATTAAGGGGCAGGCTATAGTCGACTTCATCCTAGAATTCACTAATCCTACCCCAGCCACTGCCTCTCCACCCCCACCAGCTCCCAAAGAGCCAAAAGACCCTCACTCTTGGACTCTCAACGTCGACGGATCATCCCGCAGGCAAGGTAATGGGGCGGGCCTCATCCTCACCGCCCCTGAGGGTGGTTATTTCAAATGTGCACTCCATTTCTTGTTTGAGGCCAGTAACAATGAGGCCGAATATGAGGCACTGATAGCAGGCCTTCGCCTAGCCAGGGACATTGGTGTCAACCACATCCGAGTGCTTAGTGACTCCCAGCTCATCGTCGGACAGATCACGGGAGAATTCGATGCCAAGGAGGACACAATGCGGGCTTACAAGGATCTTGCACTTCCCCTTGTTCGCCTCTTCAATACCTTCCACATTAAGCACATTCCACGGGCGGAGAACTCTAAGGCAGATGAGATGGCCCAGTTGGCTTCCGCAGACCAGTCCGACCTTAGCAGTGGTGTCCGCCTCGAATACCTAACCCACCCCTCCATTTCCCCCGACCAACATGAAATACAGTTCCTCCAAAATGAGCCCATCCCTTGGGTGTCGGACATCTCTCTATTTCTGACAACGGGGCAACTTCCAGACGACCAACAGCAAGCCGCCAGAGTCAGGGCCCGGTCATCCAATTACATCCTCGTCAGCGGCATTTTGTACAAACGTGGTTTCTCATGCCCTTATCTGCGGTGCCTCAATCCGACTCAAGCAACTTATGTGATACAAGAAATTCATGAGGGTATCTGCAGCAATCACTCGGGCGGCAGGTCCCTGGCCCACAAGATACTTCGCACTGGATATTTCTGGCCTACTCTCAACCAAGATGCGGCCGACTTCGTGCTCAAATGTGATAAGTGTCAGCGTTTTGCCAGTATCCCCCATGCCTCCCTACTGAATTGATCACACTTTGCAGCCCCTACCCGTTCGCCAAGTGGGGGATTGACCTAGTTGGCCCCTTACCCACCGGCCGAGGCCAGACCAAATTTTCCATTGTCGCCATTGAATATTTTACTAAGTGGGTAGAGGCAGAACCCCTTGCCACCATTACCGAGCGGAACACAACCAAGTTCATCTAGCAGTCGATCGTTTGCAGATTTGGCATTCCCCAGGCCATTGTTTCCGACAACGGCAAACAATTCGACAACGCCAAGTGCAGGAAGTTCTGTGCGGACCTCCAAATTCAACCATGTTTTTCTTCCCCCGGACATCCCCAAGCCAATGGCCAAGTTGAGGTCACCAACCGTTCTCTTCTGAAGATCATCAAAACCAAGCTAGAAGTTGCCAAGGGGCTTTGGGCCGAGGAACTACCAAATGTACTTTGGGCTTACCGAACTACAGCACGGACTCCCACTAGGGAAACTCCTTTTCGCTTAACATACGGCGCTGAGGCAGTTATTCCGGTAGAAGTCGGTCTGCCTACCCCTTGAGTTTTACATCCGGATCCAACACTAACGGAAGAGCTCCGTCGGGCAGACCTGGACCTAATTGAAGAACTTAGAGAAACCACTGCTGTCAGACTGGCCTCATACCAACAGAAAATGAGAACACACTGCAACCGCAAAGTCCGACCAAGGGAGTTCGCTATAGGAGACCTTGTCTTGAGAGAAGCAACCCTTGCCACCAAAAGTCCGACCGAGGGTAAACTGGCACCCAAATGGGAGGGACCTTACGTTGTAAAGGCCCGACCGCGTCCGGGCACTTACCGACTTCAAGACATGGAAGGTCGAGATCTGCCCCACCCTTGGAACGCTGAACACCGGAAGCGCTACTTTCAATAAGTCCCTACTGTTGTATTGCTCAGTTGTTGTATTTTCTTTTTGTTTTGTTACATAATGTAAACTTGTATCGACTGAATTACACTGATCATGACAACAATTCTATACCTTGGCTATCTATGTGTTGTCTCAATAATATTCTTATTTGCAGCACTTATTACAAGTCTCAGCCAGACCGACCATCAACAGCCCCAGCCAGACTGGGCACTAAAAGCCTCAGCCAGACTGAGCACAAAAAGCCTCAGCTAGACTGAGCACGAAAAAGCCTCAGCCAGACTGAGCACTAAAAGCCTCAGCCAGACTGAGCACGAAAAAGCCTCAGCCAGACTGAGCACTAAAAGCCTCAGCCAGACTGAGCACGAAAAAGTCTCAGCCAGACTGAGCACCAAAAGCCTCAACCAGACTGAGCACCAAAAGCCTCAGCCAGATTGAGCACGAAAAATCCTCAGCCAAACTGAGCATCCAAAGCTTCAGCAAGACTGAGTACTAAAAGCGTCAGCCAGACTGAGCATCAAAAGCCTCAGCCAGCCTGAGCATCAAAAGCCTCAGCAAGACCGAGCGTATTTCAAATGTGCACTTAAGCATCAAAAGCCTCAGCCAGACTGAGCATCCAAAGCTTCAGCAAGACTGAGCACAAGAGCCCCAGCCAGTCTGAGCATCAAAAACTTCGGCCCGACCGAGCACTAAGAACCTCGCCCAAACCGAGCAGTAAAAGCCTCAGCCAGACTAAGCATCCAAAGCTTCAACAAGACTGAGCACAAGAGCCTCAGCCAGTCTGAGCATCAAAAACCTCGACCCGACCGAGCACTAAGAACCTCGCCCAGACCAAGCAGTAAGAGCCTCAGCCAGACTGAGCATCCAAAGCTTCAGCAAGACTGAACACAAAAGCCTCAGCCAGTCTGAGCATCAAAAACCTCGGCCTGACCGAGCACTAAGAACCTCGCCCAGACAGAGTAATAAGAGCCTTTGCCAGACCGAGCAAGAGGCACTAGGCCTGCCTAACAAGTCTTAGCCAGACCGAGCGCCACAGCCCCAGGGTCAGACACAGGTTATTTTCTCCTCAATCAAACCCTCACAAGTTAGCTCTCTCCTCCTCACAAACCATGCCTCCTGCCATGAACCACCAACTTACTTGAGCAATGTGGCAAACACACACTTGTAATTTTACTACATTTTACAAAGTTTAACTTTACTCTGCATTGAGTTTTGATTACAAGTTTAACTTTACTCTGCATTGAGTTTTGATCACAAGTTTAACTTTACTCTGCATTGAGTTTTTATCACAAGTTTAACTTTACTCTGCATTGAGTTTTTATTACAAATCCAATTTCGCTCTGCCTTAAGGAGTCTACCCAGTCCTTATTATAATTTCCATCCCACTCTGTCTTGAGGAATTCCTAAATGTAGCTTTTATCACAAGTTCACCACAAGTTTTTATCACATGTTTTCATCCATTTCAGACGCACAAGCAAAAACAGTGAAATGCACAACACAACTGAAATTTTATTTATCCACAACTTTATACAAAAGTTCATTACAGCAATTCAAAAAAAAAAAAAAAAAAAAAAAAAAAAAAAAAACAACAACAACAACAACAACAACAACAAAAACAATGTCGATGCATAGTCTCCTTCTCCTTCCTCCCCAGTTACTCCTCCTCACTAGAGAGGAGGTCTTCTTCTTCAATGCCCTCATCCAGGGAGGTTTGGGCCACATCGTCTTCGCCAATCGTTACACTACTAAGGTCTAAGTCTGGGAGCAGCTCTTCAGCTCTACGTTTGAACGTTTTCCAGCCACTGTCCCAGTACTCAGCTATTTCGTGCTTATAAAAGTCTGACTGCTGGAAGCTCTCAATAACTTCTGCTTCAGTTCTACCTCCAGCAATCGTCCTCGATGGGCCCGCCACCCCAGATTCTTGCCTAGTCAGGTTGCTCCCGACCGCGGCATCAACCGCCATCTGAAATTCGGCAGACCCTTTGAATTGCTCCACTACTGCGACGCACGGATCGGGATAAGCCGCCCTTTCAGAGGATGCCTTCGCCCTCTCTTCGTCCAGCTCTTTCTGCACGGCTGCCCTTTTCGACGCAGCCTTCGCCTTTTCCGCCTCCAATTCCTTCTTCAGGCTCTCCTTCTCCGCCGTCGCCTACGCTCTCTCTATTTCCAACTCCTTCTGAAGCCTCCCCTTCTCCTCTATTGCCTTGGCGCGCTCGCCCTCCAGTTCCTTCTGGAGATCGCCCACTTTGCCATCGGCCTCATCTTTTTGCCTGACCAGCTCTTCATTGCTGCTCATGGCCTCTTCATGTCGCTCAACCGCGACGGCGCAGGCTCTTTGGGCCTCCTCCAACTTCTTCTGCTCACCAGCAAATTGGAACTCGAGCGACACAACCTGGTGGCGTGTGCTCTCCAGCTCCACCTCAACTTCTTGTAGATCAGCATGGACAGCTTTCCAACTCGCCCTCTCCCTCTCCAACTTCGCAAGCTAGGCTTTGGCCTCTTCTGCCTTGAGTTTGGCAGCCCCCGCTTTCCTCAACAGAGCCCCTGCTAAGGTGGTTACCTCCATTTGGGCAGAGCATAACCCCCTCAGCAGTTCAGCCTCATTGAATCTGGATGCCGAGTGCAGGGCTGCCTCTTCTACGATGCCCACCAAGCGGTCTGCCCCTGCCCTAGCTGGGCCTTCTTCTCCCTCCAGCAGCCCAGCCACCGCGCGAGCATGGTAGATCGCTGTGGTCAGACCAATTCCCCCTCCTTGGGGTGTAGGGCCCCCCTGGGGCTGCTCTTCTCTTCTTGAGCCAGGGCCGTTTGCCCCATCTTCTCCTTGCCCTTCAAGGACGGCCCTCGCGACCCCCGCGGCAATCGCCGCCACCACTGGCACCACCTCCATGCCCTCGAAAGCAACATCCACCGCTTCTGGGCCACCTACCCTTCCTGGGGTCCCCTCTACTTCTCCCCCCTCAACCCCCTTGGCAGCACTGGTTTCCTTCACACTTGTCTCCCTCCTCCTCTTCTGGGCAAGCACCTCCTCACTACGCCTCATCCTCTTCTTCTTCTTCCCCACGCCCAACGCCTCTATCTCCTTCAAAGACCTCTCCTTCAAAGGATCTGTTGGGGGCGACCGTGGCACAAAATCGCCTAAGTTTTTCTCTCCCAAGGGTTTGGGGCGAGGTCGAATCCTCTCCCTCGCAACCGGTTTTGGTGGTCGATCGGCCCGGGACTCTTTGAATTTTTGGGCTTTATCCAGGATGGCCTGATCCTCCGCTTCCTGAGCCCTTCTCCTCGCCTCCAACTCCGCTCGGTCAAGGTCCCCACTACTTGGCTTTGGACCCAACCCTGCCTCAAACAATGCAGACGGTTGAACGAGCTCGTCCCATTTGGCCCCTTCTTTCTCCCTCCACTCCTTCACCCTCTTCTCTCTCCTCCACGGCTGCTCCCAGCTTCGGCTCCACAGACCTGATGGGTACTTTCCAAATGGTGGGCACTCCATGCCCCCCATTGGCAGACACGTAGAACCATCGTGGCCGCCACCCCTTGATCAACAACGGCAGCCCCGCCACCAACCCTTTCCCCACTACTACCTGCAGAGTGACCCACGTCTCCTGCTGCCCCGAGGCCTTATAACATGCAAAGAATTCGTCTACTGTCATAGCCTCCCCTCCATTTGCTTTCAGCCACGCACTTGCGTAGGCCAGCAGGATCTTCCATGCATTGGGCATTAGTTGCCCCGGTGCTACCTCCAGACGGTCGAGCACATCCACTGCCACTTGCGGTAGTGGCAACCTCAGTCCGCCCTTCAGAGCTTCCTCATAAAGGGAAAACTCTCCTGGCCTGGCGTCAGACGGCATTTCCGTTGATGTCGGCAGCAATAACTCCACTTCCCCAGGGATCTGGTATTTTTCGCGGATAGCCTCCAATTCCGCCGCAGTAATCGTGGATTTGTCAGCCTTCGTGTGCCAATGATCTGGTTCCGCCTGGCTAATTGGCTTTGGAGCTGCTATCATGGTGGAACCGTGGGATCGTACCACCGACTCCCCCACCCTCTCTATCCTATACTGCGCCGCTAGCTCCACAGCATCACCATCTCCAAGTGGGTCCACCCTGACAATCGCTTCTTAGGCCATTTCTGTGGTATGTTTGCGAATCGCTTCGGCGGCAGGTACAAGGAAATCGAAAAAGTGTTGCAGAGGTGTATTGTGAGCAACAAAGGAATTCACACTTGGAATATTTTGATTTTTCGTAAACAGGTAGGTGAATCGAATAATGCCAAAAGCCCACGGTTTGCCCGTATTCTAAGGATCCCAATTAATTTTCGCCGGTTTGAAAACTTTACAAAATCATCCACCAAAAGTGTCTCTTCAACACCCATAATAACTTACCGTTTCATTTCTGATCTAACGCCTAATCTTCCCCCCCTACGGGATGTTGCCACGTGTACGTCCACGATCCCTTGTCTCCTCCCCTTACCTTGTCTTTTCTACTTCAACTCACCACGTGACACACCGCGTCTCGAGCCCCATGCCCCTCCACCTCACCCTTCACGGTCGGCCCTCCTTGCTGCCGACCATACCACTCGGCCAACACCGCGATCAGCCCTCCCGCTCGGCCAAACGCCGCGGTCGGCCCTCCTCGTTGTCGCCCCTCCCACTCGGCCAACACCGCGGTCGGCCCTCCTCGCGGTCAGCCCTCCCGCTCGACCAAACGCCGCGGTCGGCCCTCCTCGTGGTCGGCCTTCCCACTCGGCCAAACGCCGCGGTCGGCCCTCCTCGTGGTCAGCCCTCCCACTCAGCCAACACCGCGGTTGGCCCTCCTCGCGGTCGGCCCTCTCGCTCGGCCAACCATCGCGGTCGGCCCCCCTTCCCCTTCCACCCCTTTGCGGTCGGCCCTCCTTGGTGTCGACCATCCCGCTCGGCCAACCTCGCGGTCGGTCCTCTCCGTGATCGGCCCTTCCACTCGTTCGCCCTGCGCAGTCGGACCACCTCCCGGTCGATTCACCCCCCTCAATCACCCCTTCCGGTCGACCCCCATCCTGCCAATCCCTAACACACTCATCTACGTCATTAATATTCCCTTCGTTGGACTAAAGCTGCACTCAGGAATGGGGGACTACTGATATGTATAAGCCCATAAAGGCCACGAATCACCTATGAACAATCCAAGCCCATCACTTGGAGCCCAGTGCATAACCCAACTGGTGAGGTCCAGGACAACTGGAGTCCAACATGGCATAAAGAGCCAATGACATTCAGACACACGGCAAGAGAAGGACGAGCCACATCAGCAGACAAAGATCTGCAAAGTTATTACCACTGCACATCATCATTAATGCAACCCACCACAGCATTTATTACGACAACACCTCTCCGCCGGAACAGGACCCCCTTACCCTGAGCAAGGTAAGCTACAGCATAGGCTTTCGGCGAGGAGAGCAGGTCGGAAGGGACAGCGAAATGATTGTCAAAGGATATAAGCGAACGTTGAAGACAAGAAAAAGGTTAAGCTTTCTATCTCTAATCTCTCCCCATATACCCTACTTCTCTGCCTAACTTGCTCGTCGGAGGGTTCACTGGGGGACTACCCCGTTCCCCGTTGAACTTGTTTGCAGGTTATCCGGTGGGCTCGATCATTTGGGCTTGGGCTTGAGGAGCTTGGACCAGTTCGCTCCATTCACTGGGATAAACTGTATCAACACTCACCAACTGGAGCTTCGAGCTTCTTTAGCTCGGAGCTCCTCTTTATTGATGTCTTTCTCAACTTTGTTTGGTTCCATCAATAAAGATCTATTTTGCCCATCAAAAAAAAAAAATTTGCATTGGCACCACCCATTATTGTAAGAAATGCCACATTAATCCCCTTCAGTCTGTTCATGAAGCATGAAAGCATAAACCCTAAAACCCATCAAACAAAGTAAGCTAACAAAAAAATTTGTAATTTGAACAACACAAACATTGATCAATCGACACACAATCAAATTATCCAAAACAAGAACAAAGAAAGATAAAACGAATCACAGTGAAAGATCATTCATAGAAAAATCAAATCAATCAAACATCAATTAAATTACATTTATTTTTTAAAAAAAAATAAACAAGAAGCACGATTTTAATAATAAAACTTTTATTTTTAACAATTAAATTCTTCTCATATTTGTATTGGATTACAATTATCCAATTTAATATAAATTCTTCACATATTTGTTGTTAATCTAGTATTATAATAAAATTGCAGCTGATAGATCATGGAGTGAGCTCTTCATTAGTAGAGAAGGTGAAATTGAAGATTTAAGATTTCTTCAATTTGCCAATAGAAGAGAAGGACAAATTTTGGCAACAACCAGAGGATATAGAAGGATTTGGATAAGCCTTTGTAAGGTACGAGGAACAGAAGCTTGACTGGGCTGACCTCTTTTACATGGTCACCCTTCCAACTCACTTGAGAAAACCACATTTATTTCCCAAACTTCCCCTTCCCTTAAGGTCACTCTGTCTCTCTTTCTCTCTGTCTCACTCTCTCATACTCGAGTAATTATCTTATGTTTTGAGAATTTTATGGTCGCAGTGTACTCGATCAATAGCAGGGATCTTAATGTTGTGTTTGGTTGAGGGATCTGAAAAGAAATTTAGAGAAGGAATAGAAAAAATAGGTGAAATGTAAATAAATATACCTAAATTTCACCTAATTTCACACACCTTTTTCTTTTCCCTCTCTAAATCTCCCAACCAAATGCAGCATAAGAATTATATGGCCCTACAAACACGAAAATGATAAAAAAAAAAAAAAAAAATACCATTGGTTGGGCACACACTACGTAAACTTCCTAACTCATATAGCCTTTGTTTGGCATGCCAAAAAGTCTGACTTTTTAATTATTTTAGGCACAAAAAAATAAAATAGGCAAAAAAACCAATAAGACAAAGCCCTCGTTTGGCATAAACTTTATAGACTAAAAGGCTAATAAGACAAAATGTCACATCCAAACCATAATCATGTTATTTTTTTCACAAAAATCAAAAAAGTCAAAAGCTTATCTCAAACGAGGCTTTTTAGCCCCAGGCCAAAATATCCAAAAAGCCAACCCACATCCCAAATGAAGCCAAAATGTCACATCTAAACCATAATCATTTCATTTTTTCTCTCACAAAAGTCAAAAAAGTCAAAAAGCCCATCCCAAGCGAGACTTTTTAACTCCAAGCTAAAATAGTCAAAAAGCCAACCTACATCCCAAACGAACCCATAATAATTTTTGCTCTCAAAGGGATCTCTCTAGCTAAAAACACTTTATCTAAAAAAGTAGTTAGAATCTCCAACAAGAAAAACAACGTATTAGAGTCCCAGAAACTAAGCTTTTTTTCTCTAAAAGTGAAATTTTGTTGTAAAAAAATTTTATATCGTCGTGAGCAAAATCGCATAAAGATAATCTCATAAAGTCTAAAAAAATACTTTTAGCAATAAAATTTAAAAATGTCGTTAATACATACACGGCAAAATAATTTGGTTCCAAAAATATTATTTTTTGAAACAAAAAAATTTGGTCTTAAAAAGATAATAATGACACTTTTGACAATTCATCCCTAAATGCTAGGAATGATAAAAAAAAAATATCATGAAGATGATTATGAAAGATTCTCCACCTTTGAATTATACATATAATAAAACACCCCACCCTAATCAAAAAATGAGAAATCTTCATGATACATTTCATGATATTTTTTTCATGATTCCTAATATTATTTCTAAATTTATGTCTTTAAAATTTTAATTTGTTGTAGTGTCACTGTCATCTACTCAAGACGGATCAAAAAGCAAAAATATTTGACATAGTTTTGAAAAAAAAAATTACTAAAGATGAAAATAAATAAAACTAAATATGTAGCGCCCCCACCCTTCACATGTCATCAGTATTGTCCCCTTTGGGCCACGGCCGCACAGATTTATTCTTCCCAATGGGTCATCCATCCCAGAACTATTCCAGCCTAAGCACGCTTAACTGAGGAGTTTTGTTAGGGATTTCACCACTCAAGAAAAGGTCTCGATGCTATATAAGGGTCCAGATTTTTACTTTTATAGCTCAGGAACCCCCTCTCCATTCCCAATGTGGGACACCGGAACCTTACAATCTACCATCCTTAAGGTTGCGCGTCCCTGTGCAGTAGCCTGCCAACTTACAAGCCCGCTCACATACACCGAGAGACACTAGCGGCCCACACTCGGTACTCCGGAGAGTCAACTTTGATACCATTTGTAACGCCCCCACCCTTCACATGTCATCGATATTGTCTGCTTTGGGCCACACCCTCACGGATTTGTTCTTCCCAGTGGGTCACCCATCCCAAAACTACTCCAATCTAAGCACGCTTTACTGGGGAGTTCTGCTAGGGATTTCACCACTCAAGAAAAGGCCTCGATGCTATATGACGGTCCAAGTTTTTACCTTTATAGCCCAGGAACTCCCGCTCTATTCCCAATGCGGAACATCAAGACCTTATAAAATAAGCCAAAAAACCCTTGTTCTCTTTTTTTTTTTCCTTTTTTCTTTTTTTTTTTTTTTGTAAATTGTCTCCTATGGATTAAAAAAGATCATTAGTAAACACTTGTCTCATACCATGCAGAGATTCCATAGAAGCATATTCAGCAGAACTTAAAAGCCTTGCCATGAAATTACTTGAGTTTGAGGAAGAAATGCAATCCATGGAATACTCCAATGCACAAAATAGATTTGAGCATAAATTTGATCTTTGAATAAAAGTTGTTTTTGATATGAAACACTCCAATGCACAAAACAAATTTAAGCATAAATTTGAGTTAAAGCTCCAGTAACGAAAAAGTTGTAAATTTTGAAAATTTGAGTAAACATTTGAGTCTCCCTTGATTTGGGTTTAAAAAAATGTATATAAAAAAATAACAAAATAAAAAAAAAAAGTAGAGGGTATGGCAATAGGATCTATTGATTATATGATCTATCTACCTGCTCATAGAGCTGTTATTGGAGCTTGGTTTGCGGCTTGGCCAATGCCACTTGATTAGGAAAGGTCATGGCAGGTATTGTTTTAACATTAAACTTGAAGGCAGTTTGTTAGCTTCTTATTATTTGCCTTGTATGCAGTTTATGTATTTTTTAATCTTAGGATTCCTTATAAATTATTTTTATTGAGAATGATGGTTGATTCTTGAGGGCTGATAGCCTGATACAACTTTTGTTTTTGCAAGCATCTCCTAATTTTACGTCTCATCGATATCAGTTTAGGTGAACTATTTTCATTGGATCTATTTATTTATGAATTAAGAAGCCATTATTCAGGGGCTAGTGCAATTGTAAAAGCTTGATCAACCTAACACAATGTGGGTAAACTTAGCTCATGTGCACTTGATAAAGCTCAAACATACATTTTTTTCTGCCAATCGTTAAAAAGACAGTCTAGTTGAAATAAAGAATCAAATGTAATATTCTCTTTGTTATTCAAATTGTGTAAATTAAACAAGATAAATAGATTCATAATTTATTAAATTCAATAATAGAACATCAAATAAATCCATATTACATTCTAAAGCATAATACAGAAATACATATCACATAATATATTGAAAGACGAGGAATCAAACCAAATTTTATGTGATACCACAATATTTAAAATAGATTAGCCGTCTCACCGTGAGTGCTGGAGCAATGTCGACTTCTGTCTCCCAGGATAAGATGGCTTAGACTGGCTAACGCAAAAGCACTTTCTGTTAGCTTTGGCAAACCGATAATGACAGGACTCTCTCACAGAAAAAAAAATATATGAACAAACAAACTGACTAGTATATTCTAGGCGCAAAAAATCTATACCAACACCAAAGGAGATGGGTCTCCTTTTATACACCATGGGAGAGAGAGGAGGAGCCTCTAGCCATGAAGGCTAGCAACCAATACTCATGAAAGCTAGCAACCAATACTCATGAAGGCTAGCAACTAATGGTCGTTACTCCTGTAAAACAGCTAGAGTAATGGACCAAAACTGATGGGACAATAATATATATGAGATATATATTCTGTACACACAAGGGTATATATCTGCAGCAGACTTGGCCCAAAAAGATTAGGTTGGTGGACCACCAATCCAGCCCAGCCCAAACCTAACCCATTCCAGCGAGCCCTCAAGCCCAAGATCAAAGATCCACGGACCCAACCTAGTGTAGGAAGGCAAGCAGCGCTCGCACACACGCGTGAGGCAATTTTTTCATAACCAACTTGAACCATAGTCTTGGCCCAAGCCCATCCTTGAAACATCCATAACTCCCTTCCTTCGAAAAATTTGGATACCCCAAAGGGCTCATACCCTTATCAAAATCTTGATGTTTAAATACCCATCAAAGTTTCCCTCTACAATCAATGTGGGATTGGTAGTTATACACAATTCTCAATACCTCATTCATGAAGCCATCTTTATGAGACAAATTCTTATTCAATTCTCAATGGTTTTTGGTCATTCTCTCTATGGTATAAAGATCTTGTTACAAAGAATCTAAACCAATTTAATCCCACCTTAACCAATGGTTAGGACCTACTTTAATTTCACATTAAAGTTTACCAAAAAACTATTTTTTTCCAACATTCTTGCTATATAATAACATCATTAGCCTCCTTTTTGGTTTATGCTTTTTGTTAAATATTGCTCCAGCAGCAATTTGGTTCTCTTCATTTCCTTGGTTGAACCTAACATTGGGTTATTACCCTTCTATTTTGATTCGTATACCAATTGTATTTTGTTAATAGGAATGGCCCATTTGCGTGAGTTATAGAGTTATAGCCGAGTACTTGGTTGGAAAGGTGGCATCTTTCTGTTTTATACTACTACGCAGTCATGTCAAAGCAAAATAGTTAGCTAAATATATTTTCAAGATTCTATTACTTTGGATTTGGAAATTTGTCCCTTTTCTTCTTCTTCTTCTTCTTTTTCTTCTTCTTCTTCTTCTTCTTTTATTGTTTTTCTTTTTTTTTACTAGGCTTTCGAGATTTATCTACTTGACCTACAGTTGCGTGGATTTTTGTCGAGCATTTTGGTTATGATGTTAATCTTAGTTTCAGAATTTAATCTTTCGTCAACTTTCATTGTATTTTAATACCGATTAATTTTCCAAAGTCGGCTTCTTGATGCAGCAAATCAATCAAAGAGGACGCTCTACTGATTCTTCTTCTTAGTAAGTTATCTTTTGAGATCTATATTCGATTTCCTTTGTAGGTTTCTATACAACAACTTTAAGTAATTTACACATTTAGCTTGTGATTGACAAAATATACACATTACATTAGGCATTCCCTCTTAGCATTCCAATATGTTACAAGTAAGATATAGTTTTTAGTCTTCATTTCCAAGCTAGCCATCCCACAAACTAAACTTTTGCTTTTGAATCATGATTTTGGGTAAGCAATTAGAAAGGAAAGCAATTATATCTCCAGTGTTTACTCTTATCATGTCCTGCAAGCTTGGTCTAAGCTCTCAGTTCTATGCAGGTCTTGCAAGCTTGCGTCGATTTGAAGGCTTGGGAGCTCTCTACGAGATTTTCAATGCCATTTCAATGAAGCCCTTGAGAAGAAGATGCATTGAGTTATTCTGTTCTGTAGGTAGATATGACGGCAATTTACAATCTATTCATTGAATAGTTGAATGCTACAAACAATACTTATAGCACTAGCCTTATAAAATAGAAATGATACTTTTGAAATCGGTTAGTTTATGATAGAGAATCCATATATATTACGTACTAATGAATCAGAGCATGGATTATAATTTACCTTATTTTGTTTGTGAAAATGAATTAGGAATTCCATATTAATCAAACAAGTTATGGTCAAACTCTCATATGAGCTATTAGGCCCTGAAGTGAACTCTTTGAATATGCTCAAACTCTCATATGAGCTATCAGCCACATTTCTAACCTGTTATGGAGGAATGTGGCCCCTCCAAAGGTGCAACTTCTATACAGGGGTTTGCAAGGTACCTGGGTTGCAGCTGGTGTTTTTGTTATTTTGGTTGATGTATTATTGTTATGCTTTTGGTTATTTGATTTTTTGCTGGAAATGTCAAAGTCAAATTGCTTTCTTTTGGATGTTTGCAATGATATATTAAAATAATTGCTAATAATAAATTAATGGATGTGAATGAAAGTTGTTCTAGTATTTGGTTCTTTGGTATTTGTTTGCTTGCTGAGAAATAGGAGGAAAAATATGGAAAATATCATTTGAATCTTATGTTGTGTGTTGTTACAATCAATATAGCTTTTTGTTTTGCTGATCAAAAAGAAATTGTAATTTTTTTTCAGAGAAACAATTTTATTATTGATGCAAAAGTTATATATGAGTAATGTTACAAAATCAAAAAGAAAATATATATATATATATATGTTATCAAATTTTAGAGACCAATTTTAGTTGTCTCAAAAAAAATTATAACTTTTAGAGCCCTCTATTAGTCATCTCGAAAACTAGAACTTTTTCAGACCACTTCTAATTGTCTCAAAAACTAAAACTTTAGAGACCAACTTTTGTTGTCTCAAAAACTATTTTTTTTGCCGTAGTTTGTAACAAATCTGGCGTTTCAAATTTACCCAATTGGACTCTTCTAATAAATTTACCCAAGATGGTCACAATTAAATTATGTCGAAAATTTATTAAATTTTAAACCATTAAACTGATTCGTATCAATCCATCAATTCGCTCAATCCGCATCTACCGGATTGGCGGACAAATGCGGATTGATTTTCTCCAATGGCGAATTAGAAGTTTCGTGACCGCAACTGATCTGCGCCACCCCTATTACCAACCATCCATATTCTTCATTACTCATATAAATCTAGATATTAGTGATGAATTATTATTCTTTTGGGATTAAAATTTTGTCTCAAAAAATAAATCTTTTTGAAACCAAATTATTTTATCCCATTTATTTATTAGCAATATTTTTAAAATTTTGTTGCAAAAAACTGTTTTTTACTTTTCAAAACGATATTTTAGTGATAATTCTTGTGACGACAGGAATTGATTCTCAAATATTTTTTGCAACAAAAAAGTTTAGTCTATAAATCTCTTATACGTTGTAGTGGGTTATACTTATTAGATTGAATTTTTTTCTTCATACATGATATAGAAAGAGAGCCTTACAAAATAAACTTTTCAAATTATTAAAACATAACCTGTTTTGGGCTCAGAGGCCCAAACATATGTTAGGATTAAGGCACACCAGAAATCAATCACACATAGAAAAGAGACAAGATATTTACATGGTTCGGCAATAGCCTACCTCCACGGGAGAGATATCCACTATAGAATTTTTCCAGTGGGAGTTTACAACACTCACACCTCACTCTCTCTCTATAGCACTCTCACTCACAGCTTACACTCCCTGCTCTGTCTTTCTATTTCTGATGATTCAATTCAGCTTACAGCTCTCTCTATTTATACACAAACGGGAGAGCCCAAAAAAAAAAAAAATCAATCTCTGTTTGCCAACCTCTACTTGCCAACTACCAAGTTAATGGCAAGCCACCCTAGGTCTGAAAAACTTTAGCAAATCTGTATTCACAGCCTCCATATTTGACTTCCATCATAGCCAAGTTCACATTGGTGTAGATCTTTAACAATTCTCCCCCTCCACACCTATGGGGAGTAGGATCCTTACTAGAAGTCCATCCTAACAATGTCCCTACATACTTCGAGTTTGTCTCTGGTGACAGCCTTGGTCATCATGTCAGAAGGATTCTTGTCCGTGTAAATCTTCACTAGTTTCATCAACTACTTTACCATTACTTCTCATATCCAATGATACCAGGCATCAATGTGCTTTGTACGTGAATGGCACATGGAATTCTTACTCAGATCAATTGCACTCTGACTATCGCAATGTACCTTGTATTCTTCCTGCTGTAGACCCAATTCTTGGAGAAACCGCTTTAACTACAACATTTCCTTTCCAGCATCTGCGGTAGCAATGTACTCTGTCTCTGTTGTAGATAAAGCAACACACTTTTGTAGTTTGGGCTGCCATGAAACAGCTTCCCCTGCAAAGGTGAATAAAAATCCTGATGCAGATTTTCTACCATCAAGATCACCCACCATATCGGCATCTGTAAAACCTTCCAAAATTGGTTCAGCTCCCCCAAAACATAGACACATCTTTAAAGTTCCCTTCAAGTACCGAAGAATCCATTTAACTGCCTCCCGATGCTCCTTTCCTAGATTGGCGAGGAATCTGCTCACCACGCCAACTGCATAAGCTATATCTAGCCGGGTACACACCATTGCATACATCAAACTTCCTACTACGGAAGAATAAGGGATTGCCTCCATTTCTTTCCTTTCAGAACTGGGAGTGGGACACGAACACTTTGATACCTTGAAATGGTTGGCCAGTGGCATGCTAACTGGCTTGGCATCATTCATGTTGAACCTTTCAATCACCTGTTCAACATATTTCTCCTGTGACAGCCATATTTTCTTGGCTTTCCAATCACGAACAATCTTCATACCCAAAATTTGTTGTGCTGGGCCTAAATTCTTCATGTCAAAATACTGCGACAAGTCTTTTTCAACTTGTTGATCATAGCAGTATCTTGTCCGATGATCAGCATATCATCGACATACAACAGTAGGATGATGAAGTTTCCATCTACAATCCTTTGGAAATATACACACTGGTCTGCTACCGTTCTTGTGTACTCGTGATCCACCATGAATGAATCAAATTTCTTGTACCAATGTCTTGGCGCCTGCTTCAGGCCATAGAGACTCTTCTTCGGTTTGCAGACTTGATTATGTTTCCCTTTGACTTCAAATCTTTCTGGTTGCTCCATATAGATCTCTTCTTCTAAATCACTGTAGAGAAAGGCAGTCTTAACATCCATCTATTCTACCTCCAGATTCGAGCGAGCTACTAATCCCAGAGCTACTTGAATGGAAGTCATCTTCACAACTAGAGAGAAGTTGTCATCAAAATCAATTCCCTTCTTCTGCCCAAAACCTTTGACCACCAAGCGAGCTTTATGCTGTAGTATTTTACCGTTGCCATCTTTCTTCAATTGATGCTACAGTACTTTACCGTTGCCATCTTTCTTCAATTTGTACACCCATTTGTTCTTTAATGCCTTCCTGCCCTTTGGAAGTGAAACAAGCTCATAAGTGTGGTTCTTCTGCAAAGAACTCATCTCCCCCTTCATGGTTTGCATCCAACAATCTTTCTTTGTATGACTTTTTGCTTTTGAAAAACTCTCAGGCTCCCCCCCATCAGTAACCAGAGTATACTGAAAAACGGGATATTTGGTTGCTGGCACAGCAGCTTTTCCAGATCTCAGCAACTAAGGCCCAGTTGCCTCTAGTTGAGGGGGTTGCTTCCCTTACTCAACACCCTCTTCATCCGGGTCTTCATCTCTTTCCTCCTAATCCTCAATTTCTGGCATAGGACCCTGCAACTCTGGCACTTCTTGTTGCACATCATCACATCTAGCATTTTGTGATGGCTCGAGAGATGGGAACAAGTCTGGATTAATGACATCTCTAAACTTTGCAGACTTCTCAAAATCTACTACTGGCTGGTCTTCCTGGAACACAACATTTCTGCTCCTAAACATCTTCTTGTTCACTAGGTCCCACAACTTGTACCCAAATGCTATATCTGAATAGCCCACAAATATACATGGAGTGGACTTGTCATCAAGCTTCTGTCTGTTTTACTTGGAGATGTGTGCGAACGCCTTACACCCAAAGACTCTCAAGTGAGAATATGATATCTTTTTTCTAGACCAGACTTCCTCAGGTATCACAAAATTCAACGGGACTGAAGGCGACCTATTGATGAGATAACAGGCTGTACGGTCGGCTTCAGCCCAGAATGACTTTGGTAACTTTGTCATTCTGAGCATGCATCTGACTCTTTCAACAATAGTGCGGTTCATCCTTTCTGCCACACCATTGTGTTGTGGGGTACCGGGAACTGTTGTCTCCTACTGGATACCTCTGCTAGCACAATATTCTTTAAAAGCATTAGAAGTGTACTCGTCGTCGTTGTCTGTGCAAAAGACACTTCAGCTTCTTTCCGGTCTCTCTTTCCACCATTACATGGAACTCCTGAAAGTGCTGGAATACCTCAGCCTTCGCCTTCAGGAAATACACCCACAACTTCCTTGATGCATCATCAATGAAGGTCACAAAATACTTGCGATCACCAAGTGACTCCACTTCGATTGGGCCACAAATATCCGAGTATACCATACTAAGAACTTTTGTTTTCCTCTTGCTTATTGAACTAAATGATACTGGATGCTACTTGCCATAAAGGCAATGATCACATGGCTTCAGAGCACTCCCTTTTGGATAAGGGTATCTTGGATTTCCTTGCCAATAGATACAATCCCTTCTCTCATGTGAGCCAGTCTTCTGTGCCATAAGTCTGGTGACTCCTTGTCTTCTGCTGCATTAAAACTTCCTAGAAAGATCTTCGTTTGAGTCTTGTACAGTGTTGAAGACATCTCTCCTCTGGCGATTGTCAAAGCTCCTCCTGTTAGCTTCCAACGGCCATTTCCAACTGTACTTGTATAGCCCTATCGGTCCAGGGCACTTCCGAAGATAAGATTGAGGCGCAAATCTGGAACATGCCTTACATCTTTGAGAACCAGCTTGTGTTCGAAATTAGTCTGAATACTAATGTCTCCAATGCCCACAATCTTCGAATAGCAAGAATTTCTCATTCGAACAGTGCCAAAATCTCCAATGTTGTACGAGCTGAAGAGTTCTCTATGGAAAGAGGCGTGATAGGATGCAGTTGTGTCTATCACCCACCCTGTACAGCTGTGGTTAGCCACATGAAAGCAATACTCCTCTTCACCAACTACATGAAGTATTTCATCATTTGTTGTGGTTGTCGTGTTCTCATCTCCCTTTAACTTACTACATTGACCTTTATCTTTCTAGCTTGAACAGTTCCTCTTTATATGACCCTCCTGGCCATGGTGAAAGCAAGGGAAGCTATAGTTACCTTGACTTTTACTGTCTCTGGATTTACTCATGTTGTTCCATCTGCCTCTACTCTTGCTTCTTCCTCTGTCTCTGCCTCTTCTTCTACCTCTGTCTTTGCCTCTATCTTCTGTGACAAAAGCGTGGGACTGATTACCTCCCATGTCTTTCCTCCTTGTCTCTTTATTGTACATGGCATCTATGACCATGCTCATTGTCAACTTCCCCTCTGGTGCAGAGTTGCTGAGAGAAACCACTAATGTCTTCCAGCTATTCGGTAAAGAACTGAGCAGTAGTACGGCTTGCATTTCATCGTCCAAGGGCATCTTGACGGTTGCAAGTTGATTCATCATATTCTTGAATTCACTGGTGTGCTCGGCGACAAACACACCATTATTCAACTTCAGATTTGCGAGCCTTCTCATCACCAAGGCTTTGTTTCGGGCGGTCTTTGCCTCTTTTATGACGGTGGCCTTGACTGGGGGAGCTAGAGGTTGAACCGACCCCACCACTATTGGCCCACCCTGAGGCCTGAATAGGAGAAATGGTACGATTGAGTTGTTCCTTCTAGGATGTTGGACCTTCAAGAACTCTGTCTTCTCGACGCCCTTCAACTAGCCAGATTTTCTATTTCTGCAGACCCTTTCCTCATACCCGTTGCACTCTATTTTTGGAATCCATTTTTCAATTTTTTCCAATTTCGATGTGGTATGATGGCTTCTCCTGTTCTTGAGATATGTCATCTCTTAGGGTTATTCCCTATTGGCACTCCTTTTGGCCCTGATTACCCCGACCTTAATGTGCTTTTTCCATTCCCCCTCTTAACTCCTCCTTTAGTGATTTCATAAATTTTGAAAACCAAAGGGAGGGCCTTGTAACAGACCGAGATTTCTTCTCTTTTCTTCTATACTGGCTTTGTAAATTTTTATTTTGCACTTCTTCTCAGAGAATTATGTCTGAATTTGCCCCTCTTGCCAAGGCCCTTTCTTTGGGAAAGAAGATAGCCCTAGCTCCATATGTTTTAGGCCACGTATAGGGCTGCAAACGAACCGAGTTGTTCATGAACAAGCTCGAGTTCGGCTCGTTAAGGCTCGTTCGAACTCGGCTCGATTAATAAATGAGCCGTGCTCGAGCTAAAATTTCAAGCTCGATTAATAAACGAGCCGAGCTCGAGCTTACTATTGCTCGACTCACGAGCTCAAAATATAAATATTAATTTATATTTTTATATTTTAAATATATATTATATTATATTTATTAAATTAAAATATTTTAACTGGTCCATCATCATTATTGATGCTTATTATTTTAATATAAAAAAATATTCAAATGTCTGCCATTGCTTTTCTTTACTTTCGTTGACTGCCAAAAACTCATGACTTTATAAGCATTTGGACAGAAGAGTTTTTCCTTTCCCAGCGATATGGGATTCAAAGAATGGACGGAAATGTTGTGCCAAACGACGTCATTTGGTGTCTTTGTTTGGAGTCCCACATCGATTGCAAAATACATTTTAAGTTGGACAAAATTCTATATAAGTGCAAGTGCAGAGGGTTAGTTTGTGGCTTCCATGGATCTCTTTTGCCTTAACAAGCCATTATGAGCCGAGCTCGAGTTATATAAATTTTAGACGAGCCGAGCTCGAGCTAAGATATTGTATCTCGTTTCGAACTCGAGCCGAGCTCGAACACCTTATAAATAAGTCGAGCCGAGTTCGAATGTTGTAGAACTCAGCTCGGCTCGGCTTGATTACAGCCCTAACGTATATAGAGCTTGCTCCCGGTTTTGTGAAAAACCTTTGGATGCTAACCAAAGAGGGCCATTATGGATATTGCAACTTTGCTTTTTGCTTACTTTACTGATTTACACTCCTGATTTTTGAGATTTTTGTACCAAACCCTACTACTTACGGAGTAAAATATGCCAGAGTTTCACTTTACCCTTCCAACTTTGCTTACTACTTCACGTTTTTTCACCAACTCCCAGTTTCCCTTCCTTCTCGCACCTTTTTCTGTCCCTTCGAAGCCAACGTTGGCCCAGCGTGTTTAAGAACCTTCTTGGCTAATAGAAACTACTCCCAACCTCAACACAGGGACATATGGGCTTCTATCTTAACCCCAAGGTAGCTTTTTATTGGCACTTTACACCCTTAAGCTTACAAATGCATAGCAGAAGCCTACTACCCTGCTCAATTTGCTAGGTAATTTGGGCTTACCCAGGGGATCCCTATCTCTCTATGTAGCCAAACTAATCCAAATCTTGCCACTAGAGAGTTGAAAGTGCAAAGAACCAGGCTGGAGGAAGCAACCTCCAAATTGATTCAAGACTTGATCGAATTTCAATTCACTCCCTTCATCCCACAAGGCACTACACTGAGAACGTACCAGAATTAGTGGACAACCAACATGGAGGTGGTCTTAGCCATTTCTCCTGAGGATTTGTTAGTAGGGTTAAATGTGCCCTCTCAAGCTGAACCCAAGGAGACTGGTATTTCTACTAATGCTTCCATTTCTCCTGCTATCCCATCTCCTACTCTTGCTATGTCAGCAACTCTTCCTAGAGTCACCAGGGCTACTTCGAAGAAAGGTACTCATTTCTTCTTTCCCTTTCCCTTTTCCTTTCCTTTTATGATATTCCGTTTATTTGCTTATGGCTTTTATTCGATGCAAGAACTTCTCAAGCAGACTCTCCACAAAGAGCTCAAGCCTCAACCATTCTCAGGAGAAAGCAACAATAACAAAAGAAGAGAAAACTCATGCTTGACCCTAAAGAAGAAAAAGTATCTGCAGCTCATACGGACAAGGAGAAGGTAGAGGAGGAGAAAGAAATGCCATTAAAAAGAAAAAGCAAAAAGGTGACAGTCTCCCCTTCTGATTTTACTGAGGACCCTACTCACCAGGTGGCTACTAAGGCAGTGGAGAGAGAACAATCTAATGAAATAATTGTCTTCCAGAGGTCTGAGAAGAGGAGACAACAGCAGATACAGAGGGATGAAACTACTGCTACTGATGCACTCTAAAGGAAAACTACAAGGAGGCAACAGACTGTCGAGCACTATACTCTTCGTAGTTCTCCAACCATCACCACAACTTCTAAGGCTAGTAATTTCTCTTAATCCCTGTGGTAATTTCCTTTCCCAAGATTTCAGCATAGAAACTCACCATTGCTTCTTATTTTTTAATTCGCAGCAACTGTTATTCCACATCCCCATCCTTCGACATTGGCTTCTTCTGTTTTGCTTGAAGATGAAAGGCCATTAGAGGCAGCCTCAAAAAGGAGAAAGAAGAACAATACCAAAGTGCCTTTAAGTGTAGAGCCCATCCAGACAGTACTTTCACTTCTCAGCCCTACACTTTTCATACCTTCTTTGAGGCCAAGCATCCCTCTTTCTTTATGACCGAGCTTAACTCCATATGTACCTCATCTAACTTTTGCCTTAGCCCAGTTTACTCTCCCTATAGTCCTGGATAATCCTTCATCACCTGAGAGGGCCCCAGTTGTCACCTCATCCTCAGTGATAGCTGGTACTCCCAGAGAAAATACTGGTAGCTCACCAATTTCTTGTCCACCATCCAGCTACAATCCCTCTTCCCTTCACCGGCTGGTGGCCAGGACTATAGACACTGCTTGGGAATCTCACACTCCTTCTCCAATCCCCATGCAGCCATCTCTTCCTTCCACTAGTGATTTCTCTGTACTTTCAATGTCAGAAGAGGAGATGGATATTTTTGAAACCCAGCTAGCTAGCCTATTTAACATGCCTTCCTCAGTTCAATCAACCAATAGTGAAGCTGAACCATTGGTCCTTGTTGACTCCCTCCTGGAAATTTTTTGGAGTTCCTCTACTATCAACAGAGTTCCTTCGCCTCCAGTGGACATGGGCACTTGTTTGGAATTGCTGACATTATTCTCAAGGATTCCATTCGAAGCCTTACAAAGACCTATCATTAAGAATGGTTTCCTCCAATGCTGAAAAGTTATTTAACAATCCAACATGGCTATTTCAAGTCACTTATCCCAGGCAACAGCTACCATAGATTTCTATGTTAATATCTGCCATATTGATAAAGCTGTAGAAGAGAAGCTACTGAAGGACAAAGAATTTGTTTCTCATATACATGCTGAGATATCTGAATTAAAGGAACAACATTCCTCTGCTTCTCAGTTTCAAACTTAACTCTTGGAGAAAAAAACCCAATTAGAGGAAGAGTTAGCAACAGTTAACCTAGCCCTGGATCGTACTGCTAAAAAACTGCAAATTACCAATCAAGGGCTAGCTGACTGTAGGCAGGACATGGCTATAGCCATTCAATTGTTCCCATCCCTTAAGAGTAGAGAATCAATTGTAAATGAACAACTAAAGCATTGTACTGATTTCTGGGCCAATTTATGGCTACATGTATTTAATTCTTTATGAAATGAAAACCTTTTATTATCTATCTGAGTGTTTCATGCTCTCTCATTATTTCATTTAGCACTCTCTACACTCCTTGTGTCTCCCACACAATTGGATAATAAGGCTTGAGGTACCTGCCATTAATTTTCTTAGAATGCACATAAGCATTCAGGTTCTATAGATTGTAAGCTCCTCTAGGCAAGACTCTATGAACCTGATATAGTCCTTCCCAATTAGGTGACCATTTGCCAAATTTATGGCTCTTAATGCCTATTGGAAGTATTGTCTTCCATACCAAGTCAACTTCATCAAAGGTAATATGCTTGACTTTCTTGTTATAACTTCTGGCTGCCTTTTTCTTTTGGAAAAGAATATTGTTTAATGCCAAGATTCTAGCCTCATCCACATGTTCTATTTCTAAGAACATGCTTTGATGATATTGCTCAGAAGTTAAGTGGTCTTGGCCTTTTATCCTTAAGGATCTAATGTTAACTTCCACGGGCAAAACTGCATCATGTCCATACACTAAGGCGTAAGGAGTGACTCCTGTACTTGACCTTTGAGAAGTCCTACAAGCCCATAATACATCTAACAACAAGTTATGCCAATCCCTAGGATTGTCTTCCACAACTCTTTGTATTCCTTTTTTTAAGGACTTGTTGGATGATTCTGCCTGACCATTTGCTTGTGCATAATAAGGGGTGGAATTAATAAGACAAATTCCAAATTTTACTGTGAAATATTTTACCATCTTTTTATCAAATACAGTCCCCTTATCTATAGTTATGGCCTGTGGGATGCCAAATCTGTGAATCAGATCTTTAATAAATCCAATAACTTCAGTTTGATCCACAGCCTTATATGGTTTAGCTTCGACTCACTTAGTGAAGTAATCTGTGGCCACTAGGATGAAACAATGTATTTTCCCTATCATATCCATAGCCCAACCTCTAAATGGCCAGGGCTTCACAACTATATGCAAATCAATTATTGGCACATGTCTTATTATGCCATGCTTTTGGCATGCCTGACAACCTCTAGCATACTCTATACAGTCTTTAAGGATGCTTGGCCAATAATAGGAATGCCTTTAAAGCAACCATTTTATCTTCACACCAGGCTGGTGTGCACCACAAATGCCTTTATGTACTTCAGTCATGGCTATCAATGCCTCCTTTGGCCCTAGACATTCCAATAATAACCCATATGCTCCCCTTTTGTACAGAGCATTACCGTACACTATGTACTGCATGGACTGTAATTTAATCTTTAATATTCTAAGTCATTATGATTGACTTCTAACATAATGCCCCTTTTAACTAAAGGTGGTATTAACTTTTGATACGTTGCTTGACTTATGTTCAATTGAGTGTCATCCCTTCTTCTAAAATTCGAAGCCTTTTGAACTACATCATTGGCTTTGTTATTCATGAACCTTGGGATATAAGTCACATTTGCTATCTGAAACTGAGAAAGAAAATATAATGCAACAACATATTATGGCAACATTCTTGCACTTTGACATTTGAAAATTCCTTTTACTTGGTTGACTACCAATTGAGAATCTCCAAATATGTCAACTGCATGAGCTTGTGATCCAATAAGTATTTCAAGTCTCATTATTAAAGCTTCATATTCAGCTTGGTTATTGAAACAAGTGATTTCATTAACTCTGAAACCATGTGTGGTTTCTACCCCCTATGGTAACTTAATTACAACACCAATTCCAATCAGACCATTGGCCTTTAATCTATCGAACCACATTTTCCAGGGCTCAACATTGACCATGCCAAGATCCATTGTCAATTGGCTTTCTATTTGACACGGATAGTCTGCCAAAAAGTTAGCCAAGACTTGCCCTTTTACTTCCTTTTGGGGGATATATTCTAGATGAACTCTAAAAGAACCAACATCCATTTGCCAATTCTTCCTCTTAGCATAGGTCTAGATAACAGGTATTTAACCAAGTCTGTGGTTGTAATTACCAAGATGACAGTAGGAAAAAGATAGTATCTTAATTTCATTACTGCAAAGTACAATGCAAGGCACAGCTTTTCTACAGTTGAGTATTTACATTCACAAGAATTTAAAAACCTACTCAGGTAATAAACTGCTTACTCCTTTCCTTCTTCATTATCCTGGGCTAGGAAAACTCCCAATGAATCTTCTGCTACAGCAATGTATAACTTCAAGAGTTTATCTCTCCTTGGTGGCATCAACACTGGAGATTTAGCCAAGTAGGCTTTAAGTTTTTCGAAAGCACCTTGATGCTCAACTGTCCACACAAATTCTTCTTCATTTCTCAACTTTAACAAAGAAAAAAATACTTTAGTTTTCCCTGCAGTGTTAGAAATAAATCTTCGAAGGAAATTAACCTGACCAAGGAACTTTTGTAATTCTTTCTTACTTGATAGAGGTTTGGCCTCAATGATAGCTTTGGCTTTATTCCGATCAATCTGTATTCCCTTCTTGTGCACTACATACCCTAACAAGTTTCCAGCTGACACACCAAAAGCACATTTGATAGGATTAAGCTTCAACTTGAACTTTTTCATTCTCTCGAAAGCTGCTGTCAAGTGACCCAGGTACTCCTCCATAAACTGGGACTTCACAACAATGTCATTAATGTAAGGCCATCGCCAACGGTGTATCAAACCCAGCATCAGATTTGAAATTTGATGAAAAAGTCACTGTTTGTGTCTCCAATGGTTTCACCAAACTGATATCAAAATGAGAACAGAACAAAAGTTTCACCAAACTGAGAACAAGCTCGCGATTTCAGTATTTCACTGTGCTATAACTTGGGGTGGGCCAGCCGGTTAACCCACCAGTCGACCGGTCCCCTTTCAAATAGGTAGGTTCAAACAGGGTCAAAAAGGTTCAAACAGGTTTTAAAAAAAAAATTCTTGCCTTACCAGTTGACTAGTCGGTCGACCCACCAAATGACCCTTCACTTTTGATGCACCGTTGGAGCAAGCCATATCAGATTGAGAAAATCAACTATTTTTTACTCAGATTTGGTGAAAAAAGTAATGAACCGTTGGGGATGCTCTAACATTCTACATATCCTCCAATGAGATCATGGAAGATAGTATTCATTGCCCTCTGATATGTTGCCCCAGTATTCTTTAAACCAAATGGCATTTTAACTCATTCAAAGGTTTCAATATTCCCAGGACACGTAAATGTTGTCTTATGGACATCTTCCTCTGCAATGTAGATCTGGCTGTAACCAGAATGTCCATCCATCATAGACAAAATCTTGTGTCCTACTAAACTATCCACCAGCAAATTTACTATGGGCATGAGGCACTCATCTTTTGGGGTTGCTAAATTCAGATTTCTAAAATCGATGCATACCCTCATTTTACCATTCTTTTTTACCACAGGCACAATGCTAGATAGCCATTCAACATATATGGTTGTTCTAATGAAACCTGCGTTAAGGAGACTAAGAATCTCTTCTTTCACCTTCTGAACCACTTCAGGACTCATCCGTCTTGATTTCTGCTTGTATGGCTTGAAATTAGGCTTCGTAGAGAGCCTATGTTCCACTAATAACCTGTCCAATCCAAGCAGTTCATTGTATGACCAAGAAAAACAATCCTTATATTGTTTTAAGACAACCAATAACTGGTTCTTGTCACAAAGACTTAACCAAGCACTGATGAAAGTGGGTTGATGTACTGAATCTTCGCCCAAGTTGACTTCTTCTAAAAGGTCTTGAACTTGAGCACTCACTAATGCCCTCTCTTTACCTTCTTCCACCCTTGAAGCAACCCCTTTATTTTGTTCTGCCCCCACCTTTTCTGGTTCAACATCTTTGCTTTCTTCTTCATAGACAAAATCTGTCCATAAAGAATCTTGTTTTATTTTCTAGACTTTATTTTTAATGTCCAATGCATAGTATTTACCAAGAGCCAAAGGTTTGGCCACTTGGTGCATTTGACTATAGCCAACTATTATGGCTTCTTGCTTTTTCCCCTATACTTTCTAGACTATTGCATTTATGTCCAATACTGAAAATTTGATAAAAGCCAATGGGTTGGCTTGTCGATCTTAATATTTCTGCCTACAACCAGGCATCATCATCATCCTTGTTGACAAACTTTTCATTAGCACTCTTCTGCACTAAGTGCTTCAGGTGTGCTACTTTCTCATCAGCCATCACTTCGACTACTCCATCAGGCTTCCTCAGCACACTGAGTGGTACAACCCTTTTAGTGTATAGCTTGGCCTCAGCAAAATCAACACAAGCAATAAAAGGCAGTGGATTCGCATTGATTTCCTCTATTTTCCCATTACACAGAGCTATCATCATCTTCAGATGTAAAGAAGAAGGCACACACTTGTTGGTGTGGATCCAATCCCTGCCAAGCAAACCATTATACTTGGCATTACTATCTATAACAAAGAATGTTGTCATGCAATCTCTAATTCCCACACTTAGGTTGATGGGTAAAATACCCTGAGTCATTTTCTTATCCCCAGCAAAACCAGCAATGGTTGTACTGGTGGGGATCAACCTAGGATTTTTTTCTTTCCAACTTCTTCAAAGAGGACTTCGGAAGCAGGTTTACAACTGCACCACTGTCCACTCACACCCTGTTCATCTCTATCCCATTGAAGTAAGCTCTAATATACAAGGGCTTAACGTGTTGGGTCATAGATATTGTGGGGTACTTGAAGGGATATGAGAGGTTAATGATCACCTCCTCACCTTCTTCATTAGTTTCCATTGGCTTGGCTACTTCTGACTCATCTTGAATCATACTGACCTGCGAATCTTCACTAGAAACTAGAATAGGGTCATTTTCCTGACCATCATGGTCTCTCTCCTCAGCTTGGAATTCCTATGGCAACACATATACCACTGGTACTGAAGGGAATAAGCCAAACTGTACTACTAGCTACAATTGCTCTTCTCCCATTTGGGCCTATTCTGAAGCTTGGGAAGCATCCTCCATGCTACACTTTGGTACCTCAATACTAGTGGTCAGTGTGAACCTTAGCCAACTACTCTCTGTTGACTATTCTTTTGATCTGAAGAGCCAGCTTTGGACTTTCTTTTTTCTCTGTCTGGCCTTTTGACTGGGCCAATGAAGAACTCTTTCCACTTTCCTTCAAATCCCTTTGGTACTGGGTGTACCTTCGCTGGATCTTCCTCCTTTGAGACCTAGAAATTACTGGAACCATATCTGGTTCCTTTGTCTTTGGGTCTTTGAGTAATACCCAATTATTTAGAGCCACCAATGGAGGTTTAATCATTCTGCCCTTGTCTCCAAAAACATTTCTCTGGGTATGTATTTCTTTAGGCTTATTCTGCATGACAAACCAGTCTGGAACCCTAGGTACCCATGAACTCACTAGTTCAGTTGCTGAACTTGTTTTCCCAATCTTTGAAGCCACCTTCAAAGCTAACTTTTGGGGCCAACCACTAGCTCTAGTACCCTATCTCGAGCCTAATTTAGGCTTTCTTTAAGGATAATTTCCTTGCATCTTGTTCAAAGTTGACTTTGGAGGCCAATCGCTGGCTCTATTTTCCTGACTTTAGCCTAATTCAGGCCTTCTCTCAGGATAATTGACTTCCATCCTGTAGTAATTGGGTGGTCTGAACTCATGTAGAGGTCTCTTACCCTTGGATTGTATTCTAGTGGCTGATGACCCAGCCAAAAATGGCTGCTGTGTAGGACCAATTAGGTATGGCCCTCCGTTGTAGGTGTTGGTTGGCTTAGGGCGTCTCTGTACATCCTTGTAATGTTGTTTCTCATCGATTAAGAGCCCACTCAACCATTTGTAATTTAACCTGCACCTGGGACACATCCTTTGCATGACAGGTGCCTCAAGAGAGTCATTATCCAGTGCTTCCTCGCTAGAGCCATCCTTTTGGTCTACAAAGCTCTGTCCATTTGCTGGTGCACTTCTAGTATCCTTCTTCAAAGCAATCTGGCTAGCAACATTGGCTGCAGCCTCCCCAATCTCTGGAAATGGATTGGTGTCAATTCCCGTAACTTTCTCTGCCTTGATTGGAAACTTTAGCCTCCCTTTTCGAATATGTTCTTGGATCCTGTCCCCAAAAACAAGACAGATTTTAGTTGAATGAGACCAAGAATTGTGCCATTTACAGTACATTTTTCCTTTAAGTTCTTTTGGGTAGGGATCTTAACTTCCTTTGGTAACTTTAGGAAATTTGCCGCAAGCAAATGGTCAAAAATGTCATCTACTTTTGTTAAATCAAAAGAATACTTCCTATGAAGGTCTTTCTTTTTAAACTACTAGTCTATTGTATTGTCCTTTTGAATTAATGCCTCACATGTTATAGGTTCTTTTCCTATGATTTTTGCTCCATCAATTTCATAATTAGGGTCCCTATAATAGGTCTTATATGATGCATTACTTCGATCATGTTCTTCCTCAAATAAAGATTCATATCTAGACATCTTATAGGTTAATTCCACTTAGTCTCGAAACTCGTTGATTCGAACTTCTTTCGAAGCCTAAACTCTAAACCATTTTGAGTCAGTCTCACAAATTCAGGCTCTGGTAGAATGACCATACACTTGTTTCGTGCTCTTTTGAATCTGGCAATGAATTGAGCAGCCTTCTCATCAGGCCTTTGGCTCATCCTTCCCAAATCTTCCATGGAAACCTCAAGCTCTGTTTAGAAGAATTGGGCATGAAATGCCTCTTTCATTTGCTGCCAAGTTTGGATAGAGCTAGGTTTAAGGTTAATATACCATGCAAAGGCTGCCCCCGTTAAAGAATTTGGAAAAAAAGTCTCAATTTCATATAATCATTATTGGTGAATTCACCACATTGGCCTATAAACCTGGCAATGTATTCTACTGTTGACTGGTTTCCATTCCCATAAAAGAGAGCAAAATCTGGTATTCTAAACCACCTTGGGTATTCATGTACCCTATCCACCCATTCTGGGTATGGCTTTCTATATACAGGAGTCTGAACCCCCCGAGCCATGGGTCCACATGTCTCCTTGACAATATCAGCAATTTGGTCCCTAGGAACCATATTCCGTGCTTGTTGGACAACTACTAGAGGAACAACCACAGGGTTTGACGAAACTCCATGTGCTTGAGGACCTCTTGGTCCATAGAGAGGTATATTTAGGACTGGCTGTCACTGTGGTACTGGTTGCTGTTAAGGGTATGGTTGACCTCTCTGGGCCTGTCCTGCGAAAGGACCAGCGAAAGGTGTTACAAGAGAAGGAACAGGGGTTGTTTCTCTCCCAGTTGTAGGAAACCTTTCCAACCTCTCAGGTGTGAATTTCAATAGAGGGTTAGTGAACCCCCTTGTGCCAGGCATGGTTTCAAACATGGGATTTGGAACATTCTCATGCCATTTTCTTGTGTTGGCCCAGATCCACCAATTTGTATGGCTTCGCTGTTAGGTAATGGCATATTTTGATTACCAAAGGCCTCAAAGGAGGCTTATACCATGACTGAGGTACAGGTGATGGTCTTTCATAATTTTGATTACTAGTTTGACCATTAGTATGTCCATTAATATGCATAGACTGTTTATCTCTAGCCAATCTTTGCTAAGAACATTTGAATTTTCTTCCATATGCCTTGTGACAGTTGGTTGATGGGAATTCATTCGATCCATAAAGGATGTTGTCCATCTTTCCATTATATACATCAACTGTTGTCCCATGGCATCTACTAAGCCTTCCCAAGGATTCATTGGCTGGGTAGACGGAACATTGGATAGTCCAATTCCATGGCCTCGTTCAATATCCTAAACATGTGATGCATGTTCCGAGGTGCTGGTCTGTTCGACCTTAGGTTCTGATGAGATATATGCTTGCATAGGATGTATTATTACATTATCTTCTAGATTAGGTACTTCTACCTCTCCTTCCACACCTTCTTCCAAGAGTTCATTTCCTTCTTGTCTCCTACGTCTAGCCATTTTAGAGTCCCACTGGGCGTGCCAAAAATATATGTTGGCTTTTTTGGCTTTCAAAAGTTAATTATGTAAATTTAAGCGTGCCAGTCAGGATCAATTAGTCCTTACAGAATTTATAATTGTCAACCAATTATCAAGTGATTGTGTTGAATTCTTTTAGCCTCAATAAAGATGACTTTTATTGGTGACTTTTTAGAAAAAAAATTGTGAATAGTAACAAGTAAATATAATTCAGAAATCGAATTTCATTAAACAAATGAAAACTTACAATGAAATTACAATGAGCCAGCCTCGACGAGGTTAACAGCAACAAACTACTGAAAAACTACTCCTAGGAAATAAAGTGCAGTACAAAAAATGAAGTGCTGGAAGTGTAAAACTGTAAAGAAAATGAGGTAAATAAAATGGTTTCTGGATCTGAGTCTGGGTCCTTTATTCTGCGGCCTTCCTTACTATTTATACTTCCCAGTGGTAACCATCGAAGTGGGCTTCCAACCGTCAAAGCATCCTCCCATGATTGCTGAACATGCTCTCTCACAATCTATCCCACTACACCACTCTTGTAGTTAGACTTCCCTCCTGATTTTGAATTTAAATTTATGAGTAACCGTTAGGCCACGTCATCTTATGTCTCTCGATTGTTCCAGAGCCACGCAGATCCATTATTACCAATATGAACTGCCACGTGTCCGACTTTGATTGGCAACTTATATTAACTCTCCAAATTGCTCTCCTCGTGCCACGTGTTAAGTTGTGATTGGTTTGTGCAAAATATGTAGCCAACAGATATTTACTGAAAAATTACTAATATTTTCTTTAAAAAAATTATTCACTTTTTAGAAATAAAAATGATAAAATGAAATGGTTACTACAATCAATTAATTTTTTAGAGATAAAAATTTGGAGACAAAAGCGCTTTTTAGTGACTAAATATTTTTGTTTTCAATAGTGTCATTATTAGCAACAAAATCTGGACATTAGTGATGTATTAATATCTTTTTGGATTAAAATTTTTGTCTCAAAAAATAAATCATTTTAAAACTAAATTATTTTATCCCATTTATATATTAGCGATGTTTTCAAAATTTGGTAAGTAAAAACTTTATTTTTTACATTTCATAACGATCTTTCAGAGACAATTTTTGCGATGACAAGAATTGATCCCTAAATATTTTTTGTCACAAAAAAATTTAGTTTTTAAATCTCTTATTTATTGTAGTGGGCGGTTATCTTTATTAGATAGACCTTTTCTTTTATAAATAAATGGGATAAAATAATTTAGTTTTAAAATGATTTATTTTTTGAGACAAAAATTTTAATCCCAAAAAGATATTAAAACATCACTAATGTCCAGTTTTTGTTGCTAATAATGACACTATTGAAAACAAAAATATTTAGTCACTAAAAAGCGTTTCAGAGATAATTTTTGCGATGACAAAAATTGATCCCTAAATATTTTTTGTAACAAAAAAATTTAGTTTTTAAATCTGTTGTGTGTTTGGTAACGTTTACGTTTTCAGTTTATATTTATAAAAAATTTATAAACTGATTTTTGTTTATTTTTTGTTTATTTTTTGAAAAGCATAAATTACAAACGCGTTTGGTAACTGAAAAAATGTTTAAAAAAATTTAAAAATATAAAAAAGAGTGAGAAATGGCAAGTGGTGGCAAGTGGCGGCGGAAGACGGTGGTGGAAAGTGGTGATGGTGGGTTGTGGGTAGCTGGTAGTGGTTGGTGGTGGCGGGTGGGTGGTGGTGGTGGGTAGGTGGGTGACGGTGGCGGGTGGTAGCTAGTGGGTGGTGGTGGTGGTGGTGGTAGTGGTGGTGGCGGTGGCGGGTGGTGAGTGGTGGTGGCAGGTGGGTGGCAGATGGCGGGTGGTGGTGGGTAGGTGGCGGGTGGTGGTGGTGAGTGGGTGGGTGATGGTGGCGAGTGATGGGTGGTAGCGAATGGGTGGTGGTGGTGGTGGCGGGTGGCGGGTAGTGGTGGCGGCAGGTGAGTGGCGGATGGTGGGTGGTGGCGGGTGGGTGGTGATGGTAGGTGGGTGGGTGGGTAACGGTGGCGAGTGGTGGGTGGTAGTGAGTGGGGCGGGTGGTGGGTGGTAGCGAGTAGTTGGTGGTGGTGGCGGGTGGTGGTGGCGGGTGGTGGTGGCAGGTGGGTGGCGGATGGCCGGTGGTGATGGTGGGTGGGTGGGTGACGGTGGCGAGTGGTGGGTGGTAGTGAGTGGGTGGTGGTAGTGGTGGTGGCAGGTGGGTGGCGGATAGCGGGTGGTGGCGGTAGGTGGCGGGTGGTGGTGGTGGGTGGGTGGGTGGATAGGTGACGGTGGCGGGTGGTAGCGCATGGGTGGTGGTGGCAAGTGGGTGGCGGGTGATGGCGGTGGTGGTGGCGGCGGGTAGATGGCAGGTGACTAGTTATGGCAAGTAGGTGGCAGGCGGTGGTGGTAGGCGGTGGATGGTAGTGACGGGTGGTAGGTGGTGGTGGTGGTGGCGGCGGCGGCAAGGGGTGGATGGTGGTGGAGAGTAGATGGTAAGTGGGTGGTGGCTAGTGGTGACTGGTGGTGGTAGGTGGTGGTGGTGGAGGGTGGGTGGTGGGTGGTGGTGGCGGAAGACAGTGGTGGAAAATGGTGGCTTGTGTTGGGTGGTAAAAAAAAAAACTCAAAACTCAAAATGGAAACACATTTTTTGTGTTTTCATTTTTTGGCTCAATTTATAAACTGAGACCACTGATTTATAAATCAAAAATTTTACCAAACAAGTTTTTATTTGAGTTTTTTAAATTTTTATAAATATAAACAGAAAACTGAAAACGTAAGTGTTACCAAACGGTTATTTATTGTAGTGGGCGGTTATCTTTATTAGATAGACCTTTTCTTTTATACATGATATATACAGAGAGCATTATAAAATAAACTTTTCAAATTATTAAAACATAATCCATTATGGACTCACAGTCACAGGCCCAAACATAATGGTCACTGTTATTATATTCATCTAGATATGAGAAAAATAAAAATAAAAAATAAAAACAAAACAAAACCAAAAAAAAATCTATTTGGTTAGTCAGCAAGAGAATGTTAAATTCCTATAAAAAAAAACAAATATCTGGCTGCTGAGGATTGTGATGTTTTGACGGTTCAACTGCCTAAATAATTAAGTTTAAAATGTTACTATTATCAACTTCTTATAAAAAAACAAATATCTGGCGGCTGAGGATTGTGATGCTTTGGCGGTTCAACTGCCCAAATGTTACTATTATCAACTTCTTATAAAAAAACAAATATCTGGCGGCTGAGGATTGTGATGCCTTGACGGTTCAACTGCCTAAATAATTAAGTTTAAAATGTTACTATTATCAACTTCTTATAAAAAAACAAATATCTGGCGGCTGAGGATTGTGATGCTTTGACGGTTCAACTGCCTAAATAATTAAGTTTAAAATGTTACTATTATCAACTTCTTATAAAAAAACAAATATCTGGCGGCTGAGGATTGTGATGCTTTGGCAGTTCAACTGCCCAAATAATTAAGTTTAAAATGTTACTATTATCAACTTCTTATAAAAAAACAAATATCTCGCGGCTGAGGATTGTGATGCTTTGGCGGTTCAACTGCCAAAATAATTAAGTTTAAAATGTTACTATTATCAACTTCTTATAAAAAAACAAATATCTGGCGGCTGAGGATTGTGATGCTTTGACGGTTCAACTGCCTAAATAATTAAGTTTAAAATGTTACTATTATCAACTTCTTATAAAAAAACAAATATTTGGCGGCTGAGGATTGTGATGCTTTGGCAGTTCAACTGCCCAAATAATTAAGTTTAAAATGTTACTATTATCAACTTCTTAAAAAAAACAAATATCTGACAGTTGAGGATTGTGATGCTTTGACTGTTCAACTGCCCAAATAATTAAGTTTATAGATTTAGACCCTCTCAAACTTCAACCCCCACCACCCCCACACACACACATGGCGGATGGTGATTGGAGAAGGAGAAAAAAAAGAAAAAGAAAAAGAAAAAGTGACCAATCAAAAAAAAAGGAGTCAAAAAGGAGTGGGAGAAAGGGATCTCAATCTTTATTCTTAAGTTTAAAATGTTACTATTATCAACTTCTTATAAAAACACAAATATCTGACGGCTAAGAATTGTGATGCTTTGAGTCTTCACCTGCCCAAATAATTAAGTTTAAAATGTTACTATCTTCAACTTCTTATAAAAAACAAATATCTGGCGGCTGAGCATTATAAAACAAATCTTTTGTCATCTTCATTGCCAAAAAAAAACAAACCATACAATTGAGACAGAGATATGGAAGCAAAGCTAGCAAGACTGGGAAGCTCACTCCTTGTACCCAGTGTTCAAGAACTGGCCAAAGAATCACTCACCACGGTCCCACCGCGGTATGTTCACCATGATCATCAGAACCATCCAATCTCATCGTATGGTGCTCGTTGTCCCGATGATGTTCCGATCATCGACATGGACAAGTTGATTTCTGGAGATCACATGGATTTAGAATTGAAGAAGCTTAACTATGCATCCAAAGAGTGGGGTTTCTTCCAGGTATTTACATATATTTTCATTTTATTTTCAAATTCATGATGTTATGTTATGTAAATAAAAATTAAGAAATCAATTCTTATCCAAAAATAAAAATAAAAATAAAAAATCATTATTTGTGAACATCAACTTAACTAGGCAGAAAACAAATTTTTCTATATGGTAAATAATTGATTTTAACTGATTTCTACCCCAAAAAACCCATGTTTTAGTCTCTTAATTAAGCAGAAATATTATCACATGTGGATATAAAAAGGCTATAAACGTGTTTGGTATTATTTATATTTATAATTTCTATTCATATTCATATAATTTTTAAAAGTTGTAAATAAGAATTCGGATGGTTTCTATTTTTGTTCTCAAAAAGTTGTGCACACAAAAAAATTAGTTTCACTTTTTTGTTTAAATTTTTTTTTTTTGATATATATATATATATCTCCTTCCTTCCCCCACCCTTTTCGACCACCAACCATTACTCATCACTACCAAGCACCATCGGAAATAACCTCCTACGCCAACCACCTCCAACCACCACTTCTCTCAACCGCCTACCATTGCCACAAACCACCTCCCAACAGTGGCAACCACCTCCAACCACTTTTTGTAGAAAACTACCTTCAACTACCACCTTAGGTGGCTAACCGGCTTCCATCTCTGACCATCGATAATCATTTTCGGCCACCATTTCCTATGGCCATCAATCACCTCCAACCATACCAACCACCTCTCACCTGTGGTAACCACCTTCGGCCGCTACCTCCTGACAACCATCTCCGGTCACTCTCTCTAACCGTCGACAATTATTTCTCGCAAACCACTCGTTTTCAATTGTTTTTTAAATAAAATTTTAAAATACTTGTGTACCAAATATGTTTTTTATTTTTACCCAAAATAAATATAAATGTGTTTAATATTTTTTATAAATTAAAAACAATTAACTATAAACGTTGCTAAAAAGACTCCTACAAAAATCATGTGCCCAATTAATAGTGTATGTTTTGCTCATCATTCTCTCTATAATTTTTTGGGTCCTATAAACACATAACCTTTTATTATTATACAGGCACACAACCAACTGGTTAATTAATTATCAAAGAAAATATTCAAATCTCTTACAATCCATTTGGATTGAGTGATTTGGAGAGGCGGAAAAATGAATCACGTACGTGGTAGTTTGAATTACTAAACATGACAGAAATGAGGATAAATTCAATGAAATAAAGAGTGATTCACTTTTTTAATCACTCCAAAATTGAAGAGATTTGGTGAGAAAAGAATTGGGATGATTCCTAATTTTATGTAATATCAAAATTGTCTATCTAACTGCTATAAAAATAAAAACAAAAAGGTTATTTTGGTAGGATAACCTATAAGAATTTCTTTTATTTTCTTTCATGTAGTCTATCTCAATAAGATAACCTTTATTTTCTTTTATCTCCAACTTAACCAAACAAGAGGAAAAAAAAATCCTAATCTTTTCTTTTCTTTTCTTCTCTCTTAACTTAACAAATCTTTTCTTTCCTTTCTTCAACAAAACTACCAACTTTATTTGTTTTCATGTTATTATCTACCGTCTCGTGGGATTTCTTTATTGATTTTACTCATATTTCTTCTATCAATTAAAACATCTCAATAAGAAAAAAGAATAGTTTTAAAAAGTCGGCAGAAACCAAAATTATTAGTGACAAAATATTCGTGCAAGTAAAGTTGGGAAAGAGCTTATTGTTTTGTACTAAGGGAAATATCAATCTAGTGAGTTTTCGAAAAAAATTATAAATAAGTAATAAAATTTTTATATATTAATAATTAAAATTATAAATTTTTTCACTTTCATGCAATAATTTTTTAATCATACAACTGATAAGTAATTTAAAAAAAGCTTAATCATAGAGGGGTAACCTCCGAGAGTAGATCCTATAAAAAACTGAGACTCCAAAGGTCACCTTTATATGGTTGCCACATAACATGGCCACTCAAATATATAGCAATAAGTCACGAGGTTACACACAGACGGGAATTCAAACTCACAATCCTGACACTGAGTATTGTTCATCCAAACTTGAAAGATTCGTCCTACCAATTATATATATGGTCGCTCAAATAACTTACCCCAAAAAGAGTGGAATCTGGTAACTCAAGGCATATATTTCAAAAGCTAAACACTCAAAAGATTTTCTTTCTTTTTTTTATAGAACAAGTGGAAGAATTATTGGCATTTAGGTCCTACAATCATGTTGTGTATCTTTTTTATTTTATAGTATTTTTTTGGTCTGCCCGTTGAATTTTAATGTCTTTAGACGAAAGAAATATCTAATGACAGCTACAATATATCTATTTGGCAATCTATGACACAAAAATAATAATAAAAGTTTATTAAGGGATTGTTTGGGATGACCTAAATAAGTGCACTTTATGTCTTTTCATGAAAAGTTATGTAAAAAAAAGTAGAGAGGTGATGTGATGGAAAAAAAGATAAAAAGATGAATTATTTTTGAGTTGCCAAACTTGACCTAAGTTAACACCAAAATAAGTTTTATATTGTTTTCAGTTTGAGCAGACTCTGTTGAGATCTTGCTAAAATGTGCGGTAACACCACTTTTTATTTAGTATTAAGCTAGCAAAAATAGAAAAGAAAATACACTCTCTCTCTCTCTTATCTTGTCTTGGTTACTCTTATGCATGTTGTTATGCAATTTTATTTTATTTTTTTGGGGTGTACATTTTATATATTTTTATGATTTATGATAAACGTTAATAATTTTTTCTCTTTTCTCCAAATCACTCCTTCCAATCCGAAATTACTCCATCCAATCCGACTGTAATTTGTACAGGCACCAAAATTAACATAGCAAGCAAGTGATTCCAATCTCAATGCACACTTACAAAACTTTCAAATTGTTTTCAATAGATTTGAATATCCGAATCAATTGTATTGCAGCAAATGCCAAATCTGTATCATTGAGCGTGTGTGTATTTTAGATTTGTTCAGGAAAAAAATCCAAACATATCATTTAAAAAAAAAAAAAAACTGAAACAATAGGAATGTGGTGCAGTTGATAAATCATGGAGTGAGCTCTTCATTAGTGGAGAAGGTGAAGATGGAGACTCAGGAATTCTTCAACCTCCCAATGGAAGGGAAGAAGAAATTTTGGCAGGACCCTGGTGGGACATCAGCCAAGGAAATCCCCCTATATTCCCGATGTGGGACATCAGGACCTTATAAAATAAGCCAAAAAAACCCTTGTTCTCTTTTTTTTTTTCTTTGTTTTTTTTTTTTTTTTGTTTTTTTTTTTTTTTTTTTGTAAATTGTCTCCTATGGATTAAAAAAGATCATTAGTAAACACTTGTCTCATACCATGCAGAGATTCCATAGAAGCATATTCAGCAGAACATAAAAGCCTTGTCATGAAATTACTTGAGTTTGAGGAACAAATGCAATCCATGGAGCACTCCAATGCACAAAACAGATTTAAGCATAAATTTGATCTTTGAGTAAAAGTTGTTTTTGATATGAAACACTCGAATGCACAAAACAGATTTAAGCATAAATTTAAGTTAAAGCTCCAGTAATGAAAAAGTTGTAAATTTTGAAAATTTGAGTAAACATTTGAGTCTCCCTTGATTTGGGTTTAAAAAAATGTATATAAAAAAAATAAAAAATAAAAAATAAAAGTAGAGGGTATGCCAATAGGATCTATTGATTATATGATCTGTCTACCTGCTCATGGAGCTGTTATTGGAGCTTGGTTTGCAGCTTGGCCAATGCCACTTGATTAGGAAAGGCCATGGCAGGTATTGTTTTAACATTAAACTTGAAGGCAGTTTGTTAGCTTCTTATTATTTGCCTTGTATGTAGTTTATGTATTTTTTAATCTTAGGGTTCCTTATAAATTATTTTTATTGAGAATGATGGTTGATTCTTGAGGGCTGATAGCTTGATACAACTTTTGTTTTTGCAAGCATCTCCTAATTTTATGTCTCATCAATATCAGTTTAGATGAACTATTTTCATTGGATCTATTTATTTATGTATTAAGAAGCCATTATTCAGGGGCTAGTGCAATTGTAAAAGCTTGATCAACTTAACACAATGTGGGTAAATTTAGCTCATGTGCACTCGATAAAGCTCAAACATACATTTCTTTCTGCCAATCGTTAAAAAGACAGTCTAGTTGAAATAAAGAATCAAATGTAATATTCTCTTTGTTATTCAAATTGTGTAAATTAAACAAGATAAATAGATTCATAATTTATTAAATTCAATAATAGAACATCAAATAAATCCATATTATATTCTAGAGCATAATACAGAAATACATATCACATAATATATTGAAAGACGAGGAATCAAACCAAATTTTGTGTGATACCACAATATTTAAAATAGATTAGTCGTTCACCGTGAGTGCTGGAGCAATGTCGACTTCTGTCTCCCAGGATAAGATGGCTTAGACCGGCTAACGCATAAGCACTTTCTGTTAGCTTTGGCAAACCGACAATAGCAGCACTCTCTTACACAAAAAAATATATATGAACAAGCAAACTGACTAGTATATTCTAGAAGCAAAAAATCTGTACCAACACCAAGGGAGATGGGTCTCATTTTATATGCCATGGAGAGAGAGGAGCAGCCTCCAGCCATGAAGGCTAGCAACCAATACTCATGAAAGCTAGTAACCAATACTCATGAAGGCTGGCAACTAATGGCTGTTACTCCTGTAAAACAGCTGGAGTAATGGACCAAAACTGATGGGACAATAATATATATGAGATATATATTCTGTACACACAAGGGTATATATCTGTAGTAAACTTGGCCCAAAAAGATTAGGTTGGTGGACCACCAATTCGGCCCAGCCCAAACCCAACCATTTCCAGCTAGCCCTCAAGCCCAAGTTCCAAGATCCACGGACCCAACCTAGTCCAGGAGGGCAGGCGGCGCGCGCACACACGCGTGTGGCAATTTTTCCATAACCAACTTAAACCATAGTCTTGGCCCAAGCCCATCCTTGAAACATCCATAACTCCCTTCCTTCGAAAAATTTGGATGGCCCAAAGGGCTCATACCCTTGTCAAAATCTTGAGATTTAAATACCCATCAAAGTTTCCCTCTACAATCAATGTGGGATTGATAGTTATACACAATTCCCAATACATCATTCATGAGGCGATCTTTATGAGACAATTTCTCATTCAATTCTCAATGGTTATTGGTCATTCTTTCTGTGGTGTAAAGATCTTGTTACAAAGAATCTAAACCAATTTAATCTCACATTAACCAATGGTTAGAACCTACTTTAATTTCACATTAAAGTTTACCAAAAAACTATTTTTTTTCCAACACTCTTGCTATATAATAACATCATTAGCCTCCTTTTTGGTTTATGCTTTTTGTTAAATATTGCTCAAGCAGCAATTTTGTTCTCTTCATTTCCTTGGTTGAACCTAACATTGGGTTATTACCCTTCTATTTTGATTCGTATACCAATTGTATTTTGTTAATAGGAATGGCCCATTTGCGTGAATTATAGAGCTATAGCCGAGTACTTGGTTGGAATGGTGGCATCTTTCTGTTTTATACTACTACGCAGTCATGTCAAAGCAAAATAGTTAGCTAAATATATTTTCAAGATTCTGTTACTTTGAATTTGGAAATTTGTCCCTTTTCTTCTTCTTCTTCTTCTTCTTTTATTTATTTTTCTTTTTTTTTTACTAGACTTCCAATATTTATCCACTTGACCTACAGTTGCGTGGATTTTTGTCGAGCATTTTGGTTTTGATGTTAATCTTAGTTTCAGAATTTAATCTTTCGTTAACTTTCATTGTATTTTAATACCGATTAATTTTCCAAAGTCGACTTCTTGATGCAGCAAATCAATCAAAGAGGACCCTCTACTAATTCTTCTTCTTAGTAAGTTATCTTTTGAGATCTATATTCGATTTCCTTTGTGGGTTTCTATACAACAACATTAAGTAATTTACACATGTAGCTTGTGATTGACAAAATATACACATTACATTAGGCATTCCCTCTTAGCATTCCAATATGTTGCAAGTACGATACAGTTTTCAGTCTTCATTTCCAAGCTAGCCATCCCAACAAACTAAACTTTTGCTTTTGAATCAAGATTTTGGGTAAGAAATTAGAAAGGAAAGCAATTATATCTCCAGTGTTTACTGTTATCATGTCCTGCAAGCTTGGTCTAAGCTCTCAGTTCTATGCAGGTCTTGCAAGCTTGCGTCGATTTGAAGGCTTGGGAGCTCTCTGCGAGATTTTCAATGCCATTTCAATGAAGCCCTTGAGAAGAAGATGCATTGAGTTGTTCTGTTCTGTAGGTAGATATGACGGCAATTTACAATATGTTCATTGAATAGTTGAATGCTACAAACAATACTTATAGCACTAGTCTTATCAAATAGAAATGATACTTTTGAAATCGGTTAGTTTATGATATAGAATCCATATATATTACGTACTAACGAATCAGAGCATGGATTATAATTTACCTTATTTTGTTCGTGAAAATGAATTAGGAATTCCATATTAATCAAACAAGTTATGGTCAAACTCTTATATGAGCTATTAGGCCCTGAAGTGAACTCTTTGAATATGCTCAAACTCACATATGAGCTATCAGCCACATTTCTGACCTGTTATGGAGGAATGTGGCCCCTCCAAAGGTGCAACTTCTATACAGGGGTTTGCAAGGTACCTGGGTTGCAGCTGGTATTTTTGTTATTTTGGCTGATGTATTATTGTTATGCTTTTTGTTATTTGATTTTTTGTTGGAAATGTCAAAGTCAAATTGCTTTCTTTTGGATGTTTGCAATGATATATTAAAATAATTGCTAATAATAAATTAGTGGATGTGAATGAAAGTTGTTATGGTATTTGGTTCTTTGGTATTTGTTTGCTTGCTGAGAAATAGGAGGAAAAATATGAAAAATATCATTTGAATCTTATGTTGTGTGTTGTTACAATCAATATAGCTTTTTGTTTTGCTAATCAAAAAAAAAATGTAATTTTTTTTCAGAGAAACAATTTTATTATTGATGCAAAAGTTATATATGAGTAATGTTACAAAATCAAAAGGAAAATATATATATATATATTATCAAATTTTAGAGACCAATTTTAGTTGTCTCAAAAAAAAATTATAACTTTTAGAGCCCTCTATTAGTCATCTCGAAAACTAAAACTTTTTCAGACCACTTCTAATTGTCTCAAAAACTAAAACTTTAGAGACCAACTTTTGTTGTCTCAAAAACTATTTTTTTTGCCGTAGTTTGTAACAAATCTGGTGTTTCAAAATTACCCAATTAGACTCTTCTAATAAATTTACCCAAGATGGTCACAATTAAATTATGTCAAAAATTTATTAAATTTTAAACCGTTAAACTGATTCATATCAATTCGTCAATTCGCTCAATCCACATCTACCGGATTGGCGGACAAATGCGGATTGATTTTCTCCAATCCACCAATCTGGCAGACGGATGGCGGATTGGAAGTTCCGTGACCGCAACTGATCCGCGCCACCCCTATTACCAACCATCCATATTCTTCATTACTCATATAAATCTAGATATTAGTGATGAATTATTATTCTTTTGGGATTAAAATTTTGTCTCAAAAAATAAATCTTTTTGAAACCAAATTATTTTGTCCCATTTATTTATTAGCAATATTTTTAAAATTTTGTTGCTAAAAACTTGTTTTTTACTTTTCAGAACGATATTTTAGTGATAATTCTTGTGACGACAGGAATTGATTCTCAAATATTTTTTGCAACAAAAAAGTTTAGTCTATAAATCTCTTATACATTGTAGTTGGTTATACTTATTAGATCGACTTTTTTCTTCATACATGATATATAAAGAGAGCCTTACAAAATAAACTTTTCAAATTATTAAAACATAACCCGTTATGGGCTCAGAGGCCCAAACATATGTTAGGATTAAGGCACACCAAAAATCAATCACACATAGAAAAGAGACAAGATATTTACGTGGTTCGGCAATAGCCTACGTCCACGGGAATGATATCCACTATAGAATTTTTTCAGTGGGAGTTTACAACACTCACACCTCACTCTCCATCTATAGCACTCTCACTCACAGATTACACTCTCTGCTCTGTCTTTCTATTTCTGATGATTCAATTCAGCTTACAGCTCTCCCTATTTATACAAAAACGGGAGAGCCCAAAAAAAAAATCAAAATTTGTTTGCCAACCTCTACTTGCCAACTACCAAGTTAATGGCAAGCCACTCTAGGTTTGAAAAACTTTAGCAAATCTGTATTCACAGCCTCCATACTTGACTTCCATCATAGCCAAGTTCACATTGGTGTAGATCTTTAACAATTCTCCCCCTCCACACCTATGGGGAGTAGGATCCTTACTAGAAGTCCATCCCAACAATGTCCCTACACACTTCGAGTTTGTCTCTGGTGACAACCTTGGTCATCATGTCAAAAGGATTTTTGTCCGTGTGAATCTTCATTAGCTTCATCAACTACTTTACCATCACTTCTCGTATCCAATGATGCCGGGCATTAATGTGCTTTGTACGTAAATGGTACATGGAATTCTTACTCAGATCAATTGCACTCTGACTATCGCAATGTACCTTTTACTCTTCCTACTATAGACCCAATTCTTGGAGAAACCGCTATAACTACAACATTTCCTTTCCATCATCTACGATAGCAATGTACTCTACCTCTGTTGTAGATAAAGCAACACACTTTTGTAGTTTGGGCTGCCATGAAACAGCTCCCCCTGCAAAGGTGAATAAAAATCCTGATGTAGATTTTCTACCATCAAGATCACCTGCCATATCGGCATCTGTAAAACCTTCCAAAATTGGTTCAGCTCCCCTAAAACATAGACACATCTTTGAAGCTCCCCCAAAACATAGGCACATCTTGTACAGTGTTGAAGACATCTCTCCTCTGGCGATTGTCAAAGCTCCTCCTGTCAGCTTCCAACGGCCATTTCCAACTGTAATTGTATAGCCCTGTCGGTCCAGGGCACTTCCGGAGATAAAATTGAGGCAAAAATCTGGAACATGCCACACATCTTTGAGAACCAGCTTGTGTTCAAAATTAGTCTGAATACTAATGTCTCTAATGCCCACAATCTTCAAATAGCAAGAATTCCTCATTCGAACAGTTCCAAAATCTCCACTGTTGTACGAGCTGAAGAGTTCTCTGTGGAAAGAGGCGTGATAGGATGCAGTTGTGTCTATCACCCGCTCTGTACAACTGTGGTTAGCCACATGAAAGCAATACTCCTCTTCACCAACTGCATGAAGTATTTCATCATTTGTTGTGGTTGTCGTGTTCTCATCTCCCTTTAACTTACTGCATTGACCTTTATCTTTCCGGCTTGGACAGTTCCTCTTTATATGACCCTCCTGGCCATAGTGAAAGCAAGTGAGGCTATAGTTACCTTGACTTTTACTGTCTCTGGATTTACTCATGTTGTTCCATCTGCCTCTACTCTTGCTTCTTCCTCTGTCTCTGCCTCTTCTTCTACCTTTGTCTCTGCCTCTATCTTCTGTGACAAAAGCGTAGGACTGATTACCTTCCATGTCTTTCCTCCTTGTCTTTTCATTGTACATGGCATCTATGACCATGCTCATCGTCAGCTTCCCCTCTAGTGCAGAATTGCTGAGAGAAACCACTAACGTCTCCCAACTATCCGGTAAAGAACTGAGCAGTAGTACGGCTTGCATTTCATCGTCCAAGGGCATCTTGACGGTTGCAAGTTAATTCACTAGATTCTTGAATTCACCGGTGTGCTCGTTGACAAACACACCATTATTCAACTTCAGATTTGCGAGCCTTCTCATCATCAAGGCTTTGTTTCGGGCGGTGTTTGCCTCTTTTACGAGGGTGGCCTTGACTGGGGGAGCTAGAGGTTGAACCGACCCCACCACTACTGGCCCACCCTGAGGCCTGAATAGGAGAAATGGTATGATCGAGTTGTTCCTGCTAGGATATTGGACCTTCAAGAACTCTGTCTTCTCGACGCCCTTCAACTAGCCAGGTTTTCTATTTCTGAAGACCATTTCCTCATACCCGCTGCACTCTGTTTTTGGAATCCATTTTTTAATTTTTTCCAATTTCGATATGGTATGATGGCTCCTACTGTTCTTGATATATGTCATCTCTTAGGGTTATTCCCTATTGGCATTCCTTTTGGCCCTGATTACCCGACCTTAATGTGCCTTTTCCCATTCCCCCTCTTAACTCCTCCTCTAGTGATTTCGCAAATTCTGAAAACCAAAGGAAGGGCCTTGTAACAGACCGAGATTTCTTCTCTTTTCTTCTATACTGGCTTTGCAAATTTTTATTTTGCACTTCTTCTGGGAGGATTATGCCTGAGTTTGCCCCTCTTGCCAAGGTCCTTTCTTTGGGAAAGAAGATAGCCTTAGCTTCATATGTTTTAGGCCACGTATATAGAGCTTGCTTCCAGCTTTGTGAAAAACCTTTGGATGCCAACCAAAGAGGGCCATTATGGATATTGCAACTTTGCTTTTTGCTTACTTTACTGATTTACACTCCTGATGTTTGAGATTTTTGTACCAAACCCTACTACTTACGGAGTAAAATATGCCGGAGTTTCACTTTACCCTTCCAACTTTGCTTACTACTTCACTTTTTTTCACCAACTCCCAGCTTCCCCTCCTTCTCGCACCTTTTTTTGTCCTTTCGAAGCCAATTTTGGCCCAGCATGTTTAAGAACCTTCTTGGCTAATAGAAACTACTCCCAACCTCAACACAGGGACATATGGGCTTTTATCTTAACCCCAAGGTAGCTTTTTATTGGCACCTTACACCCTTAAGCTTACAAATGCATAGCAGAAGCCTACTGCCCTGCTCAATTTGCTAGGTAATTTGGGCTTACCCAGGGGATCCCTATCTCTCTATTCAGCCAAACTAATCCAAATCTTGCCACTGGAGAGTTGAAACTGCAAAGAACCAGGCTAGAGGAAGCAACCTCCAAATTGATTCAAGACTTGATCGAATTTCAATTCACTCCCTTCATCCCACAAGGCACTACACTGAGAACGTACCAGAATTAGTGGACAACCAACATGGAGGTGCTCTTAGCCATTTCCCCTGAGGATTTGTTAGTAGGGTTAGACGTGCCCTCTCAAGCAGAACCCAAGGAGACTGGTATTTCTACTAATGCTTCCATTTCTCCTGCTATCCCAGCTCCTACTCTTGCTATGTCAGCAACTCTTCCTAGAGTTGTCAGGGCTACTTCGAAGAAAGGTACTCATTTCTTCTTTCCCTTTACCTTTTCCTTTCCTTTTATGATATTCTATTTATTTGCTTATGGCTTTTATTCGATGCAAGAACTTCTCAAGCAAACTCTCCTCAAAGAGCTCAAGCCTTAACCATTCTTAGGAGCAAGCAACAATAACAAAAGAAGAGAAAACTCATGCTTGACCCTAAAGAAGAAAAAGTATCTGCAGCTCATACGGACAAGGAGAAGGCAGAGGAGGAGAAAGAAATGCCATTAAAAAGAAAAAAGAAAAATGTGACAATCTCCCCTTCTGATTTTACTGAGGACCCTACTCACAAGGTGGCTACTAAGGCAGTGGAGAGAGAACAATCTAATGAAATAATTGTCTTCCAGAGGTCTAAGAAGAGGAGACAACAGCAGATACAGAGGGATGAAACTGTTGCTACTGATGCACTCTAAAGGAAAACTACAAGGAGGTAACAGACTGTCGAGCACTATACTCTTCGTAGTTCTCCAACCATCACCACAACTTCTAAGGCTGGTAATTTCTCTTAATCCCTATGGTAATTTCATTTACCAAGATTTCAGCATAGAAACTCACCATTGCTTCTTATTTTTTAATTCGCAGCAACTGTTATTCCACATCCCTGTCCTTCGACACTGTCTTCTTCTGTTTTGCTTGAAGATGAAAGACCATTAGAGGCAGCCTCAAAAAGGAGAAAGAAGAACAACACCAAAGTGCCTTTAAGGGTAGAGCCCATCCAGAAAGTACTTCCACTTCTTAGCCCTACACTTCCAATACCTTCTTTGAGGCCAAACATCTCTCTTTCTTTATGACCGGGCTTAACTCCATATCTACCTCATCTAACTTTTGCCTCAGCCCAGTTTACTCTCCCTATAGTCCTGGCTAATCCTTCATCACCTGAGAGGGCCCCAGTTGTCACCTCATCCTCAGTGATAGCTGGTACTCCCAGAGAAAATACTGGTAGCTCACCAATTTCTTGTCCACCATCCAGCTACAATCCCTCTTCCCTTCACCGGCTAGTGGCCAGGACTATAGACACTGCTTGGGAATCTCACACTCCTTCTCCAATCCCCATGCAGCCATCTCTTCCTTCCACTAGTGATTTCTCTGTACTTTCAATGTCAAAAGAGGAGATGGATATTTTTGAAACCCGACTAGCTAGCCTATTTGACATGCCTTCCTCAGTTCAATCAACCAATAGTAAAGCTGAACCATTGGTCCTTGCTGACTCCTTCCTGGAAATTTTTTGGAGTTCCTCTACAATCAACAGAGTTCCTTTGCCTCCAGTGGACTTGGGCACTTGTTTGGAATTGCTGACATTATTCTCAAGGATTCCATTCGAAGCCTTACAAAGACCTATCATTAAGAATGGTTTCCTCCAATGCTGCAAAGTTATTGAGCAATCCAACATGGCTATTTCAAGTCACTTATCCCAGACAGCAGCTATCATAGTTTCTATGTTAATATCTGCCATATTGATAAAGCTGTAGAAGAGAAGCTACTGAAGGACAAAGAATTTGTTTCTCATATACATGCTGAGATATCTGAATTAAAGTAACAACATTCCTCTGCTTCTCAGTTTCGAACTTAACTCTTGGAGAAAAAGACCCAATTAGAGGAAGAGTTAGCAACAGTTAACCTAGCCTTGGATCGTGTTGCTAAAAAGCTACAAATTACCAATCAAGGGCTAGCTAACCGTAGGCAGGACATGGCTATAGCCATTCAGTTGTTCCCATCCCTTAAGAGTAGAGAATCAATTGTAAAGGAACAATTGAAGCATTGTACTGATTTCTAGGCCAATTTATGGCTACATGTATTTAATTCTTTATGAAATGAAAACCTTTTATTATCTATCTGAGTGTTTCATGCTCTCTCACTATTTCATTTAGCACTCTCTACACTCCTTGTGTCTCCCACACAGTTGGATAATAAGGCTTGAGGTACCTGCCATTAATTTTCTTAGAATGCACATAACTATTCAGGTTCCTTAGATTATAAGCTCCTAACCTAATATAGTCCTTCCCAATTAGGTGACCATTTGCCAAATTTATGGCTCTTAATGCCTATTGGAAGTATTGTCTTCCATACCAAGTCAACTTCATCAAAGGTAATATGCTTGACTTTCTTGTTATAACTTCTGGCTGCCTTTTTCTTTTGGAGAAGAATATTGTTTAATGCCAAGATTCTAGCCTCATTCACATGTTCTATTTCTAAGAACATGCTTTGATGATATTGCTCAGAAGTTAAGTGGTCTTGGCCTTTTATCCTTAAGGATCTAATGTTAACTTCCACAGGCAAAACTGCATCATGCCCATATACTAAAGCGTAAGGAGTGACTCTTGTACTTGACCTTGTAGAAGTCCTATAAGCCCATGATACATCTAACAACAAGTTATGCCAATCTCTAGGATTGTCTTCCATAACTCTTTGTATTCCTTTTTTTAAGGACTTGTTGGATGATTCTGCCTGACCATTTGCTTGTGCATAATAAGGGGTGGAATTAATAAGACAAATTCCAAATTTTGCTGTGAAAGATTTTACCATCTTTTTATCAAATACAATCCCCTTATCTATAGTTATGGTCTGTGGGATGCCAAATCTGTGAATCAGATCTTTAATAAATCCAATAACTTCAGTTTGATCCACAGCATTACATGGTTTAGCTTCGACTCACTTAGTGAAGTAATCCGTGGCCACTAGGATGAAACAATGTATTTTCCCTATCATATCCATAGCCCAACCTCTAAATGGCCAAGGCTTCACAACTATATGCAAATCAATTATTGACACATGTCTTATTATGCCATGCTTTTGGCATGTTTAACAACCTCTACATACTCTTTACAGTCTTTAAGGATGATTGGCCAATAATAGGAATGACTTTGAAGCAACCATCTCATCTTCACACCAGGCTGGTGTGCACCACAAATGCCTTTATGTACTTCAGTCATAGCTATCAATGCCTCCTTTGGCCCTAGAAATTCCAGTAATAACCCATATGCTCCCATTTTGTACAGAGCATTACCATACACTATGTATTGCATGGATTGTAATTTAATCTTTCTACTGGCCTTCGAAGATGGGCCAGTCAAGTACTACATGATTGGATATCTCCAATCTTGATATTGTAAGTCATTATGATTGACTTCTAACATAGTGCCCCTTTTAACTAAAGGTGGTATTAATTTTTGATACGTTACTTGACTTATGTTCAATTAAGTGACATCCCTTCTTCTAAAATTCGAAGCCTTTTGAACTACATCATTGGCTTTGTTATTCATGAACATTGGGATATAAAAGTCACATTTGCTATCTGAAACTAAGAAAGAAAATATAATGCAACAACATAATATGGCAACATTCTTGCACTTTGACATTTAAAAATTCCTTGTACTTGGTTGACTACCAATTGAGAATCTCCAAATATGTCAACTGCATGAGCTTGTAATCTAATAAGTATTTCAAGTCTCATTATTAAAGTTTCATATTCAGCATGGTTATTGAAACAAGTGATTTCATCAACTCTGAAACCATGTTTGGTTTCTACCCCTTATGGTAACTTAATTACATCACCAATTCCAATCAGACCATTGGCCTTTGATCTATCGAATCATATTTTCCAGGGCTCAACATTGACCATGCCAAGATCCATTGTCTATTGGCTTTCTATTTGACATGGATGGTCTGCCAAAAAGTTAGCCAAGACTTGCCCTTTTACTGCCTTTTGGTGGATATATTCTAGACAAACTCTGAAAGAACCAACATCCATTTGTCAATTCTTCCTCTTAGCATAGGTCTAGATAACAGGTATTTAACCAAGTTTGTGGTTGTAATTACCAAGATGGTAATAGGAAAAAGATAGTATCTTAATTTCATTAATGCAAAGTACAATGCAAGGCACAGCTTTTCTACAATTGAGTATTTATATTCACAAGAATTTAAAAACCTACTAAGGTAATAAACTCCTTGCTCCTTTCCTTCTTCATTATCCTGGGCTAGGAAAACTCCCAATGAATCTTCTGCTACAGCAATGTATAACTTCAAGAGTTTATCTCTCCTTGGTGGCAACAACACTGGAGGTTTAGCCAAGTAGGCGTTAAGTTTTTCGAAAGCAGCTTGATGCTCAACTGTCCACACAAATTCTTCTTTATTTCTCAACTTTAACAAAGAAGAAAATACTTCAGCATTCCCTGCAGTGTTAGAAATAAATCTTCGAAGGAAATTAACCTGGCCATGGAACTTTTGTAATTCTTTCTTACTTGATAGAGGTTTGGCCTCAATGATAGCTTTGACTTTATTCCGATGAATCTGTATTCCCTTCTTGTGCACTACATACCCTAAGAATTTTTCAGCTGACACACCAAAAGCACATTTGATAGGATTAAGCTTCAACTTGAACTTTTTCATTCTCTCGAAAGCTGCTGTCAAGTGAGCCAGGTACTCCTCCATAGACTGGGACTTCACAACAATGTCATTAATGTAAGGCCATCTCCAACAGTGTATCAAACCCAGCATAAGATTTGAAATTTGATGAAAAAGCCACTGTTTGTGTCTCCAATGGTTTCACCAAATTGATATCAAAATGAGAACATAACAAAATTTTCACCAAACTGAGAACAAGCTCGCGATTTCAATATTTCACTGTGCTATAACGTTGGGGTGGGCCAGCCAGTCAACCAACCGGATGTCCGGCCGGTTGACCCACCGGTCGACCGGTTTCCTTTCAAATAGGTAGGTTCAAACAGGGTCAAAAAGGTTCAAACAGGTTTTAAAAAAAAAAAATTCTTGCCTTACCGGTTGACCTGCTGGTTGACCCACCGAATGACCCTTCGCTTTTGATACACCGTTGGAGCAAGCCATATTAGACTGAGAAAATCAACTATTTTTTACTCAGATTTGGTGAAAAAAGTAATGAACCGTTGGAGATGCTCTAACACTCTAAATATCCTCCAATGAGATCATAGAAGATAGTATACATTACCCTCTGATATGTAGCCCCAGTATTCTTTAAACCAAATGGCATTTTAACCCATTCAAAGGTTTCAATATTCCCAGGACACGTAAATGTTGTCTTATGGACATCTTCCTCTACAATGTAGATCTGGTTGTAACCAAAATGTCCATCCATCATAGACAAAATCTTGTGTCCTGCTGAACTATCCACCAGTAAATCTACTATGGGCATGAGGTACTCATCTTTTGGGGTTGCTAAATCCAGATTTCTAAAATCGATGCATACCCTCATTTTACCATTTTTTTTTACCACGGGCACAATGCTGGATAGCCATTCAACATATATGGTTATTCTAATGAAGCCTGCGTTAAGGAGACTAAGAATCTCTTCTTTCACCTTCTTAACCACTTCAGGACTCATCCGTCTTGATTTCTACTTGTATGGCTTGAAATTAGGCTTCGTAGAGAGCCTATGTTCCACTAATGACCTGTCCAATCCAAGCAGTTCATTGTATGACCAAGAAAAAAAATCCTTATATTGTTTTAAGACAACCAATAACTGGTTCTTGTCACAGGACTTAACGAAGCACTGATTAAAGTAGGTTGCTGTACTGAATCTTCGCCTAAGTTGACTTCTTCTAAAAGGTCTTGAACTTGAGCACTCACTGATGCCCTCTCTTTACCTTCTTCCACCCTCGAAGCAACCCCTTTATTTTGTTCTGCCCCCACCTTTTCTGGTTCAACATCTTTGTTTTCTTTTTCATAGACAAAATCTGTCCATAAAGCATCTTCTTGTATTTTCTAGACTTTATTTTCAATGTCCAATGCATAGCATTTACCAAGAGCCAAAGGTTTGGCCACTTGGTGCATCTGACTATAGCCAACTATTATGGCTTCTTGCTTTTTCCCCTATACTTTCTAGACTATTGCATTTATGTCCAATGCTGAAAATTTGATTAAAGCCAATGGGTTGGGTTGTCGATCTTGATCTTTCTGCCTACAACCAGGCATCATCATCATCCTTGTTGACAAACTTTTCATTAGCACTCTTCTGCACTAAGTGTTTTAGGTGTGCTACTTCCTCATCAGCCGTCACTTCGACTACTCCATCAGGCTTCCTCAGCACGCTGAGTGGTACAACCCTTTTAGTGTATAGCTTGGCCTCAGCAAAATCAGCACAAGCAATAAAAGGCTGTGGATTCGCATTGATTTCCTCTGTTTTCCCATTACACAGAGCTATCATCATCTTCTGATGTAAAGAAGAAGGCACACACTTGTTGGTGTGGATCCAGTCCCTGCCAAGCAAACCATTATACTTGGCATTACTGTCCATAACAAAGAATGCTTTCATGCAATCTCTAATTCCCACACTCAAGTTGATGGGTAAAATACCCTGAGTCATTTGCTTATCCCCAGCAAAACCAGCAATGGTTGTACTGGTGGGGATCAACCTAGGATTTTTTTCTTTCCAACTTCTTCAAAGAGGACTTCGGAAGCAGGTTTAATACTGCACCACTGTCCACTCACACCCTGTTCATCTCTATCCCATCGAAGTAAGCTCTGATATACAAGGGCTTAACGTGTTGGGTCATAGATATTGTGGGGTACTCGAAGGGATATGAGAGGTTAATGGTCACCTTCTCACCTTCTTCATTAGTTTCCATTGGCTTGGCTACTTCTGACTCATCTTGAATCATACTGACATGCGAATCTTCACTAGAAACTAGAATATGGTCATTTTCCTGACCATCCTGGTCTCTCTCCTCAGCTTGGAATTCCTATGGCAACACTTATACCACTGGTACTGAAGAGAATAAGCCAAACTGTACTACTAGCTACAATTGCTCTTCTCCCATTTGGGCCTATTCTGAAGCTTAGGAAGCATCCTTCGTGCTACACTTTGGTACCTCAATACTAGTCGTGTTCTTCGAATCAACTCACTTGTGATCTACTCCTGTTGGCTTTTCAACCAAAAAGGTATGTTCAGCCATGAAGGCTTCAAACATCTCATCTTCAACCAATTCTTTCCTTTGGCCTAGTTCAGCTTCTCCTTCTATCTCACTGTTGCTTTCCATCAAGGCCTTTTCAAGACCTGCTAAGCTGGACCTTTCCTTGGCTTTCAATTCAGTGTGAACCTTAGCCAACTACTCTATGTTGACTCTTCTTTTGATCTGAAGAGCCAGCTTTGGACTTTCTTTTTTCTCTGTCTGGCCTTTTGACTGGGCCAATGAAGAACTCTTTCCACTTTCCTTTAAATCCCTTTGGTACTAGGTGTACCTTCGTTGGATTTTCCTCCTTTGAGATCTAGAAATTACTGGAACCATATCTGGTTCCTTTGTCTTTGGGTCTTTGAGTAATACCCAATTATTTAGAGCCACCAATGGAGGTTTAATCATTCTACCCTTGTCTCCAAAAACATTTCTCTGGGTATGTATTTCTTTAGGCTTATTCTGCATGACAAACCAGTCTGGAACCCCAGGTACCCATGAACTCACTAGTTCAGTTGCCGAACTTGTTTTCCCAGTCTTTGAAGCCACCTTCAAAGCTAACTTTTGCGGCCAACCACTAGCTCTAGTACCCTATCTCGAGCCTAATTCAGGCTTTCTTTAAAGATAATTTCCTTGAATCTTGTTCAAAGTTGACTTTGGAGGCCAATCGCTGGCTCTGTTTTCCTGACTTTAGCCTAATTCAAGCCTTCTCTCAGGATAATTGCCTTTCATCCTGTAATAATTGGGTGGTCTGAACACATGTAGAGGTCTCTTACCCTTGGATTGTATTCTAGTGGCTGATGGCCCAGCCAAAAGTGGCTGCTGTCTAGGACCAATTAGGTATGGCCCTCTGTTGTAGGTGTTAGTTGGCTTAGGGCGTCTCTGTACATCCTTGTAATGTTGTTTCTCATTGGTTGAGAGCCCTCTCAACCATTTGTAATTTAACCTGCACCTGGGACACATCCTTTGCATGACAACTGCCTCAAGAGAGTCATCATCCAGTGCTTCCTCACTAAAGTCATCCTTTTAGTCTACAAAGCTCTGTTCATTTGTTGTTGCACTTCTAGTATCCTTCTTGAAAGCAATCTAGCTGGCAACATTGGCTGCAGCCTCCCCAATCTCTGGAAACGGATTGGTGTCAATTTCCATACCTTTCTCTACCTTGACTGGAAACTTTAGCCTCCCTTTTCGAATATGTTCTTGGATCCTGTCCCGAAAAACAATACAGTTTTTAGTTGAATGAGACCAAGAATTGTGCCATTTACAGTACATTTTTCCTATAAGTTCTTTTGGGTGGGGATCTTAACTTCCTTTGGTAACTTTAGGAAATTTGCCGCAAGCAAATGGTCAAAAATGTCATCTACTTTTGTTAAATCAAAAGAATACTTCCTATGAAGGTCTTTCTTTTTAAACTACTAGTCTATCGTATTGTCCTTTTGAATTAATGCCTCATAGGTTATAGGTTCTTTTCCTATGGTTTTTGCTCCATCGATTTCATAATTAGGGTCCCTATAATAGGTCTTATATGATGCATTACTTCGATCATGTTCTTCCTCAAGTAAAGATTCATCTCTAGACACCTTATAGGTTAATTCCACTTAGTCTCGAAACTCGTTGATTCGAACTTCTTTCGAAGCCTAAACTCTAAACCATTTTGAGCCAGTCTCACAAATTCAGGCTCTAGTAGAATAACCATACACTTGTTTCGTGCTCTTTTGAATCTGGCAATGAATTGAGCAGCCTTCTCATCAGGCCTTTGGCTCAGTCTTACCAAATCTTCCATGGAAACCTCAAGCTCTGTTTAGAAGAATTGGGCATGAAATGCCTCTTTCATTTGCTGCCAAGTTTGGATAGAGCTAGGTTTAAGGTTAATATACCATGCAAAGGCTGCCCCCGTTAAAGAATTTGGAAAAAAGTCTCAATTTCATATAATCATTATTGGTGAATTCACCACATTGGCCTATAAACCTGGCAATGTATTCTACTATTGACTGGTTTCCATTCCCATAAAAGAGAGCAAAGTCGGGTATTCTAAACCACCTTGGGTATTCATGTACCCTATCCACCCATTCTGGGTATGGCTTTTTATATACAGGAGTCTGGATCCCCCGAGCCATGGGTCCACACGTCTCCCTGACAATACCAGCAATTTGGTACCTAGGAACCATATTCCGTGCTTGTTGGACTACTACTGGAGGAACAACCACAAGGTTCGACGGAACTCCATGTGCTTGAGGACCTCTTGGTCCATAGAGAGGTATATTTAGGACTGGCTGTCACTGTGGTACTGGTTGCTGTTGAGGGTATGGTTGACCTCTCTGGGCCTGTCCTGCGAAAGGACCAGCGAAAGGTGTTACAAGAGAAGGAACAAGGGTTGTTTCTCTCCCAGTTGTAGGAAACCTTTCCAACCTCTCGGGTGTGAATTTCAACAGAGCGTTAGTGAACCCCCTTGTCCCAGGCATGGTTTCAAACAAGGGATTTGGAAACATTCTCATGCCATTTTCTTGTGTTGGCCCAAATCCACCAATTTGTATGGCTTCGCTGTTAGGTAGTGGCATATTTTGATTTACCAAAGGCCTCAAAGGAGGCTCATACCATGACTGAGGTACAGGTGATGGTCTTTCATAATTTTGATTACTAGTTTAACCATTAGTATGTCCATTAATTTGCATAGACTGTTTATCTCTACCCAATCTTTGCTAAGAACATTTGAATTTTCTTCCATATGCCTTGTGACAGTTGGTTGATGGGAATTCATTCGATCCATAAAGGATGTTGCTCATCTTTCCATTTTATACATCAACTGTTGTCCCATGGCATCTACCAAGCCTTCCCAAGGATTCATTGGCTGGGTAGACGAAACAGTGGATAGTCCAATTCCATGGCCTCGTTCAATATCCTGAACATGTGATGCATGTTCCGAGGTGCTGGTCTGTTCGGCCATAGGTTCTGATGAGATATATGCTTCCATAAGATGTATTATTACATTATCCTCTGGACTAGGTACTTCTACCTCTTCTTCCACACCTTCTTCCGAGAGTTCATTTTCTCCTTGTCTCCTACGTCTAGCCATTTTAGAGTCCCACTGGGCGTGCCAAAAATATGTGTTGGCTTTTTTGGCTTTCGAAAGTTAATTATGTAAATTTAAGCGTGCCAGTAAGGATCAATTAGTCCTTACTGAATTTATAATTGTCAACCAATTATCAAGCGATTGTGTTGAATTTCTTTCAGCCTCAATGAAGAGGACTTTTGCTAGTGGCTTTTTAGAAGAAAATTGTGAATAGTAACAAGTAAATATAATTCAGAAATCGAATTTCATTAAACAAATGAAAACTTACAATGACCCAGCCTCGACGAGGTTCACAGCAACAAACTATTGAAAAACTACTCCTAGGAAATGAAGTGCAGTACAGGAAATGAAGTGCTGGAAGTGTAAAACTGTAAAGAAAATGAAGTAAATAAAATGGTTTCTGGATCTGAGTCTGGGTCCTTCATTCTGGGGCCTTCCTTACTATTTATACTTCCCAGTGGTAACCATCGAAGTGGGCTTCCAACCGTCAAAGCGTCCTCCCATGATTGCTGAACATACTCTCTCACAATCTGTCCCACTACACCACTCTTGCAGTTAAACTTCCCTCCTGATTTTGGATTTAAATTTATGAGTAACCGTTACGCCACGTCATCTTATGTCTCTCGATTGTTCCAGAGCCACGCAGATCCATTATTACCAATATGAACTGTCACGTGTCCGCCTTTGATTGGCAACTTATATTAACTCTCCAAATTGCTCTCCTCGTGCCACGTGTTAAGTTGTGATTGGCTTGTGCAAAATATGTAGCCAATAGATATTTACTGAAAAATTACTAGTATTTTCTTTAAAAAAATTATTCACTTTTTAGAAATAAAAATGATAAAATGAAATGGTTACTACAATCAATTAATTTTTTAGAGATAAAAATTTGGAGACAAAAGCGCTTTTTAGTGACTAAATATTTTTGTTTTCAATAGTGTCATTATTAGCAACAAAATCTTTTGGGGATTAAAATTTTTGTCTCAAAAAATAAATCATTTTAAAACTAAATTATTTTATCCCATTTATTTATTAGCGATGTTTTCAAAATTTGGTAAGTAAAAACTTTATTTTTTACATTTCATAACGATCTTTCAGAGATAATTTTTGCGATGACAAGAATTGATCCCTAAATATTTTTTGTAACAAAAAAATTTAGTTTTTAAATCTCTTATTTATTGTAGTGGGCGGTTATCTTTATTAGATAGACCTTTTCGTTTATACATGATATATAAAAAGAGCATTATAAAATAAACTTTTCAAATTATTAAAACATAATCCATTATGGACTCACAGTCACAAGCCCAAACATAATGGTCACTGTTATTATATTCATCTAGATATGAGAAAAATAAAAATAAAAATAAAAAAAAACAAAACCAAAAAAAATCTATTCGGATTAGTCGGCAAGAGAATGTTAAATTCCTATAAAAAAAACAAATATCTGACGGCTGAGAATTGTGATGCTTTGACTGTTCAACTGCCCAAATAATTAAGTTTAAACTGTTACTATCATCAACTTCTTATAAAAAACAAATATGTGGCGGCTGAGCATTAAAAAACAAATCTTTTGTCATCTTCATTGCCAAAAAAAAACAAACCATACAATTGAGACAGAGATATGGAAGCAAAGCTAGCAAGACTGGGAAGCTCACTCCTTGTACCCAGTGTTCAAGAACTGGCCAAAGAATCACTCACCACGGTCCCACCGCGGTATGTTCACCATGGTCATCCGAACCATCCAATCTCGTCGTATGGTGCTCGTTGTCCCGATGATGTTCCGATCATCGACATGGACAAGTTGATTTCTGGAGATCACATGGATTTAGAATTGAAGAAGCTTAACTATGCATCCAAAGAGTGGGGTTTCTTCCAGGTATTTACATATATTTTCATTTTATTTTCAAATTCATGATGTTATGTTATGTAAATAAAAATTAAGAAATCAATTCTTATCCAAAAATAAAAATAAAAATAAAAAATCATTATTTGTGAACATCAACTTAACTAGGCAGAAAACAAATTTTTCCATATGGTAAATAATTGATTTTAACTGATTTCTACCCCAAAAAACCCATGTTTTAGTCTCTTAATTAAGCAGAAATATTATCACATGTGGATATAAAAAGGCTATAAACGTGTTTGGTATTGTTTATATTTATAATTTCTATTCATATTCATATAATTTTTAAAAGTTGTAAATAAGAATTCGGTTGGTTTCTATTTTTGTTCTCAAAAAGTTGTGCACACAAAAAAATTAGTTTCACTTTTTTGTTTAAATTTTTTTTTTTTTTTATATATATATCTTCTTCTTTCCCCCACCCTTTTCCACCACCAACCATTACTCATCACTACCAAGCACCATCGGAAATAACCTCCTCCGCCAACCACCTCCAACCACCACTTCTCTCAACCGCCTACCATTGCCACAAACCACCTCCCAACAGTGGCAACCACCTCCAACCACTTTTTGTAGAAAACTACCTACAACTACCATCTTACGTGGCTAACCAGCTTCCATCTCTGACCACCGATAATCATTTTCGGCCACAATTTCCTATGGCCATCAATCACCTCCAACCATACCAACCACCTCTCACCTGTGGTAACCACCTTCGGCTGCTACCTCCTAACAACCATCTCCGGTCACCCTCTCTAACCGTCGACAATTATTTCTCGCAAACCACTCATTTTCAATTGTTTTTTAAATAAAATTTTAAAATACTTGTGTACCAAATATGTTTTTTATTTTTACCCAAAATAAATATAAATGTGTTTAATATTTTTTATAAATTAAAAACAATTAACTATAAACGTTGCTAAAAAGACTCCTACAAAAATCATGTGCCCAATTAATAGTGTATGTTTTGCTCATCATTCTCTCTATAATTTTTTGGGTCCTATAAACACATAACCTTTTATTATTATACAGGCACACAACCAACTGGTTAATTAATTATCAAAGAAAATATTCAAATCTCTTACAATCCATTTGGATTGAGTGATTTGGAGAGGCGGGAAAAATGAATCACGTGGTAGTTTGAATTACTAAACATGACAGAAATGAGGAGAAATTCAATGAAATAAAGAGAGATTAATTTTTCTTATAATCACTTTTTTAATCACTCCAAAATTGAAGAGATTTGGTGAGAAAAGAATTGGGATGATTCCTAATTTTATGTAATATCAAAATTGTCTATCTAACTGCTATAAAAATAAAAACAAAAAAGTTATTTTGGTAAGATAACCTATAAGAATTTCTTTTATTTTCTTTCATGTAGTCTATCTCAATAAGATTTGAGAAATCTATTGTTTTCTTTTATCTCCAACGTAACCAAACAAGAGGAAGAAAAAAATCCTAATCTTTTCTTTTCTAACAAATCTTTTCTTTCCTTTCTTCAACAAAACTACCAACTTTATTTGTTTTCATGTTATTATCTACCGTCTCGTGGGATTTCTTTATTGATTTTACTCATATTTCTTCTATCAATTAAAACATCTCAATAAGAAAAAAGAATAGTTTTAAAAAGTCGACAGAAACCAAAATTATTAGTAACAAAATATTCGTGCAAGTAAAGTTGGGAAAGAGCTTATTGTTTTGTAAATTGTATTAGCTAAGGGAAATATCAATCTAGTGAGTTTTTGAAAAAAATTATAAATAAGTAATAAACTTTTTATATATTAATAATTAAAATTATAAATTTTTTCACTTTCATGTAATAATTTTTTAATCATACAGCTGATAAGTAATTTAAAAAAACTTAATCATAGAGGGGTAACCTCCGAGAATAGATCCTATAAAAAATTAAGACGCCAAAGGTCACCTTTATATGATTGTTACATAACATGGCCACTCAAATATATAACAATAAGTCACGAGATTCCACAGAATTCAAACTCACAATCCTGACACTGATTATTGTTCGTCCAGACTTAAAAAATTCGTCTTACCAATTATAAATTATATATGTTGTCGCTCAAATAACTGACCCCAAAAAGAGTGAAATCTGATAACTCAGGGCATATATTCCACAAGCTAAACACTCAAAAGATTTTCTTTCTTTTTTTTATAGAACAAGTGGAAGAATTATTGGCATTTAGGTCCTACAATCATGTTGTGTATCTTTTTTATTTTATAGTATTTTTTTAGTCTGCACGTTGAATTTTAATGTCTTTAAACGAAAGAAAGATCTAATGATAGCTACAATATATTTATTTGGCAATCTAGGACACAAAAATAATAATAAAAGTTTATTAAGAGATTATTTAAGATGACCTAAATAAGTACACTTTTTGAGTTGCCAAACTTAGCCTAAATTAGCACCAAAATAAGTTTTATATTGTTTTCAATTTGAGCAGACTATGTTAAAATCTTGCTAACAATGTGCGGTAACACACCTTTTTTATTTGGTATTAAGCTGGCAAAAATAGAAAAGAAAATACACTCTCTCCTATCTTGTCTGGGTTACTCTTATGCAATATTTTTATGATTTATGATAAATGTTAATAATTTTTTCTCTTTTCTCCAAATCACTCCATCCAATCCCAAATCACTCCATCCAATCCGACTGTAATTTGTACGAGGCACCAAAATTAACATAGCAAGCAAGTGATTCCAATCTCAATGCACACTTACAAAACTTTCAAATTCTTTTCAATAGATTTGAATATCCGAATCAATTATATTGCAGCAAATGCCAAATCTGTATCATTGAGCGTGTGTGTATTTTAGATTTGTTCAGGAAAAAAATCCAAACATATCATTTAAAAAAAAAAAAAACTGAAACAATAGGAATGTGGTGCAGTTGATAAATCATGGAGTGAGCTCTTCATTAGCGGAGAAGGTGAAGATGGAGACTCGGGAATTCTTCAACCTCCCAATGGAAGAGAAGAAGAAATTTTGGCAGGACCCTGGTGATGTCGAAGGATTTGGGCAGGCCTTTGTTGTATCAGAGGAGCAAAAGCTTTGATTGGGGTGACCTCTTCTTCCTCACCACCCTTCCAACCCATTTGAGAAAACCCAATTTATTTCCAATGCTCCCTCTCCCCTTCAGGTACTCTCTCTCTCTCTCTCTCTCTCTCTCTCATATATATATGCATGTACTCTATATATTGTCGGAGGGTATTCTTACCCTAAAATTGTGCAGAGCATTACTAAAATCATGTCCCAACTAGTTTGCCACATATGAGCCACGTTCGACTTGCAAGCAAGGGGGTGAGATATAACTCTTTTCTTTTGACATAAATTATCTAACGTCCAGTTCAGATTTTGTGATCCTAACTAACTTATCCTAAGGTTCCTTTATCAAGACTTTTTGTTCAGTAGAAGTGGGACAACTTATTCCGAAATAGAACTTTCATTATAAAATGACTAAATAACGCTTCCTATCCTGCTTAATCCCGTCCATTGTTGTGCTGCATTTCTCTCCTTCAAACAGACTTCAACAAAGGCAAAAACCTGAGAAAATGTCTAGTAAACCAAAATCACAGCCAACAATTTCATACAGTAATTTGAATCACAGTTCTCATTCCCATATCTAGAGCTATCAAACATGCCTTGTCTAGTGTGCTGCATTTACTAAATCAAAAGATAAAAAATCTCAACCCAATAAGCGAGGCAAGAACTAGAACCACAGTTTTCATGGCCACAGTTACAGTTGATCGATCCAAGAACTCAGTCAAATCAGCTTGGGTTTGCTAAGTCTTTTCATGCAGACACACTCTGGAAGTTTACACGGCTGACTTAAAGCATCTTGCCATGAAGATTCTTGACTACATGGCTAAAGCTTTGAAAATGAAGGCAGAGGATATGAGGGAGTTGTTTGAAGAAGGGATGCAGGCAGTGAGGATGAACTACTATCCTCCATGTCCACAACCAGAGCTGGTCGCTGGCCTCACCCCACACTCCGATGCCGTTGGCCTCACTATCCTCCTCCAGCTCAATGAAGTGGAAGGTCTGCAGATTAAGAAAGACGGGATGTGGGTTCCTGTTAAACCCCTCTCTGATGCCTTCGTGGTCAACATTGGAGACATTCTAGAGGTAATAAACCACACATTAAAGTTTTGTGTTGTTATAAATGGACTTCAATGAGTAAACTGGTAGAATGGTTATCATTTTACGTTTGTTTCGATGAAAAAACATTTCCTCAAGAAAAATAATTTTTTTTAAATGTTTTCTGTAAAAAAACATTTTTCAATGTTCGGTTTTAACTTTGAAACTAATGTGCATAGTTGGATTAGCAGTGGTGATGGTGGTAAAGGCGGCGGAGGTTGTGGTAGTCAATGTGGTGGTGGTGGTGAAGGTCGTGCAGTGGACAAGCTGTTGGTGGCAGAGGCAAAGGGGTGGCGGCAAAGGTTGCAATGATGGTGGGATGGCAGTAGTGTGGTGGTACTAATAATATTTCAGTCCTGAAAATGTTTTCTACCTTTCAAAAATGAAAAACATTTTTTACCCAAATAAGTTTGTTTTGCTATTGACCAAAGAATTTTTTTTGTTGTTGCCTGTCGTTTTCCATCAATACCAAATCACTAAAACAAATAAAGCGTATGTTGAAATCAAAAGGACACCCACGGGGTAGTCGAGCATCAAGTCGTAATACACAGCATTACCTAAAAAAAAAAACTGTGAAAGTTGAATTTGTAAAATAGGACCTTAAATTTCATGATCTAGTTTATCCTGCTATGAGATCTCTTACCTTGTTTTGCAGATTGTTACCAATGGAACTTATCGTAGCATCGAGCATCGAGCAGTGGTGAACTCTAGCAAGGAGAGACTGTCAATTGCCACATTTTACAACCCAAGACTTGACGGAGAAATGGGTCCTGCACCTAGTTTGATTACCCCACAAACACCAGCACGGTTCAAAAGAATTAGGGTTCAAGATTATTTCACAGGCTTATTTGCTCGAGAGCTTCATGGGAAATCATACCTAGATGTCATGAGGATTGAAAATGAGGAAAGCCAGAACAGTACTTGAAAATTCTGTAACAGTAATGTACTAAAACCTGTTTCATCTTTTGCTATTAAGTTGTAAGGAATATTGAAGACGCTTCAAAACCAGCCTATCGCACAAACCTTAATATGAAATTCCTCAACAAAACTAGAGTTTTTTTTTTTTTTTTGGATAAATTCCTCAACAGAACTAGAGTTATAAATAATATTTCATTATACAGACAATAGATGCTAAATGGCGATTGCTAAGGGATTTCTAGATGTTGTACTCGGGTTGCGCTTCACCCTTTAACCAGAGGCAATAAGCCTTTGGCATAATTTTCACAAAATGGTTGCCCCCCAAGTTGGAACCTACAACCTCAAGGCAAGTAGGGCGAACTTTAACCACCCTTGATAGAAAATTCATAGATAATGATACTATCAAAATTAAAATGTACTAATAGAGGAAAGAGAGAAATAGATTAATGATACAAAAATCAAAAAGAACCATAGAAGTAGCAATGCTAGAGTTTCGAAATCCAAAAGAATATCAAACTAGCTAAATCCTTTACAGGAAATATTAATTCGATACATACATGAATATGCTACACGGACCAATGGCTTCATTCCCAATTCCAAATCTTAGGTGTATTAATTCATTACTTCTGAGAATACCTCCAAGTAATATAAGATTTGTTCACTTGAAATGTAGGAACAAAGCAAAACCCCAGCATCAAGTTTCAGCTGTGTCTGTGAACCTAGCATTCAAGCCAAAAAAAAAAAAACCCCAATTACAAGACAGCTAAAATAATCAATCTGAAATAAGATACAGAACCGAGAATTATTCTTTAATAAAACCCCTATTCCCAAACCAAAAACAAAACCCTAAACATGGAAGAACCCAAAAACCAAATCAATAAATTGCATTGGCACCACCCATTATTGTAAGAAATGCCACATTAATCCCTTTCAGTCTGGTCATGAAGCATGAAAGCATAAACCCTAAAACCCATCAAACAAAGTAAGCTAACAAAAAATTTTGTAATTTGAACCACACAAACATTGATCAATCGACACAATCAAATTACCAAAAACAAGAACAAAGAAAGATAAAAGGAATCTCAGTGAAAGCATCTAAGGCAGATAAATTGGGAGATCCAAAATCAAATCGAGACGTATCAGCAACAAACAAAACACTAGGAAAACCCAAAATTGCATCCCAAAACACAGGATTAGAGACAGAGAGAGAGAAACACTGATATACCTTTTCTGAAGTAGACAACGCCATGGACCGTATCGGCCAGAGATCGAGTGACAGAACACATTTCAGCCCTAAAAAAAAGAGAAGAGTAGAGAGAGAAAAGTTGGAAGCTTTAGGATTCGAAATGCCTGTCTCTCTCTCTCTCGTCGAACCTTTTGAGGTTGCTAGAGGAGGCTTCGTTGGATGGGAAGGGAAAGGAGAGAAAAAGCACGACTCCCCAGGCATACATCTGTGCGTCAGAGAGGGGTTTGAAATTAAACAGCCCCCGCCCTCAGGATTCATGGCTTGTTTGGTTTATTTTTCACAAAAATTTTTCAAAAATTTTTTACAAATAAATTTTTAAGTGTAATCAAATTAAATAAATTTTTTTAAAAAAAAATTTAAAATTTTATTTACTTACTTACTTTTCAAAATCACTCTCTCTCATATACATCAAATCAATCACTTTTTTTAAAATTTTTTTCTAAAATAATTTTTTAAAACTATTTCTAAAAAAAGACAAATCAAATAAGTTTTTGTACTTTTTATCTCAAAAATTACTCTACAAACATAAACCAAACACACCCCATATCTCTATGAATGGTATTGAAGTTATTGGCTAGTTTATATCACATTATTATCTGTTAATATATTAGATAGTACATTAATTATAAATCTAGCATTATTCTATCTTGGGCACTAGTCTTTTAATAAAGTTGGGAACAGTAGAGGAGATAGGATTCATAAATTTATATTAGATAATTAGGAAATATAAAAAAAAATATGATAAATTATGATTAGTGAGAGATATGACCACGTGACACTCCTGCAACAACCAATAATTTTTTTTTATGTGGAGTATGTTTAAAAAAAAGTACATAAATTACCATGAAAATTTTACTATACACATCTCTTAAAAGAAGTGTATCATATCCACTCTTAGTTATATTATTTTATTCTTTAATTATGACTAATTTTTTTGTAATTATGATATTATTTTAGTTATCACTCATAAAATATTTAATTATGTCTCATGTTGTATTTTGTTATAACTTTTGTTTTTAATTATGACTGAAAAAATTTAGTTATAAGATGCTTAAGGGTTATGTACCATAGCGATTCTCAAATTACAAATGCATTCTGAAGTTTGTTTAAATTACGGATAATTTATTATAGTTTAGAAAATTATAAATATCTTTATGTTAAAATTTTTATTTAACAAGATTAATTAGAAAGTTAAAATTCCTAACATTACTTAAATTACCTAAACTATTAATTGAAATAAATTTTTGTCAGCATTAAAAATTGTTAATTTACTTGATAATTTATTAATAAAAATCGTCATTTGTTATAAAATTAAAAATTTCAATAGTGAAATATAATTTATAGAATCACAGGGGTAAATCATATTTTAAACAAATCTCAAAAGCAATATTTTTAATTTATTCCAAAAGTATTATCAAATTATTCTCTATTTTTTTGAATTTTTTATAAAAAATTAAAAAATTATTAAAAAAGTTAATTTCCCAATATCTCCTAATTATTCGGCATGTATATATGTATATCTCTCTTATTTTAATCTTATAACAAAATAAATTTTTTATTTTTAATTTTATCAATTAAAATTTTAATTTTTTAATTTATTTTCAATATAAATCATTCTTTAATTTTTTAATTTATTTTCAATATAAATCAATCATTCACATATATTGGTTAAGTAAAACTAATGGAAAATGAATATTTTAATTATTAAACTCATAGAAAGTATACATAAGATGTCTAAAATACTGATTTAATTAAATTCAATGACTAAAATATCTATTTTTATTGAGATTTTTATTGATAAATCCCATTTAGAAGTGTTCTAACACAAGAAGTCCATAAAAAAAAAAAAAAAAAAAAAAAAAATTAACCCACTTAGTCCCACGTATTTATACTTTTATTCCATAATTTTTTTTTCTTAATTTACACTATTTTCTTAGACTCTTATGCTCTTATATTTAATATTGATATCTAATGTTGGAGGAGGAGAGAAAAGGGAAAGGACCTGTAGACACCCCATTTTGACCAGTCCTAAGACTTGGACACTTTCTTTTGACCACCCACTAATAAAAATTAGAATATGTCATTTTATGAATTTCTCAGTCGAAAAATCAAATTGAAGCTTTAATCCCAAACCTAACCTATTTTGGTCAAATTATTTTATATTACTAATATTTTATCAATTTGTAGTATTTTATAATTTTTATTTAATTTTATGTGTGTGTACACATTTTTATGTGTTTTTTATATAAAATAATAAAAAAAACAAAAAAAAATTAAAAAGAAAATAAAGAAAAGAAAAAGAAAGGGTCAGATGAGGATAATGGGTTTTGGGATGGAAAAGAATTTTGTTTTTGCTGGATTCAAAGGAGAATAGAGTGGACATTGTGATGATAAGTTTTGGGTGAAAAATAATTCGTGAAGTGGGTTTGAAAAATGGTGGAGGAAATTGAAAAAAAGAGGAGGGCAAGTGAGAGTGGGTGGTGAGGAGACACCTAACAAACACACTCTCTCTCCCTCTTCAGAATAATTGAGGTTTGTGGGCACCAAGCGTGTGGACTTTTTATGATTGTTGGCATGGTGGGTGACAAACAATTAAAAAATCTCTCTCTTTATATTTTCCAACTTGTTTGAAGCAAAAGGGGGGAGGGGAGGACAACACATGCAATAAGGCTCTCAGTCTCATCTCTCTCTAGCTGGGTCTCTCTCTCCACACATACACACCACCAAGGATCCTCTAGAGTGAAATTTTCCTAAAGTTTCCTAGAGTGCTACATTGTGTGGTTGAGATTTATTGGCAAGTCACATCAGAAAAATTGATGTGACTTGCCAGTAAATCTCAACCACACAATGTAACACTCTAGGAAACTTTAGGAAAAAATCACTTTAGAGGATCCTTACTCCATACACACTGCACACGCACTCACGGCAGCAGCACACTACACACATGCACAACATACACTCTCACCACACCACCACTGCCATCCCAACACACATGCACAACATCACTCAACACACCCATTCACCACTGAACACACACACACACGGGTTTAGAGAGAGAGGCCACACACTCATCACCCACACACAGCCGATACACCAGGCACACGCATGCACACGGTTCACACAGGCCACAGACGAGCTCACACACACAAGAGATGCATGATCTCTCTCGGCACCGGTTCTCTCTCTCTCTGGCATGAACTGGTTCGGAGATGAAGAGATCACACAGATACACACATGCACCTGCTCTCGGGCTCTCTCTCTCTCTCCATGCAAAACCAACTTCTATCTCTCTCTCCGGGTTTCGGGCTTCAAGACCGAACAGACCACCAATCTCTTCCTCTCTCTGGCTCTATCTATCTCTAACACACACACACACGGAAAGGAAGGGCTCTCATCTTCTCCCTCTCGGCACCTCTCTCTCTTTCTCATGCACACGTAGTCGGTTTTCTTACCCAGGAAACTTTGTGATGGTGTTAGACATACATACTTGAATCAAGTTGATATAATTGTTGCTTCTTAGTGTTGCTGCAGGTGTTGGTTTTGCCCAGTTTCTAGTGATACCATGTGCATTATTGTTCCGAAGTGCGGCTGTTGCTTCGGTAACAAGAAGCCCCTGTTTTACTTTTGTTTCGCTGGAGAAAAATAAAATTATGGTTATTGGGCCGTAAAGTTGTGGGATTTTGGTGCTGCATCACGTTAGGTTGGTGCATTTTTGATTGGCCGGTGGGCCGGCTTGACAGTGGGCCGGTTTTGTTTGAGTGTTGATGGGGCCTCCATTGAAGATGAATACATGGGCCGAGGCATAAGAACCGATGGTTATTTGCAAGTTGATGAATGGCCGGCGATTTCAAACTTTTATTTTTTTATTTTTGATTTTGAGTGTTTTGTGAGGTTTTATTTTGTTTTATTATTTCTTCCTCCTCTTTTATTTGGATCTGTAATATTTAAAGTGTTGTAATAATCTCCTCACCCTGTTTCTTTCTATCCCATTCTTTAATCGCTTTCCCTAACTGTACATATGTATATATCTGACATGTCATGCATATCCCTGCTTTACATCCATGTTCCATGCATTAAGATTCGGCTAAATTTGCATCCTTATGCTTTAATTGATTATCCTATGGTTATATGCGCTATCAAATGTTTTGCAATGTTTCAAATATCATATTTTAGAAGCCGAATCTTTAGTGCATCTCATGAGTGAATTGCATTAGGATTTTGTATATAAGATCATACATGTTTTACTAATTTTGTTTTGTAGTTGTTTGAGGGACGTCGGTCAATCTGTGAGTTTTTATGCTTTAGCATCCCATTTGTGTGTACTTTTCTTACTATGTGTTAGTACTCTACCATGAGACTACTTGCTTACTTGATATAACTGTATGAATGCCTGTGGATGAAGGCTTATTGTTTGAATTTGAATAATTCAATAAATGTACGTTTTAAGCCCACTTTGCAGTGGCAAATTCACAAACTTTAAGCCCACTTTGTCAAGTGGCAAATTCAAACCTTTTTCGAAAAACAAACATGAAGTTGAATTGTTCCAATTTGAGCAAACTAGTGTATACTTGTATGCTTCACATAGTAAATTTTAGGATTTACTAAAATAATCAAAACATGAACATATAAAAAAAATAAAAGTCATATCATGGTTTAGTAGAGGCCGATCTTTTGATCGAGTGAGCGGGGGTGCTCATCATTGACCTTCCCCTCTCATACCTAAGGTTCCGAGCCAAGCATCCTTGGTTACGACGAACAGTGGCCTTGGCACGAGTCATGGGTTTCCTAATTTTCCAAAATATTAGGTGGCGACTCTAAGATCTGATAACGCAGTCCATTTTTGACAAAATTGCAATAAAATGGATTTTTAATAAAAATTGCCAAATCTGGACTCTCATCTACATTTCATATTGCACTCGTGAGACTAGACCAAAAAGATCTCGGGAGTCCGAACTGTTTAACGCGCGCAGGTACCCCCCGGGCATGTTACAGGACCAAGGCATAAAAAATTTCATACACAAATTAAATAACATTGATGTTATTGTTTTATATTATTATATAATATGAATATATTTTTAATTGACAACAAAATAATGTGAACATTCTCTCTTATCTTATGTGAATCTTAACGTCACTTTTATCACAACGTAATCTGATGTGAACATTCACATTCACGTCATCTAATATGAACATTCACATCATCGCATACAGTCATGTTTATATTCAAATGAAAGTTGAGAATTGTGGTTATGTAATTTAATGCAATGCTGATGTAAACCTTAACATCATCTTTATCACAACGTCATCTAATGTGAACATTCACATTCACGTCATTTAATGTGAACGTTCACGTCATTTAATGTGAACGTTCACGTCATCACGTACAGTCAATATTTGGATGCATGAGAACTACCAAAACATAATAATAATCAATAAATAACCATATTTAATTTTTTATGTGTAATACATATCAACATTCAATAGTAGTGTGTAGTTAATGCATTTTTTTAGAGTGAAGATTTGGGGAATAGGAATGGTCATGAAAATACCAAAATATAATGACAATCAACATTAAAAGGGGCAAGAGAGATTGACGGTGTTTTGATTTTCTTACCTCAAATCACTACAAAAAAATTGACTTTTTTGCGACGGTAAATTACCGTCGCTAATACTCCTAATGCCGTCGCTAATACTTTTTGCGACGGCAAGAGGGGGGTCGCAAATGCAGGGGTTGCAAAAGAGTTTTTGCGACGGTACTGTGCAGTCGCTAATAATGTTTGAAATTTCTTGACTTTTTTGCAACAGCACTATTTTACCGTCGCTAAAAATGTTATTTAAGACGGAAAAAAATACCGTCGCTAAAAATGTTATTTAAGACGATGTGGTGCCGTCGCAAAAAGTATTTAAAATATGAAATTTCTATTTTTTGCAACAGTGTAATCACTACAACAAAATGGTACTTTAGTGACAAAATCACTTCGTCTCCAATAATGAAATTTTCGTCACCAAATTGATCCGTGACGAAATAATTTCGTCACCACGTTCGTCATCAATTCGTCGTCACTAAAAGTACCTGATGACGAAAATTTATTTTGTCACCTATTATTGATATTTGGTGACGAAATATTTCGTCACTAAATGTTAAATATTTTGTCACCTATAACGTCCATTTCGTCACTAAAATTAAATAAAATTTTATTATATTTTTTTTGAGTGACAAAATATTTCGTCATTAAAAATAGCGATAAAATTTTTAGTGACAAAAATATCGTCACCAAAAGATGAAAAAAAGAGTCCCTTCAGTGACGAAAACTTTTGTCAACAAATATTTTAATTTAGTGATGAAATAGTGAATATATGTGACAAAATTATTTGTTGGAATTAGAAAGTTTTAGTGTCAATTTTTTTCATCGCCAATAATAAATAAATTTTAAAAATTGAGGGGAAGGTTATATTTGCAATTTATATATTTTTTACAATAAACAATACCTATACATTTTAATAATCTATTAAATAAAATATTTAATACAAATCAATATAAAACTAAACTGTTTATTATCATAAAACAACCCAAGCAAAATACAGTCTCATAATATCAAGAAATTAATATATAACATCCAAACTATAACATCTATTCTAGTAAAATCAAAAACTTCAACACAATCAAAATAACTTGTGCATTTTAATAACCTGCTGAATATAATATCCATTACAAATCATTACAAAAACCAGTTCATTTGGTAACATCAACAAAAACCTGTTCATTTTAATCCATTCAATAAAATATCAACAAAAAAATAAGATCCATCACAATATAATCATAACCCACAACAACATAGTCAAAATACATGTTTGGTAATATCAACAAAAAGTACAACTACACTGTGATGGATGTGTCCGGTAATATCAACAAAAAAACTATTGCTATGCAGGTTACCAAATTCGTTCATCTCCAATCTGCCATTTAAAAAATAAAAAATAAAAAAAAAACAACAAAAGGTTAAGATAACCATTCACTAAATATGTTAATATGCAACCTAGAAGAGAAAAAATAAAAATTTTGTTCACATACACAATTAGACGTAGCAGCAACCAACTGTGATATATACATTTTTCAGCATAAGACAAGTCTTACTACAATGGGCACATCACATCGGACATAAAGTTTAAACTACTAAACCAAATTATTCTAAAATATGTATTATAAATGGGGCACTCATGTCACAATTCAGACACCTACTAGTTCATATTACTTATGCCTATCAAGCTTTGAAATATAATTAAACTAAACTGAAAATTTGGGTGTTGAAAATCATAACAACTCTAGCATTGCTAATTAAATGAGGCATGGCTCAACCGGTTGTATTAGAAGCAAACACCACTACCTTCCTTAGTTCCATTTTATTTTAATGAACAGTTTCCTACTGGAGTAAAAATAAAATGATTGTTCACAGCAATTACAAAAAGTTCTTCCTCATTGTTCAGATCTGAATTCTAACTTATTCTAAACAAAGGCATAAAAAGAAGTAAGCATCATATGAATGGAAAGATGATAGGTAGTAGTATTCACAATTTATGGCCTTATCCAGTCACCATAAATAGGCATAACTTCGAGTATTCAGACAGTAAACTTGAGCCAATTTCCTAGAGGCTTATCCAACTTGAGGATGCCTTTTTATATTCAAGTGATAAACAGCAAATGTGAATCCTCTTGAAATTAATAATTAGCATAATTAATTTCACCAAAAAAATAAATTGTTGAAACTAATGCAGGTCAGTATCCAATATACTCAAGCTTACATTGAGATGAGCATTCTACATACGAAGCCTCAGTAAAAACAAACCCAAAAAGGAGGATTATGAAGAGGACATGGTTTTTTTGACCTGCATTAAAAGGATATCAATGTCACATCCACAAAGACAGCAAGACCCATTGTTGTACCAAATCCAAGACTAGTGTAATAAGAACGAAAAACACAGTGGTTTTTGTTGTCTGAAGTAGTTAAAAATGTAAAGAACTATAACCCGCATGTTGTCATTACCTATACAGTTTCCAAAAGCAGGACAATGATGGTCGAACCTCTTTACATATGCCTTGCAGTGCCTACAATATCTGACTCTCTGAAGTGGAATAGAATTCTATGATAGCATAAATACTGAAGACTTCAGGATACATAAGTTTTAATGATAAAGAAGTAAATGCAGTGCTAAGATTTTGTGGCTAAACAGAAATTTAACATGGATAGAAAGCTGAGATATTTTCAATCAATAATGATTTGCTATGATGAAACGCAACAGAATTTAAGATAGTTCAACACATATTGCCACCAGATTACATTTAAAGCCTTCGGCTTTTCACTATGGAATCCAGATTCCAAAAAATCAAAGACCAGAAATCCAGGATCATTGTAAGCTATGCAATATAGACCCGATAATTAAAGTTTCAGTTGATATTCATAGTTCCTTGCAATCACATCTGACTACCTAGTATGTATTAAATCAAGATAATATTTGAGAAGCAAAACATGAAACAAAACTAGCAAAGCTACCAAAGCCAATTTTGAAAACTAAAATTCAAAGGATAAATTAAATGTGATCGCAAAACTCAGTGGTATTTAATGCTATAACCGATGAAATCACTGGAATCACCTTAATTCTTCAGCAACAAACTCATAGGGAATGTCACGAGTTGAAGGCAACAGTTCTTGCTCCAGAAGATAATTTCAATATCTGTGTTAATCATATGATTCATATCTAATTGGAGGGGCTTCTCAACATTTTTCAACCTCAGAATGGGCTTTAAATACTGAGACAGGACTCTCAACAAGCTAGTTATGATGGGAAGATTCATTTGTAACATAACCAGGGTCTGTTGTCAGGATACTGGCACCAAGAAACGCACAGTTAGGACAATGAATAAATGATTGAAATTTCATTCTGTCAAACCTTAAATCTAGATTTTGTACGAACAAATCAATTCAATCAATTTTTGAGTGTAGAAACAATAATCTGACCTGCATAGACCAATCACGAGCATAGAGAACTCTGCATTGAGTATAACGTCTAGCAAAGGTGAAACGACTGAAAAAAATATAATTTTTTTAAGGATGTCAGGATTCCATACAAGTCACAATTTGAAAAAGGTTGATACATATCGATGATGAGCAACCAATAATCCATCCCTATCTAACTAAAATTTGAGCATTCTCACATAATTTATTATCTAGTTGGAAAAAATCTATTACTCACTCCTTTACAGAGAAATGAACAAACAAACAGAAAACACTGAGAAATTTTTATATGTTAATAGGGTACACGTAGCACTACCTTTTATCAATCAATCACAAATGTATACACCTTCATTTTTCCTCAAACATCCAACATAAATGTAATGACCCTACTGTCAAATTCAAAATAGTAGAAGCTACACGTGGCATCTACACCCAAAAATTTCTTAAAAACACCATGTATATGATGAATGAATAAACCATCTCCGACTGTTGAAAAAACCCACCACTTGAATCCCATTGTATGCAGAACCCAGACTTTAATATTCGTAGAATAATCAAACAGTGAATCATATTGAGGATACAAATTAGAGACTAGAGAGAGAGAGAGATTACTGAGAAGAAAGAGGGACCTTGTCGAACCAATCCAATAAAAACGCCCCAAATGAATATAATATTGAAGAAAACGAAAGCCGACGCTGATTCTCCCACTCCTACAAGTCTCTTGCAGCATCTCCCAACACCTGTCACTCCTAACAGTGCTACAGCTGCAACAAAAGCAACAACTTCAACCACATATTCACATATATATATATATATAGAGAGAGAGAGGGGACCTGAGAGTGAGAGTAGAGAGAGAGAGGAGAGAGAAGGAAGGGAAGAAGGAAGGAAGTAAGAAGAGGGACAGTTGAGTTAGGGATGAAGAGACAAATGATATCAAACAACGACCAATCGAATTGGACGAAGCTACTCTTCAAATCATAGAGGCTCAGGAATTTCAAAATTTTCATTTATTTTTCTTTCTATACCAAACATAAATTTACAGAAATCGGAGTATCTACTTTTTCATTCAGAAATGAAATCCCTCATAACAGGAATTTTTTTGTCTTCCCATTTAAACATTCATAACAAGCATCCAAGTTAAACACTGACCCCAAATTAAAAAGCCCCAAATTTTGAAATTGAAAAACCCTAAGTCCTAATTTTCAAATTGAAAAGCCTCAAATCAAAACTCAAAACCCTAGTATATAAACATGCACCTGAAATTGGACGGTGGGAGGGAGAGGTGCGAGGGCTCCGGTCGGAGGGAGAGGTGAGACGGCTCCGTTTGCTTCGTTCGCGGGTCTTCGTCGACCGGAGGGAGAAGCGAAGACGAACCAGGCTGCAAAAGAGGTAGCTCCGAAGGACTGCTCGAGCAACGCAATGGCCGTCACGAGCGAAGCAATGGCTATTACTCCGAAGGACTGCTCTTTTCTCCCTCTCTCTTGATGGTCTCTTTTCCCTCCATCTCTTCTTCGTCTTCTATCTCTCTCTCTCTCTCACGCGTCTGTGTTAGTCTTTCTCTATTTTTCCCTTTTTCTTTTTTTTTGGGACCAGGGAGTAGAAATTGAGACAAAATTTTATGAGAAAATTTTAATTGTGGCAATATTTTGAAGGGCTTATTTCAAATATTGAGAAGAAATTTGAGGCAAAATTTTGTAGTAAAAATTGGTTTTAATTTATATTTTTTAAGTTTTATTATTTATGTTTGTAATTTTACCTTTATTAAGATTTAATTAATATTTTGAATGAAAATAAATAAATTTTAGAAATTTTATGATTTTAATCAGTAAATAATAATTCTATTAAAAAATAATTATTATTATGTTCTTAATAATTTATTATTTAATTATTAATATTTTTTTGAGCTGATTATTAATAGTTATTTTAAATCGTAACAAATTTAATTAATATTAGGAAACATTCAAAATTACGTAGTTTTGATACAAAATATGGCATTTTCCTTTCTATGAACACAATTTATTAGTCACCAAAGGTTTTGAGATCCCACTTTTTTTTTTTCCCCACTCCCGCTATTACTTTCCGTGATCATAATTTTTTTTTTGGTCCCAAAAAATTATCTATTAGCTACCAAAATGTCGTTGGTCGCAAAAAACACAACTCATTAGTGACCAAAAAAATGTTAGTCGCAAAAAGTCAACTATCTGTGACCAACTCAAAAATGGTGGTCGCCAAAAATGTTTTTTCTTGTAGTGAAATTAGGATAAAAAATGTGTTACGAAAGTGAGACAAGAAGGAGGATAGCAAGATAGAGAAGAGGGGTGACGGAGGTTGGAAAAGCGAGAAGAGGGGAGAGGGAGCTCGGAAAAGCGAGAAAAGGGTAGGGTGAGAGAGAGTGAGGCGAAAATAGGAAGGGAGAGAGAGAGAGAGAGAGAGAGAGAGAGAAAGAGAGAGATACCTGTTGTAGCGAGCGCCAGCCGGCGACGTGCGGGTTAGCCGGTACGACAAAGATGGACGAACGGTGTGACGGAGATGAATGGGTGAGGGGGTGACAAAGAGAGATATAGAAAGTAAAATACATGCATCTAAACAGAGAGATATCTATCTCTTGGTTCAATTTTATTTTTCATTGATTTTAAGTATTTGGTGACGAAATTTGGTTTTCCTCTCTAAAAATAATACATTTGGAGATGAAATTATTTCCTCTCTAAAATTGTTTTACAATGGTGACGAAAAATTTCGTCTGCAAAATGGTGCCAAATCTTCCGCCAAATTTTTCCTAGGTGAGAAAATGTTTTGTGACGAAAAATAAAATTTAGAGACGAATAAATTTTTTCTCACCAATTGTTTTATTTGATTTTAAGCATTTGGTGACGAAATTTGATTTTCGTCTCTAAAAATAGTACAATTGGAGGCGAAATCTTATTTTCATCACTAAAACATGTATATTTGGAGACGAAATATTTTTTCGTCATGCGTTTTCGTCACCATAGACCTTTTTTGTTGTAGTGAATGCCGTCGCAAAAAGTATTAAAAAATAATAAAATTTCTATTTTAAATAATAAAATTTCTATTTTTTGTGACAGTATAATGCCGTCGTAAAAAGTAAAACCTGTAACAAAATTAATAAAAATATTAAAATTTTCTATTTTTCGCGACGGTGTAATGCCGTAGCAAAAAAGAAAAAAAAAACATCCTACAATAAAAATATTAAAAATATTAAAATTTCTCCATAATAATATAAAAATAACAATTTCTTCATAATAAAATATTTTTTCATTCATATAATTACATATCAACAAAATTATCCCACTACATAATGTTCCATAATACATATATAATGTTTAAATACATGATTTTGTTCATAATTCAAAATAACATAAACCAAATTTCATTACTAAAATAATAAAATAAATTGCATTTAAATTCTCACTTTCATAAATAAAATTGAGGTCTAGACAGGATGAGCCATTTACTTTGGGACCCATATTGACCCATCCAGTATTGGGTCAGACATGATTTTATCATACCATGTTTTTTTTGTAATTTTCCCATAAATAAAAGAGTAGTACTACATATGTACCCATAAGAATAAATAAAAAAATAAGTGCTTCCTGTATAAAAATATGCAACACTAATAATGAAATAGCTCTGGTGGTCACCTTCACTGTTTTAGCCTTTTTCAGTTTTCAAAAACCCATTCTCTTAAAAATATTCAATACACAAATTCTTCAGAAGGCTAAAAAACTAAAAAAACAGGTGAACATGTCCTAAATAGAAGATCAATATTGAAGGTGAAATGAAATAGCCAACAAATTAATTTTTGAACATGTTCTAAATATTTTGAATAGATATATCTCAATACTGCTTTGCGATTTCCGACAGTGAAGAGTATGTTCCCAAGACTGCACAAATAATGCCCAATGCCACCGTTGTGATGCTCAAGACAATCTGAATATGTGGAAACAGATGCAAGTAAATACAAGGGAAGTAGTTACATATACCAAAAAATATACAATAATAATAAATATTGACTATGTTTCTTCTTCCATTCATGTATGTGCTTCTTTATTTAATTATTTTCTTTCTTCTTGCTTTATTCATTTATCAGTCTAACAAGTAGTTCATGGCCATCAATTTATGCATATGTTATGATATCCATCTATTACAGTATGGTACATATGCTGTCTCGTACCAAAAAACAATGAGCTTGTTCATTTCGCCAAAAAAAATTCTAACAGAAACCCAGAGCTTGTTTGGTTGTGTTTCTGTTTTCTGCTTTCTGTTTTCATGTTTTTAAAAAAACACACAACTTATTTGAGGAACTGTTTCTGAAAACAACCAACTTTTTAGAAAACACCAAAAAATTGTTTTCATACAAAAAATGGAAATGATGGGTGTTTTCAAAAAAAATCATTGTTTTTGTTTTCAAAAACAAAAAACGGAAAACAACCAAAATGCCCAGTTCTCTCATAAACACAAACAGAATATTTGCTGCTACACCTTGTTAAACTTCATTCTGCCACTCTTCTTTGAGTTAAAAGTGAAGCACAAGCATCAATTTGGTGTCATGTTCGAAGAGAGTAATATTCTTTCTATAAGAAATAATTTCTAGCTCCATAACCAAAGCAAACATTGAAATCTTTTCAATAAGTCTCATGCTAGGACATTCTTGATCCTTAAAGCTATGAGAAGGTTGTTGTCTGATGCATAATCCATTTAGTTTTCTAATGTTTTCTTCCGAAATTTGAGGATAAAAATAAGGCACAAAATATGAAGGAACAGTGAATTGAGCTCTATTACCTGGGTGGTTGTCGCCTTCTTTACAATTCTTAGGAAACATAAAGTTGGCACTATTGCTGCCTAAGCCACACCAAATGCATTGTTAATGAACATAACTAAACCCCACACAGAAATCAACAAAAATTCATAGACAAAAAACCAAAGAGGAATACAAGACATAAACAAATCAGGAATGAAACATCCATCATAAGATGTTGGTAAAGATGTGTAATCTTTAGGAATGATGTGGTTAATATGTAAGAATTTAATCTTACTTTGGGCTGCCATTGATTTATATTTTATGATTTGTGAAAAACAGGTTGAAAGTGATTAAGATAGACTGACTAATATACGGTCCATCTTAGTACATGTATTGTTTTCTAAAATGGGAATGTGGTATGGAAGTGTAGGGCATGTTTTTATGTTGTTTGGGTTCCTTAATAGGAGGACCCTAACCTTTCAATCCTAAAAGCTTATTCCTTCTTAGCCTACCACTCTAATCCTAAAAACATAGCTTTTCCCCTATTATCCAGAAAACTCAGAAAGATATTACTTCTGTGTTTACACTAAAATCAGTTTTTAATGAATACGTATTCATTAGAAAAGGTCCAAAAGAGAAGATTTCACACTAAAACCAGTCTTTGGAACAGACAAGGACTCTTGCATATACTGTGATGTGTGTCAGTGCTTTCCTAACCCTATTGTAGAAAATAGGAAAAGCTCATGGATAGTAGAGAGGGTAGCTACATAAAAGATCTTTTCCTAAAAGACACCTTCAAGGTTTTCTCCCCTTTCAGCTTCTTGTGATGTTTCTAATCTCCCACCAAATGATTCCAAGGTTTCAAAAAAATTTAGTTTTATTTGGAAATTTTCGGTGTTTAAAGGCTGCCTTAGACTTAACCAAGGAGATGGTTTTTAATAGAGCCAACTGGAGGAGTAAATGGGTCCATGTTTGCCGATCCCAAGTAAATTGGGACTAAGTTAAGTTAAATTGAGTCAAAGGTTAGCTAAAATACACAGCTATGATATTGTCAAAATTTCTTGCTTAACAAAACATCCAAATTCAATTCCAACTTTCTTGATATTGGTTTGAATAGTTGACTGCTCTGGTTGAATTAGAACTAACATTGTCAATTCTGGGGATATGTATTAATTATTTAAGAGTGCACTCATCAATATTACCATAGTTTTGACATCACTAGCACTAAAAACTGCCTAACTGATACTGCAACTACAAATCAAAATGCATTTTAAGGTGAATGCATTTTGAAAACCATCCTATAGGCAACCTGCTCTTAAATAATTCCAAGAAATGACATATATAGTGCATGTCAAGTACAGAATTAAACATTAAGATTGTAAGTGATGATCTTATTATACATGCCAGTGATATGATATGGAAATGAATGGTAAGAAAACATCACGTACTGAAGAAAGGAACAAGATATGCAACAATAACAGAAGAAATGAAAAGTGCTGTCCTCAGCAGAATGAAACACCAGAAAGTACTAGAGATTCTGACAGGCAGCAGTTCCTCGATACTTCTGGCCAATGGGTTCATCAACAGGGCAAACTTGTGCAGTGTTAAGGAATCAAATATGGATATTTACTTCATAATTTTGCAGACAACGTCACAAATTACATCTAATATCCTATTTTCATAACTTAATAATTTAGTCAAAGGATATTTGGTGAATGGGTTGATAACCTGCAAAAATAAATAAATAAATAAAATTACAGGAACAAAAACAAAACTGTCGAGTTAGAGAAGACATCAATGATTGAAAGGACAAAAAAAAATCAAGAGCTCATACAGGAGATAATAAGAGATCAAGGAGGATGTGGAATCTGATACTTACTGTTGTCCACAATGCAACTTTAGCAATTGAAAAATCTGTGATAATCAAAGAACACGTCACGGTAATGAATCAATAAGAATTGAGAAAGAGAGAGAGACCTTGATCGATCTTGGAGTTGTAAAGGAGGTGGAGAGTTCGTTCTTCCCATGGCTCGTCTTGAAGGCCGTCGTGAATGTCTTCGTCGGCCATTACTGTTCACCAATTGTTTGGGTGTCTTTCTTGCTCTTGCTCCTGAATAGTACTAGAAATGATGAGAGAGAGAGAGAGAGAGAAGACTTTTGGATTCACTATCTCCGTGGCATTGGTCACTTAACTCATCCGATTCACTATCACCGACTGATTCCGATTTCCTACTTCTACGCCTAGAACTCCTGCTCTTCCTCTTCCTCCTCGACCGTGAATCATCCGAATCAGCATCTGAAACAAATTGAGACGGAGAAAGAGAGAGAGACGTAAGAAGAGATTAGGGATTTTGAGATTGGGGATTTTGGGTTTGGGGTGGAGGGAAACACGAGCGGGAATGGAAAAATTGGGGGTGGGGGGGAAGAGATTAGGGATTTTTGAGATTGGGGATTTTGGGTTTGGGTTTGGGGTGGAGGTGGGGGTGGGGGTGGGGGGAACCCGAGCGGGAATGGAAAAGGAATGAGGGAGAATGGAAATTTCGTTGGATTTTTTTTTATTTTCATTACAAATAAATATTTAAATAATAAAATGACTTTTTTTTTTTTTGCAACAGAGGATGTCATTGCTAAAAAAATAATTTTTTATTAAAATAATTTTTTTTATAGTTAATGAATTTTTATTTTTATTTTTTCATTTAGTAAGGTTGAAAATTTATTTGTTTCATATTTATTTTAATGAATAAAAAAATTTTTTTTTTTTTTTATTTGGTAGAAGTGGTGATAATATTTTCCATTAAAATAAAGTTAATTTTTTGTGGTCAATGTGGCATTTGCAATGGTAGTAGTGGTAATAATGGAATGGCATTTGCAGTAGTGCTGAATGTGGTAGAGAAGATGTGTGGTGAGAGAGAGATGAGTGAAAGACAGATAGAGAAGAGAGAGATGGAGAGAGAGAGACAGACAGACAGACAGACAGAGACAAAGTGGTCGCTAAAAGTGCATTTTCATGTAGTGGAGAGCTCGGTAAATAGAGAAGAGATGAGGGAGAGAGTGAGCAAGGTGAACACAATGGGGGAAAGAGACAAGCAGACAGACAAACATAGAGAGAAAGAGAGAGAGAGAGAGAGAGAGAAGAGCGAGAGACAGACAAACAGACACAGAGAGAGAAAGAGAGAGAGAGAAGAGTGATAAGTGAAAGAGAGACAAAGAGAGAAAGAGATACAGAGAGAGAGACAGAGAGAGAAACAAATAGAGAGAGACATATAGAAAAATAGAGAGAAACAATAGATGAGCGAGAGATAGACAAAGAGAGAGAGAGAAAGAGAGCGAAAAGAGATGATCGAGAGAAAGACATAGAAAAAGAGAGAGACGAAGCGAGAAGAAAGATGAGCGAGAGAGACGGAGAGAGAGATAAAGAGAAGATAAATGAGCAAGAGAGAAGAGAGATAGAGAGATGAGAGAGATAGAGAGAATAGAGATGAGCGAGAGACAAAGAGAGAAAGAGGAAGAGAAAGAGACAAAGACAAAGACTAACAGACAGAGAAAAGTGATGAGAGAGAGAAGAGAGGTAATATTTTGTGGTAGAGAAAAGGAACCGACAGTAGTGGTGAAGATGGTGGATAAGAGATAATGGTGGTGGTGGTGATGACGAAGGAGATTAGTGGTGAAGTTGTGGTAGTAGTAGAGTAGATGGAGTAGTAGGGGTGAAAGAGAGGTAATAGTAGTAGTAGTAGTGGCAATAGTGGTAGTGGTGGTAGTGGAGTGGGGGCGATGGTAGTAGTAATGGTAGTCGTAGAGGTGAAATGGCGACCGTGGTAGTAGTGGTAGTAGTGAAATGGCATTTGTAGTAGTGGTGAATGTGGTAGAGGAGATGAGTGGTGAGAGAGAGAGATGAGTGAGAGGCACAGAGAGAGAGAGAAAAAAAAAAGATGAGAGAAGAGATAGATGAATGAGAGACAAAGAGAGAGAGAGAGAGAGAGACAAATAGACAGACAGAGAGAGAAGAGTGATGAATGTGAGAGAGAAAGAAAAAAGAGAAAAAAAGATGAAAAAATGGGTGAAAAGATATGACAAAAAGAGAGACAGAGAGAGAAAAAAAAGAGCAAAAAGAGATAAAACGAAAGAGAGACAGAAAGAGATGAGCAAGAAAGCGAGAGAAAAAAAAGAAAAGAGAGAGAAGAGAGACAGAGAGAGAAGATAGATGAGAGAGATAGAGAGAAGAGAGACGGACGAGAGACACAGAGAAAAAGAGAGAGAGACAGAGAGAGAAGATAAATGAAAGAGATAGAGAGAAGAGAGATGGACGAGAGACACAGAGAAAAAGAGAGAGAGACAGACAGACAGAGAAGAGTGATGAGTGAGAGAGAGAAAGAGAAGAGAGACAGAGACACAAAGAGAAAGAGAGAGACGGACAGACAGAGAAGAGTGATGAGTGAGAGAGAGACAGAGAAGAGAGACAGAGACACATAGAGAAAGGGAGAGTGTAGACGTCCCCGAATGCCCCGGGAAGGTGAGGTCCCGTTCTGTTCGTTTTGCGGGTCTACTACAGTTCGGACTCAAATTGTCACGGTTCTTAATCTGAACCAAAGAGTCCAAATCTGGCAAATTGTTTTGAGAAAACAGATTTTTAGAAAAAGAAATGCCAAACATGGACTGCTTTGCCAGATACAGAGTCGCCACCTAAATATTTTATTTTGGGGAATTTAGGAAACCCTGACTCGGTGCCAAAGGCCACGTGTCCGTCATCACCAAAGTTGCCTCGGCTCGGGAACTTGGGTACGATTGGGGAAGGTCAGCTATGAGCACCCCCTCTCACCCGATCAAAGATCGGCCTCTACTAACCGTGATATCTTGTTTTGAAAGCATTATGTGTTCTTATTCCAGTTATTAGCCTAGAATTACTATGTTATGCGCACAGCAAACAAGTATAGACCAAATCGCCTAAATTGGAACAAAACATTTCATGTTTGTTTTGAAAATGGTTTGCTACTCACAAGTAGGCTAAACTGCAGGTTTTGCCACCCTCAAGTGGGCTTTTTGAAAAGATGGTTTTGCCACTATCTAGTGGGCTTAAAACTCACAGTTTTAATGCATTATTCCAATTTAGATAATTCAACCTCCATCCAAGGCATTCAAGCAGTTATATCACATAAGCAGCTAGCCTCATGGTAATCATGCTGTTATGGCAACACTCATACGCATGCGGTATGCTAAAGCATAAATGCTTACCTAGTACTCCGTGCCAAAACAAGAACATGTTAACAAACATGCATGATCCAAGTCCATGTTTAAATGCCTAATGCAACGCATACGGAATGTCACTAGAGTAGGCTTGGCTAGTCTATAAATGATATGTGAAAATGCACAAGTAGCATGTATTCCAGTTAGATTTAAAATACTTATGCAGTTAGCATGATGCGCCGAGCCCGGTGCATGCAATATTGATGAATGATGCACGCATGCATTGCATAAGGTATGCTAAATTAAACGTGTCCTAATACTAACCATCAAAGCGGGTAAGTAAAAGGGAGAAAGAAGTGGGGGTTGGAAGACATGCACACACGCACCCACACTTATTACAAATTAGCCCTCGCTCGGAGGGACCAAAAGAATAATACAATTAACTAACTATCAAGCTAATTAATTATTACAGACAATTCACTAGCTAAGCAAATTAACTAAGCTAGTTAAGCAATAAAATCAGCCTCGGGAAGAGGGTCCAATGCAATGCGTGCTCGGTTCTGCTCGGAAATCCGCCACCATGCACAAGTTGCCTCTGTTTTCCCTGCTCTGCTCCTCTGAAAATTGTACAAGTCCCAGGATATGCTCTCTACACACTGTGGAACACCACCGGCTGAGGGGAATGGCCACCGGTCAAGGGAAATGATCACCGGCCACAAAATTGATCCATCGGCCAACATTATTTGCCGGTCGGCACTGAAGATGGCCGGCCGGCCAAATCTTCCTGCAGAAACTGGTTTGACAGCAGCAGAGGACAAAACATGGCATGGCAATGCATTTCAAGCAAATGTGTGCACAACCACACCCCTTGTCATGTTTATGACTCAAAGGGGGGTGGTCCTTGGTTTTCGGACCATCAAGCGCGCATTTTAATGCGTGATGGCCCAAAGAATCAAGTGTGCATTTTCATGTCAAATGAAATGCAATGCATACAATCAAACCAAGGGGTTACTACCTCCATCATGACTTGGTCAAGAGGTAGAGCATGCATGCCCATGCAATGCAATCCTAATGATGTGAGCTAGCATGCAACATAAGCATACAAGCAAGTGATGTACACTGGGTACACAAACTAAGCAAGCAAGCATGCCATAACTATGCAAACTACTAAAGCAGGCAAGATGCAATCTAACCATGCGACATGCTAGCAACTTGACCAAGGGGATACATGCCAAATGCGAGTGATTTCAAGCATGCAACACATGCAACCAAAGCATGCAAACATGGGAGAATGTAACAACACTTGGATGGCGTGCGAGAGATGGACTTACACTAATTGGACAGCTCTAAGTTAGGTCCAAAACAGTGGCCAAAGCTTAAGAAGATGGGACCAAACACACATACACACATGCACACGTTAAGGCCTAAACACTTAAGCATCAAAGGGCACCTTTTAAGCACACTTAAAAGGGAATAATCATGGTCATGAGGCATGTATTAAGCTCTGAAAATCATGCAAGAACATGGTGCCAAACCAAGCAAACAAGATAGGCTAAACATGCAACAAATGGCCCAAGCATTCAAGGCAAGCTAATGAAGTGTTTGACCACATTTAACAAGACCAAACATGGCATGAATTTAATGACCAAAAACAGAGTTTTAGTATATAAAACAAAGCTCAAAAGACCACTTAGATGGCATCTAAATGGCTTGATTTCAAAAGCATACACAATGACCAAAACATGGAGCATGCAAGACAAGCTTTCAAAGCTTCAAAGAGGCATCCAAGGCAAGCATACAAGCATGTCAAAGGGACTGAAATGATGCTACAAATGGTGCCAAACCACTGAAATACAGCAAGTAATGCATGCTACACACTCACACACTTAAGGCCAACAAACCTAAAATGCAAAGGGGGTATAAAATGCATGTCATGGCCGACCAAAATGACTAAAGACAGACCTCAAACATGGCAAAATAAGCACAAATGCTTCACAAAGCTAGGCCTAAAACATGCTTGAACAATGGTTTACAACCTAAGGCATATTAAGGCCTAAACATGGCATTACAAGGTAGGGTTGCTAAGCATGCATGGTGTACCAAAACCAACTAAAAACAGAGGCATATTATGACATAATAGGCACAAAAAACAACTAAGGCATGGTCAACAAGAGCCTAAGCTAGGTGCTCCCTCAAGAGGCCAAAAATGGTCCTTTTCAAGGACAACAAGGAGAGGGGGTGGCCCTCTCATTCTCGGGACTTCAAGGCAGCTCACTCAAAATAGCACAAAAAGGAGCCCCTCAAGGCTTAAGAGGGGTCAAACACCTCCAAACCACAAAACACTCTAAACAAACTATTTAGAGGGGCCAAAAACAGAACTTTTTGATGTTATATACTAAACACAAAAACAATTCTAAGATAGGCAAAAATACAATGCAAAAATGGGGAATAAAGGGACAAACTTCTTACCCTTGAAGACCTTCTTCACAAATGGTGGTCCAGCTGCTTCCTTGAGCTTAAACCAGCCCCAAAACTCCAAAAACAGACCTCTAGTCTTTCAAGGACCAAGAAAAGGTGTAACACTATGTGTTTGTGTGCAATAGTAAGACACAAACACACTTATACACACACAAGAGAGGGATATAGAGATAGGATATGCATGAAACCCTAACCCTAGAACTCAAACCCTAAAATGGCTGTCTAAAATGTCTAACCCTTGAGCCAAGAGAGAAGCCCTCTCTTTATAGAGCCTTTTGTCTTGTAAAGCTTACAAGACAAGCTTCTAAAGAGAGAGATCCCTCCATACACGTGTATGGAGGGGAGCCAAATGCAAGACAACTGTATTAAAATATCTGCAAAAGTAGATGAACAGTAGTCGGCTGCTCAAAATTGCCATTTTGACAAAATACACTGCCGACCGGCAACAAAAAATGCCGACCGGCAATATACATTGCCGATGGTAACAAAACACCAGCCGGTGTCCTCTGGCCATGGCCGGTGATGTGTGGGGATGCCTCACAAGGTATTCCCTGCCCCTCCAAGGCAAAACACAAGTGTTTGGTGCAAAACCAGACACTAAACAGTCGAGTTCGGAGATCCTGAGGCAAGGCGCGTAGCCGAGACCTCCGGAAACTCCAAACGAACACAAACAAGGGTAATCACCAAGTGTTCCAATGGTGACGTCCAAGTCTTGAGGACGGTCAAAAATGGGGTGTCTACAGAGAGACAGACAGACAGAGAAAAGTGATGAGTAAGAGAGGGAAAGAGAAAAGAGACAGAGACAGAGAGATAGGAAGATGAAAAAATGGGTGAAAAGAGAAATGTTCAAAAGAGTAAGACGACGTCGTTTATAGTGGATCGATAAATCGAGAAGGAGCTTGATAAATAGAGAAGATGGGAGTAAGAGAGTGAGCAAGGCGAACATAGTGAGGGAGAAATAGACAAATAGACAAGTATAGAGAGAAAGAGAAGAGTGATGAGTGAGAGAGACACAGGGAGAGAGAGATAGACAGAAGAGAGATGGAAAGAGAGAGAGAGAGAGGAAGATAGAGATAGAGGGAAAGATAAAAAAAAGAGAGAGAAACAAGAGATGAGCGAGAGATAGACAAAAAGAGAGAGAAATAGAGCGAAAGGAGATGAGCGAGAGAGAGACACAGAAAAAGAGAGAGACAGAAAGAGAAGAGAAATGTGGGAAAGAGATAGAAAGATAAGAGAGAGATACAGAAAAGAGAGATAAGCGAGAGAGACAGAGAGAGAAAATAGATGAGAGAGATAGAGAGAAGAGAGATAGATGAGAGACACAGAGAGAAAATGAGAGAGAGAAACAGACAGACAGAGAAAGAAGAGTGATGAGTGAAAGAGATAAAGAGAAGAGAGAGAGATAGAGACAGAGAGACATGAAAATGAAAAAATGAATGAAAAGAGAAATGTTATATCAAAAGAGTAAGAAGACATTATTTTTTAAAAAAAATTTTGCGACAGAAAAAAGTACTAGAATTTATTCAAACCATTTTGTGACTGTATATATATGAAGCTATCTCAAAACCACAATCACTATGCTAGGTTAGAGTTTTCCAAAAACTCTTTTGAGAAAATTATACTTTATTGTTTTCTATGTTATATTGTTTTTACTGAATTTTTTTAATATTTTAAGTATTTTTTTTTAATTTTTAGACACACCTAACATAAATACACCTAAAAATTAAAAAAAAATTGTAAATTTTTTTTTAAAAAAATTCACTAAATACCAAAAATACAATAATTCAATACATTTTTTTTGTATTTTTATGTATTTATTAATTTTTAAAAATATTTTTTCATAATTTTTTTTTTAGATACATCTAAGTAAGGTGCATCTAAAAAAAATATTTAAAATTTAAAAAATATTCACTAAAAATAAAATTAAAAAAAAAACACGAAAGTCACTTTTTGCGACGGCAGAAAATGCCTTCTCAATACTCTGCTTTTTTGAGACGGCAAATTGTGTCGTCGCAAATGCTCTGCTTTTTTGAGACGGCAAATGGTGCCGTCGCAAATACTCTGCTTTTTTGAGAAGGCATTTTCTGCCGTCGCAAAAAGTGACTTTTTGAGACGACAAGTGTGCCGTCGCAAATAGTTCCGTCTCATATACCCACTTTTCTTGTAGGGAATAAGACTTAATGAAATAATAAAAAAGAATATGAGTTGGATGAAATAAAATAAAATAAACTCTTTTGTTTCTATTGATTTTACTTAAGAAAAATAGATAAATACCGTCGCAAATACTCTACTTTTTTGAGACGGCAAATTGTGCCGTCGCAAATGCTCTGCTTTTTTGAGACGGCAAATGGTGCCGTCGCAAATACTCTGCTTTTTTTAGAAGGCATTTTCTGTCATCGCAAAAAGTGACTTTTTGAGATGACAAGTGTGCCGTCGCAAATAGTTCCGTCTCATATACCCACTTTTCTTGTAGGGAATAAGACTTAATGAAATAATAAAAAAGAATATGAGTTTGATGAAATAAAATAAAAAAAACTCTTTTGTTTCTATTGATTTTACTTAAGAAAAATAGATAAATAGTTTGGATTGAAATGAAATCAAAGGTTTAAAATTTAAATTGATAAAATTAAAAATTCAAGATTTATTTTGTTACAAGACCTAAATCTTGAGTTTTTTTTTTTTTTGTAATTTTTCTTTTATTTATTTACTAAAATATTTCTTATGTTTTTATAAAAATTGTCTGTTTTCGAACAAAGTTTTATAAAAAAATAGTAATTATATTTGTACATGATTAAATATGCATAAAATTTAGGGAAAATTATGTTAAACCCTCTCAAACTGTCGACCGTTTACATTTTATCTTCCTACTATTTTAAACCCAACAATTACCCTCCTCAAACCATTTGAATTTGAACATTAAATCATTGAGAAAATTATTTATAAGTCCTATTAGGGAGACTTATGTTACATATGGTCCTACTAAAAAACTTATGTTCTCATAAGTCCTGTGAGAGATTTGTTGACACATTTACCGTTAATATTAGTTGTTAATATTATAAATAATGACAAAACCATATATAGAAAATTGAATGTTACCATAGATCATATCTATGTGAATGTGAATTTGAATTTCAAAATACACATTTACTCTCAATATAAGTTGTTAATGTCATAATAATGACAAAACCATATATAGAAAATTGAATGTTACCATAGATCATATCTGTGTGAATGTGAATTTGAATTTCAAAATACACATTTACTCTCAATATAAGTTGTTAATGTCATAAGAATGACAAAACCATATATAGAAAATTGAATGTTACCATAGATCATATTTATATGAATGTGAATTTAAATTTCAAAATATACGAACAAGCAACATTTTCACATTCAATTTAAAAAATCAAAAACCTAGTAAATTTGCGAAAGGTAACGTGATACGTACGTAAACACTGAATACGTCACAACACAAGTTCAAAGAAAAAATACAACCGAATGTAATACGCATAAAACATGACAACATTACAGATGTGGGTTAATATTACAACCTAAATGTAACGTCATTGGAGGCTAACGAAAGTGTGCCAATGTATGGATGTAACATTTTTTATAAATCAACAACATTTTCACATTGAATTGAAAAAATTAAAAACTTATTAAGTTTGCGAAACGTAATGTGACACGTACATAAACACTTAATACAACAACGTCACAACATAAATTCAAAAACAAATACAACCAAAAGTAACACACACAAAACATGACAACATTACAGATGTGGGTTAACATTACAACCTAAATATAACGTCATTGGAGGCTAATGAAAATGTGTCAATATATGGATGTACAATTTTTCATAAACCAGTAACATTTTCACATTCAATTAAAAAAATTAAAAGCCCATTAAATTTGCAAAACGTAATGTGACACCTACATAAACGTAACGTAACGCGACCATATTAGATGCGACATTCAAACGCAAAAAAATACATTTGCATTGTAAAATGGTACATCTATACATTCGGTTGTATTTTTTCTTTGAATTTATGTTGTGACGTTGTTGTATTCAGTGTTTACATACGTGTCACGTTACGTTTCGCAAACTTACTAGGTTTTTGATTTTTTAAATTGAATGCGAAAATGTTGCTTGTTCATGTATTTTGAAATTCAAATTCACATTCATATAGATATGATCTATGATAACATTTAATTTCCTATATATGGTTTTGCCATTATAGGGTATAATAGTATATTAATACCATTTATTCACAACTCATAGGACCTTGTAAAACACATTTCTATCTAAATAGGACTTGAAAATCTATAAGAAATTACACAGGATTTCACATTAAATAAATTCTCCTAATAGGACTTATAAATAATTTTTCCTAAATCATTCTGTTAATTATCTGTTAGATATTTTGATGAAAAATTGTTAAGTGTTGTGCACATGATGATTATATTAAATTTTTATAAAAGATAAAATAGGGTAATTTGGTTATAAAATTTAAAGCGAATTACATTAACGGTTCCTATAGTTTGGATTTTGTGTCGCTTTGGTCCCTGATTTTTCAATTGTGACACATTTTAGCCTAAATTTTGAATCTTGTTCCAAAGAAAGACAATTGAAGATACCATTACTCAATTTTAAAGACAAAGTCGTCAATTTGATAAACTAATTTAACAAAAATAAATGTCAAAAAAATATTTTTAAATTTAAAAAAATTATTTCTACTCATTGAAGATAAAATTATATAAAATTGATAAATTTTCTAGACATTTATTATTTTTTTTATCAAATTAGTTTTTATTAGGTGTTTGGATGATAATCATGTAATGGATGGTTATTTTTATTTTCATTAGATTAGTTTCTATTTTTCTAAATGTCAAATATGGCCACAGCTTTGATATCATTATTAAACCAATCCATTAAATCAAAAAAATTTAAAACTAAAAACATATCATATATTAAATATATCGATTACACATTAAAAGTCTAACAACCATCCATTACATGATCATCATCCAAACACATAATAAAAATTAATTTGGTAAAAAAAAAAAAAAAAATCTAAAAGATTTATCAATTTTACATAATTTTATCTTTGGTGGGTATATATTATTTTTAAAAATTAAAAAAAAAAATTTAACATTTATTTTTGTCAAATTAGTTTATATTTTATCAAATTGATGACTTTGCCCTTGAAATTGAGCAATGGTATATTCAATTGTCCTTATTTGAAATATCAAAATTCATAATCAAATGTGTCATAATTAAAAAGTCAGGGATCAAAATGACACAAGTTCCAAACTATAAGGACGGTTAGTGTAATTAGCTCTAAAATTTAATATAATCATTATATGCACATAGGGGTGTAAATTTGGTCCAGGCCGGTCCACCCGGCTCGGGCTGGCCCATGTCAGGCCGCGTGTTCTCTTGTCAAAATTCTAGCTGAGAAGGGCCGGTCCACGTGCCATAAAATTAGGCCCAGGCCCAGGGATTATTTGGGCCTTGGGAAGGCCGATAGATCGGGCCGGCGGGTCTAGACCCGACTCGGGCTTAGGCTGGGGTTAGGTAAGCTTGAACATTTTTTTGTAATTTTTTCACCAAAATTTTATTCTTTTTCACTAAAAATGACACTGGGCCTCGGGTAGGCCAAGCGGGCCAAGACTCGGGTCGGGCTGGGCTTTGAGTGGATCGATGGGCCAGGCCACGGACTGGGCTAGGCTGAGCTTCAAAATGACGCCCTAAGTCCAGGGCCCCGGGCTGAGCTTGGGCCCAGCCTAACCAAGTCGAGCCCATCCCAGGCTACGGGCGAGCTTCAAACTACCTACAACCCGCGGGCTATTTTTATACTCCTATGTACACAGCACTTGACAATTTTTCATTCAAATATTTAATAGATGACTTAATATTCAAATTCAAATAATTTGAGGCGAGTAATATTTGGGTTTAAAGTATTATGGGGTAAAGTGTAAATAGTCGATAATTTGAGGGGTTCAATATAATTTTCCCTACAATTTAATAATATAATTATAATTAATGTAATTTTGTATTTCAATAGAATAAAGTTTTTTATTTTTTTATTTTTATGATTCAATATGTGATTCTAATTGTTATGATACACTTTAAAATTTGGTATTATAATTTTTTCTAAATAAGTTGTTTGGGATATCATAAATAACTGCACTTTTTAACTTTTTATGAAATATGGGTTGAGTATGGGTTGGGTTTGAAGTGATGTGATAGAGATGTGATGTGACTTAAATAAGATAATGTGACTTAAATAGGATAATGACTTTTTGACTTTTTGGCTTTTTTAGGTTATGCCAAACCAAGCCTAAATTTATAATTTATAATTTAATTAAAGCCTAAATTTGGGCTATATGAGCTCATATGGGCCAACTATGACCAGAGGTCCAAAAACCCATAGAGCATGTTTGTTTGGATAGATTGGATAAGAATGATTATAATCCATCAAATTATTAGTCTTAGGATATATTGTCCCCGGACTATTTGGTTGAACTGAATTTGTATCTTACATTTGTTTAGTCATAGGATTAGATGTCTAGATTGGACTATTTTTAGTGAATCCAATGTTTGGTTGGACGGATTAAATAAGGATAAATGTTCGAAAGACTATTTTACCTTGTAATTTATAATTTTTATTTAATATATAATTTTAAATTTGTAATCTATAATTTATAATTTAACAACACTAAAATTTTTTAATTTATAAGGCTATAATTTTTAATTTATTATTTTCAATTAAATTAAATTTATAATTTTTATTTAATATATAATTTTAAATTTGTAATCTATAATTTATAATTTATAATTTAACAACATTAAAAAGTTTTAATTTATAAGGCCATAATTTTTAATTTATTATTTTCAATTAAATTAAATTTATAATTTTTATTTAATATATAATGTTAAATTAACAACACTAAAAAAATAATTTTATTTAATATATAAATTTAATTTTTTAACAACACTAAAAAAATTTAATTTATAAGGCCATAATTTTTAATTTATTATTTTTAATTAAATTTAATTTATAATTTATATTTTTTATTTAATATATAATTTTAAATTAATAACACTAAAAAAATAATTTATAAATGTTCAAAAGACTATTGTAGCATTTTTCAATTATTTATTAAGTAATAGCATGAAAATAAAATGAACATTTCACACATTAGTCTCATGGGATACCAATCCCATGAAAATAATCTCACCCCCCCTTTCAAGATACAATAATCCCTCATATGAGAGACTAATAGTTCGAAGCTACTATTAATCTGAAACCAAAAAAAAAAAAAAAATTAAACCAAACAATAAACCGTGGACTAATAGTCCAATCCCGTAGCCCAATCCTTCTAAATTTGGGCTATACGAGCTCACATGAGCCAACTATGACCAGAGGTCGATTGGACGGACTGAAAAATGGGGGATTAGAATCCATCGGACTTGAGTCCTGGGACTGTGAATCCCCCGGACTATTTGGTCGGATTGGATACGTATCCTGTGTTTGTTTTTTCATGGGATTAGTTGTCTGGATATGACTATTTTCAGTGAATCCAACGTTTGGTTGGACGGACTGGATAGGATAAATGAACAAAAGACTATTTTACCCTTTTTCAATTGTTTACTAAGTAATAGCAATAGTAAACATATCTTTAATATTTTAATTATTTTTAGTAAACATTAAATATACTAATTGTTAAATTTTGTTTAAAGATATTTAAACATACTAATATTGATAAAAAATTGACTGGTATAGACTATTTTATTTAAACAAATAAAAATTTATTGTTGAAATTAAACATACTAATGGTTAAATGTTTAAATTTTTATTTAAACAATTAACATTGAAATTATTTTGATGTACAGATTGTGTTTAAACAATTAACAATTAACAATTAAATAAATGTTGATGTACAGATTATGTTTAAACAATTAACAAATGTTGATATAATTAACAATTAACAAATGTAGATGTAATCAAATGTTGACGTATTAAAACATAATTTAATAGATGTTAAATAAATATACATGTTGATGTACAGATGTTGAAATAATTTAATAAACATGTTGATGTACAAATATTTAAATGTTTAAATAAAACATAATTTAAATAAATGAAATTATTTATTGTTGAAATTAAACATCTAATTGTTTAAATAAAACATCTATTAAATTTAAATAATAAAATTAAATAAAACATAAACAAAATTTTAAAATAAAACATCAATAAAATATCTATAAAAAATTATTTTAAAAAATTAAATAAATAAAACATTAATAAAAAGTTAAATAAAATTATTTTATTTTTAAATTGAGACATTTAAATTTTATTAAATTTTATTAAATATAATACATAATTAAATAGTAGAGGGTCAAAATTGTCAGTTTCGCATCTAATCCAAACAGTGATTAGTCCCCCCAAAACAATCCCACCCCCTCCCCCAGGACAGGATAGTCCCCCATATGGGGGATATGGAGTCCGGCAGGACATGGAGTCCGCCAGACTAAAAAAAAATCAAACGACGGATAAGGAACACTATTTAAATTGTAATCCAAATAGTGGATAGTCTCCCCCTCCAATCCCACGAATCAAACACGCCCATAGAGTTTGGACTTTAGAAATACAAGATGGACCAATCCAAACCCAGTCTATTGGCTAGTCAAAATTCATAGACTAAAAATTTATTTGAAAATTGGGTTATTATTATTATTTTTAACTAAAAAATATGTAAAAAGTAAGAAAAATAATTTGGGCAACTGATAATGACCTTTTAAACAAAAAATATTTGGTTCCCGAGTTGTCATGGTTTGCATATAACTCACAATAACACCCACCAATTTCTCTCACAAACCAAAATAAAACAAGCAAGCAAGAAATGGAAAAAACCTCACCAATACTTCTTCTCCTTCTTGTTTCTTCACTTTCATTGGCATCCTCAAACTCACTCCAGGCCACCTTTGTTCAATGCCTATCAAACCACTCAATTCCACAAAACCAAATCACAGCCATACTCTACACACCAAACAACCCCTCATTCCCAACCATCCTCCAATCCTACATCCGCAACCGCCGCTTCAACACCTCCACCACCCCAAAACCCCTCCTCATCATCACCGCCCTCCTCGATACCCACGTCCAGGCCGCCGTCCTCTGCTCCAAAACCACCAAAATCCAGCTCAAAATCCGTAGCGGCGGCCATGACTTCGACGGCCTCTCATACGTCTCCACCACCCCTTTCATAATCCTCGACATGTTCAACCTCCGCTCCATCTCTATCAATATTATTACAAACACTGCTTGGGTTGATGCAGGCGCCACGTTGGGCGAGCTGTACTTCAAAATAGCATCATTGAGCAAAACCCGTGGTTTTCCCGCCGGAGTTTGCCCCACCGTCGCCGCCGGAGGCCACTTCGCCTGCGGCGGCTACGGCAACATGTTGCGAAAGTACGGGTTATCGGCCGATAACGTGATCGATGCCCGAATTGTCGATGTTAACGGGCGCGTTTTGGACCGGAAAACCATGGGGGAGGACTTGTTTTGGGCGGTGAGAGGTGGCGGCGCAGCCAGCTTCGCGGTGGTGCTGTCGTACAAAATTAGGCTAGTTCCGGTGCCGGAAACCGTGACGGTTTTCCGGGTGGAGAGGACATTGGAACAGAATGCGATAGGGATTGTTAATCGTTGGCAATTGGTAGCAGAAAAGATTCATAGAAATCTATTCATAAGACTTCGTTTATCACCTAGTACTACAAAACAAAACAATGCAAAGACAATCAAAGCATCATTCGTTTCATTGTTTCTTGGTGATTCACAAAACCTCATGGATGTGATGAACAAAGAGTTTCCTGAATTGGGTTTAAAAAAACAAGACTGCATAGAAATGAGTTGGATTCAATCAGTGCTCTACTGGGCAAATTTCAACAACAATACCTCAACACTTGTCTTGCTCAATAGAATCACCCACTTGGATAGTTTTCAAAAAAGAAAATCAGATTATATCCAAACCCCAATTCCCAAACATGGGTTAGAATTGATTTGGAAAAAATTGATTGAATTGGGGGAAACAGAACTAGTCTTCAACCACTATGGTGGGAGAATGAGCGAAATTCCGGTGGCGGCAACACCGTTCCCTCACCGGGCCGGGAACATATTCAAACTCCAGTATTCTGTGAATTGGAAAGATGAAGGAGTTGATGCATACAACAACTATATGGGTCAGATTAGAGAGCTATATAGTTTCATGACTCCATTTGTGTCAAAGTCACCTAGAGAAGCATTTCTATGCTATAGAGACCTTGATATTGGAATCACACACAATGGTGAGGGTAGTTATGATGAAGGTAAGGTCTATGGGTTGAAGTATTTCAAGAGTAATTTTGATAGGTTGGTGAAGGTGAAGACCATGGTTGATCCAGAGAATTTCTTCAGAAATGAACAGAGCATCCCTACATTTCCATCCATGGGGAGGATCATCAGAGGAAACTAGAGATGGAGATAGCTTGGTGTGTCATAGTTTTAGTTTGGGGTGGAATAGGTTTGCGCATGTGTTGTTTGGTGCAACTTATCACTTTTATAATTTTTTTTTTAATTGTGTGTATTTAGTGTAATTTCTGTTTATAACTTATAATATATAAATAATTTAAATAAGTTAGGAAAATTTAATTATTGTAACTTGTAATTTTTAGTTTAAAAAATTAAAAAACAAACTCTAATTGCAATTTTTGAAGACTAGATATCTCGAGTAATTATCTTGTCTTTCGACAATTGCAGGTGATGTATCTAAGAATAGCTGAGGGCCTAACAATCATAATCATATAGCTCTAAAGACAAGAAAATGGGGGGAAAATGACAATATTACATTAGATGTGTACACAGTCACGAGGTCTTCTCAATCTACTTGATAATTTTGTAGGTATCCAGACGTGTTACATTCATACAATTTTTTCGCTCTACAATTTCTCAAATAAGGTGGTAATACATAATGTATATAACGAGAGATTTGAGAAAATATTAAAATGTGAGTGAAATTTTTAAATTTTGCTGTCACGTTATTTAGGAGGATTTGGAGGAAATAAATTATATGGATCAACCATTTTTCATATAGTAAAATGCTCTATAACCCATTATGGGGAAGCAACTCTGTATGAGATTAAAAGGAAAAATAAATTAGGCAGAGGTTGTCTCCAGTTGAATTTCTCAATTGAACGATATTGTTGGGTCTTTGTAGGCTTACCACGGAATCCGCATTGATAATTCGAACCATTGAATATGTAAGGCTCATCAAGTATTTTATCTCTACAAAAAATAACATTAATCGGATATCGATAAACACTTTATCAGAACACATTTGTGTCACCAATTTATTTTAAAAGTCAAATTTACGGTTGACACAAATGTGATCTGATCAAGTAACTATTGATATTCAATTAACTTGATTTTTTACAGAGATGACGTACTAAACAAGTTCTACATATTCAATAGTTTGAATTATCAATATAGGCTCCGTAGTGGACCTATGGAGGCTCAATAGTACCCTCTGATCTGATTTGAATAAGTGAGTAACCTATCTCAAATATATAAATAATCTCAGAGACTTTAAAAAAAGTATGATTACAATAGGTGGTGCTATTAGCACTCCATCTATTGTTTTAAACCCTCCATTCCTTTGGACCATCACTTATAAATTTTGAAATTCTTAAAATTTCTTTTGTCTCCCCAAATAATACTAAAATTATCCTTATAAAAACATTCTACCCATTCAATTGAATGCACACCCCCACACCAAAAAAAAAAAAACCTATCTTCCAAAACCCTTAACAAAACCCATGAAGAAGAAGAAGAAGAAGAGCCAAGTGTGATTACTGTATCTGCTGTCTCATTTTTTTATTCAGTTTAACCATTGTCACAGTTGATATGCTCTCTTTCTCTCTCTCTCTTTCTCTTTGCGCCGCCTCATCCTTTCTTTGGTGATTAATGTCCGGTAACCTATTTCTGAACAAATAATAAATGTTCGATTACCGATTCCTAAACAAATAAAGAATGTTCGCCCATGTGTTCCCAAATTTCAGTCATATGTTCAGGAGTTTAGTTCTAAAAAAATGACGAACATATTTTATTACTTTTGCCATTTTTTAAAAAAACTTACTTTTACAAGGCTAATCTCTTCTGAGCTAAAAATACTATCAAAGTTATAAACTTTTTCTTAACTTTTATTGTTGTACTCGTCTTGTCTCATAGAGTTGTGGTTGTTGAAAAAGCTTTCACTTATTTTCATTGCCGGAAAAGTATAGGTAATCAAATGGTTGCTAACGTTACCGTCGGAATATTGCCGCTAAAAGGTTTTCAAGATTTTGAGAATAGGTAAGTTTTGAAGGTGAGATTTGGGAAAGATGGATGTGTGGCAATGGAGGTGGTTGCGCTTATAAATCCTAATTCATGATTTAGTGGGTGTGAGAGTTTAATTATAAGATGGGGTGTCTCAAAATTAATGATATCTTTTTTAATAATTTTATGTAAAATTATTATTATAATAAAAAAACCTAAAAATTAAGGGATCTAAAATAATTCATAGAATACTAATAATAGCATTCTTAACCGGACTGTTTTAAATACTTATTATAGTGAGATTACTAATATAGAACTTGTTGACTCTCTCCCTAGAACATGTACCTAAAAGTCCTAGATGTACCAACAAAATAATGTTAGATTATATTATTAATATTTATTATTTTCCATTAAAATTTATATTAATGCATTGAAGATGTTTTGTAATGTTTTTACAATTTTAAGCGCTTCATTTATCTTTGCCCCACCCCTCTACTACTACCTCATTGCCTTCTCCTCCGCCACTACCTCATCACAAAATTCAATTCCATTTTTTTTATAGAGAAAAAAGTATTGAGTGTTAAATAAATATTTTAATAAATAAAATTTCTAACATTATCAAAATCAATTAGTTCACGTTACAATTGACTAACAAAAAAAGATATTTGTCATGCAATTTAAAACATCAAGAGTTAAAATATTTTTCAATACTTGAGAAGAAAATTTATTTTTAAGACAAACCTATTTATGTAATTATTAGTACCATAAATCTGTAATTTTTATTTTTATTTATTATTTATATAATTATAAGACATGTGGCATCCTCCTACTCATTTGGAGGTTATGAGAAGTTATGAAGGCATGGAGGGTTATGTGGCATTATGGGAATGAAGATGGAAGAGTGGGTAGTTTTAGGTGGTTATTGGGTAGTTATTGTTGGAAGTTTTTTCCTACAAATATTTGTCTATAAATAGCCATTCATGGTTACATTGTAAAAGATCCAGAATTCATAATCAAAGACAATTGATTTTAATATTTCTTGTCATTTTTCTTATCTTAGGAGTAGTTTAACATAGATTTATATTTTGAAGCATTTATTTTCAGCATTTCCATTTCGAAGCATTTTATGCACTTCATTTTCGAAGCATATGAGTAGAGGTAAGTAATTATTACTTTGATTGTTCACTCAATCGTCTTTCTTCGTCTCCCTCATTTTTCTTTTAATTTTTCTTTTCTCTACACTTGGAAATTTTGAAATCCTCTTTGTTGAGGCAAAAGAACCATCAAAGTAATCACTTGATAATTGGCTTGAATTTAATCTGTAAGGATTTTTCAATCCTTGCTGGCACGCTCGTATTTATGATATTTTCCTTCATAGAAAAAATAAGCCAACAATTTTTGGCACGCCCAGTGGGACGTCAAGTGTAATAAATGAAAAATGAATTGGATTTGTCCATTTCAAATAGCCTAGACGAAATTTATTGGCGTAAATAAGAAATTTTGGATCTTCAAGAAGAGATCCATTTTCTTGATGAAATAAATTTTCATCCCTTACAATATTATTTGGTGGAAGAAAAAGGACACCATTTAATTGGAGAAATTCGTCAATGGAATGATGAGTTATCAACTCTCACTACCAACTCTTTAGCTGAGGCCTTAATGGCCGGAATTGGTAAATTTTTTCAGAATTTTTTCGTGGTTAAAAATAGCAAAAGCAAAGAGTTGATTTAATCAATGGCTTGGGGGGTTCAAGAGTCCGTTTTTAAAGAGCCAAATTATGAAATTAATATAACGAAAGAGCATGTTCTTGAGCCAAATTTGGCTAAAAATGATGTTCCATGCATGGCTCCGGGGGTCTCAAAACCAATTTTTAGAGAGTTAAGTCATGAAAATAACATATGTAGGGGTGATTTTCATAAGCCATTAATGGCTAACATGGAAAAACAAGCCACTTTGCCAAATAATTATGAAAATCTATTCGGCAAAAGTCATGTTTTTAAAACAAACATGGTCAAAAATAATGAATAAGCCACTGTTCATGAATTCAATTTTTTTGACATTTTTCAAAATGTCAAAAAGTATGAATTTTCATGGTCACACTATACCATGACTTTTGTTGTTCGAAATCCATTTTGGATTTGTGGATCACATCAAACGTTGACTTTGATGGAATGGCTAACAAATAATATTTCGTTATTGCAATATATTGAGCCAAAAATGTTGTTATTAGTTGATCCGTAAAACCATCACCATTTGGTTTTGTGGTTACCTTCGAAGCATGTCTCAAGACACTTCGAAGTAGATTATTCATTGAAATATCATTTTATAGCCATTAATGGCTAGTTAAAATGCCAAACTAATTTCATAATAATCCAACTCTTTGGATTTAGTTCGAAGAGATGTCGTGAGTACTTTCGAAGGACGGCTTTAATCCTTTAGTAACATATGTGACTTTCGAAAGGTGGTTTTATCATCAATAAATACCTTCAAAATGTAACATGGGATGAGAAAACTTTCGAAATGTGTACCTTCCTTCAAATATATGTAAAATGACAATTAATTAATTATCGAATAATGCCTATTTTTGGCATGATAATTAGTGGCTTTACTGATAACCATTTTTATAGCCATTTGTTACATGAAAATGTAACTAGTATTCTATAAAAGTTGGTTCGAAGAACAACGGTTTTGGTGTCTTCGGAGAATTAATAATTGGTTTAAAGCATAAAATTAATATTTTCATTAATTATGTGTGAACCAAAACATACAAAATTTGAATAACCACAATGTTGGCCAAAAGTTGTTTCGAAAGCCCTTTTGCCATAATTTTGTAAACTTCAAAGCACTCCATCTTGCATCAACAACAGCTTCGAAGAAAAAATAGTGATAGTTGTGAACCTTCGAAACTTTGCCAAGTATTCCCAAGGATGTAATTCGTCATTTGTTGGCATTTTCAACATTCGAATGATAATTTTAGTCCTTTATACCACATTCGAAGCTAGTTATTTAGCATGTGTAACAGTTTGTTAAGGTGAATCATTGGCTTTGTTTTAAAAATATGTGGTTATCTTTCGAAACTTTTCTGATATAATATCCCTTCAATGCGTATATATATAATTCGCAACATCTAGTTATAATTCATGCTCATTCGAAGCAGTTTATTGGTACTATTATATCATTCGAAACACTTTGTTGATATTATTCGAAGCACTTTATTGCTTAGATTAGTCATGTGTTTGGTTTGGCCCTTCAAAAATTCAAATAAATATCATTTTTAAGGGCCGCGTGGGGTAATGTTAGCACCATAAATCTGCAATTTTTATTTTTATTTTTATTTATTATTTATATAATTGCAGGACATGTGACATCCTCCTACTCATTTGGAGGTTATGAGAAGTTATGAAGGCATGGAGGGTTATGTGGCATTATGGGAATGAAGATGGAAGAGTGGGTAGTTTTAGGTGGTTATTGCTGAAGTTTTTTCCTACAAATATTTGTCTATAAATAGCCATTCATGGCTACATTGCAAAAGATCCAGAATTCATAATCAAAGACAATTGATTTCAATATTTCTTGTCATTTTCTTTATCTTAGGAGTAGTTTAACATAGATTTATATTTCGAAGCATTTATTTTCAGCATTTCCATTTCGAAGCATTTTATGCACTTTCTTTTCGAAGTATAGGAGTAGAGGTAAGTAATTATTACTTTGATTGTTCACTCAATCGTCTTTCTTCGTCTCCCTCATTCTTATTTTAATTTTTCTTTTCTCTACACTTGGCAATTTTGAAATCCTCTTTGTTGAGGCAAAAGAACTATCAAAGCAATCACTTGATAATTGGCTTGAATTTAATCTGTAAAGATTTTTCAATCCCTACTGGTACACTCGTATTTATGATATTTTCCTTCGTAGGAAAAATAAGTCAACAGTAGTATATCCATTTTAAAACAAATCTAATATGACACATAAATACGACACATGCCACATAAAAAAAGTTGTTACATTAATAAAGGACTAAAGTTGTTTTCTTTCATTTTCACATGATAAGTGATTAATAAGATAATATATATGTATTAGAAAAATGTTAATAATTGTTCAAATTGCTGTCATTATATATATACGTGATTTGAAGTGCATAAAAAATATTTTGCAATTTTAATTTTATTAACATTTATAATTTTTTTAACATTTTTTCTTTGTTGGCAATTCATTAATAAAAGCATTAATATGTTTGCTTTCATTTTCACATGATATGTGACCAATAATATTTTATATTAACAGAAAAATTTAATGATTGTTCAAATTGTTGTCATTATATACAGGGCCGGCCCTGAGGACAGACAAGAGAGGCCTGCGCCTTGAACCCCAAATTTAGGCTGAAAATAGGGGCCTCTAAATATAATTTTTGTGTTTTAGATATTAAAAAAAAAAAAAGGCCCAAATACTATAGGCCCAATTGAACTGATCGTGGTTCAATTGTAAACTAGATACTGCTTAACTATAAAGCAACAAGATTATATTTTTATTTTTTTTTGAGTGTTTGTAACGATTGCTTTCTATCTTAATATATGAAAGTAATTTTTTTTTAATTTTAATGATTTTATGTGCAACTAAATTTTTTTATGACTATAAACAAATAAAAAATTGTTGTAACTTATCGTTTTATTCATAATTTTTTTTTTTTGGTGTGTGTGTGTGTGTGTTTTTTTTTTTCAGATTACAATATTAATTCCTTGTGTGTAACTTATCATTTTAATTCCTTGTCATTTTAACCTTGTATGTAAGACCCCATTTCCGAAGTTTGCCTTGAACCCCTATATCTCAAGGCCGGCTTTGATTATACATACACATGATTTAATTACATAAAAATTGTAATTTTAATTTTATTAATATTTATAATTTTAAAATATTTTTCTCTATTGACAACTCATTAATAAAGTGCTAAAATTGTTTACTTTTATTTTCACCGATAAGTGAGGAATCAGATATTAACTAGCGAACGGTCGATGCGTATGTACTTCAGATAACTAATAATAAAAATAAAGAATAAAGAATAAAGAATTTAATATCATAATATATATATTGCTTAAATGATAAGTACGTTCTTAATGAAACTAAAAGTCTCGAGTTCAAAACTTTTTTATGCTGTCTATAATAATTTTTTTATTTTAACATATATAAAGCTGTCACGTGACATGAGGAGAAGAAAGCTTTACTAAACCAATTTAAACCTTCACTTAATAATAAATTATGTAAAGTGATTCGAATTGCATAAAAAATATATTTATATTTATATTTTTATTTAAAAAAAAAATGTATTTTTCTCTATTAATAATTCTTCAAATTGTACAAGACCATGACTGTAAGGAAAATTTTCCATTTAACCAGTATACAAGTATGGAAATTGTATCAGGTTGAGTCATTATATCTCGTGTTGACATTAAAATTACCCTCAAAACTAACATGTTTATTAGTCGTGTGACTCGGGTCAAGTATCCCGACACTAACTCAAACTCACCATGTTTATACATATGTCAATCTGAACCAGACAGAATATTAGTACATTCCATGTGCCATGGTTCACGTAAAAGCTGGAAATCAATGGTGAGTTAATAATTGGAGTTGATCATAAAACTAAACATAAAATCCCCATATTCTTTTCAGTTTTTTTCTTTTTGTTTTTTAAATTTTCTATAGTTTTTATACAGGTTATTTGCTCAATGTGCTCTCAAAACTATTCATTACTAGACAACAATAAGAAATTACCTATTCATCCACAAAAATCATAATACAAACCCTTTCCAAATTTTATTTAATGCAAGCAACAAAGAAACATTATTTCAGCAATTGAGGCGATATACGTTCAATTCAAATTTGAAAAAATACACATATATGATCGGAGGAGAAAAAAAAGGAATTAAATAAATACACATACATGGTTCATGTGTTTTTTTCCATTTCCCAGAGTCCGGTAAAAATAAATAAATAAAACATAAGAACTACAACTAATATGCAAAATTACCCAGTAGAGTATTTTAATCTAGCACACATAAAATCTAGGAGGATCACATACATAAAATATAGGAGGATCACATACAAGGGCACAGCTCAGAAGGCTTCGGTTGATGCACTACTGGTGGGAATCCTCTGGCGTTTCTCCACATGTGATGACGGAAACCAGCCGGCTTTACCTCTGCATTCTCCTTCTGACCATCCCGACGGGCTCACCTGACATTGTTTTACAAAAGTTAAAATTATAATTAAAAAAAAAAAGAGAGAGAGTGTGAAGAAGAAAACCAATTCAATGTCATTATTCAAAGGGAATACTTGATTTTGTATGAAGGCTATATTCAAACTATGGAAAATAGGAATTTGGAAAATGTTTTTAGAAAGCTTATGTTGCCTGTATTTAGCGTGGGTAATTTCAACATATAATTGTCTGGAATTTTGTGAATAACATGAGACTCATGAACTCCAGGAATTATCAAGAGAAACCATACAACAAAAGAATCTTGAAGAAATCGATGCGTTACTATAATAGTAACGAAAGGTGCAAATATGTTATGCTAAGAATTGAGTTTTGAATCATTTTCAAGGAAATGCAAGGGTCCTACAATTTCGCGAGATTCTGCAACACCCAGAAAAAGAATTAAACAATAATTCACGAACTTCAGCCTGAAATTTTCTTTAAAACAAGAATTAGTTGAGAAATGAATTCTACAACAAAATGAATAGGGAAGTGATTTTACTTCAATTTTGTAAATAAAGAAATTCCTTTCTGACAGTCATTAGGCAGCCTAAATGCAGTTAAACAAAGAAAACAGTTTTTTTAAATATTTACATAAAAATAAATAAATAAATAAATAAAGATTGACTGAAGGATATGAGAGAACCTTCCGAACAACAACATAATCTCCAACTGCCAAACTCAGTTCCTTCTCAGATGCAGCATCAAAAGCATGCATTGCCTGCACAATGTGAAAATAAGACTTTAACCAATCATGCTCTAGTAAGTATTTGCCTTACGGTATGTTGGGAAGCCATTTTAAGAAAATTTTAGCTTACGACAGCCACTGCATTAATTTAATTTCAATGGCCTCCTTCCGGAGTCAACAAGTTGATATATAACATACCAGCATGTGTGTAAATAATACCAACACAATCTACCTTTTCAAACTCAAAAGGGCCTTTACACTTTTGCTTAAGAGGAGTTATTCGCTCTTTTAAGGATTTATTTAAACTAAGGATAGCTCATTAATGTTTCATCAAAACATAATTTTTTTGTTTTAAAAAATTCCTTCAATGGCCAGAAAATTGTGAAATTTAGAAGATACCTCAGCCAAGAAGTACTTTGTTTTCTCCAAGCCATTGGCGGATGGAATTACAGGAGGAGCAGACTCTTTCCGTTGTTTCTCCGAGCCCATCTACCACCAAATTACAGGCCATCAAATGAACATAAATTGCTTTAATGTGAAAATATTATTTCCAGGAAAAGTACAGTGCGGACACTCACCTCAGCTTCAACCTCACCAAGAATGACAGCTACTCTCTCATGATATGATTTTTCTCCTTCAACCTTCAAAAGTGTAAACTTTATAGTAAATACACAACTCCATGTAATTATATGCCATAAAATAGAATAATAATTCTACAAGTGCAGAGTCTGAAGCTATGTTACATAGACTCTTCAAAATAAATCAAATACCCAAGTCGGATACCTGACACTTGAACAACGGTGTTGGATAGGGATGTGATACTTTCCATCGGACAATTCTTATATTCATGTATTTAACACTATCACTATAGGTATACATTGTTGTATAATTGCTATAAAATGAGTAAAATGCGTTTTTGACCCTTGATGTTATACATAATGCCATTTTATCTCACATAATAGATTAAAAATATAAAAATGACCCATTTTTATCCTTAAATTTGAGGTTTGATAGGTCCAACCTCTACATACGCGCCCGTACCTGAGTCCATGTAACATAGATCTGAAGACATACCAATGCAACAAGCCTCTGGAATGTCAGCCTTTGTTGCTGTGATTCTACAGCAGCCAATGCAGCTGTTGCTTCCTTACCCAGCACTGCCATATTTGCTTTCAGTTCCTGCATTTTAGATTCCGCTGCGTGCAGCTTTGCCACATTTTCAGGAATGGGAGCTTCCCTTACCCGAGCTTGTCTTCTAGAAACCTCTGCTGCCTGTTTACTTTTATAGACAATTAGAGCTATAAGATTAAATAATCAACAATTTGGCAATCGATAGTCCGAGGTTGAGCAAAAATAATTTAGTGAGGCAAAGGAAGCCAAGCTGTCTGATTACCTGTATCTCTGCTTCTTGTCTCATTCGACTGTAACGTTGAGCAAGATGACGAGCATCCTCCAAAGGAACACCAGCTGACATTGCTCTCAATGGTTCTAAAATCTGGGTATAAAAAAATGTGCAAGTTCATACTTCCATTTATAGGATAGTTACAATTGTTGTTGTCAAATCATAAATTGAATCTTGAATCGTAAGATTCACTTTATTTAGCATAAAATAAAATTTTATATATGTATATACATAAAAATAAAGTGTTTAAAATGAAATAAATTTCAATATAGCTAAATTGCATATATGTACATACATATAAAGCCACATATCAATATAATTAATTGTTTCATGCATGATGCAAACAAAACTATCGCAGTGAATCGTAACAAATCACAAATAAATCGTAGTGAATCATATGGTTCATTCAATTTAAGAATCAACAACACGAATCAAATAGTTTTGGTTGAAACTCATATCAAATCATTTAAATAGAATTGTGAATCTGAAGATTCTAACAACCATGGTTAAACAATTAGATTAATTTTAGATCTGGAGAAAGTAGACCGGTTAGTTGAAATAATTTTGGATTGATGCCTCTCTTTGGGATAACTGCCCTTTCTCCCCAATTTTTATTTCTTGGACCTCTCTCCCCAAAATAGCAAAGCCAAAAATAAAACTTCAATTAAAGTAACCCAAGTTGGCAGTTAGAAAAAAGAACTGTACGTGTACTCGTTAATCCAGCACAACTAAAGTGATGCCCTTCTAATGTCAGATTCTAGGGTAGAAAAAAGGATATGGGAGTTCATAATGAAAGAGCAAATAAAGATTCCAAAATGATGGGCTTGAATATCGAAGAGGAATCACCAAATATGTCCACTCTTATATACAATTAACTGATATATTTCATTTAAGTGATAGTGCAAGAAAAAGAGCAAATCTAGAATTTCACATAGAGCACGTTTATCATGGATTGAAGTTTTAGAATAATTTTAAGTATTCATTTGTACTTATTTTAATTTAGTATGCTACTAGACAATTTTTATGTCAATAGCAGGTTTTAGTAGTTAGGGGCATTATGGGAAGTTCAATAATTGCTAGACATGAGTACAGGTCAAGTAATGCTATTTGAATTTTATTTGAAGTAGTTACCAAATATTCTTAGTTTCTAAATTTTAAGTCATATTCTTTAGGGCGAATTACACTAATAGTTCTTGCAGTTTGGGATTTATGTTACTTTGATCCATAACTTTTCAATTGTGATATATTTGATCCTGAATTTTGAATCTTATTCCAAACAAAGACAATCAAAGATATTTCCTTTGCAAACGGTCCATTTCAAAAGCAAAGTCTTCTTACAACTTATTTTGTGTTTGTTAACTTGTATGTTTTTTGAAATGTAATGACCCTTTTTTTAATGAATAATGTTAAAACTTTCTTGATTATAAAGTACTATTTTGTTTGATTTTTAGAATATATTTTCAGAAAAAATTTCTAAGAAACTAAAAATTAAATTAGTGAAAAAAATAATTAAAAACGCGTCATTTTTATATAATTTTATTTGTTGGGAGGGTAGAAATATATATATATTTTTTGATATTTATTTTCGTTAAATTAGTTTTTATTTTTTCAAAAGTTAAACATGGCAACAATTTTGATTTTATTATTAAACCAATCCATTAAATCAAAAAATCCAAAACTAAAAACATTTCATATATTAAAAATATCGATTACATATTAAAAGCCTAATAACCATCCATTACATGATAGCCATCCAAAAATATCGGTTAGCAACAAATACAACTATCTATTACATGATAACCATCCAAAACTATCAACAAAAACAACCACACATTACATAACCATAATCCAAACACATACTAAAAATTAATTTGGTAAAAAAATAAAATTGTAAAAGATTTATCATTTTCATATAATTTTATCTTTGGTGAGTATAAATAATTTTTAAGCATTCAAAAATAAGTTTTTGACATTTATTTTTGTTAAATTAGTTTATATTTTATCAAATTGATGACTTTTGCCCTTGAAATGGAGCAACGGTGTCTTCAATTGCCCTTATTTCGAACGAGATTCAAAATTCAGGATCAAATGTATCACAATTAAAAAGTTAGGGATCATGACACAAGTCCCAGCTACAAGGACCGTTAGTGTAATTCATCCTATTCTTTATAAAAGTAGGGAAGCCACTAGCCTATAAATATATTTGTAATCTCAATGATTCAAGGAAGAGTCGAAGCACCTCTTTCTCTCTTCTTCTTCTTCTCTTTCTTCTTCTGTGCACACATACCAAAGTTACTATTCTCGGGTTACTATTCACAGCTCTCAAAAGATGCACTTTTTAGGCCCAAAACCCTTCCCTATCACCCCTAAATCAACCCTAATTCCTTCTACCTATTAGACTTCAATTTAACAATTAAAACCTAAATTACTCACTGTTTGGGCCTTTAAATAGAATCTATTTAAAAATCCAGCAAGTTGTCCTACATCATACTAGTGATATGTAACTAACAAGCAGTAATCCCAAAAGAAGCAATAATGATTTGACGATAACTGACCATAGAGATAGCACAAACCTGAGAAAATAGTTGCCTATTCAAGTCTTCTTGCTCCTGCTCCACATTTTTACGAGCATCGCCATATAGAGATGCAGCCTTAGCTAGAATCTTGTCATCAATGTTCTCAATTCCATATTTGAAACAATCCTCAGACAACTTAGTTCCTGATTACCATAGTAGTACTAAAGTTAAGTGCAAATATATAAATGGACCATTACATGACAAAAATGTTTTATATAACATGAATGTTGATAAGCAGCTCCTTTAGTTCATCCAATACAATATCTCCTAAAATAAAGACACTACCAATTCATGTTTTACCTGCTTCAATATGCTTATACCCTATGGCGGTAAATGTTTCTGCTGCTCTAATAATATCTTTCTGAAAATCCTGCACAAATAAGTATGCCAAAGCATTAATAACACAAATGAATCTAACAAGTTATAACACATTTACATTTTACAGTAAAAAGGAAAAACTGAGGTGCTGAAGGCCCTCTATATCACAGAAGATGAGTTGCAGCTTCCACCGTGCCTAAACTCCATTAGTAGAGCTAAATCAATTGTAGTGGAGACAATCACACTGAAGGTTATGGAACAAATGCCTCAAGAACAGAGAAGAATACGGCACAACACTTGTCCTTAGAGGATAAGGCTCATGGAGATCTCTCTCTCTCCCTCTCTTAGAACAATCAAGGCATAAATTTCTTGAAGGGACAATCCCTCAGGTCTAACCATCGATCGACATGACCTCAGAGATCTCACAAATGGATTAATAGAATTCTACTTTAGTCTCACTAAAATAATGAAAAACTATTCTTGTATTTATTTTGACAATTATACTATACTATGTAAAAATTATTACAATTTTAATTTCATAATAGGTTGGATACGTGACCTACAGTATCTGAAAAGTATTCGATATCTCCCAAAATTAACATCACGTATCAAATACGTTTAGAAAGTATTGAATATGTATCTGTGAGTATCCAAGGATTATTGTTATCCAATACGGATACAACACCCTTTTAGAAGAATCGGTGCTTCATATAAACGTTCAAAAATTCTTATTTGACTTGGTAACTTGTGATGTGGCATCTATAGCTTAGTTAGATAAGGCATATAGCATGGCTAGATAAGGTTGCAAGAGTATTCAAAAAAACATGCCTAGAACCACTAGATTATGGTTTGAACTTTTTTGAAAACTAGTAGAGCCTATTGGCCCATATCAGTGAAACAAAGTTGCAAGAAGCATTCCACTTTATAAAAAATTAATCTTTGCTTTATAGTCCCACATCCAAAAAACAATGATGCAAGAGACATCCATGCCCCTATAAAAGCTCTTTTGGTGTTGAATAATTTTTTCATAGTTTTTCTTTAAGACATTACATTCTGCATATAGGAATATTCTATTCTATCTTGATTCCTACTAAACACTTGGGAGTTGTTGCCCATTAATGGGAAGGGGGCCATGTAAGAAAAATGATCTTAAATGTTACTAATACGACATGAAGTCTACATACATAAAGAGTTCTCTTCAAAGTGTGGAAGTGGGGGCCTTAGTCTACACATAGGTTTGTCTCTGGATATTATAACTACGAGGACCTTTACACCAAGTGAAACTTTTTTGTTTCGTAGCCTTCATAACCTTCTATGTTGTTCATATTTCACAAAACTGATCAATTAAAAATCAAAAGATCTCTCATCTATACAATCCTCCAAATTAGAGTTGCATTACATATTAAGAAATATTAGTTGTATTAAGAAGCACGGATACGGACACAAACAAGAGACACAACATGGACATGCAAACACGACAATTTTCAAAAAATGCAAGACACGACACATGGGGGGGGGGTGCAAAATATATAATCTTATATATTCATTACATCACATATAAATATGAATATTTTATTTGAAGATAATTATAAAATAAAATAAAACATAATACTAATTTCTAAAGTAGTTTAAAGCAAGAGGCATTAATAGGTATAAATCTACACGTTGTCCTTTTACCATGAAGGGGTGTGTAAGTTCATCCTACCCTTATAAATAATCCTTAATTGTGGTGGTGGCAATTCTCATTACAAAATGATCAATTGTTATAATTGTTTGTGTCATTATCCAAGCAAAGAAAATTGCCTAGAACGGAGAACGACAGTGCTATATTATCTCCTACAGGACAATCTCGAGTGGTAAGAAATCCCCCCAAAAAAAAACATCATGTGCTAAGAAATCTCAGTCTCTGCAATCAGCACCAATTCCAGGTCATGAAGGGACCTACCTATAGTTAATTGGAACTCCAACTAATATGCATCATTTCTATATGTGATACTTTATTTCCATTCCTTCCAGTTACATAACCAAACCCTTGACAAAAACTCAACACTTCCATTCCTTTCCACTCCCCTACTTCATATGAAGCTCTCATGATTTTGTAAGAGCAATCCCATTCCAAAGGTAAAACAAAGGAAGAGAAGCCATCCATGCTTGAAAAGGATAAAACTACATTCATGAGGATCACTTGACTTGACCACTTGATTTAACTCTCTGCTTACAAAAGTAAAAGTTTCGCCCATGTTGAGAACCAAGCCAAAATGGTTTGAAAATTGGAGTAGGAATATAAAAAAGGGGCTACTCATAATGCCTAGGATTTTTAGGCAATCAAAACTTAGAGGGAATGCAATCACACGTCAGTAAACACCAGAAAATCTCTTAAGTCTTTTTTCATTTTTTATCAAGATTTGTTACTGCATCATTTATATAGATTATTTACACTAGAATCAAACATGTGAAAAAAAAATAAACTTTGCAGAAAATTCAAGCTAAGACTTGGACCAAAAAAAAAAACACCAACTGACTAAACAAAACAGTAGCACTAGATTCAACCAATCTCACAATAATAGTTGAACATTTATCCATACGACAAAAACTCCTCGGAAATAATCAACCCAAGTCAAGTATGTTCTATCATGAGTCAGACAACAAGACTTCATTAAAAGGTACAAATATGGAGCAATAAGGGTAATCAATCTCCTAGATGGTCCCACTTTGAAAATGAAACCAGTTTTTCACATTTATCTCTTTTTTCTTGGGACTACATTAGCTTGGCAGCCATGGCAACACATTTCTAGTGAATATTCCTTGCAACATAAACAAGGAAGCATTCATAAGTATATTACTTCAGAGGTTTTGCTCCATGCAACTTACATAAGCATTAATTACCATGCCTAGTTAAGAGTAAAAAATTGCCACATTCCCATATATAAAGTGATTTGCTCATTCAGTTAGAAACAAAGAAATTATATAAGTTTTGGCACCATAAACTAGTAACTAAATCATATTAATTTGTATTGAAGCCTAAATAGTTAGAAGCTGTTGAAACATCTTACCCTTCCTGCACGAGTAGACCTGTACAGTTTCTCTAATTGGTGATGTCTTTGCATCTCAACCTCATCGATGACCATTACCTCAGAACTTTCATAACCAGTCCCACTAAACTGCTTTATTACAGCCTGAAATACAAACATATGCATCACCAATTTACATATAATAATCATCTAAAAAAGGTGAAAAGAGAACTATTGATTAATAGCCACAGATTTGATGCATTGGTTTCAAAGACCCACTAAAAAATATAGTTGTATAATTGCCTTTTAACCAACAGGTAACTAATCACACATCTATCTCCGTCCATCTGTCCTTCTCTCCCTTGTTTTTTGATATGATCTTGCTCTCCCACATGTGTTCTTACTAGAATGGTCCCTACCCATGTAACAACTACTTAATAAGATTTGAGCTACTTCCAAACTATTTTACCAAGTTTCATGTCAATAAAACTTTCGGATTTTCTTGATGAAACTGATCTTGCATAGAAGAAAGAAACATTCTGACCTTTTAGTGGAACTCTACGACTATATCACTGTTACAATTGATGTATTATTGATTGATGTATTTTGATATATTACAATGATTCCTATATATAGAAGAGAGGATGTGGGAAGAGAATAGGTGAGTGTGTATGGTCGTGTCAGATCATTGGTGAAGACACTGGATGGTGGTGTCATAACGTTGTAGAGGACACTTTATGGGGGTGTCATAACGTTGTAGAGGACACTGTATGGTGGTGTCATACCGATGTAGAAGACAGTTTATGGGGTCATGTCGGACCGTTGTAGCAGACAATGTTGTGACAGTTGTTGTGACAGTTTACAGAGTCTTGTCGGACCCATAAAGGAGCTAACCGGAATCAATGTCGGGACAGTTTACAGAGTCTTGTCGGACCCATGAAGGAGCTAACCGGAATCAATGTCGGGACAGTTTACAGAGTCTTGTCGGACCCATGAAGGAGCTAACCGGAATCAATGTCGGGACCCATAAAGGAGCTAACCGGAATCAATGTCGGGACAGTTTACAGAGTCTTGTCGGACCCATGAAGGAGCTAACCGGAATCAATGTCGGGACAGTTTACAGAGTCTTGTCGGACCCATAAAAAAGTCGCACCCTCAAAAGGTGTGCCCAATCTGTCAAAAAAGGCGTGCCATCAAAAGGCGTGCCCAATTCATAAAAAGGCGTGCCATCAAAAGACGGGCCATCAAAAGGCGCGCCCATGTTGTTGTCGAGCGCCGAGCGGCGCATGATGCGCGTGTCTGCCTCTTCGTCAGGGTCTTTATAAACTGAGGTGGAGGCTGTGCTTGAGACAGAAGCGAAGACAAAAAAACTTTGTGAAAAAACTTCTGAAAAAACTCTTCATTTTCTGAGAGAGATATTCGTTTTCTGAGAGACTGTCTCTAAGAGCTGCAAATCTTGAAACACTCTGTAACACTCGGTTGCCCAAAAAATGGCCTCTTCGTCCCGTAGTCTGCTCACTCTCTTTCCAGACCTCAACGAGTCCACAAGAGAAATAACTGGTGCGGTGGCCCCTGAACCTCAACCAAGCGCCCCAGGGTTTGCTCCGTTGAACTTTCCGATGCGGTCTGTGGAGCAAAAAATGGCAGGGCAAACAGATATTGAAGCCAATCAATATACACTGAAGTCATGTGTGGAGACCATGACTGCGGTCACAAACTTGTCGCACCGGCTGCAGAGTAGGACAAATGAGGTGCAACATTTAAACGCCCAACTGGCTCTGCTCCAAAACATGTATAAGGATGCGCGAGCAGAGATAAGTGTGTTAAAGGCGGAAAACAAGGAGCTGAAGCGGAAGGCCACTGTGACATTCCGATTTGGAGGTCCGCCATATGCTGCAGTGGAGGAGCAGGGAGGAGGCAACGTGCTTGGTGGTCTAGGAAACACGGAGGCAACACCATCAAGGGCCGGCCAGGACGGAGGCAAGAAGAAGAGACCGGCGGCCGAGTAGAGAAGAAAAATCCCGCCTGTGGATGTGGTTTTTGTTTTGTTGTGTTTTTCTCTTTTTTTTTTTTTTTTTTTTTTGTGATGTAAAAGTGTGATCGGGGTTGATCCCGTGATATGAATAAAATGACAAGAGTGTGAAAAGTTGTTGGTGGTATTTTGTGGTGTTGTTTTGTTTAATAAGAAAAATAAAATAAAAGAAAACAATGGATAAAGAAAATAGAGAAAAATAATTGTGGATAGGTGATAAGAAAAACAAAATAGTTGTTTTTTTTTTTTTTTTGGTGGAATATAAAAAAATAATAATAATAAGAGAATGGAAAAACGGGGGATGCTCACTAACCAGAAGAGGGAAAATATATTATAATAAAAAATATATATATATATATATATATTAAAATAAAAGAAAAGGGTGAAAGAACGTGGGTGGAATAAATTAAGAGAAAGGAGAGATATGATTAAAGTGGGTTTGAAAGTGGGAAAAGATGAGAGAGAGGGACGTCCCGCATGTGTGTGTATGGGGCAGTGTGTGGAGTGTGTGCCCATGTGAAGGCCAAGCTTTTCAGTCGGCTGTTTGCAAAGAAAGAGATGCGCATATTGATGGTGGGTCTTGATGCAGCTGGTAAGACTACCATTCTTTACAAGTTGGGAGAGATAGTCACCACAATTCCTACCATTGGATTTAACGTGGAGACTGTGGAGTACAAGAACATTAGCTTTACTGTTTGGGATGTTGGTGGCCAGGACAAGATCCGACCTTTGTGGAAACATTACTTCCAAAACACACAGGGACTTATCTTTGTGGTTGATAGCAATGACCGAAAGCGTGTGGTTGAAGCAAGAGATGAATTGCACATAATGCTAAATGAGGATGAATTGAGGGATGCTGTGCTGTTGGTATTTGCAAACAAGCAAGATCTTCCAAATGCAATGAATGCTGCTGAGATGGTTTTACAAGATTAGTGGCCTGATTGCTATTGTTGCTGAGTTTAGGGTTATCAAGGAGAGGCATTAAAGAAGTCGATGCTGAGAGAGAAGGAGATGGCATCTGGATGGTTGGTGCGAAGGTGGGATCACTGAAGATTACTGCACGGCTGTCTCTGTCTGTCTGTTGATGGAGGCGATGCGGTCATGGCTTCTACTCGATGCCACCGGCGGAGCCAAAAACAGATCTGGAAAACGCGAGATGCATGCGATAAGGAGAGACGACCTCGTCGGCGGAGCCAACTCAGATTTGTCAGAGAGGGAGAGAGAAGACTTCTTCACTCCTCCGGTGGCCGGCGCCGACTTCCAGCCGGCCTTGGTGGTGGCAAATTGCTTCCTCGGACCTAGCCTCCGATGGACTTGTGGGCTATTTGCTTTGACGTCAGAGACCGATCACAATCCAACATGACCGAACCAGAACAACCCGACGTCCGAACAGGTAGAGCAGGCTCCAGTGGCCGTGACTTCTGGAACTTCGGCAGTGGTGGTGGTAAGGAAGGAGAAGAGTGAAGGTATGTGTAGAAAATTTTAGCGGACTAGGTTGAGGTCCGGCGGGCGGCCAAGGCGAGGTTGCCGCCCGCCGGTGAAGTGAAAAATACTAAGTTCTTAACCTTGCTCTGATACCATGTTACAATTGATGTATTATTGATTGATGTATTTTGATATATTACAATGATTCCTATATATAGAAGAGAGGATGTGGGAAGAGAATAGGTGAGTGTGTAGTAGGTGAGGAGTAGGTGGAGAGTAGGTGAAGTAGGTGAGTGTGTAGTAGGTGGTAGTGGTAGGTGTGTAGTAGGTGAATTTTAACAATCACATAGTTGGAACATTCTCCATTAGAATCAATACAAATAATGATAATTTGGTGCCAAGATTGCTTAGAATAACTACTTTTCAAAAGGCAAATCTACTCCCTTTTGATTCATAAACTATACTAATTCAAAATTTCATTTTATTTTCGTCAACTAATGTTTCAATTCTAAAAAATAAAATAAAAACAAGATGCACACACCACACTCCACAGACGGACCCATGGCGATGGCCCCCTGCCTTCAGCATGGTTTCACTGTGCATGGTACTTAAACTAACATTCATTTCCCATATATGCACACATTAATCCCCTCACCCTCTGGTTGGTAATACCATTTCCTTCTCTTATTTATTTGTCTACCTCTTCACTAGCCCTCTCTTCCTTTTCTTTCTATTTTACTCTTCTTTTCTTTTTCTCTGCTCATTTGTTGGTTCTCATTTTCACATATCATAATAGTCCTCAAATTTGCATTTTCCCCTCAAATCCCCCATAATTGATACTTCCATTTGTTTTGCTTATACCAAAGCATCAATTTTCCATGGATTTAGTAATTCATATATGTTTGTACCAAACTTTTTTAACTCTGCACCACCCAATAATTTACATCAATTGATGACAATTTTTTTATCCACATTTTGACCCCCAAAGATAAAACCCTGATTCACCCTCTACACAAATCACAGATTTTACCAGTATAGATATTCAACGAGATTTATGGAGAGTAATATCGAGCCTCATGTTTGGTTGCCAGGAAAATCTATCTATCCAAAGAAAACAACAAGCAGCCGTAACCCAAATAGTGAAACACCAATTTGAGTCCAAATTTCAACTTATTTTTCTTTTCCCGCATTTTATCGGGAACCAAACAGAAACAAAAAAAAAAACAAAAAAACAAAAAAACGATTATTACCTGTTGTTGTTTGGCGACTTGTTCTTTGAGCTTGCTCGCTTGCCTCCTCAAAGCGTCCATTAGAGCGTTTTGATTCAACGAGTTTTCGATTACAACAACGATGGTGTGATGTTCCGGACTTCGATTCAACGAAGTTGTCAGATCTGACAACTATGAAAAACCAGAAGAAGCTATTGCTTATCAGCTCAGCTGTATCTTCAATGGCCACTCTGTTCGTCAATCGTCTCTCTCTATCTCTTCGCCATTTTTCTTTTCATAAATTATTTTAGTGAAATTGCAAGTATACCCCTATGGATAGCCAAAATTAGGTTCTCTCTCCTTGCCAATATTTTTTTTAAAAAAATAAGTTAACAGTAGCTTCTTTTTTTCTTTTTTCTTTTTTGTCTTTTTTTAAAAAAACATTCAAAAAAATATAGAGGCGATTTAACTCAAAAAAATCAAAAAAATGGGATGTGTTTGGTTTGGTTTGGTTTCGGAAGATAAATTTTTAAAAAATAATTAAGAGAGAAAGTTTAGAATTTTTTTTAATTTGTTTGGTTGTATATTTTAGAAATAGTTTTGGAGTATGTAAGTTTGAGATGATTTAATATTTTGTTATAATTGAGTAGCTATCTATGAGAGAAAAAGTTATTGAGAAGAAGAAAGGATATAGAAAAAATGATTGATTGATGTGTAGGTGAGAGAAAATGATTTTTAAATTTTTTTTAAAAAAAATTTCTAACCAAACAAAATTTTGAAATTTTTTACAAAAATTATGTTTTGAAAATTAAACCAAACAAGGCCCTAATTTTTAATCATGTTGCCAAAATAGGCCAAAAATGATGACATATGTTGAAATATTGTGTAAATTACACCCTTTGTCAGTTGAAACCAAATTTTACTTTTGTTCTAGTAATTTTGATTTTAACAATGTTTGAGTTTCCTTTTTTGGATCCTTATAACTTCTTTTAAATCTCAAACATTGATGGTGTGGGTCCCACACATATATGAATGAGTCCTACATATACATAAATGAGTCCTACATATACATCAATAGTTGAAATCTAAAGGAGTTATGGGGTCAAAAAAAAAAAAAAAGGGGTCTCAAAGCATTTTTCTTTTAATTTAAACCCTACATTTTAATTTTGTTTTGATATGATTTCTCAATCATTTATCGTTAAAATTTTAAATAGAAAAGATAAGGTGCAAAATTAAAAGAACAACATGAAATTTAAAATCACATATATAATGCATAAATTACATTAATAATTCTTATATTTATTTTAAATTTCACTTTAATTCTTCTATTTTACACGTGTTATTTTTCGGTACTAGATAGGCATCAATACCCATATATGGTCTTACAATTTTGCAAAGACGTTTTTTTAAAAAAAAATTTCGATACTAGATAGGCATCAATACCCGTATATGGTCTTACAATTTTGCAAAGACATTTTTTTTTAAATTTTTTTTGGTAAATTATCACCTAAGCCACTTCTTCTTCTGAAGTTAGAGCATTCCTAACAGTTTACTTAAATTTTATCTTAAAATATTATTAAAAAATTTATTTCCTATTTTAAGGATCATTTTTTCATTTATTTCTCTCAACAAACTCCCGATTCTTTTTTTAAAACATCATTAAAATATTCATTCTTTATTCTTTCACTTTTTCATCTTCTTCTTGGCTTTCTATTTCCATTTTTCTTCTGAGAAGTGAAAAACATAGGCATTTATGGAACTTACCAAATAAGTGCCGGATGATAATGGATGGATCAATCATAATAATAATATTAATTGTTCTCTACTTCATTTGGATGGAATTATGAAGTCTTTGACAAATTAATATATATATATATATATACTCAGTTCTCTCTCTCTCTTCCTACTTGTATATATTTATACAATACGTATGTAAGCTTTGAGAATGGATAGAGCAAAGCAGTTCCTTTATCCCTACTTGCATATATTTATACAATACGTATATAAGCTTTGAGAATGGATAGAGCAAAGCAGTTCCTTTATCCCTACTTGCATATATTTATACAATACGTATATAAGCTTTGAGAATGGATAGAGCAAAGCAGTGACTAAGGGGGCGGTCAGCCAATCAATCGGCCGGACGTTTCGGAGGTCGACTAGTTAGACATCCGGGTGGATAACTGGCGAAGCAAGTTTTGGCCAGATCAGTCATATGGGGCATCTGGGTGGACGATCACTGTCAGATATGAGGGAGCTACAGTGACTCTCTACAAATAGGGAGTCACGGTAGCAAATATTAATTTAGGGTGATGTATAAGAGAGCTAATGTGGTGGTATAAGGGAGTTTGGCCAAGTTTGGAAAGACTAAATAAGTGCACTTTTTGACTTTTCTTGTATTATGTGTAGAAAAAGTAGAGAGGAGATGTTGATTTATGTGATCCAAAAAAGATAAAAAGATGAAATAAGTGCACTTTTTTAATTTAGCCAAACTTAACTTAAGTAAAGATATGATTTAAGGGTTCTGCTAGGATGTTCTTATGAGATTATTTTATTGAATTTCTTAGAGAGAGTTGTCTTGTGCCATTAGGTATTCTATACCTATCCACCTATGTCAATTCCAGGTATAAGCATCTTTTAGGGGTTGCTTGACACTGATTAATATAGCTATTTTTTTTAGTTTGAAACTTTTTAAGCCTGACTTTTTTTAGTCTCGTTTGGTTTTTATTTTGGAATTTTTTTAATTTTTATTAGAGAGAAAATGTAATGATTATGGATAAAAAGTAATACTTTATCTTATTAACTCATAGAGATTATTTTGTCTTTTTGCACCTTTTTAATCTCAAAATCTTAGCCAAAAGAGCACTCAGTTGAAGGCTGTTTCAAATGTTTTTTCTAAGAGCATGCAATGTTATTTTAGCGTCATAGCGCCTAATAGTCAAATATTAGATCCAGGCATTTTCTTTATCCTTTTAACCAAAACAATTCAAGGTCACATAAGACCATTACAAAAAAAAAAAAAAAACAAAGACAAAACTACCACCATTGGGTTCGTTTGCTCAGTGAGTTAGTTTTTTAATTTTTTTAGTTTGGCACTAAAAACCTTCATTTAAAAAGGATTTTTTTAACTTTTTGTCAGAAAAAGAATGTAATAATTATGGGTTAGATGTGATATTTTATCTTATTAGGCTAAAAAAATTATTTTATCTTTTTATAACTAAAATATAGCTCCAAACTTACCGAACCCATTCTTCCCAAACGAACCCAATATTCAATCCATATGCAAGAATTACACATTGACTATGGTGGAACTCATAGAATTGTAGTGTGATGTATTTATGATATGTTTGATTTTCGAATTATTTTCATGGAATTATAAAGTTAATTGACAGTTATTAATTAAAATAGTTAGATAGGGTAAAAACTATTCCATGAAATGGGATATGAATAAAATTATGAATAGAATTATAGGAACAAGTTATACTATGCAATAAATAAATCAAATCAAATAGGGAGAATTTCAGTGCAATGAATGTTTTGAAAAATTATTACAAGTGATAAACTGTATAAATATTGATAATTAAAATTATAATTTTTTTTTTATGAATCTGTAATAAATTTATGAAATTACCAATGGTAATTTCCCCAATAAAAATACTAGATACAGACCTGCCATGTTTGTTTAGGACGTGATAAAATGATATATATTTTTATTATTGCATAAATTAATCCGTCACTCTTTTTTTTTTCATTATCTTTCATACAAAATTATTAAATTTCAATACCAGGCTAAAAAAGAAGCAAATTAAAAAAATGTGAACTGAGACGTTATTCATATTCAAGGTTGTTTTGATAACTAGTTATTTTGATTGAGTTTTGTTGGTGAAAATATTAGAAGAATTATATTTTATTAATAAATAATGTAAAAAAAAATGAGATATAAATAGATCAGATTGAGACACAGATATCTCGTTTTCTTTAAAGAGATCAAACTCACTGCGGTAGGGAGAACCCAAATACCGATGCAACAGTCACTAAACTCTGACTTGTCCCCCCAAAGATACAACAGCCTGACCACTTGTCATATGGTTCAGGCCAACTCTGCACAAGATGGTGAACTCAAAGCTCCACTAAGAAAAACACCCTTCTTTAGCTAGTAATCTCTCAGGTGTAAAAAGAGTTGGTCTAGAACAGAGTAAATGAGAGTGTAGACACCCCATTTTTGACCGTCCTCAAGACTTGGACGTCATCGTTTGAACACTCGATGATCATCCTTGTTCGTGTTCGTCTTGAGTTCTCGGAGGTTTCGGCTACGTGCCTTGTCTCAAGACCTCTCGACTTGTTTGTTTTGTGTTTGGTTTTACATCAAACACTTACTGTTTTGCTTCTGAGGGTGGGAAATAGCTTGTAGGCCATCCCACACCTCACCGGCCATGGCTTGAGGCCACCGGCCTTGTTTCCTTGCCACCGGCCACTGGTGATGGCTGGTTGGCACTTCTGATGGTCGGTCGGCACATTTTGTGGTCGGTCGGCCAACTTTGTTGGCCGATTAGCCACTTTTCTGGCCGAGACCTTTTCTTGAGGGGGGTTTGAACCTTTTGAACCCCCTGTTTTAGCTTCTTGAGGAAGCTTGAACCTTTTGACCCTTTTTAGCTTCTCCAAGAAGCTTGATCCTTTTTTAGCTTCTTGAGGAAGCTTGAACCTTTTGACCCTTTTTTAGCTTCTCCAAGAAGCTTGACCCTTTTTTAGCTTCTTGAAGAAGCTTGAACCTCTTGACCCCTTTTGCCTAGCTTCTCCAAGAAGCTTGGCCCTTTTGCTCCAAGCTTCTAAGAGAAGTTTGGCCTTTTTGCTCAAAGCTTCTAAGAGAAGCTTTGCCCCCTTGGTTTCTCTATAAAAAGAGGGCCTCTCCTCCCCTTTAGAGGGTTAGAAAAATCTGATATATATCATATATATATCACTCCCTCTCTATATCTCCCTCTCTCTCTACATTTGTGTGGGTTAGAGGGTGCAAATGGGTCTAGTTCTTGGCCATTTGAACTACACCTCCTAGCACAACACCTCCATCATCAACCTAAGGAGCTTGGAGGCTATTTTCAGAGGCTAAGGGACTATTTTTTTGGACCAAGAGGCTGCTGTCCCCTTTTGGCTACAAAGGTAACTCATTTTCCCTCTTTATTCCTCGTTTTTGCACACACTTTTAGCCTATCTTGCTTGCTGTTTTGAGTTTTGTGTATAACATAAAAAAGTTCTATTTTTTTGTGTTTAAGATACTTCATTAATGTCACTTTTGTGTTTGGGGTCGTTTACCCCCTCTTAGGCCTTGTTTGGCTCCATTTTGTGCTATTTTTAGTGAGCTTCGGGACCACCTTGTTTGGGCGTCCTCACCACTGAAATCTTGAGGGATTTCAGTGGTGAGGATGGTGGTTTAAGGTCCTAAAAAGGAGAGGGCCATCCCCTCTCCTTGTTGCCTTCAAAACGTGTCATTTTAGCCTCATGTGTGAGCATCTTGTTTAAGTTCATGTTGGCCATGCCTTAAGTAGTATTTGTGCTTATTTTGCCATGATATAGCACTGTTTTAAGTTGGTTTAGACACACCATGCTTGCTTTGCATACTTGTCTTGTAATGCCATAAAATTGCCTCAACATGTATCTAGCATTTAGACTACTATGCTTACTTGTTTTGGCTTAGCTTTGTGAAGCTTTTATGCATGTTTTAGTGTGCTTGAGGTCTGTTTTTGGTCATTTGGGTCATCCATGCTTTGCTTTGTATAGCTACCATGCAATCTCCCTTGTAGGCCTTGAGTGTTGACCCCTCTAGCATGCTTTACTTGCTTTGTTTCAGTGGTTTGGAACCACTTATCATGTCATTTCAGTCCTTATAGCATGCTTGTATGTTTGCATTTGATGCTCTTTTAATGCTTTAAGAGGTTGGTGTCTTATGCTCCATGTTTGGCCCCTTTTGTATGCTTCCATGTATAGGCCATTTAGATGCCATCTAGGTGTGTCTTTAACCTTGTTTTGGCATGACTTGGGTCTGTTTTGTTTCACTTTGGTCATTTGCTTCATGTGTCACATGACCATAGTTTAAGTCCTTGGGCTTGGTTCCATGCCTTGTATGCTTGTTAGCTTAGGTTGTGTGCCTAGTACATATTACATGTTTGCATGCTTGCCTCCATGCTCATGTTACATACTTAGCTCACATGCTTAGGTTGCATTTAGCATACATCTTTTGCCTCTTGAATTGATTATGATGGAAGTTGGGGCCCATTGTTTGTTTTGTGCATTGCATTCCATATTGAAATTGCACACTTGGCTTTTGGGCCATCACGCATTGAAATGCGCGATTGGTGGTCCGAGAATCGAGCACCATACCCCTTTGAGTCTTAAATATGATAAGGGATGTGGTGGTGCATACATTTGCTTGAAATGCATTGCCATGCCATGTTTTGCCCTCTGCTGCTGTCAAAACAGGTTCTGCAGGAATATTTGGGCGGTCGACTACATGGAGTGCCGACCGACCAATTATTGATGGCCGAGAGCTCAACAAATGGCCGATGACCATCTGGACATGGCCGGTGGTGTTCCCACTTGATCGGTGGTGCTCCACAGTGTCCATGGAGCATACCTTGGGAGTTGTGCAATTTTCAGAAGAGCAGAGCAGGGAAAACAGAGGCAAACTTGTGCATGGCGTTGGATTTTCGAGCAAACCCGAGCACGCACGCATGGGACCCTCTTTCCGAGGCCTTTTACCACATACTTAGCTTAGTTAATTTGCTTAATTAATTAGGTGGGCTGTAATATTTAATTAGCTTGTAGGTTAATTAATTTGTATTATTCTTTTGGTCCCTCCGGGCGAGGGCGAATGTGTAATAAGTGTGCGTGAGTGTGTGCATGTCTTCCAACCCCCACTTCTTTCTTCCTTTTACTTACCTGCTTTTGATGGTTAGTATTAGGGCATATTTAAATTAGCATACCTTATGCTATGCATGCGTGCATCCATACATTTGTCCTACATGCACTGGGCTCGGTACATCATACTAACTACACTTGTATTTCAATTCCAAGTTGAATACCTATTAGTTGCAGCATTTCACATGTCATTGTAGATTAGCCGAGCCTATCATAGTTGCATTTTGTATGTGTTGCATTAGCCATCTTAACATGATCTAGGACCATGCATATGATTACTAACTAGTTTCTGTTTTGGCTTGAAGTACTAGGTAAGTTCTTATGTTTTAGCATCTTTGCATGCGTGTGAGTGTTGCCATGACAACATGCTTACCATGAGGCTACTTGCTTATGTGATATAACTGCTTGAATGCCTATGGGTGGAGGTTGAATTACCTAAATTGGAATAATGTATTAAAACTGTGAGTTTTAAGCCCACTAGATAGTGGCAAAATCATCTTTTTTAAAGCCCACTTGAGGGTGGCAAAACTTGTATTTTAGCCTACTTGCGAGTAGCAAACCATTTTAAAAACAAACATGCAATGTTTTGTTCCAATTTAGGCGATTTGGTTTATACTTGTTTGCTGTGCGCATAACATAGTAATTCTAAGCTAATAATCGGAATAAGAACACATAACGTTTTCAAAAACGGATATCACGGTTAGTAGAGGCCGATCTTCGGATCAGGCGAGAGGGGGGGCTCATAGCTGACCTTCTCCAATCGTACCCAAGCTCCCGAGCCGAGGCAACTTTGGTGATGACGGACACGTGGCCTTTGGCACCGAGTCAGGGTTTCCTAAATTGCCCCATAAAAAATATTTAGGTGGCGACTCTGTATCTGGCAAAGCAGTCCATGTTTGGCATTTCTTTTCTAAAAATCTGTTTTCTCAAAACGATTTGCTGGATTTGGACTCTTTGGTTCAGATTAAGAACCGTGACAATTTGAGGGTCCTGAACTGTAGCGAGCCCAAACGAACAGAACGGGACTCATCCTCCCGGGGCGTTCGGGGACGTCTACAGTTTCTGGCGACTCTGCTGGGGATTTTAGAGAGCTTGACTCGAACTCATGATATCCTGTTTTGATTTCATTTATGTGTCTCTTTGCATTGCATGTGCATTGGTGCGCCTAAGACACCGTGTGTTTGCTATCTGCCATTCCTGAACGGTTTGCCGGAGGCTTGACTTTGTCAAAGCATGCCATAAGGCTGACCGGTTGTGGGCTCTGACAGTATGGGAACACAAACCCCGATTTTGCCGAGGCACCCTTTTCGACCATTCGACCTAGTGCATATCGAAATCCATAGTGACTATTCCAAACTAGGACAGGTTGCTTACCCGATGTTAGGTTGTTTGAAAACTGTTGCGTGCATAGTGAAACCCTAGCTCCTAACAAAAATAGGACAGGGAAACCCTACCCCTCCATAGGGGTGTTTTGGCTCTCACTTATCTATTTTGTGCTTTAGAGTTGGCCTTTACAGGGAATGCATGTATCGGGCATCACTATCAGTATTTGGGGAATCAGTTTTACCTAAGGGTATCAGTATACAGGCAGAATTTTGGGTCGAATTCTATAAAGGGGCACAGTCATTCAGCTTTGCTTATATGGGTTATGGTGAAATCAGGCTGAGATGCTCTCTGTTTTCCCTTTTGCTAGGTAGTCCTGGAACCATAGCTTCAGAAGGCTCCGATATCCCCCGAGGTTCATCGGACTTGTGCTGATAGACTTTGTCAGGTCAGAGATCCAGTTCAAGGGCAATTAGTGTTCCTTTGCCAGAGGCAGGGCAAAAAGGCCAGTTAGGCACAGATCATCAGTTCAACAGTCTTCGGATCAGCAGTCATTATCCATCTCACCTGTGTGCGGTTGGGTTGAGATATCTGCTTTTACCATAGAGACAGATATACCGATAGATCAGTTAGATCAGGGCAGTATGGCGGGAATGGAAGAGATGGTGCGCTAACTCCAGGATAGTATGAAAACCATATAGCAAGACGCCGTCCATCAAGCAGAATTCGCCAAACAACAGGCTGTGGTCATAGCCCAACAGACAGAGACAATTGCCAGGTTAGAGCAACAAACTGGAGTATCTACTTCACACCAGGCTCCTCCCCCACCAAGAGTTCTAACACTCGGGGAGACAGCTAATGTCCAGGAAGATACGGACATTCCGACAGGGCCAGCTCCACCCCCGATTTTACCCCAACTATCTAAAACACCCACCAACCTACCAGACCCCCCCCTTTGATGTCGAGACGGACCCCACAGCATTGAAAGTGAGCAAGCTTGAGAAATTGTTCAAGAAGTCTCAGGGGGCCCACTCCATTCCTGACATTGAAAATGGGTATACAAACTCGACTCTGACGCTGCCGGACAGATTTAAGATGCCGCACATCTACTGCTTGATGGATCTGGGGATCCCATGGTACATTTACGGCTATTTTCAGACATACTAAGGCCGATGGGCCTCACCAGATTACAGAAGCTATCATTGTTTGGCCGGACCCTGTCTGGGATAGCCGCAATCTGGTATGCAAAATTGGAGAACTCTGTGAAACAGAATTGGAAAGAGATGACTGAGGCCTTCAGTGATCAATACTCCTACAGCACACAGATTGAGGTCACAACTCGTGATCTTGAAGTCACCCGCCAAGAGCCAAAGGAGGGTTTTTCAGAGTTTGTGACGAGGTGGAGAGCAAAGGCCTCGATGATGGCTACAAGGCCTTCTGGGCGAGGCAAACTTGTGCATGGCGTTGGATTTCCGAGCAGAGGCAAACTTGTGCATGGCGTTGGATTTCCGAGCAAACCCAAACACGCACGCATGTGACCCTCTTCCCGAGGCCTTTTACTGCATACTTAGCTTAGTTAATTTGCTTAATTAATTAGGTGGAATCTAATATTTAATTAGCTTGTAGGTTAATTAATTTGTATTATTCTTTTAGTCCCTCCGGACGAGGGCGAATGTGTAATAAGTGTGCGTGAGTGTGTGCATGTCTTCCAACCCCCACTTCTTTCTTCCTTTTACTTACCTGCTTTTGATGGTTAGTATTAGGGCATATTTAAATTAGCATACCTTATACTATGCATGCGTGCATCCATACATTTGTCCTACATGCACCGGGCTCGGTACATCATACTAACTACACTTGTATTTTAATTCCAAGTTGAATTCCTGTTAGTTGCAGCATTTCACATGTCATTGTAGATTAGCCGAGCCTATCATAGTTGCATTTTGCATGTGTTGCATTAGCCATCTTAACATGATCTAGGACCATGCATATGATTACTAACTAGTTTCTGTTTTGGCTTGGAGTACTAGGTAAGTTCTTATGTTTTAGCATCCTTGCATGCGTGTGAGTGTTGCCATGACAGCATGCTTACCATGAGGCTACTTGCTTATGTGATATAACTGCTTGAATGCCTGTAGGTGGAGGTTGAATTACCTAAATTGGAATAATGTATTAAAACTATGAGTTTTAAGCCCACTAGATAGTGGCAAAACCATCTTTTCTAAAGCCCAATTAAGGGTGGCAAAACTTGCATTTTAGCCTACTTGCGAGTAGCAAACCATTTTAAAAACAAACATGCAATGTTTTGTTCCAATTTAGGTGATTTGGTCTATACTTGTTTGCTGTGCGCATAACATAGTAATTCTAAGCTAATAATCGGAATAAGAACACATAACGTTTTCAAAAACAGATATCACGGTTAGTAGAGGCCGATCTTCGGATCGGGCGAGAGGGGGTGCTTATAGCTGACCTTCCCCAATTGTATCCAAGCTCCCGAGCCGAGGCAACTTTGGTGATGACGGACACATGGCCTTTGGCACCGAGTCAGGGTTTCCTAAATTCCCCCATAAAAAATATTTAGGTGGCGACTCTGTATCTGGCAAAGCAGTCCATGTTTGGTACTTCTTTTCTAAAAATCTGTTTTCTCAAAACGATTTGCCGGATTTGGACTCTTTGGTTCAGATTAAGAACTGTGACAATTTGAAGGTCCTGAACTGTAGCGAGCCCAAACGAACAGAACGGAACTCATCCTCCCGGGGCGTTCGGGGACGTCTACAGAGAGGAACAATTTATTGGCCAATAGAACCTTACAAATTATACCAAAAAATAATGACCATTAAATTAGAGAAAAGAGTGAGTCCCAAAACCTCCATAATATTAACTCAGCACCAATGTCCATAGCCTTTCAATAATCTCCATTCATGAACAAAGCAAAAGGTCACCAAAATAAATAAATAAAAGATATTTTAATGGTCCAACAATCCCCTACTCATTTTATATTAATAAGGACATAAGAGATTACCAAACAAAGATAGATTAGCATGCATCACGAAAGTGTGCTTTGCATTGAACCTTCATTAGTGAAATAGCAACCTTTACTCCAGAGTCAGTAGTGGTCTCAGACTTGAACTATGACTGCTTAGGAGAAATAAAGTATTACTACTCACACATAATGATCCAGGTGTTGACATGAGCTTTTAACGGCTAGTACATTATAGCCTTGTGCTTATCCTAATTTTCATGACCATATTTGAGAATAAGGTAAATTACACTAACCTCCCCTAAGGTTTCTGACAAATACAGGGACCTCCCTGTGGTTTTAATGATTACAGTAACTTTCCTTACTTTAATTGACAATACCAAAATTCCCCCAATTTGCCAATTTTACACAAACGACGTTATTTGCTTATACAAAATAACCATATTACCCTTTTATTTGAGAGCAAAAAGATGAAAATACCCTTTAATATTTTTTTAACCCTACAAAATATATATTGATACTTCCCCTCCCTCCATTTACCAACCTAAACCCTCTAAAGAAATGAGAGAAAGAAAGAGAGAAAAACTCTTCTTCGCCAATGCCCCTTCGCTTCGCTATCTGCTATTGTTGTCTTTCCTTCTCATCCTTTTCTTTTTCCTCTACTCCCTCTTCGCCGTCCATTGTTGACCGATTTGGGTTGACTGATGATGGCAACAACATTAACCGATCTAGGTTTGTGACGGCTGGTTGTAATCTTGGCCACGATCGCAAGAAGGAAAAGAAGAGGAGGGAGAGGAAGAGAGAAAGGAGACGAACAGCGGGAGAAGGAAATAAGGAGGATGACATCAATTGATAAAAATGGAGCATTATCTCTTTTTTATTGCAAGGATGGCAATGGTGGGCTTGAGGTTGGAATAATGTTGAAGAAATAGGAAATTGAAGCTTTTGCCTCTCTGGGCTTGAGATTGGGATAATGTTGAAGAAACAGGAAACATAAGTTTTGCACACCAAGCATTCCGGTAGTGGTTAATAGATGCAAAAGTTCATAATTCTTGCTGACTTGCTTTTTATTCCTTTTGTCTTCTTTGAAACCAGATTTCATTGATTTTTGTTTAAACCATACTTTTTTCTTCTCTTGCCTTCTCAACCAAAGAAAATCCATACAGTTCCGTTGTTACAATAGAATAGGTTTATGAGCTTTATTATTGTTGCTTGTAATGAAAGAGGAATTGAACATGATTGGCTTTATTCTTTTGGATTCTTTTTCATTAATTTTCATTTTCTCTGGCATGATGGTTCACAATACATTATAGATGCCAAAATCTGGACCAACTCAAACCCAATTTCATTATTGGGTTGCAGCAGATATGGACCATAGTTCTTTGAAATCTATTGGGTCATTTCTAATCTTTGAACAATGAATCTGTATGAGAAGAATTTTATATGAATTTTACTTTTATTGCCTGTGTAGCATGCATTCTTTGATTTTTTAAAAAAAAAAATTAATTTAGTTTATTTTTTTATTTTTATTTTTTTCATGTTAAATGTGGATGGCCTAATAATATGAATTTACAAATTTGTATGTATATGCTAAGGCCATTCTAGTTGCTTCTGTTTGCTATATATTATAGTTCCCAAATTTTATGAATTGTTACTTCTAGGCAGAGACAAATCATGCTACTATGAAGCCTGCTAGTTCTTACAACTTATAATGGAATATGGAGTCCTCCTGGTTGTATATTTGTATGTATATATTAGAATGGAAATATGGGTGTAAGATTAGTAGAGAAAAGGTTGTGTGCTTGCAATTTTCGTATAAATTTAACATGTTTTTGGAATGGATAATAAGGAGATGGAAATAGTAAGGATCATATATATATATATATATAGAGAGAGAGAGAGAGAGAGAGAGAATATGAGGTGATGGCAATAATGCTACCAATGGAGGAGTGGTGAGGATGAGAGGAGGGAAAGAAAGAAGAGCAATGTTTGTTTGTGATGTTGTGGGTTGTTTGGTTATAAGGAACCAAGGGTAATTTTGGTATTCATCCACCATAATATACTGATGCAAAAAATTTTCCTCACCTGTCTAACGGCTAGTTAACAGAAGGGTGGTTTGTATATATTGTTAGCAAAAGTAGAGAAGGTTACTGTAATTATTGAAACCACATGAGAGGTCCCTGTATTTGTCAGAAGCTTTAGGGGAGGTCAGTGTAATTTACCCTTGAAAATAAGTCTTGTTTTCATAGAAAGCGGCCCCACTTTCATGCTCACATAGGTGAAATTTGTCAAGGATGCAGTTTCAGTTGTAGTAGCCATAATCTTTGATTACAAAAATCAGAAAAAATTAAAACACAAATTAATTTTCTAGTTACTAAAGCCAGAAAATAAATTACAACAACAAAATAATTTTATTTTCCTTGTTACTAAAACTAGAAAAATAAAATATCACAAGAATTTTCTGTAATACCAAATAATATTCTGAATTGTTAATGACACCAGTATCGTACTACTAGTTGTTGTCAAAGAAAAGAGACAATATATTACTACTATCTGTCAAATAGCATAAATCACTATTTATTTTTCCAACCAGAATATTACTTTAAAACACAAAAAATTAAATACAATGAAGATACCAAAAAAGGAGTCTGTCTTAAGATTATTGGACAATCTTCACTGTATTTAAAATATTTAATTCTATTGTGTACACAACAACAATTAGAATTTAAAGAAATAAAGAAATGGAGAGAATTTGTTTGATTACAAAAATCAAACTCGAAATAATAAATAAATAAATAAAACCACAGATTTTATTTTGTTACAAAAACAAAAATAAAATCTGATTAAATAAACAAATAAAAAACAGATTAAAATTAAATAACTTACTTGGTTAATCTATTTGAATAACTTTTCTGATCAAGTCCAGTATTTAACACTGTGTCCATAAGACAGATTCGTCCTCTCCACGGTGCTATCAGAATTTGGACGTCTATTTCCCAAGATAAAATGATCTTATCAACGAATAAAAGCAGCACTACAATTTAATCGTCCGTCGAACACACAAAGTGTTTACACTCTTTCTTTCAGAAATAAAATACAGCAAAATGCAGAGATTTAAAGCAGAGAATGGAGTACGAAAATTAGAGTGAAATCCAAATGGGAGGCTAGTCTATTTATAGATGTAAAGGTGGCTCTAGGTTTTGAATTGAACAGGTATGAAACCTGTTAGTTTCAAATTTAAACAGATTTGAATCTGTTGGGTTAATAATTCAAACAGATAAAAAACGGGAAGGGCTCTGTTTGGATGAGCAATAAATCCAAACCAGTTTAATTCTGTTTGAAAACGGGAAGGGCCCTGTTTGGATGAACCATAAATCCAAACCAGTTTAATTTGAATTCTGGATTTTATTTTACCAAAAAATAAAATTAAATTCAAATGTTTTTGGCCCAAAAAGATTAGAAGCCCAACCCAACCACACACCACGCACCCACGCCCAAGCCCAGGCCCAGCCCAGCTCGCCCGACCGGACGGACGGCGACGGCGGCGTGCGTGTGGTGATTTTTGGGTCCAATGGGTCTAGCCCATTTTGCCCATAACCTCTCCCTCTAAAACACTTGGGTACCCCTTGGGGCACACCTCAAGTATCTCACCCAAGCCTTATAAACCCTTTCAAAACTTCCCACCAAATCAATGTGGGACAAGCCAATTTACAACCTTAAGGAATTTCTACCAAAACTCCATTTCCATGGAGCACACTTTGGCTTCAATTTCCCATTCACTCGGTTATGGTTTTGAGCAACCAAATATACCACGTGAATCACAACGCGGCATAGAACGCGTTACCACTTTGACCCGAGTAAATCGACACTCGAGGCCCACCTAAAAAATAGACCAAACTTGAGAAAAAATTCTAGTTTTACCCAGAATTTTTCTACCATTTCCAACAATCCCCCACATGAATAGAATTTGATGACAACGAAAATGCAACAATATGCAGACTTTAACGAAAGAGTATAAGTCGAAAATATCTTGCATCAGGATAGGTAGTTTTCGGCCTTGAACCTTCCCTAGTGATAACCTATCGGACTTACTGGCTAACCAATGGACGCGATGCCTTGAATTGTTCAGCCGTTTGTGTAAGCCAAGACAATAGATTTCACACAAAATTTCTTCTAACACCTCGTGGTTCTCACTGTTGTGTTCATTTTGGCCTTGAACGTGCCTGGTTTTCGTAAGTGTTTCTAGAGAATGTAGCCTTTTTTTTTCATTCTCATAGAACCGGCCCCAGTTCAACACTCATATAGGTGATTCTTATTGTGAGTATCTCCTTATACTCGTCTTGATTTTATACCTTAATCAAGATATAAGTAATCATTAAAAGCAAAGCTTATCCTTATACCCCTGCATACAACATATGTTACAGATATCACTCTCACCATAGGAATGGGTAGGGAATTTTTAGTCCCTTGGTGATTTCTGGTGAGCCATACATAACTTAGTTGTCCCTTTGAACTTAGTTCTTGGGATCACCAGTCATATAAGTAGGGTTACCATTATGACGACTCTTATGTAATAGACTTTAATCCCATCCCCTTCGATGAACTATACACTAACTCTTTTGTCAAACCTTTTGTTAACGGATCCGCAATATTCTCTTTAGATTTTATATAATCTATTGAGATTATTTCGTTTGACAATAATTGCCTTACGGTATTATGTCGACGACGAATATGTCGTGACTTACCGTTATACATGTGATTCTATGCCCTGCCTATTGCAGATTGACTATCACAATGAATGCAAATAGCTGGCACAGGTTTTGGCCACATTGGAATGTCTTCTAAGAAGTGACGAAGCCATTCTGCTTCTTCACTTGCTTTGTCTGAAGTAATGAACTCAGATTCCATTGTGGATCGTGCGATGTAAGTTTATTTCGTGGACTTCCAAGAAACAGCAGCGCCTCCTAGAGTAAAGACATATCCACTAGTGGATTTTGAATCTTTAGTATCCGATATCCAATTGGCATCACAATAACCTTCGAGTACTGCTGGATATCAAGTAAAGTTCAAACCATGATCACGAGTAAATCTTAGATATCTAAGAACCCGAATGATCGCTTTCCAATGGTCTTCTCCAGGGTTACTAGTGTACCTACTCAATTTACTGATAGCATAAGCTATATCAGGACGAGTACAATTCATTAGGTACATTAGGCTTCCAATGATTTGGGAGTATTTTAACTGAGACACTGCATCACCTTTATTTTTCGATAAATAAAGACTGATGTCTACAGGTGTTCTAGCTAAATTCAAATCATCCTTGATAAATTTATCAAGAATTTTCTCAATATAATAAGATTGAGATAATGCATATCCGTCAGATGTTTTAGTAATTTTCATTCCTAATATAACATCTGCGACCCCCATATCTTTCATATCAAATCTTTTGTTAAGCATCTGCTTAGTTGATTTGATCATGTTTTGACTGTTTTTAATGATAAGCATGTCATCCACATAAAGACAAACTATGACATATCCTTGGTCAGTATTTTTAACATAGACGCATTTGTCACATTCGTTTATCTTAAACCCATTAGTAAGCATTGCATGATCAAATTTTTCATGCCATTGCTTAGGTGTTTGTTTTAATCCATAAAGGGATTTTACAAATCGACAAACTTTCTTTTCTTGCCCTGATACTACAAACCCTTCGGGTTGTTCCATATAGATCTTTTCATTTAGATCACCGTTTAAGAAAGCTGTCTTAACATCCATTTGATGTATTTCTAAATTAAACAACGCTGCTATAGAAATAAGCATGCGAATGGATGTTATTCTTGTCACAGGGGAATATGTGTCAAAATAGTCCAGACCTTCCTTTTGTCTGTAACCTTTAACAACAAGTCTTGCTTTATACTTGTCAATTGAACCATCTGCTTTCATTTTTCTCTTGAATATCCATTTATATCCAAGAGGTTTAGAACCTGGTGGAAGATCCACCAATTCCCAAGTATGATTTTGCATAATGGATTCAATTTCATTATTAACAGCCTCTTTCCACAAAGGTGCTTCAGGACCTGTCATTGTTGCCTTAAAGCTTTGAGGTTCATTTTCTAACAAGTATGTTAGAAAATCTGGACCAAAGGATTTTGATGTTCTCGCTCTTTTACTTCGTCTTGGTTCATCATTAGTTAATCCTGTTGGTCGAGACTATTACTAGTCTCTTGTGTTTGATTGTCATTAGTCTCTTGACTTTGTGTACAATCATAAGTTCTTTTCTGTGAACTTAATTCCTGTCCTTTCCTGTAAGGAAAGACATGTTCAAAAAACACAGCATTCCTTGACTCTATAATAGTGTTCATATTTATATCAGGTATTTCTGATTTATAAGTCAGAAACCGATATGCACTACTATTCTGAGCATAACCAATAAACACACTGTAGACACCCCATTTTTGACCGACCTTAAGACTCAGACGTCACCAATTGAGCGCTTGGTGATGTTGCATGATGTGCTCGTTCAGAAGTTTCGGAGTTGCGGCCGTGAGCCCTGCCTCCGGACTCCCGAACCCTTTTCTATGCCTTGTCTCGGTTTGCGAACCAGACTCGGTTTTCTCTGTTTCTTTTCCTGAGGGGAGGGAGAGGTCCTGTAGACCATCTCTCAATGTCCGTAGGCTACATTTGGTGGCCGTAGGCCATTTTTCCCATTTCGGAGTCCGGTTCCCGGTTTTCGGAGCCGTCAGGCCGTGTGCCTCGGTTCGGGACTGCTTAACCATCTCCTATTGCTCTGATTTTTGGCATACTTCCTATTTGCTCCCTTTTGAGGGACACTTTGGGCTGAGAAACCCACTTCGAGGTCGAATGCCACTTTCGGTGCTTAACAGCCCATTTTCGGGACCCCGAACTGCGTGTTTTGGCCCCGGAACGTTCGTTCTGCAACGGTTTTCGTTCATTTTTGGCAGGTACCTCTGTTTTATCACAGGGAAGGTCATTGAAGGGTGGGAGGCCAGCAATTGTTGCAGCAACCAGTTATCTCTCTTCCGGAGCCTCCCGGCGCCCGTTTTTCGCACTTCCGGGCTAATGTTGAATACCTTGGAGCTAGTGTTGCCAACTTTCAACCACATATCTGTGATCTACACATCTGAGAGGCCCCTAAAAGTTCATGGCCGGCCATTAAGGTCACTTGACCCTTTTGACCCCTTCCTTCCGGGCTAATGTTGAACCCCTTGGACCTTTTTTCTTGAACTTTGAACCACATATCTGTGATCTACACATCTGAGAGGCCCCTAAAAGTTCATGGCCGGCCAGTAAGTCAACTTGACCCTTTTGACCCCCTCTTTCCGAGCCATTGTTGAACCCCTTGGGCCCACTTTCTTGGAATTTCAACTACATGGTTGTGTTGTACACACATAGAGGTACCTCCCCAGTAGCTGGCCGGCCAGAAAATCACCTTGACCCTTTTGACCCCTAGCCGGCCGGCTAGGGGGTGTGGCCGGCCGGCCACCTCCAGCAAAAGTATGAGGCCGGCCTGCTTCCTTGCACTGTACCCTTTCCAGCTGTGGGGCAATATCCCCCAGATATTTTCTGTATCCGGGGGATATTTTGTGGGGGAGTTTTGCCCTCCTTGTCCCCCACCTTTACACCCCATTTTTGATCTTTATAACCAGCTGGTGGCCTTCTTCATAAGGGTTAGAAAAATTATCCTTCAAAGCTCCATAGCCAACTCCATCTTCTTCCCTCTCAATTCTTCAAAAAACCCTAAGTCCCTAACCTTCATTCCTTCTACACCACCAAGCTCTACCACCACCACCTCACCTCCAGCAGCAAGGAAGGTTTCTAGAAGGCAAAAGAAGCTGCAAATCCATCCAAGAAGCAACAAAAGCTTGAATCTTCAAGGGTAATTTACACTTTTAACCTTTTGACCCTTTTCCTTGATCTACTTCTAAGCCCCACTTCTTTTTGGTTTCAAGCTCCGGCCCTAACTGAAAAGGGCCATATTTTGAGCTCATCTTCACTTCTCATTAAGGGCTCAACCTTGTTTGAGCCCTCCATAATATACTTGCTTCATTGATCATCTTGTATGTCATGATTTTGCATGCTATCTTTGGCCCATGAGCAATCTGTTTTTGAGCATGTTATAAACTGATATTAGGCTTATTTTGAGCCCCTCTCCAACATTGAGGAAGGGCTCAACCTTGTTTGGTGTCTCCATGTGTCACTTGTAGTTCAATCCCTTATTTGGCCCCATTTTTGCATAAATTGATAGCCCTCTTTGTTTCTGTTTTTGGCTCTTGGTCCGAACTAAAAGTGGCCTTATTTTGGCCTATACTTCATGTTTCATTCACACTTTTTTTCTGTTTGGTGATTATTTTATATACTTCATGTTATAGCACCTTTTGAGCCTTGTTTTGCATCATATTTTTAGCATATTTGTATACTGATTTTGAGGCTGCCATATACTGTAAATGTTCATATTTTTGGTCCATCTTCAGTGTTTTAGAAGGAAATTTTTCAGTTTGAGTTTTGCTTATACCACTTGCTTCATTACCCCTCTTTTGGCCCCTATTCTTGCATGCTATTTTTCCCTTACTTATACTTGCTGTTTGGCCATGTTTATAACTGTGAAAGTACATCTTTTGGGACTGTCTAGCTTCTGTCTCTGCATTGCATGTCCATATTGTGCGTGTTTGGCATAGCTATAGGCCATTTCGGGCTCCTTATGTTGCATTTCGGGGCATTTCCTTGCATTTCATGTCATTTCGCTTCATTTCGGGACTATTTTCCCCCATATTTTAGTGCTGAAATTCCATTAGTATGCTTGCATATCACTTTTGCCATATTTCATCACATTTTTCGCATCGTCTCGGTTTGCGTGCCCGTGTGCACGCATTTCGAGGCACTTCATTTTCTGCCATCAGCATCTTATGTGAGTGTAGCTGAGGCTCTCTCATGTTGGTATAAGCCCATTTGTCATTTTCATGTCATTTTCATATCATTCTGTCATCGCCTCGGTTTGCGTGCCCGTGTGCACGCATTTCGAGGCACTTCATTTTCTGCCATCGGCATCCGATGTGAGTGTGGCTGAGGCTCTCTCATGTTGGTATAAGCCCATTTGTCATTTTCATGTCATTTTCATATCATTCTGTCATCGCCTCGGTTTGCGTGCCCGTGTGCACGCATTTCGAGGCACTTCATTTTCTGCCATCGGCATCTTATGTGAGTGTGGCTGAGGCTCTCTCATGTTAGTATAAGTCCATGTTGCATTTTTCATGACATTCGCATCGCTTTCGCATCGCCTCGATTTGCGTGCCCGTGTGCACGCATTTCGAGGCACTTTATTTTCTGCCACCGGCATCTTATGTGAGTGTGGCTGAGGCTCTCTCATGTTAGTATAAGTCCATGTTGCATTTTTCATGACATTCGCATCGCTTTCGCATCGCCTCGGTTTGCGTGCCCGTGTGCACGCATTTCGAGGCACTTCATTTTCTGCCATCGGCATCCGATGTGAGTGTGGCTGAGGCTCTCTCATGTTGGTATAAGCCCATTTGTCATTTTCATGTCATTTTCATATCATTCTGTCATCGCCTCGGTTTGCGTGCCCGTGTGCACGCATTTCGAGGCACTTCATTTTCTGCCATCGGCATCTTATGTGAGTGTGGCTGAGGCCCTCTCATGTTAGTATAAGTCCATGTTGCATTTTCCATGTCATTCGCATCACATTTTATCATCGCCTCGGTTTGCGTGCCCGCGTGCACGCATTTCGAGACACATATCATTTTCTCAGTTTGCGTGCCCGTGTGCACGCACTCCGAGGCATTTCATTTTCATAGCATTCTACTATTTTCTCGATTTGCGTACCCGTGTGCACGCATTTCGAGGCACCTCATTTTCATTGCATTCTGCCATTTTCTCGGTTTGCGTGCCTGCATGCACGTATTTCGAGGCATATCATTCCATAGCATCGAGTATGTTAGGATTATATCTTAGTTGCATTTCATGCATATCATGCATATTGCATCGTGTTCAGAATAGGAGTTAGCCCGGGCACGGGAAACGAGGTACATTTCGTACTCCGAGTGACGGAATGTGTCTCAATTCCCCAGTCACCAACACTCCGGATTATCCATGATGGAGTTAGGTTTTAGCTGTAGTTTCATGTGCATTCATCCTATATTGAGTTGTGCATTTCGATTCCTCGGCCATCATGCCTCGGTATGCGTGATTGGTGGCACGAGGATCGAGACATGCATATATCTGTGCAAATACATTGCTATGCCCCTTTCCTGCTCTCTGTTGCAGCAAAATCAGGAATCAGCAAACTTTTGGGGCTTAGTACGCATTTCAAGAACAGGTGTAAACAGAGGCTAATTGGGGCATTCCGGTGGATTTCCGCGCAAGACGACCCGGACATGCATCATCCATCAGAAGCAAGGCAGTCCCTAGCTTGCATGCCAGTTTTATTTGCTTTCTTAGTTAATTCATTAATTAATTAGAATTTTGTAATATTCTGGACTGTAATATTCTTTCATTTGGACTGTAATATTGGGACTGTATATTTATTCGGACCCTCTGCGCGAGGGCAATGTTGTAATAAGTGTGCGTGAGTGTGATGTATGTCTTCCAACCCCACGTCTTTCTCCCTTTTATTTATCCGCTTTTGATGGTTAGATTAGGGCATATTTCAATTAGCATACAGTATGACAGCATGTTTGCATCATTCATCTGTATTGCATGCATCGGGCTCGGCGCATCATACTAACTGCATTGTACTTTCAATTCCAAATTGAATACATGGTAGTTATAGCATTCCATATGCCATCTTAGAATAACCGAGCCTGCTATAGTTGCATTTTGCATGTGTTGCATTAGGCATTTCTGTACACTTAGGATCATGCATGATTTCTAATATAGTTTCTATTTTGGCTTGGAGTACTCGGTGAATTTTATGCTTTAGCATCCTTGCATGCGTGTGAGTGAATGCCATGATAGCATGCTTACCATGAGGCTATGTGCTTATATGATATAACTGCCTGAATGCCTGTGGGTGAAGGTCGGGTTATCTGAATTGGAGTAAATTATCAAATGTTTCAAGCCTACCTGCGGATAGCAAAACCTCTTTCAAAAAAGGCAAACATGAAATGTTTTGTTCCAATTCGGGCGACCCGGTCTATACTTATATGCTGTGCGCATCACATAGTAACCTAGGCTAATAACCGGTATAAGAACTCACAATGTTTTCAAAAATTGATATCATGGTTAGTAGAGGCCGGTCTATGACCGGGCGAGCGGGGGTGCTCACGAAGTGACCTTCCCCAATCGTACCCAAGTTCCCGAGCCGAGGCAACTTTGGTGATGACGGACACGTGGCCTTTTGGCACCGAGTCAGGGTTTCCTAAATTTCCCAAAATAAAATATTTAGGTGGCGACTCTGTATCTGGCAAAGCAGTCCATGTTTGGCACTTCTTTCAAAAATCAGTTTTCCTAAAACGATTTGCCGGATTTGGACTCTTTGGTTCAGATTTAGAACCGTGACTGCGAAAGTCGAGTCCGAGCTGTAGCGAGGTCCCCCCGCGGGCTTGTTACACACACAGTCTATTGTTTTTGGTCCAATCTTAGTCTTTTTAGGAACAGGAACTTCAACTTTTGCCAAACACCCCCATACTTTTAAGTATTTGTAGGAAGGTGGTCGACCTTTCCACAATTCATAAGGAGTGCTGTTGGTTTTCTTGTGGGGTATTCTATTAAGAACATAATTAGCAGACAATATTACTTCCCCCCACAAGTTCTGTGGTAAACCTGAACTTAGTAACATGGCATTCATCATTTCTTTGAGGGTTCTATTCTTCCTTTCAGCAATTCCATTTTGCTGTGGAGAATAAGGGCTGTAGTTTGGTGAATAATGCCATGTTGTGCACAAAATTCATTTAGTGGTGCATCATATTCACCACTCCTATCACTTTTAACCATTTTAATGGTTTTACCAAGTTGATTTTCAACTTCTGTTTTGTAGAGTTTAAACATTTCTAAGGCTTCATCTTTACTTCTAAGTAAATAAACATAACAATATCTTGTGCAATCATCGATAAATGTTATGAAATACTTTTTGCCTCCTCTAGTTTGAATAAATTTTAAATCACATATATCAGTATGAATTAATTCTAGAGGTTCGGTTTTTCTTTCAACCGATTTAAATGGAGCCTTAGTTAGTTTCGCTTCTACACAAATTTCACATTTATGATTAGGATTAATTTCAAACTTTGGTATATGATCTAAACCAATTAATCTACGCAAAGCATCAAAATTCACATGTCCTAATCTACCATGCCATAAATTTGACTCAAGAATATAAACAAAAGATGTGTTATTCTTATTCATAGCAACTTTCGGTACAACTGTCATTACATTCAACTTAAAGAGACCATCACTCATGTATCCCTTACCAACATACATACCACTCTTTGTTAATACAAATTTATCAGACTCAAATACAAGCCTAAAACCATTTTTGCTTAACAAAGACCCAGAAACTAAATTCTTCCGGATGTCAGGTAGATGCAGTACGTTGTTGAGGGTTAGTACTTTCCCTGATGTCATCTTCAAGATCACTTTCCCTTGTCCAGCCACAGTAGAAGTAGAAGAATTTTCCATAAAAAGTTGTTCACCATTTCTAGCCTCATTGTAGGTAGTGAACATCTTCTTATCCGCACAAATGTGACGAGTTGTTCCAGTGTCAACCCACCACTCTTTGGGATTTCCAACCAAGTTAGCCTCAGACACCACAGCAGAGAGGTTGATGTCATTCACTCCGTCAGAGATGTAATCCAATTCTGTTACATTGGCCTGATTGGTGGTCTTCTTACTTGTACTTCCATGACCCTTCTTAGGGCGGCGGCAGTCAGAAGCTCGATGTCCAGTTTTGCCACAGTTATAGCATTTTCCTTTGAACTTCTTGCTACTATCGCCTTGTTTAGGACCATCTCCAGTAAACTTTCTCTTTTTGTTATGTGGTTTATGAACTTGTTCAACCACATTAGCCTTGGACTCAATGGGATTTTTCCCATTCCTCTTTTCAGCCTTTCGGTTATCTTCCTCAATTCTTAATCTTACAATCAATTCATCCATAGTCATCTCTTTGCGTTTATGTTTTAAATAATTTTTGAAATCTTTCCAAGCCGGTGGTAACTTTTCCACTAAAGCAGCGACTTGGAATGACTCGCTAAGAGACATACCTTCTGAATGAATATCATGCAAAATTATTTGAAAACTTTGAACTTGAGAAATTACCGTTTGGGAGTCTACCATTACAAAGTCCAGAAATTTACCGACGACAAATTTCTTCGTGCCGGCATCTTCTGTCTTGTATTTCTTCTCCAAAGAATCCCACAATTCTTTTGCTGTTTTCAGAGGACTGTATACATTATACAGCATATTGTTAAGGCCATTTAGGATGTAGTTTCTGCACAGAAAATCTGAATGTTTCCAAGCATCTATAGCGGCAACAACTTGCCGATCACTTTCACCCTCTTTAAGTGTTGGAGCCTCTTCATGGAGAAACCGGGCCAAATTAAAAGTCGTAAGATAGAACAACATCTTCTGTTGCCATCTCTTAAACTCGGTACTGTTAAATTTTTCTGATTTTTCTCCATGATTGATTGGTACATGAACATGGTTCTAGATAGGGACCGATGTAGGCGTAACAATAGGAGTACCACTGCCAGATGCAGTTTCAGTTGTAGTAGCCATAATCTCTGATTACAAAAATCAGAAAAAATCAAAACACAAATTAATTTTCTAGTTACTAAAACCAGAAAATAAATTACAACAACAAAATAATTTTATTTTCCTTATTACTAAAACTAGAAAAATAAAATATCACAAGAATTTTCTGTAATACCAAATAATATTCTGAATTGTTAATGACACCAGTATCGTACTACTAGTTGTTGTCAAAGAAAAGAGACAGTATATTACTACTATCTGTCAAATAGCATAAATCACTATTTGTTTTTCCAACCAGAATATTACTTTAAAAACACAGAAAATTAAATACAATGAAGATACCAAAAAAGGAGTCTGTCTTAAGATTGTTGGACAATCTTCACTGTATTTAAAATATTTAATTCTATTGTGTACACAACAACAATTAGAATTTAAAGAAATAAAGAAATGGAGAGAATTTGTTTGATTACAAAAATCAAACTCGAAATAATAAATAAATAAATAAAACCACAGATTTTATTTTGTTACAAAAACAAAAATAAAGTCTGATTAAATAAACAAATAAAAAACAGAATAAAATTAAACAACTTACTTGGTTAATTTATTTGAATAACTTTTCTGATCAAGTCCAGTGTTTAACACTGTGTCCTTAAGACAGATTCGTCCTCTCCACAGTGCTATCAGAATTTGGATGTTTATCTCCCAGGATAAAATGATCTTATCAACGAATAAAAGTAGCACTACAATTTAATCGTCCGTCGAAAACACAAAGTGTTTACACTCTTTCTTTCAGAAATAAAATGCAGCAAAATGCAGAGATTTAAAGCAGAGAATGGAGTACGAAAATTGGAGTGAAATCCAAATGGGAGGCTAGTCTATTTATAGATGTAAAGGTGGCTCTAGGTTTTGAATTGAACAGGTATGAAACCTGTTAGTTTCAAATTTAAACAGATTTGAATCTGTTGGGTTAATAATTCAAACAGATAAAAAACGGGAAGGGCTCTGTTTGGATGAGCAATAAATCGAAACCAGTTTAATTCTGTTTGAAAATAGGAAGGGCCCTGTTTGGATGAACCATAAATCCAAACCAGTTTAATTTGAATTCTGGATTTTATTTTACCAAAAAATAAAATTAAATTTAAATGTTTTTGGCCCAAAAAGATTAGAAGCCCAACCCAACCACGCACCCGCGCCCGACTGGACGGACGGCGGCGCGTGTGGTGATTTTTGGGTCCAATGGGTCTAGCCCATTTTGCTCATAACCTCTCTCTCTAAAACACTTGGGTACCCCTTGGGGCACACCCCAAGTATCTCACTCAAGCCTTATAAACCCTTTCAAAACTTCCCACCAAATCAATGTGGGACAAGCCAATTTACAACCTTAAGGAATTTCCACCAAAACTCCATTTCCATGGAGCACACTTTGGCTTCAATTTCTCATTCACTCGGTAATGGTTTTGAGCAACCAAATATACTACGTGAATCACAACGCGGCATAGAACGCGTTACCACTTTGACCCGAGTAAATCGACACTCGAGGCCCACCTAAAAAATAGACCAAACTTGAGAAAAAATTCTGGTTTTACCCAGAATTTTTCTACCATTTCCAACACTAATAGGTCTGGATTTACCATTATAAAAATGGTTGTTCACTTTATCAATAGTAACAATGCTATCACAACGAATTAACACAGAAGGAATTGGTTTTTCCCCAAAAGGGATTTCATGTAACAAATCTCTCAACCAATTCACTTGCTCACATGTTGAAGCTAATGTTATAAGCTCAACTTCCATTGTAGAATTAGCAATTATAGTTTGTTTTTTAGACTTCCAACATATAGCACCACCACCTAAGGTAAAAATAAAACCCGAGGTAAAGAGAGAATCACCTAACAATGTGTTCCAATCGGCATCACTGTATCTCTCAAGTACCGTAGGATACTTGCTATAAAACAAACCATTATTTTTGGTACAAGATAAATATCTCATAATTCTTCCCATGGCTAGCCAATGATCTCAACTTGGCTTTCTAGTAAACCTGCTAAGTACTCCAACAGCATATGCAATGTCACATCTAGTACAGTCAGTAGTATCTCTCAAACTACCAATCATGTTAGCATATTCCTTTTGATTAATCACTTCTTTTTCATTTGTTACAGTCGATAAATGTATGCTTGCATGAAAAAGAGTACCAACATGTTTACAGTCTAGAAAGTTATATTTCTTTAAAATTTTCTCAACATAATGTGATTGATCAAGAAAAATGCCATCATTAGTCTTGGTAATTTTAATTTCCAAAATAAAATTGGCTTCACCAAAATCTTTCATATCAAAATGGTTATTTAGCATATTTTTAGTCTCATTTATAATATGCAAATTAGAGCCAAAGATAAATAGATCATCCACATATAGGCTAATAATCACATGTGCATTCTCACAAGTTTTATAATATATGCACTTATTACATTTATTAGTGTTATAGCCATTCTCAATCATGTAGCAATCAAATTTCTCATGTCGCTGTTTAGGAGTTTGTTTTAAATCATAAAGGGATTTAATTAGCTTACACACATTGCTTTATTGGCCAGGCTCCACAAAGCCCTCGGGTTGGTCTATATAAATCTCTTTATCTAGATCTCCATTTAAAAATGTTGTTTTCATATCCATTTGATGAATTTTTAAATCATGAATTGTAGCCATTGCTATCAATAGTCTAAGGGATATAACTCTAATAATCGGAGAAAAAGTATCAAAGAAATCAAGATCAACTTATTGCTTAAAACATTTAGCCAAAAGCCTCGCTTTATATTTATCTGTAGTTCCATCCGGTTAAGTTTTTTTTACGAAAGACCTATTTACACCCAATTACTATGTTTGGTTCCATTTTTCTAAAAACAGTTTTCAGAAAATTCTATGTTCTTATTTTTCGTGTTTTTTTGTTTTTACTGAATTTTTAAAATATTTTATGCAAATTTTTTACTTTTTAGACACACCTAACATAAATACACCTAAAAAGCAAAGAAATTGTAAAAAAAATCTTTTAAAAATTCACTAAATACCATAAATACAAAAAAAAAAATACAAAAATTCAGTACATTTTTGTATTTTTATGTATTTCTTAATTTTTTAAAATATTTTTTCACATTTTTTTTTCTTTTTAGATACATCTAAGTAAGGTACATCTAAAAAAGTAAAAAAAATGTTTAAAATTTTAAAAATATTCACTAAAAACAAAAAAATACGAAAACCAAAAAACTCAGTTTTCAAAAAACTTAATCCAGAAAACACAAACCAAACACACTGAATAGTTTTATAACCTAGAGGTAAATCCAATAGCTTCCATATTTTACTTGAAAGTAGTGAATTTGTCTCATCATTTACAGCCTCTTTTCAGAAAATAGCATTAGGTGATGATAAAGTTTCTTACACTGTAAGAGGAATTTCTTCCACCTTGTAAAGATAATAGTCAATGCCAAAATCTTTTTCAACTCTAGCTCATTTACTTCTCATTGGTTAGATTTTAGAATTTTCTTGTTCTTGTAGATGGAGTAGAAGAGCTAGACATGGACAAAATATTTGGCCCCCACTATTTCTAAATTTGAAAGGAAATTTATTTTCCTGAAAAATAGTATCACCTGATTTAAAAATAATATTCATTATGTTTGTTTCCAGTTTTTGAAAACACTTTTCAAAAAATTATACTTTCTTGTTTTTCGTATTTTTTTTATTTTTATTGAATTTTTTAAATATTTTAAGTAATTTTTTTATTTTTTAGACACACCTAACATAAATTCACTTAAAAAGTATAATTTTCACTAAATATAAAAAATACAAAAAAAAAATGAAAATTCAGTATATTTTTCGTATTTTTGTGTATACATCTAAGTAAGGTACATTAAAAATTAAAAAAAAATTCTTAAAATTTTAAAAATATTCACTAAAAACAAAACAAAACAAACAAAAAAACACACGAAAAACAAAAAATACAGTTTTCAAGAACTGAATTCAGAAAATTGAAACCAAACACACTGATTATTTTCCATATCAAAAAATCTATAAACTGTACTATACAACGCATACCCAAGAAAAACACAAGTGGTAGCTTGTTCACCCAATTTAGGTCGTATAGGATCTGCAAGCCTCACAAAAGCTAAACAATCTCAAACCCTCAAATAACCTAGATTTAGTTTTTGCACCCTCCACAACTCATAAGGTACAATTTTAGTCTTTTGGTGTGGCACTCTATTTATCACATGGCAAGCTATCAAAATAGCATTGCCCTAAAGATTTGAGAGAGCACCTGAATCAATAAGCATAGCATTCGTCAAGTCAATTAACATTATATTCTTTCTTTCAGCTACACCATTAGATGAAGATGAATGTGGTAGAGTAGTCTCATGAATAATTCTCAATGACTGAACAAAAGAGTTGAATCCATGAGATTCATACTCCCAGCCTCAATCACTTCTAATTCTCTTAATCTTTTTACCGAATTGATTTTCCACTTCAAGAAGGAATTCTTTAAATTTCTCAAAAACATCACTTTTATTTTTTAATAAATATAAGTTTGTATATTTTGAAAAATCATCAATAAAAGTGACAAAATATCGATTACCACCACGAGTTAAAATTCCTTTAAACTTACACAAATTAGTATGAAATAATTCTAGCAATTCAGTATTTTTCTCAACACTTTTATGAAGCCTCTTGGTAATTTTTACTTTACTTCAAACTTCACATTTTTCAAAATTTTTTGTCAATTTAAGAATTAATCCTAAACTACTCATGATTCCCACACATTTACTGTTTTATGACACAAGTGAGCAGGCCAAAAATTAATAAAAGCCAACATATAAACCGAATTGGTAGATGGTTTATTAATCTCAACATTTAGTTTGAACATCCCATCACAAATATGGAAGGGGAAAATGTTTTCTCCACAGGGAAAGTGAGATGAGCCGTTCCTTCCTTTACTCTACAAAAAAGACAAATACCAAAACGTCAGTGATCTCCCCCGACCCCGTCCAATGTTAGTCGGAGGGACCCTCCGACGATCAAATTAGAACCTTGTTTAAACATGTCGTTTTTTTTTTTGAAGAGTAATATCTATTTCTCTATTTTTGCTTGCCCTTAAATGGTTTTCCTTCATCATTTTATAGTGTGGATACCTAGTATCGTGACCGTTGGATTATGGTACCAATCCAGTGGTGTTTTATGTATGCAGAGACTGGTCGGGGAAGTAGACAAGTGATTTTTATATGCCTTTGTCGGCTGCTCAGTGTTACAGATGGCCTAGATTTAGTTCGGGTTTTGTGCACTCATCCTTGATCGTTGGATTGATCTTATCGGATGCCCAGATTGTCAGAGTTGGTCGATTTTGTATCATTTCTTTTGTTAGTTTTGATCTCTATCATTGATTTCTATGTCATCCAAGGGTTTTCCTTCCTATTTAAGGATCTCTTTTCTGAAAGCGATTTTGTCTAAATCTCCTATCACGTGACCTTGTTTGCTTTACAACTGTACCTTCTAAGGGCTTGGGCCTAGAATTTTCCCTGGCTGGGTAAAAATGCTTTGGGGCCGCGTCTTAACTTGCTTGGGCCTTGGGCTTAAATTTTTATTCTCCACAATTGGCCCCCCTTCGGTGTTTCGTTGTAATCAAATTGTCGAAGGTGCTCTAGCCAACTGTCGCAGGTCCCTAGGAAAATAGCGCCGTATGTGACACCCGTCTGTTGAGTATCCTTATTTAAATAATGACGCCCGTCATTTCTTTCTTTAATGCACCGTTTCATTTCTGACATATTTAATTGAAGGTTTTGGCCCTCTCATTTTGTCATTACTCATCGCATTACGCCTTCTGTTCTTATACTCGTGTCTTTGCCCTTCAACGAAAGTTCTTTGTAAGTTTATCCATTTTCTCTTGCGATTTCTTAATTCTGTTAGCTTTTGTTTGACTAAAATGAATCGATTGAGGTCATTCTTCGAATTCGAATAGAGTACTGCTGAATTCAGGGCGTTATATAGTGTTCCTGAGGATATCATTGTTCGCCTTCCTACCTCCGATGACAGTTTGTCAAAGGGTTTTGAAGAACGAATTCCTTTTCCTTTGATAGGTATAATAGATGCATGAGTTAGATTTCCTCTACATCTCCTCCTTTAAGAGGTGCTTCACTTTTATGAGATGCTGCCTTCCCAACTATCCCCCAATTTTTTTAGGATAATGATGGGTGTAGTGGCCTTGAATAACATTCTTGGAATCTATTTAGGTCTATCTAAGATTAGGTACTGCTATAATTTTGTTCCTACTACCAAAGAGAGAACAAAGTTTTACTTTAAACCCAGGTCGGTGAAGCGCCAGCTCGTTCAAATGCTTCCTGATTCTAGTAAGGGTGTGAATGATGTGTTTGTCATAATAGAGGGGAATTGGGAATTTCCTCCTAGAGTTGATCGGATCCAACCTATTCCTAAGGTCATTGGCCGTCCAAGTTATGAATCACCTTTATTTGCTTTGTCTTTGCATCTGTTTTGCTATCTAACTTTACTAATAATTGCATTTATTTGTCATAGCTCCCAGAGTCTTTTCTCATCCCAGCGAATGGGAAGATCAAGTAAACCTCCCTCTCTTGCGCCGAGCTTGGTCGTACAGAGGACCACCAGAGCAACAAGGGCAAGGTCAGGCGGCTGACGTCTTGCTTGCATACGTTCCTCATTACAGGACTTTAATAGCCATAGATGGCATAAATCTTGGTGCTGATGGTGGTTTCGACTTTTACATCCTTCCTCATTTACGAGACGACGTTGAAGAAGTTGTTGAGGAAGAATCCCAAAGGGAGTCGTCTAGTTCGGAAGCCACTATATCCGATACCATGCCGCCGAAAAACTTCTTGGAGATTGCTGTGGCTCGAAAGTGTGAAAAAACTACGGCGGCAACCTCGGCCTTGTAGACCTTTTCCGACCCTGCTACCACTGATCGGCCCCAGGATTCACCTGTTATAGTTAGTGATTCTCCTCCTAATCCCGTCATGATCTCTAATATGTCTATTTCTCTTGCCAAAAAACCGAGCAAATGACATCCGACCAATTGACCGAGGTCGGCAAAAAAAGCCGTACAGATTCGTCTGCGGCTACCACAGCATCATCCCCAACCTCTGCTTCGGAACCAGTGCATGTTGTTTCTCCGATCACTTTAGTGCCTTTTCTAAAAGATTGACAATGGACAAATACAAATTTGGCTATGAGTAGTGCTGAAGTCGCCTCTACAATTGTCCGTAGTTCGATTTTACCGGTTGATGCTGCACGCTTGACGGAACAGTCAGATATTGCCATTTTTTCTCAAGCGTTGCATTCTTTTTTGATAGTAAGTGATCGTGCTATCTGTTTATCACTTGATTGTATGTGTCGTTATTTGGTTGGTTGATTGATTTTCCTTTGTTTGAATTATAGGGTGTATTTTCTACATATGAGGCCATGGCGTGCCATAACAAGCTGATCAGGGTGGTAGATAAGCTAAAGTCATCAAATGACCAATTGGCTGAGACGACAAAAGAGCTCGAGCTACGTGCTGCTGCTGTAGAGGGTAAAATTACAAAACTTGATTCAAAGCTTCAGGTCATGGACTCAAACCTTGCAGCCATGTAACAAGAGATCAGTGCGTTGAGGATGGAAATTAAGCAGCTCTCCAAAGCACTTACTGCCTCGAAAGACGATCTGGTTAACGTGGTAAAGATAGCGAAAGATGAGGGTTGTAATGAGGCTACCGCTGTGTATGTGATGCATTTGCTAAGCTTGAGAATATGTTGTTTGAGGATGGCTGGACATCGGTGCTAGAGGCTGCGAATGTTCTAACTGATTCCGAGCTGAGAAAAAACGTACCTTATCTACGTCATGAAGCTGCCGAGCAGAACGTCGTTGAGGGGGTAGAGACAGGTAGCACCTAAGGTGAAGAAATTATTATTTATATATTTATTTTTATTTTTTTTGTATATAAAAACTATAAATTGAATGTGACAGTTTGGATTTAAAGGTTCTGTGTGAAATGGTTGTGCTAACTAAGATATTTTATTTCAAAGTTTGTGCTGAAGATTCTTTATGCCAAAGTAACATTCCTTTTGTAAGCTCTATGAGCTTGACGTAACCGATAACTGACACAGTAGTCCTGGGATAGGTTCCAGAGCTTACTGCCGACGTACTATCCTTTGGATAGGGTTTAAGATATGATCCTCATGGATTCGTTCCTTGCGCAAGGTAGGAAATTGGTAGAGCTTGCAACTGACGTACTATCCCTCAGATAGGTTTTAAGATAGAATCCTTGTGGATTTGTTCCTTGCGCAAGGAAAGAGATCAGCGTAACTTGCGGCCGATGTACTATCCCTCGGATAGGTTTTAAGATAAGATCCTCATGGATCCGTTCCTTGCACAAGGTAAGAAATCGGCATAACTTGCGGCCGATGTACTATCCCTCGGATAGGTTTTAAGATAAGATCCTCATGTATTCGTTCCTTGCGTAAGGCAATAGATCGACATAACTTGCGGCGGATGTACTATCCCTCGGATAGGTTTTAAGATAGGATCCTCGTGGATCCGTTCTTTGCGCAAGGCAAGAGATCGGCATAGCTTACGGTCGATATACTATCCCTCTGATAGGTTTTAAGATAGGATCCTCATGGATCTGTTCCTTGCGCAAGGCAAGAGATCGGCATAGCTTACGGCCGATGTACTATACCTCGGATAGGTTTTAAGATAGGATTTTCACGGATCCATTCCTTGAGCAAGGCAAGAGATCGGTATAACTTACGACTGATGTAATATCTCTTGAATAGGTTTTAAGATAGGATCCTCGTGGATCCGTTCCTTGCGCAAGGCAAGAGATCGGCATAGCTTACGACCGATGTACTATCCCTCAGATAGGTTTTAAGATAGGATCCTCGTGGATCCGTTCCTTGTCCAAGGCAAGAGATCGGCATCACTTGCGGCCGATGCACTATCCCTCGGATAGGTTTTAAGATAGGATCCTCATGGATCAGTTCCTTGCGCAAGGCAAGAGATTAGCATAGCTTACAACCGATGTAGGATTAGGGTTATGGTTTTTAGGGTTTCGTATTTGGGTTCCCAATGTGCTGATGTCATGCGGACATGTGCCAATAGTCCGACATGTCCATCAGTCTTCCACATTAAATGCGAAGGCACAGTTATTGTAGACGCGCCCGCGTGGGGGCCTTCGCTACAGTTCGGACTCGATTTGATGTCACGGTTCTAAATCTGAACCAAAGAGTCCAAATCCGGCAAATCGTTTTGAGAACATGGCCATATGACTCATGAAGCAAATGACCAAATTGAATCAAAACAGTCCCGAATCATGCAAAAGTAAGCCTCAAGAACCACTTAGATGGCATCTAAATGACCTAATCCTAGAGGCATACACAATGGCATAAACATGGAGCATGAAACACCAACTCTTGAAGCATCAAAAGGGCCATGAAATGCAAGCATATAAGCATGCTAAGTGGACTGAAATGATGCTATAAATGATGCCAAACCATTAAATCAATGCAAGAATGTCATGCTATACATTCACACACTTAAGGCCAACAAGCCGGAATGCAAAGGGGCTATACTAAGCATGCCAAAGTCGACCCAAACAACCTAGGACAGACCTTAAACATGGAAAAATATGCACAAAAGCTTCACAAAGCTAAGCCTAAAACATGCTTGAACAAGGGTTTACAACCTAAGGCATGTTAAGGCAACAAAGTGGCATTACAAGGTAGGTATGCTAAGCATGCATGGTGTACCAAAACCAACAAAAAATAGAGGCATATTATGACATAATAAGCACAAAAAGTAGCCAAGGCATGGCCAACATGAAGCTTAGCTAGGTGCTCCCTCAAGAGGCCAAAAATGGTCCATTTCAAGGACAACAAGGAGAGGGGGTGACCCTCTCCTTCTCGGGACCTCAAGGCACCATCCTCACCTCTGAAATCCCTCAAGATTTCAGTGGTGAGGAGGCCCAAACACCAAGGTCTCGGAGCTCACTCAAAATAGCACAAAATGGAGCCTTACAAGGCTTAGGAGGGGTCAAACAACCTCAAACAACAAAACACCCTAAATAAACTATTTAGAGGGCCTAAAAACAGAACTTTTTTGTATTATATGAAAAGCCAAAAAACAATTTCAAGATAGGTAAAAATACAATGCAAAAATGGGGTAAAATGGGACTAGTTTCTTACCCTTGTTGACTTTCTTCAAAGATGAGGCTCCAACAGCTTCTTTGAGCTCAAAACAGCTCAAGAACAACCTCTGGTCCTTCAAGAAATCAAGCAAAGGTGTAACACTATGTGTTTGTGTGCAATAGTAAGACACAAACACACTTAAACACACACAAAAGCTAAATGAGAGAGAGGTATAGAGATAGAATATATATCAAACCCTAAACCTAAAACCAGAGCTCTCACACCAATTTTCTCTCCAAAATTTCTAACCTAGAGCCAAGAGGGGAGGGCTCCTCTTATAGAGGAGCCAATCTTGTAAAGCTTACAAGGTAAGCTAACAAGGGGTCCATCCCTCCATACACGTGTATGGAGGGGAACAAAATGACATACAACTGTCTTAAAATATCTGCAAAAGCAGATGAACAGTAATCGGCTGCTCAAAATTGCCATTTTGTAAACAAGGAGTGCCGACCGACAACAAACAGTGCGACCGGCAATATATATTGCCGATGGAAACAAAACACCAGCCGGTGGCCTCTGGTCATGGCCGGCGATGTGTGGGAATGCATCACAAGGCATTCCCTGCCCCTCCAAGGCAAAACACAAGTGTTTGGTGCAAAACCAATCACTAAACAGTCGAGTTCGGAGATCCTGAGGCAAGGTGCGTAGCCGAAACCTCCGGGAACTCCAAACGAACACAAACATGGATGATCACCGGGTGTTCAAACGGTGACGTCCAAGTCTTGAGGTCGGTCAAAAATGGGGTGTCTACAGTTATTTAAAGGAGGCGATAAGTTGCGTTGGAGGCAAGCACCGTTTACCTTTTTTTTCTTAAATCATTAGCATTGATAGTCGGGATTTTGTGCCTTCATAGCTATATCAATCGAAGATTTTTCTGGCAGTGACACTTGTTCCTCCTCCCTGCTACTCAAATCACCGTTCAAATTGTAAGTGTTTGTGTATTCCCCATTGTTTATACTATTTTAGTTTTTTTTTAGAGGTTTCCATCGAGATGGGAAAGTATGCATATCTCCTTAGTAGCTCTGATGGTATATCTCATTTTTGATCTACTTGTGACATTCCCATTAGTGTGAATATAGAACCGCCTCGTCTGAACAATAATTTCCTATTTCCCAATGATGAGAGAGTTCCATGGTTAGTGTCTTCGATAGTTGATGGTGGAGTTAGGTTTCCTCTTCACCCTTGACTTCGTGAGATCTTTTCTCATTATGGAGTCCTGCCCTTTTTGTTGATGACTAATGCTTTTAAGATTATAAATGCAATACTTGCGCTGAACAACATATTAGGTTTGGATTTGGGTTTGAGGGAGTTACAGTATTGCTACAATCTGTATCAAGCTCCCTCGGGGGCATTCTATTTTGCGTCAAAGCGTTGTGATCATGACAGATCACTTGTTTGGGTGCTCCCGAGACCTTTGATGTAGAATCTGAAGACGTGGTCATGGTTTCTGGGAGTTGGGAATTCGCCTCCCCTCTTTTTGCTAAGGGTGCCGCAACTGTACCCCGAAGGTTGGGTGGTGAGCCGTGATGATTTTCATAACTGTATAGTTACCATTCATCTAACAGTTGTTCCTCGTCTTTGTTTTTTTTTTTTTGAACATTTTTTTGTTATTTATTTATTTATTTTTAAAGATCATCGTGTAATCAACATAGATCGGCAAAACGAGTCTTGGGGTGTCAATTTGCAAGCTCTGCAAATAGTTTGGAGGTGTTCTGCTGTTGCCTCACGCTTAGCTATGGTGTTGATTAATCAATTTCTACCTCGAGTAGCCGTGCCCCCCTTGTCTGATCCTGCTCCTGAGGCCCCTGCCGAACCTCGAGAGGTAGGATTATTGCTCGCTTTGTTATTAGAGGAGGCAAATCCAGTTAGTCATTTGCCGGAGGCAATGTTGTTATCGATGGGCTGATCAGAGTCTTTGGCTCCCAATATGTCTACTTGACGATAGATGACCAGACAATAGAGGCTGCGCGGAGAGGGAACGTTTTAAGGAGGAACTGGCACGAGCTGAAAATAGAATCGCAACAGCCGAACTTTGTCAGATGGCGGCCATTGAAGCAGCCACACGCCAGCTTGATAAATTAAGGTCTGATTATGAGGCTTTGAGGATCTTGATGGAGACAATGAAGGGTCAACATGAGATCGAGCTGAAAACGAGTGTTGATGCCACTTGGAACGAAACAACCAATGTATATGCCAATCAGATGAACAAACTAGAGAACTTCTTTTTCCGAGAAAATTGGAGATCGGCAATGAAATGAATGGGGGTTGCGGAGTCGTCCAAGCTATTTTCTCATGTTCCCTTATCTAGACACTCTATTTTTGACCGACCTTGAGAGTCAGGCGTCATTGTTTGTGCACATGATGATTGTGCATGTTTGTGCTCATTTTGAGTCGGCGGAACGCCTTGTCTCTGGGCCTCTAAACCTCTTTGTTTTGTGCTTGTTTTTGGACCAAACCTCGGTGCCTCTTGCCTAGAGGGGGGAAAGGCCTTGTCGGCGACTTTTGGCACTTGTCGGCCACTTTTCCTCCTTGTCGGCCACTTGAAGTGGTCGGTCAGCTAGAGGAGGTGGCCGGCCAGTCACCTTAAGTGGCCGACGGCCATTTTTTCTCCTTTTTCAGATATTTTCTTTGCCAATTGTGCCAGCTGTTGATCACTGAAGGCCATCTCCATACACGTGTATGAAGGGATAGAAGCAAGTCTTTGGCTTGTATTTCTATAAAAGGGGAGGTCTCTCCTCCATTTGAGAGGTTAGAAATTTTATGAGCAAAATTTCCTCTCTCTTTCTAGAATTCTCTCTTTCTCCCTATTTTGTGCTTGAAAGCGAGTTTTCTCTACACATTTGCACTAAGACCCTTAGCCAAATACCTTCACCTTGGAGCAGAGGTTCTTTGAGGCTTGGTTTGAGCTCTTAAGCTTGGTTTTGGCTCAGAATATTGGCTGTTTTAGTGCTGTGCTTCAAAGGTAAAGACTTACCTCTTTTAAGCTTTGTTTTGATTGATTGCTTGACCATCTTTTTATACTATTTTGACCTGGTTTTTCAACCATAAAAAACTCTGCTTTTAAGGTTTTAAAATGGTAGTTTAAGTCTTGTTGAGTTAAGGGGGTTGTCTCCTCTTTTGCTCTTTGGCTTGTAAAGCCTTTTGTGCTACTTTTCAAAGCCTTTTGAAGCACATTTTTTTGGACTTTTAACCACTAAATTCCAGGGGAATTTCAGTGCTAAAAATTTTGTTTTGAGGTCCAAATTAGGAGGGGTGGCCTCCCTTCCTTGTGTCTTGTTTGCTAGTGTAGATGGCCTAGCATGTGAGCATGTTTTTCTACTTATTTGTGACTTGGTCTCAGCATGTTTTTGCTACTGGTTTGTAATGATTTAACTCTGTTTTGGGTGGTCTTGGTCATATGAGTCTTGTTTTGCATGGTTTTAGTGTAAAGACCTTCACTAGCTTTATGTTTTAAGGCCTCTAACATGCTTTGCTTGAGGTGATTGCATGCTATAACATCATTTAACATGTGATTTCAGTGCATATATCTCTGTCACACTCTCACTTATTCCCACTCTTTCATGGCTTTTGAGAGTTGTGTTTTGAGCATTGTTTGTTGCCTAACACATGAGCATGTTTTTCTTGCCTTTTGTGCCTAAATTTCAGCATGTTTTAGCCACTGATTTAGCATGTTTAAGCTCTGTCCAGAGCTAGTTTGGTCATTTAAGCTTGGTATTGCATGCCTCTAGTGTAGTGTTCTTCACTAGCTTTGATGCTTTTGGCTTTTAACATGTTGTGCATGTGTTGCTTGCATGTTGTAGCACTATTTTTCATGCTATTTCAGCACTAAAAAGTCTGCAACCTCCTTCATTTCTTCATTTTTCCATTTGTTTTGAGGGTTGGTTAACCTTATGATTGTGTTTAAGCTTGAGATAGAGCTTGTGCTCAATGACTTTAACTCTCTTTTGAGGGTTCCTCCTAACCAAAGGCATGATCTCTCTCTTGTCTTAAACCATCCTTTGGTTGACCCCTCTCTCATTATAGGACTTTGAAATTGGACTTAACCCACTAAAGAATGGTTTGGTAATGTAAAATGAGTAAATAAAATTGGATCAAGTAAAATATGACCAAGATAAACATGTTGCGTGCATTACATGTGTTTAATCGGACGTTATATTGAACACAAGGTAGATTGGTCCATTTCATACTCAAAGTGATGAAATGAGCCAATCTCCTTTGTCTCCATTGCCTTTGATCATCCATGACAAGGTAGTGGTCTAGAGTCTTGTTTTTGTGCATTCATTAAGCTTGTATAAGCTTGAGTCTTTGGCCATCATGCATGAAAATGCTTGATTGATGGCTTGAGAGCCAAGTGTCATACTCCTTTGAGCTTGAGAAATGATGAGGAGGGTGGTAGTATACACATTTCCTTGCAAATACATTGCTTTGCCTCTGTTGCTCTCTGTTGCAGCAAAACTAGAAGCTTGGAAAAAGTAGTGGCCGACCGGCCACCTAGACTAGCCGACCAACCAGTTAAGGTGACCGACAGCCACCTTCTGTGGCTGACTGGCCACCAGTCCATTTTTGTGTAAAGTGTTCCTATTTTGGAGCAGAGGCAGTCTGGAATATTGGTTCAGTATTAAGAGATCAAGGTGAGTGAAAACAAAGGCAACCGGTGGCAAGGCGATGGATTTTCGGGAGGACGTAATCGAGCATGCATGTCTCCCTCGCCTGCGAGGCCACTTTATTGCTTTTATTAGCTAGTTGTAGCATTACATGTGTTGTAATTAATTAGTTTAATCTGTTTTGTAATATTTTAATTAGTTTAGCATAGCTAATTGTTTAATTCGGTTTGTAATAATTAATTAGCTTAGATTAGTTAATTAGTTGGTTTGTAATAATTAGCTTAGCTTAGATTAGCTTAGCTTATTTTTTCGGACCCTCCTTCAAGAGGGCATAATGTTGAAATAAGCGTGCGCGCGTGTGTGTGTGCATGTCTTCCAACCCCACTTCTTTCTCCCTTTTATTTAACTGCTTTTGATGGTTAGATTAGGGCATGTTTCAATTAGCATACCTTATGCTTGCATGTTTGCATCATTCATTTGTCTTGCATGCACTGAAGCTTGGCGCATCATTCAAATTGCATCGTTGTAACATGTCCGCGGGGGGGACCTCGCTGCTACAGTTCGGACTCGACTTGTGTCACGGTTCTTAATCTGAACCAAAGAGTCCAAATCTGGCAAATCGTTTTGAGAAACAGATTTTTGAAAAAGTAGTGCCAAACATGGACTGCTTTGCCAGATACAGAGTCGCCACCTAAATATTTTTAAAATGGGAAAATTTAGGAAACCCTGACTCGGTGCCGAAGGCCACGTGTCCGTCATCACCGGAGTTGTCTCGGCTCGGGAGCTTGGGTACGATCGGGGAAGGTCAGCTATGAGCACCCCCTTTCGCCCGGTCCGAAGACCGGCCTCTACTAACCGTGATATCCAATTTTGAAAACGTTATGTGTTCTTATTCCAATTATTAGCCTAGAATTACTATGTTATGCGCGCAGCAAACAAGTATAGACTAGATTGCCTAATTTGGAAATAAACATTGCATATCCGTTTGGTTTGAAAATGCTTTGGAATTTGCTACTCGCAAGTAGGCTAAAATATGGATTTCAACGAGTTTTTCCAACTCAAACAATCCGGCCTTCACCCACAGGCATTCAAAACAGTTTAACACATAAGCATCTAGCCACATGTTAAGCATGCTGTCATGGTAACATTCACACTCATGCGATATGCTAAAGCGGAAATACTTACATAGTACTCCGTGCCAAAACAAAGAACTTGTTAGCAAACATGCATGATCCAAGTCCATGTGAAATGCCTAATGCGTCGCATACAAAATATTGCTAGAATAGGCTCGGCTATCCTAAACATGTCATGTGAAAATGCACAATTATCACGTATTCAGTTTTTGATTTGAAAAACATATGCGGTTAGCATGATGTACCGAGCCTAATGCATGTAATACAAATGCATGGATGCACACATGCATAGCATAAGGTATGCTAAATTGAACGTGCCCTAATCTACCATCGTAAGCAGGTAAATAAAAGGGAAGAAAGACGTGAGGTTGGAAGACATACACACACTCACGCACACTTATTACAGATTTGCCCTTGCTCGGAGGGACCAAAATAATAATACAAATTAATTAACTACACTAGCTAATTAATATTACAAATTAACTAATTTAAATAACAAATTGAATAAATTAAATAAAGCGAGAAAACGCCTCGGGAAGCGCGCCACCATGCGCAAGCTGCCTCTGTTTTCCTTCCTTTCTTCCTCTGGAGGCTGTCAAAGCCTCAGGACTGCATCCTTGGACAGAGGGGGTCATCACCGGCTAGATGAAATTTCCACCGGCAGTGTTGTATGGCCATCGGCACAAAGTTGAAGCTGTCGGCAGAGAAAATGGTGCCGGTCGGCACATTACACTGCCGGTCGGCAGAGTATTCCTGCAGAACCTGCAACTCACAGCAACAGAGGGCAAAACAAGGCATGGCAGCATATTTCAAGGCATGTATGCATCAACCATGTCTCTTATCATTGTGATAACTCAAAGGGACATGTGCCTCGGTTCTCGGACCACCAATCACGCATTTCTATGCATGATGGCCCAAAGAACCAAGTATGCAACTTTGGTTTCAAATGCAATGCAAACCAATCAAACAAAACTCCCAATCCCTATCACCCAAGTCAAGGGACAAGGAATGCATGCAAGATGCAATGCAACCTAGGCATAAAAGCTAAGGATGCAACATGGCATGGCAAAGCACTTATGCAATCATGCAAGCATACATATGGCAATGCAAATGGATGGCAAAGATGGACTTAAACATGAATTAGGCGACTCTAAAATAGGCCTAAAACAGTAGCCATGAGTGCTAAAGAGTGAGGGCTAAGTGGCATACACACACACATGCACATAAGGGCCAACACTTAAGCACAAAACGAGCAACATTCAAGCACACTTGAAAGGAGGAATCATGGACTAATTAGCAAGCAACATGAGCCCTAAAATCATGTTATAAAATGATGCCAAATCAAGTTATAAATCAAGCCAAAACATGCAACGAATAGTCCAAGTGTTCAAGGCAAATCAATAAGGCATTGAACTACACTTATCATGACCAAACATGGCATGCATTAAACAACTAAAAACAGATTTTTAGCATGTTAAAGCAAGGCCAAAGGACTCCTTAGATGGCATCTAAGTGGCCCAAATACAAAGGCATACACCATGGCCAAAACATGGAGCATTGCAACACAAGCTTTCAAAGCATTAAAGAGGCATGCAAGGCAATCAAACAAGCATGGAAATGGGACTGAAATAGCATGTAGGATGATTCCAAATCACCAAAACAATGCAAAGATGGCATGCTACACATGCACATACTCAAGGCCAACAAGCCCAAATACAAAGGAGCTATATAATGCATGCAAAGATCAACCCAAACGATTATGGACAGAGCTAAAACATGGCAAAATAAGCACATAATCTTCACAAATGCAAGCCTAAAACATGCTCCAACAAAGGCTAACAACCTAGAACATGTTAAGGCACAAATAAGGCATTATATGGCAACTATGCTAAACATGCATGGAGTTCCAAAACCAACTTTAAATCATGTTATATCATGGATATATAAGCATGAAAAACAAACCAAACATGCTCAACACACACTCAAGCATAGGCTTCCTTAAGAAGCCAAAATATGTCCTTTTCAAGGACAACAAGGAGAGGGGGTGGCCCTCTCCTTCTTGGGACTTCAAAGCATCATTTTCACCACTGAAATCCCTCAAGATTTCAGTGGTGAAGAGACCTCAACACCAAAATCCCGGAGCTAGCACAAAATGGCTCAAAATGAGGCCTTTTGAGGCCTAAGGGTGGTCAACAACCCTCAAACAATGAAACACTCTTAATAAACAATAAAGAGGGCTTAAAAACAGAACTTTTTATGTTATACAATAATCACAAAAACAGTTCTAAGACTAGTAGAAAATCAATGCAAAAATGGGGGAAAAAGGGACTAGTTTCTCACCCTTGTAGTCCTCTTCAACAATGGTGCTCCAATGGCCTCCTTTGGCTTGAACCCAACACCAAAACTTCAAAACACACTCTTTAGAACCTCAGCTCCAAGAGGAAGGTGAAACACTAGGTGTTTGTGTGCAATAGTGAGACACAAAACACCTAGTGTGCAAAATGAGAGGAAAAGAGAGATAGGTGAGTGTATCTAACCCTAACCCTAGGAAAAACCAGAGCTCTCCTCTGTCTTCTCTCCTCAAAAATGTCTAAAGCCTCTTTTTTTGCCTTAGAGAGGGCTCCTCTCTATATGCCTCTTGTAAAGCTTACAAGACAAGCTTTGCAAGAGGGAGATCCCACGTGTATGGAGGGGAGCAAAAGCAATACAGCTGTCCAAAAATATCTGCAAAAGCAGATGAACAGCAATCGGCCGGCAAAAAATGCCATCTTGGCCAAAAAGAGTGCCGGTCGGCAACAAATAGTGCTGACCGGCAACAAAGAGTGCCGGCCGGCAAACTATATTGCCGGTGGCAGCAAAAACCAGCCGGTGGCATCTAGCCAATGCCGGTGGTGGGTGGGGATGGTCTACAAGCCCCACCCTGCCTCTCAAAGGCAAGACACAAGTGTTTGGTGCAAAACCAGACACTAAACGGTCGAGTTCGGAGATCCTGAGGCAAGGCACGCGAGCCGAGGCTTCCGGGAACTCCAAATGAACACAAACATGGATAATCACCGAGTGTTCAAACGGTGACGCCCAAGTCTTGAGGACGGTCAAAAATGGGGTGTCTACAGTTGCCCCTCTTTGACAGAACTCGAAAGTCATAACAATGACGGGAGTGAATGTCAAAGCCCAGAGACGACCCATTTTTGACAAGGCCGAAGACTTAGACAAACATGCAAGACAATTAAGATATGCGCCCGGAGGCAGGGGCAAAATGCAAGACAATGCACGGAGCCGAGCATAACTTATGATCATGCAAAGAAAGCTGTAATGAAGCAAACATGCGACAATTTTAAGCTAGCATACCAAACTACACTACAATGCAGAAAGGATGTAAGAGAATTATGGAATTCTCAATACGTCTCACTCGGGAGATACAATACCTGTCCGGTTCGTCTGGTTGCACCAGCCTCAAATGAACCGTACATACAATATCGTGCCTGAAAAGAAAACAAACTTAACAGGTACAATATGGTTAGCAAAATGCATGACAATGCAAGAATAGTGGTGTACTCGAAATGCGTGACAGCGCAAAGTAAGTAGAGAGCATGACAATGCATATTGAAATACAACTAGGCAAGCGGAGCAAGCGGTCTATGCAGGCGACGAAATTGATCATAAGCACGCGGTCTACGCAGGTGACGAAACAAACAAGCGGTCTACGTAATTAACACATGCGGTCTACGCAGGTGACGGAATTAAACATGCGGTCTACGCAAGTAATGGAATTAAACATGCGGTCTACGCAGGTAATGGAATTAAACATGCGGTCTACGCAATCAAAACATGCGGTCTACGCAGGTAATGGAATTAAACATGCGGTCTACGCAATCAAAACATGCGGTCTACGCAGGTAATGGAATTAAACATGCGGTCTACGCAATCAAAACATGCGGTCTACGCAGGTAATGAAATCGATAAATCATGCGGTCTACGCAAGCAAAACATGCGGGCTACGCAGGTAATGAAATCGATAAATCATGCGGTCTACGCAATCAAGACATGCGGTCTACGCAGGTAGTGAAATCGATAAATCATGCGGTCTACGCAATCAAGACATGCGGTCTACGCAAGTAATGAGATCGATAAATCATGCGGTCTACACAATCAAGACATGCGGTCTACGCAGGTAATGAAATCGATAAATCATGCGGTCTACGCAATCAAGACATGCGGTCTACGCAGGTAATGAAATCGATAAATCATGCGGTCTACGCAATCAAGACATGCGGTCTACGCAGGTAGTGAAATCGATAAATCATGCGGTCTACGCAATCAAGACATGCGGTCTACGCAAGTAATGAGATCGATAAATCATGCGGTCTACGCAATCAAGACATGCGGTCTACGCAGGTAATGAAATCGATAAATCATGCGGTCTACGCAATCAAGACATGCGGTCTATGCAGGTAATGAAATCGATAAATCATGTGGTCTACGCAATCAAGACATGCGGTCTACGCAGGTAATGAAATCGATAAATCATGCGGTCTACGCAATCAAGACATGCGGTCTACGCAGGTAATGAAATTAAGCATGCGGTCTACGCAATCAAAACATGCGATCTACGCAGGTAATGAAATTAAGCATGCGGTCTACGCAATCAAAACATGCGGTCTACGCAGGTAATGAAATTAAACAAACATGCGGTCTACGCAATCAAAAACATGCGGTCTACGCAGGTAATGAAATTAAGAATGCGGTCTACGCAAGGAAAGAAATTGAACAACTATGCGGTCTACGCAAGCAATACATGCGATCTACGCAGGTAAAGAAATTTAGCATGCGGTCTACGCAATCAAAACATGCGGTCTACGCAAGTAAAGAATTGAGATGCGGTCTACGCAAGTAATGGAACTAAACATGCATGACAATGCAAAATGCAATGAGATGCGCAAAACAGCGCGACAATTTTGAAATGCACAAAACAGTGCGATGCGCAGAACAGCGCGAGGTTTGAAACGCACAAAACAGTGCGATGCCAAGTGTGACATGCATGCCACACGGAATGTAAATGGGCTTGAATGCGCAACAACGCACGTATTCCAGAATGCATGACAATGCATGGAATGGAAATGCAATGATGATGCATGAGAAATGTGCACGACAATGCAAAGGGGTGCGTGTTGCAACGCATGTAACACGTGCACAACAATGCAAATGTGTGGCGCGCGACAGCGCGATGTAATGCACCGAAGTAGTGTGATGAACTTGTGCAACACAGATGGGGTAGCTTTTGAATTTAAAAGGATACAAAAAGGATACACCTTGCACGAATTTGAGTGCCACGCACTGGAGACACGGCCCGTGGTCAGAACGGAGGCCGGTTGAGCGTCGGAGATGCACTTTCTTGCACTTTCTTCAGCTATGAAGACCCAAAACAGCTCAAATGGCCTAAACAAGGCTGTGGGAACCCCACCGGCCGAAAGATGATGCCACCGACTGGCCATCGACACAAAACAATTCCATCGGCACAAAAAAGTGCCGGCCGGCACAAAACATTGCCGACCGGCAAACAGTTGCTGATGCGGGGCAGTTTTGACTTTTCACCTTGGGTGTTATAAAATAGGGCTTCAAGCCCTATTCCTTCACTTCTCCACCGCCGAAAACCCTTGTTCTCTCTCTCTAGAGCGTTTCTTTCTCATTTTTCGCCCGTTTCTTCACGTTCTACGCTTGTTTCGTCGTCGGATTCGCGTTTCTCTTCGCGTTTCGGACATTTTCCACCGATCACATTTTCGTTTCGGTGCCTCGTTTGGCGTTCTTGCCTTTTCGGGGTTTGTTCCCCTCACTTTCCTCTTCATTCCTGTGCCTTTTCACATTCCGGCCTTCCCGGCCATTTCCGACCCTCTCGGGATTGACTTTTTGGTTGACTCTTCGTATTCGGACCCGGTTTTCCTTTTCCGGGCCATTTTCACATCATTCTCTACATGGCGGATGACATTCCACGTGGCGGGACTCCCCCGGACCACGAGATGGATCCCGGGGTCGAGCTCTTACCACTGAGCGAGCGCCCGTTCGACCCGGCGACCTACCGGCCGGCGATCCATGTTCTGCCTCCCGACGGCCTGCGACAGTTCCGGAGCTTCGAGAGGCATGTGGCGCCTGAGCTACTACTGCGTGAGCCTACCTCCCACCTTTCATTCGGCACTTTCGAGGTAACTCTCTTTCTTCTGCTTTTCTTTCTGCAATGTAGGATACAAAACTGCCGCAGCTAGTTGTATTCTTTAACTGCTGAAAACTGATATGCTGTAGACTGTAGTTGACTGTAAACATACATACAACTGATATCTGCTTGAGACTGACACATGCACACACACTGCACTAGCCCTGAATCATTCAAACACACTGCACTCACTGTATTCTACTGCATACACACTGGCACCCAGTATTTGTCTGAATCTATTGAATTTGCACACATGCTATATCTGTTCTGAAACGCCCGAACATGCTGACACATCACACGTATTTCACTGTAAGCACACCGGCACCCGGTATTTGCCTGAATCTGTCCAACTTGCACACATGCTTTATCTGCTTTTTCAAAACCGCATTTTGAATGTTGTCTTGCAATTGTTATTTTCTGTTTACAGGAGGGTTCCCATACCATTCGCGGGTATGGGAATACTGGTGCACGGGAGTGGTATGATGAGCTCCCTGACGCAGTCCGACGCATCGTGGACCGGGCGGGCTTCGGCACCTTCTGCCGAGGGCTCTCCAGATTGTCCACATGCAGACCTCTCCTGGCCGCTCTGGCGGAGAGGTGGTGGGACACCACCGATTCTTTTCATTTCTCTGCAGCAGGGGATATGACGATGACCCCTCATGATTTCTCGATGCTCACAGGCATCGGGGTAGGGGGTGATCCGATCCCATTTGACATCGCGATGGATGAGTGGACCGCCGCTCAGGTCCATCTACTGGGGGAGGCGCCACCCCTAGCTCGCCCAGGTTTCATCCGATACTCCTGGTTTGAGGTCCAGTTTCGAGTCCAGCCCGTGTTGGAGGAGGAGGCGCAGATGATCCCGGAGGACGTGGAGAGGTATGCTCGCGGCTTCCTCATGTTCCTGTTCGGGACTACCATTTTCGCCGATCGGGCGAACACCGTGCCTCTTTGTCTTCTCAGCGCACTGGTGGACGTCCGGGACATTCTGCACTATGACTGGGGCGGCACCGCTCTGGCCACCCTTTACGGGTACATGAGCTCGGCTTCGCGCGGCAGCGGCCAGCTACTCGGAGGCTACTGGCGGGCTTGGGAGGTACATTTCTTCTCCGCTTTTTCATTTCTGTCTCATACTTTCTGTACTCTGTACACTGCACACACTGTAGTCTGCTCTATACTTGCTGTATACTGTACACACGGCACACACATACATTCTGCTTTACACTGACTGTACACTGCTCACACTGTACACTGCACATAATACACTGCACAACACACGGCTCTGCCATTTCTGCTTTATTTGATGGTCATACTGACATCTGTTTTGCAGTTGTGGGTTTACGCCTACTTTCCTAGGCTTGCCCCCGTGCCAGTTGCGGAGACTCCCCTGGCCGTCCCGTTTTCGAGTCGTTTCGACGGGAGATGCACCCGGCGACCACGGGAGACATTCGGCTTCTTCCGCCGATATTTCGACACCATCACCCCCGCGGAGGTATGCTTTACTTTCAGTTCATTTAAGCTTCGCTTTTCAACTGTATATTTCAATAACAGTAGATAACAAACTGTCTGTCATTTTCAGATCACTTGGCGGCCGTGGGCTCCTATGCCAGCGGCGGTGCGGGGTCGGTTCCCTGGTGCGGAGGAGACCTCGCGTTTTCGGATTTTGCTTGAGGGCCCGGTCTGTCGGGCTTGGTACCTGGGGGAGCGTTTTCTACACCAGACCCTAGGGTTACCTGAGCAGATAGTCCCGGTTCCCCCTCCTGCAGACATGAGGGAGACCAAGGGGCTCACCACTGAGTAGCTGGATGATTACTCCATCGGCTGGGAGGAGGCCGGCTTCCGAGGCACCGACAACTATCAGGAGTACGTGCGGACGTACCTGATGCGCCCCCTGAGCGGCCGTCGAGCAGAGGGGGCCAGGCCTGTGGCATCAGCGGCTGGGGCCGGAGCGGGAGCAGGAGTAGGGGCTGCAAGGAGGGCCCGAGTCCGTGGTAGGGGCGGAGTGCAGGGAGGACGGGGGGCTGGCTGGCCTGCCCTGCCCGCTGTACTAACTTTCCAGGGGCAGGGTGGGTCGACCTATCAGATCCCCTTCGCCCCTCCACCGGCTGGTCACGAGTTCATTGATGTCCCCGACCTACCTCCGGTATGTTCTACTGCATTTTTGTACAGTCATTCATCTCAGTTTATTTCATATTCCACAGAATACCAATGCATCTGATTCTTTTGCAGGCTTCTTCTGAGTACACCCGTCGGTCGTTGGCGATGAATGCCTCGATGATGGGGATGCTCCAGCGGACATTTGACCTTCTAGCCGTCTACAGCATACCGGTATGTCCTTCTGACATTGGCCTCAAACCATTCATACACTGCTTTACATAATCTGATGCACGGCACAACACCTGATACACTGATCTCACAGTATCTGAGCACTGCATACACTGCATTTTGCACCGTACCCTGTACTGATAAACTGCTCACGGCATTCTTACACTGTATTCACACACTGCATTCTGCATTGCTAAACTGCTCACGACACTCTTACACTGTACTCATACACTGCATTCTGCACCTTTAAACTGTTCACAGTGTACTGATGCATTTCCCTTTTTGTGAACTTTTCAGCCTCCTTTCCAGATTCCCATGGCAGGAGGTGCTCCAGCTAGACCTTCTGTCCCTGCTCGGAGGAGAGATGAGGAGGGCAGGATATTTCCCCGTACCAGGGGAGGGCGTACTCACGTCGGGAGTAGCTCGCGAGCTCCAGTCCCGGACGATGATGATGACGAGGAGTCAGAGGCGGAGGCAGAGTCATCGGAGGAGGAGACCGGAGACGGTTCTAGCTCGGGCTCTGACGACGATGCTGATGATGCTCCTGGACCTTCGTCCAGGAAGAGGACCAGGACGGACTGACAGCCCTTGGAGTCGCTGGACATAGATGCAGATTTTTGCTATCTTTTCTTTCTTTCTTTGTACTTTTCTTTTTGTTGGTAGATAGATTACCTTGTACTGCCGCAGGCAGATTTTTGTTTCCAAAACTTGTACATTTGAAAAGGTAAGTAAATGAAACAGACTTTTTATCTGAAAAAGTGTTTACATTTACACATTTCATGCATTGCATCGCATCTCATCATGTTACACCTCAATGTAAATGGAACTGATTGGCTGTCTGAAAATTGAACACTTGCACTGTAATAATCAGATAACTAAACAGCCAACAGCAAGATAACCCAAGCAACCCACTGCCTGATTCTTGAACACACAGCCCTTACTCTGTTGGGGATTAATCTGCACACAGCCCATAACACAGCATTCGATTCATTCTGCACACGGCAAATTCTCAAACAAGCAGCTCAATCTGACAGGACGGACCTTAAAGATGGAACCGGTTGGAGTCGAAATGCGTTCAAATGTAGAGAATGGCACAGCATTCTAAGCATAAACGATTTTTTTGAAATCGAATGAGGGTTTTTCAAACCGGGATATCGAGCCTACAACTGAACATAGCGGGGAGGACTCAAATATAAAGGTACACGACCTAAACACAACGAGACACGCTCGGGAGAGACTCAAAACAAAAGACGAGACCGTCGAATGAAAGAGACACGACACACAGACGCGTAAACGAAGATGGGAGACCTCGGACCACGAGGAGCCAGCTCAATCTGGGTATTGTTTCCCACCCTTTCTGATTTGTGATCCTCACATCACTTGACTCTCAAGCTCGGATTTTCTCTCAAAACTCTTTTCCTCACTTTTCTCTCAACTTACACCTCTCTATTCTTCATATCTCTCATTCTCCATCCCTCCCCGGGGTGATTAATGGATGAACAGGAAGTTGCGGGTTCACGCCCGATGCCGTTAGCTCACCGCTATTTCTTCTGGCGGGCAGAGCGCTCTTCTGGCAAGTACGTCGGTGACGGGGGAAAGACAGAACGCCTGGCTCAACTGTGCCCCTAGTTCATCATTTTAACCATTCTTTGTTTTTGCTTTCTACTAAAACAGTTTTGATCAAAATGAGAGTCGGATTAACGTACTTGTTCAATTTTTGATTTGAAAAGCATGCAAGTCAGGCAGCAAGCACTGAAAATTTTCCTTTTTGGGTCCAAGACAATGGTCCGATTTTGGAAAAATGAAATAGTTTTCGAGAAAATAGTCAACCTCAGTAAAAATTTTCAAAAACTATTTTTCAAACAGCTGATGCTCGACAAGCATGGAGCTTACCCTTTGAGATGCGCAACCTCAGATCGGAGGCAATGGAAAATTGCCCCTGGTTTAAAGGGGGTGGGAGGCAACGGAAAGTTGCCCCTAGTTTGAATGGCGTCTCACGACGGCTTGTGGCAACGGAAAGTTGCCCCTTGTTTGGGATGGTGCCGCAGCAATCCGCAGAAAGTCTTCATTGGCGGTGGTCGAGCTCTTGGACACAGCGATGACGAAGACGGTCACAACACATATATGGACACAATCACCTTTGGAGGGTGTTGGCCACTGGACTTTGGGGATGAAATCGAAACCATTGCATGGACTGAGACGCTTATGAAAGCGTTGGGGGCTGGACTTCATGATGAAGTTGCCTACGTATCCCAAACATGGGAATCAAGCCTTATGTAGTTCCGGTTAAGGTCCACTCGGGTATTTTAACCTTCACTTTGTTTGGCTCTCACTTTTGCCAAGGCGCCCAATGCGGGTTTTCAACCTTGCGAGCTTCTTTTCATTTTCTATTTCTTTTTTCTTTTTTTTTTGCTTCTTTTTTCTTTTTTTCTTTTTCAATCTTTCTTTTTGTATTTTTCTCTTTTTTTGTATTTTTCTCTTGCTCTAACTTTTGCCTGGGCCGCCCTTCCGGGTTTTCGGCCCAGCGAGCCTCTCAAAGGGTAAAAGTGTAGCAAGTCCATGCCAAATGGTTTTTGAAATTGGAGCCTCTCTGTGTCTAGGAGAACGGCTGTTGCACTGATTTGCGGAGAATCCATCAAGGTTGCTCCACGAGCTTCTTCCGGCGAGATCTACTCCTTCTGATTTGGCTTTGATGCTTCTTGATCGAAGGCTACCTCAAAACTGGCCACACGGGCCTTTCATGGCGTTTGTCTGTTGAACCTTTTGAACATTCTGAACGGGTTCAAGGTCGGAAAACAAACAGGTTGGATCTTGAGGCTGAGAGCGATCCTAGGCTGCGCGACCTCAAGAGCGATTCCACACAGGTCTTCGCAGGGCCGCGTAAAACATTTGCTTTTGAAAGTTTTTAAGAAGGAGACGAATCGCTCGCGCCGAAGATAGTGCGGAACCAATCTGGATCAGGCCAGGATCCTTCTCAGTACTCACGCCGACAAGCATGGCTTTATTCATAAAAAGGCTTAGCACGCCTCTCTTTCTCTCAAAATGATCAAAATTTTACAAAACCCGAGGAATTCCTTCCTCTTCGTTTTCATCACCACAGTGTTCAAAAGTTTGTTTTTTTTTGAAAAACTTAGGTTAATGCAATGAGTTTGGCACACAGGAGAGCAGGCGAGATGTACTGTCAGCCCGATCAAATTCTCTGGTCCTTATGCTGAAAGCAAGCATGAAGTTGAGATAGCAACAGCTGTTTTGATCGGCTTTGTTGGTGCAACTGGCCCCTCGGCAGAAACAGACTCAAAACAAAAACAGATAATAATTATAAAACAAAATGGTGTTCGAGGCAACAACCCCAGAATCACCAGGTATTATATACAACGGGGACTGACTCGATACAACCCGACAGACCCTTAAGCAAAAAAGACTGACTCAAGACAAAGAGACAGACTCAAAACAAAAGACTGACTCGACATCTAAGCCAAGATTTACAAAACTCGGTTTCACCGATGCTCAAAAATGCGTGCCAGACGCTTCATCAAAAATGTACCAAATGTTGCCCGCAGGCGGTTCACTTTACATACTCGCAGTATCTGAGCCCTCGAAATCCAACAACTGAGTGGTGACGGGCTTGCCTGAGGTAGGTGGTAGGATAACCTTGTTATCAATCAAATCCTGCACTTCATGACGAAGGCGGGAACATCCATCGGTACTGTGACCGGACTGTTGATGGTACGCGCAGTACAAGGTAGCATCATGAGTGGTGGGGAGATTCTTCGGGAGTGGCCGGGGCTCCAAAGGCTTAAGATGCCCATTCTTCACCAATATTAGCAATGCCCTAGACAAAGGCATGTGGAGGTCATGAAAGACCCTGCGCCCTCGGGGCAGGTACTTTGCAGTTTGAGGATTCTTGCCAGATGCGCTGGCGAAAGGATCAGCTGGCGCTGCCTTGGCTTTTTGAACCTTTCCCGATGTAGGAGTGGGAGCTACTGGAATTGTCTGGGCATGACGGGGCCCATCCCGGTTTTCTGTCTGGCTTGAACTGCCCTTGGTTGGAGCGGGGAAAGTATCATCTACAGCTTTGGTCACTATTGCAGATGTTTGTTGCTTGTTCATCCCTCTGGCCTTCAAAGCCTCGACTGCCCACAGCAGTTGCTCAATGGGGTCGGCGTCTATCTTTGCCTTGTCCTTTCCCCTGGCCTCAGCCTGATCGAGGGTCTGGGTTGGTGCTGGCATGTTGTGGCTATAGCCGGAAGCCACCTCCGGCTGGCTGAGCTCTATCACAATCCGCCCCAGTAGCGGGGGCTCCTGTGGTACGAAATTCCCGGCATACGGCGCCGCTGGCGGTGAAGCCGACATTCCATAGGTGAGGTCTGCCACAGACCTTTGGAGATCGCCTATCATCCCCATTAATTCGAAAGTGGTGGGCTCACGAGCCTGGTATAACTGGGGAGCCCAGACCGGGTGCACAACGGGTGACCTGGGCGGATATGACATACTGATGCTGGCCTCATTCTGCGGAGTGGTTCCCTGTTCCGATGCAGCCGTCATAACCACAATTTCTTCTGAACTTTGTGTCGCCATAAATCTTGCCTCAGCAAGGGGAGACACTGACTGTTCTGTATCAACTCTGCAACTCTCTGAACTGAAAGAAAAACAGACAGCATTTCAGCCCAAACTGATCAAACACGGGTGTAGCCAAACAACTGTACCCTCCCGCTGATCACTGTTCCCAGATTTCTGTTCCCAAAATACTGAATCTGATACCCGCGGATAACTGATTCTCAACAATACTGATTCTGGCGCCTTCGGGCCCGATACTCAAACTCGCAAACTGGTATATGCGTTCCTGTAGAGATACACTCTAAAAGCACATAGCAAATAAAGAGAGCTCAATCACCCCTATGTTGGGGTAGGGTTTCCCTGTCCTATTTTGTCAGGAACTAGGGTTTCACTACGCACACAGCGGTTTCAAACAACTTAGCATCGGGTAAGCAACCTGTCCTAGCTTGGAATGGTCACTATGGTTCCGAATATGCACTAGGTCGAATGGTCAAAAGGGTGCCCCGGGTAAACCGGGGTTTGTGTTCCCATGCTGTCAGAGCCCATAGCCGGTCAGCCTTATGGACATGTCTTGACAAGACAAGCCTCCGACAAACCGTTCAGGAATGGCAGATGGCAAACACTGTGTTCCTAGGCGCACCAATGCACATGCAATGCAAAGAAACACATAAATGAGATCAAAACAGGATATCACGAGTTCGAGTCAAACTCTCTAAAAATCCCCAGCAGAGTCGCCAGAAACTGTAACATGTCCGCGGGGGGGACCTCGCTGCTACAGTTTGGACTCGACTTGTGTCACGGTTCTTAATCTGAACCAAAGAGTCCAAATCTGGCAAATCGTTTTGAGAAACAGATTTTTGAAAAAGTAGTGCCAAACATGGACTGCTTTGCCAGATACAGAGTCGCCACCTAAATATTTTTAAAATGGGAAAATTTAGGAAACCCTGACTCGGTGCCGAAGGCCACGTGTCCGTCATCACCGGAGTTGTCTCGGCTCGGGAGCTTGGGTACGATCGGGGAAGGTCAGCTATGAGCACCCCCTTTCGCCCGGTCCGAAGACCGGCCTCTACTAACCGTGATATCCAATTTTGAAAACGTTATGTGTTCTTATTCCAATTATTAGCCTAGAATTACTATGTTATGCGCGCAGCAAACAAGTATAGACTAGATTGCCTAATTTGGAAATAAACATTGCATATCCGTTTGGTTTGAAAATGCTTTGGAATTTGCTACTCGCAAGTAGGCTAAAATACGGATTTCAACGAGTTTTTCCAACTCAAACAATCCGGCCTTCACCCACAGGCATTCAAAACAGTTTAACACATAAGCATCTAGCCACATGTTAAGCATGCTGTCATGGTAACATTCACACTCATGCGATATGCTAAAGCGGAAATACTTACATAGTACTCCGTGCCAAAACAAAGAACTTGTTAGCAAACATGCATGATCCAAGTCCATGTGAAATGCCTAATGCGTCGCATACAAAATATTGCTAGAATAGGCTCGGCTATCCTAAACATGTCATGTGAAAATGCACAATTATCACGTATTCAGTTTTTGATTTGAAAAACATATGCGGTTAGCATGATGTACCGAGCCTAATGCATGTAATACAAATGCATGGATGCACACATGCATAGCATAAGGTATGCTAAATTGAACGTGCCCTAATCTACCATCGTAAGCAGGTAAATAAAAGGGAAGAAAGACGTGAGGTCGGAAGACATACACACACTCACGCACACTTATTACAGATTTGCCCTTGCTCGGAGGGACCAAAATAATAATACAAATTAATTAACTACACTAGCTAATTAATATTACAAATTAACTAATTTAAATAACAAATTGAATAAATTAAATAAAGCGGGAAAACGCCTCGGGAAGCGCGCCACCATGCGCAAGCTGCCTCTGTTTTCCTTCCTTTCTTCCTCTGGAGGCTGTCAAAGCCTCAGGACTGCATCCTTGGACAGAGGGGGTCATCACCGGCTAGATGAAATTTCCACCGGCAGTGTTGTATGGCCATCGGCACAAAGTTGAAGCTGTCGGCAGAGAAAATGGTGCCGGTCGGCACATTACACTGCCGGTCGGCAGAGTATTCCTGCAGAACCTGCAACTCACAGCAACAGAGGGCAAAACAAGGCATGGCAGCATATTTCAAGGCATGTATGCATCAACCATGTCTCTTATCATTGTGATAACTCAAAGGGACATGTGCCTCGGTTCTCGGACCACCAATCACGCATTTCTATGCATGATGGCCCAAAGAACCAAGTATGCAACTTTGGTTTCAAATGCAATGCAAACCAATCAAACAAAACTCCCAATCCCTATCACCCAAGTCAAGGGACAAGGAATGCATGCAAGATGCAATGCAACCTAGGCATAAAAGCTAAGGATGCAACATGGCATGGCAAAGCACTTATGCAATCATGCAAGCATACATATGGCAATGCAAATGGATGGCAAAGATGGACTTAAACATGAATTAGGCGACTCTAAAATAGGCCTAAAACAGTAGCCATGAGTGCTAAAGAGTGAGGGCTAAGTGGCATACACACACACATGCACATAAGGGCCAACACTTAAGCACAAAACGAGCAACATTCAAGCACACTTGAAAGGAGGAATCATGGACTAATTAGCAAGCAACATGAGCCCTAAAATCATGTTATAAAATGATGCCAAATCAAGTTATAAATCAAGCCAAAACATGCAACGAATAGTCCAAGTGTTCAAGGCAAATCAATAAGGCATTGAACTACACTTATCATGACCAAACATGGCATGCATTAAACAACTAAAAACAGATTTTTAGCATGTTAAAGCAAGGCCAAAGGACTCCTTAGATGGCATCTAAGTGGCCCAAATACAAAGGCATACACCATGGCCAAAACATGGAGCATTGCAACACAAGCTTTCAAAGCATTAAAGAGGCATGCAAGGCAATCAAACAAGCATGGAAATGGGACTGAAATAGCATGTAGGATGATTCCAAATCACCAAAACAATGCAAAGATGGCATGCTACACATGCACATACTCAAGGCCAACAAGCCCAAATACAAAGGAGCTATATAATGCATGCAAAGATCAACCCAAACGATTATGGACAGAGCTAAAACATGGCAAAATAAGCACATAATCTTCACAAATGCAAGCCTAAAACATGCTCCAACAAAGGCTAACAACCTAGAACATGTTAAGGCACAAATAAGACATTATATGGCAACTATGCTAAACATGCATGGAGTTCCAAAACCAACTTTAAATCATGTTATATCATGGATATATAAGCATGAAAAACAAACCAAACATGCTCAACACACACTCAAGCATAGGCTTCCTTAAGAAGCCAAAATATGTCCTTTTCAAGGACAACAAGGAGAGGGGGTGGCCCTCTCCTTCTTGGGACTTCAAAGCATCATTTTCACCACTGAAATCCCTCAAGATTTCAGTGGTGAAGAGACCTCAACACCAAAATCCCGGAGCTAGCACAAAATGGCTCAAAATGAGGCCTTTTGAGGCCTAAGGGTGGTCAACAACCCTCAAACAATGAAACACTCTTAATAAACAATAAAGAGGGCTTAAAAATAGAACTTTTTTATGTTATACAATAATCACAAAAACAGCTCTAAGACTAGTAGAAAATCAATGCAAAAATGGGGGAAAAAGGGACTAGTTTCTCACCCTTGTAGTCCTCTTCAACAATGGTGCTCCAATGGCCTCCTTTGGCTTGAACCCAACACCAAAACTTCAAAACACACTCTTTAGAACCTCAGCTCCAAGAGGAAGGTGAAACACTAGGTGTTTGTGTGCAATAGTGAGACACAAAACACCTAGTGTGCAAAATGAGAGGAAAAGAGAGATAGGTGAGTGTATCTAACCCTAACCCTAGGAAAAACCAGAGCTCTCCTCTGTCTTCTCTCCTCAAAAATGTCTAAAGCCTCTTTTTTTGCCTTAGAGAGGGCTCCTCTCTATATGCCTCTTGTAAAGCTTACAAGACAAGCTTTGTAAGAGGGAGATCCCTCCATACACGTGTATGGAGGGGAGCAAAAGCAATACAGCTGTCCAAAAATATCTGCAAAAGCAGATGAATAGCAATCGGCCGGCAAAAAATGCCATCTTGGCCAAAAAGAGTGCCGATCGGCAACAAATAGTGCTGACCGGCAACAAAGAGTGCCGGCCGGCAAACTATATTGCCGGTGGCAGCAAAAACCAGCCGGTGGCATCTAGCCAATGCCGGTGGTGGGTGGGGATGGTCTACAAGCCCCACCCTGCCTCTCAAAGGCAAGACACAAGTGTTTGGTGCAAAACCAGACACTAAACGGTCGAGTTCGGAGATCCTGAGGCAAGGCACGCGAGCCGAGGCTTCCGGGAACTCCAAACGAACACAAACATGGATAATCACCGAGTGTTCAAACGGTGACGCCCAAGTCTTGAGGACGGTCAAAAATGGGGTGTCTACAATCGTATTTCAATACTTATTTGAATACGTGTTTCAAAGCATGTTATCAAATTGTTGCATTCATATGCCATCTTAGATAGCCGAGCCTATTAATTACATTTTGCATGTGTTGCATTAAGCATTTTGTATAGTTAGGACCATGCATTGTTTCTACCTAGCTTTTGTTTTGGCTTGGAGTACTCTGTAAGTTTTACGCTTTAGCATACTTGCATGAGTGTGAGTGATGCCATGTTTCGCATGCTTGCCATGAGGCTATGTGCTTACTTGCTTAACTGCATGAATGCCTGTGAATGAAGGCTTGATTACTTGAATTGGAACAGTTCAACAAGATGTGAGTTTTAAGCCCACTTTGTGAAGTGGCAAAATCATGTTTTTAAGCCCACTTGAGGGTGGCACTTTCAAACCACTTTTCGAAAACAAACACGAGTTGATTTGTTCCAATTCTTGAGACTTTAGTCTATACTTGCTTGTGTGCGTCACATAGTAAAGTTAATTAATAACCAGAATAAGAACACATGGGTTTATAACACAACATATCATGCTTAGTAGTGGCCGATCCTTTGATCGGGTGAGCGGGGGTGCTCATTTTAGGACCTTTCCCTCTCGTACCCAAGTTCCCGAGCCGAGGCAACTTTGGTCATAACGGACACCTGGTCTTTGGCACAAGTCAGGGTTTCCTAAATTTTCCAAAAATAAAATATTTAGGTGGCGACTCTGTAATCTGGCGAAGCAGTCCAGTTTTGGCATTATTTGATTCAAAAAATCTGATTTTCCAAAATGATTTGCCGGATTGGACTTTTTGGTGTTTATCAGTCTCACATTGCACTTTGTGAGATTAGATTCAGAACCGTGACAGGAGTCTGAACTGTAGAAGGACCTATTCGAGCCTCTCCGAAAAGGGGGGCACGAAGAAAGTCGAGTCTACAGTTTCTGGCGACTCTGCTGGGGATTTAGAGAACTTGACTCGAACTCATGATATGTTGTTTTATTTACATTAAATGTGTTTCGTTGCATTTCATTTGCATTGGTGTGCCTAAGTCACAGTGTTTGCCATCTGCTATTCTTGAACGGTTTACCGAAGGCTTGCTTGAAAAAGCATGCCATAAGACTGACCGGTTACGGGCTCTACCACGATGGGAACACAAACCTTGGATCTGGATCACTGCTGTACCGTTTGATCCTCCTTTCACTTCTCGGTGTTAGGAGTGAGAGGTATATTAGTTAGTCTTGCTGAGGCACCCTTTTTTGACCAATTGACCTAGTTGCATATCAGAAGCCATAGAGACTGTTCCAAACTAGGACACGTTGCTCACCCGAATGCAGGATTGTTTGAAACTGCACGCGCGCGTAGTGAAACCCTAGCTCCTAACGAAACTAGGACAGGGAAACCTTACCACATCATGGGGTGTTTTGGCTCTCACTTGCTTGCTATGTGCTGTTAGGGTGTGTCTCTACAGGAATGCATGTATCAGTTGCAAGTCAGGGAATCAGTTTGAGAATATCAGTTTTTGAGGTAGAAATTTGGGGGCAGAAATCAGTGTTTGAGTACAGATTGTTCAACTTATGATTTCAAATATGTGTTGTCTTTATCTAAGCCGAGGTGCTATTTATTTGCTGATTGTTGTTTCCTTTTTGTTTTATTTTTCTTTTGCAAGGTAGTATTTCACAATTGCTTCCGACGAGGCAGTTTCCCCCCGAGCACTCTGGACTAGGGTCAGGAGGATTTACAGATCTGAGGATCTTATTAGTGGACAACCAGTGTTTGCTTCATTACCCCCGGTTACGAGACGGAGGACAGTCAGGCATAGATCACTGGTTCAATAGTCGCCAGTTCAGTGGTCATTATCTACTTCACCTGTACGCAGTAGGGCTTAGTTTTCTGCTTCCACCTCGGAAAGAGAGTATACACCAGTTCACACAGATCAACACCCCTTAGACAGTATAGAGGAAATGATGCGTCAATTTCAGCAGACTATCGACGCTATGCAGTGGGACATTGCTCGCCAAGCGGAAGTTACCGCTCGCCAAACAGAGGTTGTAGCCTAGTAGGCTGAACTAATTGCTAAGCTTCAACAACAACAGCAACCACAACAAGCAGCAACTTCTGTTTTGCACCCGCCCTCACCTAAGATTCCAACACCTGGGGATACAACTACTGTCCAGGAGAATACGGGCATTCCAGCAGGGCCAGTCCCACCTCAGACTTCCAAAGCACCGGCCTACCCAACTGACACACCGTTCGAGTTTGAGGTCGATCTTACTACTTTGAAAGTAAGCAAGCTTAAGAAGTTGTTCAAGCGACCTCAGGGAGTCAATTCGATCCCAGATATAGAGGACGACTACACAGATTTGGCGGTGACATTGTCGGATAGATTTAAAATGGCTCACATAGACCGCTTTGACGGCTCAGGCGATCTTGTGGTCCGCTTGAGGCTATTTTCAGATATTCTGCGACCGATGAGCCTGACTAGATTGCAGAAACTATCCCTCTTTGGCCGGACCTTGTCGGGTATTACGGCTATCTGGTATGCTAAACTGGCAGATTCCATGAAAAAGAGTTGGGAAGAGATGACCGAGGCCTTTGTCGGCCAATATTCTTACAACACCCAAATCGAGGTCACAACTCGTGATCTTGAGGCCACTCGACAAGAGCCGAAGGAGGGCTTTTCTGATTTAGTCACTAGGTAGAGGGCCAAGGCCTCCATGATGACCACCAAGCCAACTCGTGATCTCGAGGCCACTCAACAAGAGCCGAAGGAGGGCTTTTCTGATTTCGTCACTAGGTAGAGGGTCAAGGCCTCCATGATTACCACCAAGCCAGCCGAGAAGGACCAGATAAGAATGGTCGTGCGTAATCTGCAACTGAAGCTGATGCAGAAGATGATTGTCTTACCCCTACCTACCTTTGCTGATTTGCATGAGATAGGGGTACAGATAGAGGATGATATGAAACAGGGTCTGATTGACCATGAAAAGGAACAGTCCAAGAGGGCGTCTACAAGCAGTTCAAATGCAGTTACAAGTAACAATGCAGTTGTAAAAACTTCTGACGTCGGTATGGTCGCCACCACACCAAAAACAACCACACCCTTTACCGGCACATCTGGAGCCACCCCGCAACCTGCAAAGTACCCACCCCGGGGCCAGAGGGTTTTCACCCCACTTTACATGTCTCTATCCAAAGCCTTGGGGGTCCTGATTAGAAAAGGGCATCTGAAGCCTCTAGAACCACACCCCTTGCCGAATCCCCTCCCTCCCATACATAACCCGGCCAAGTATTGTGCCTTCCACTAACAGCATGGTCATGATACCGACCTATGCTTTAGACTCCATCATGAGATTCAGGATTTCATTGACAACAAAGTGATAATGCCTCCTAAGAAGCCAAACGTCATTACAAACCCTCTCCCACCACATAACCAACCCTCTCTTTCACCCAGGTAAGTAAACCTGATCCAAACAATGGCCGTCACATACGACCCCAACATATACATCACTCCATCCCACCTGCCTAAGCCGACGTTGTTCATCCTAGAAAGCACAGACTTGTGCATGATAAGCACGTCTATATACCAACCTGAACCCATGGTGGTGACTATGATAGAAGAAGGTATGCCTGAGGGCTCCGAGAGCTTAACTGAGGAAGCATACAACCCTTGCTGTTACATTGTGCCAACTAGCTAGGCCAAGTCGAGGGTGGAATTACCAAATGGGATGGAGGTTAATGTAGTCTAGGAGGACGGGCCGAACCAGGGACTGGATGATTTGGCTGAGTTGGAAGAGGATATCAATAACCTGTAGTTCTTTGATGAACAGGATTTGGGGGACGTACAGGTTGGTTGGTTTGATGCGAATGGATCAACGGATAATACAGGGTGGCTTAGTGACGAGCCGAATATTGATGAGGGGTCTCAATCGAAGCAGGAACAGTCAGAAACAGGAACGTCTACAACGGTCGGAATGGTCGACAACGAGGAGAAGTTGCCGGAGAGCACCAGTACTGAGAATTTTGCTTGGAAATTAGGCAGTTTGTGTACAGCTGATACAGAACAGGAGGCCACGTTGAAGCGGTTCGAACAGGAGAGAACTGGGAATGATCAGAGGGCTAGAAGAGCCAAGGGTCCTGCGGGGACAGAATGTGTTGTGAACACGGGAACAGTTACGGCAGAATCGGACAGTTGTTTGTCGGTTACCGAAGGAATGTAGTGGGAAGATGATGATTTGCGTCCTGCCCATATTGATGAGGACTGGGGTCAGAATCAACCAGATGATACTTGGTATACTGAAGAAGTAGACCACATGACTCGGAGTGGGCGATACTTTAAACCCCCACACTTGGACCAGCGGGAAGCGTCAGGGAAAGACAAGGAAGCAGAGAAACAGAAAGATAAACTGCTAGAGGAGGAAACTGTACTGAAGCAGCTGAAGAAAATTCAAGCAAACATCTCCATTTGGGGATTGCTCATGGCCTCACGGGTGCATAGACAAGCAATCCTATTAGCAATGGATAAGGCTAAGCTTTCTATTGACACAACCCCCGAGCAGTTAGTGGGACTGGTGTTTCTGAGTGGCGCCTCACCGACATTTTGACATTCACAGATAAAGAATTACCGCCTGAGGGCTCCGAGCACAACAAGCTATTATATATCTCTGTGGAGTGTAAGGAGAAGTGGATACCAGTTGTCTTGGTTGATACAAGATATGCAATTAATGTGTGTTCGTCGCGTACGGCCTATGCTATCGGTTTGAAGCCGGCAGATTTCGCACCAACGGCCCAGGTGATTCGGGCTTATGACAACACAAGTCGGGAAGTGATGGGGACAGTGCGGATCAAAACTCAGATTGGCCCGGCGCAACAGGACATTGGAGTTTCATGTCCTGGATGTTCCAGCCACCTTTAATTTACTCCTTGGACGGTCGTGGCTGCACCAAGTGAGAGTTGTCTCTTCCACTTTACATCAGATGCTGAAGTACCTCCATGAGAAAGAGGTAGCAATTGTTTTTGGGAACTCTTCCATACATCCACCGCCAGAGGTTACAACATCGGTCATGGAAATTGTGCATGGCGAGGAGGATGTCTTTTTGTCGGGATTCACCTTGGCTGAGGCTCGGGTAGTGCAGGATATGCTGGCTGTTGATGAGGGACTGTATGTCAGTGCGCAATCCGTTTACCCCATGAATAAGCTTCAACATGTGCCCGGAATGGGATTGGGAAAGAGTGGCTGGAAGGGCATTACTGCGTTGGCCGAAGTGCCGCACAACCCTTATACCTTTGGTTTAGGTTACACGCCTACCAAAGAGGATTAGGTAAGGAAAGGAAAGGAAATGGCCGAAAGAGCCAAGGCCAAGCAAGTCGGGAAGCATTACGAGCTGGTACATAGACCTATTCAAGGAACCCTGAACGGCTGCTTTGTCTGGGAGGGGGAAGATTTCCCGTTTTCTGGCTTTTCGGAGCCATGGCTGAATTATGAGAAGCGGCGTTTGCCCGGCTTCGAGATCTTTTTCGACTTACAGTTGCAAGGGAATGAAGTTACGGAAGAGCAAACTGACCCACCAACTGAGGCTGAGCAGTGCAAAAATGGCATAAAACTCGAGATAGGAGCAGCTCTGGTGTAGACACCCCATTTTTGACCATCCTTAAGACTTGGACGTCATCGTTTGAACACCCGGTGATTATGCTCGCTTGTGTTCGTTTTGAGTCTCTGAAGGTCTCGGCTGAGCGCCTTGCCTTGGAGCCTCTCAACTTGTCTATTTTGTGCTTGGTTGTGGACCAAGAGCTTGTTGCTTTGAATCTGGGGGAAAGGATGGCTTGTCGGCCATCCCTAGTGTCCATCGGCCATGGCTTGTGCCTGCCGACTATCAGTGGTGGCCGATCGGTCACTACTGATGGCCGACGGCCATTTTTCTCCTTTTTCAGATATTTATTTGCTAGTTGTGCCAACTATTGATCACTGAGTGTATCCTCCATACACGTGTATGGAAGGATGAAGCCAAGCTTTTGTCTTGTTTTTCTATATAATGGGGGGTCTATCCCCCATTTTGAGGGTTCAAAAAATTTGTGAGCAGCATTTCACACACACTCTCTCTCTAGAATTCTCTCTCTTCCTATTTAGTGCTTGAAAGTGAGTTTTCTCTACACTTTTGTTCTAAGACCCTTAGCCAAACACCTTCACCTTGGAGCTGAGGTTCTTTGAGGCTTGGTTTGAGGTCTTAAGCTTGATTTTGGCTCAGAAATTGTGCTGTTTGTTACTGTGTTCCAAGGGTAAGAACTTGTCCTTTTTAAGCTTTGCTTTAGTGTATTGTTTGGTCATCTTTACATGCTACTTTGAGGCTGGTTTTAATCTCCAAAAACTCTGTTTCTAAGGTTTTAAAATGGTGGTTTGAACCTCGTTTAGTTAGGGGGTGGTTTCCTCCTTTTGCTTTTTGGCTTGTAAAGCCTTTTGAGCCATCTTCAAAGCTTTTGAAACACCCTTTTCTTGGCCTTTTAACCACTGAGTGGTAAAAAGTTGGTTTTGAGGTCCAAAAGAGGAGGGGGTGGCCTCCCCTCCTTGTGTCTTGTTTGCATGAGTAGTTGGCCTAGCATGTGAGCATGTTTTTCTACCTCCTTATGGTTTGATCTCAGCATGTTTTAGTCACTGATTTAGCATGCTTTAACTCTGTTTTGGGTGGTCTTGGTCATATGACTCATGCTTTGTATAGCTATAGTGTAAAGGCCTTCACTAGCTTTGTGTTCCAAGGTCTCTAACATGCTTTGCATGGGTAGTTTGCATGCTATGGCATTGTTTTGCATGTGTTTTCAGTGCATGTAGCTTTGTCACACTCTCACTTCTATCACTCTTTAATTGCTTTTGAGAGTTGTGCTTTGAGCCTTGTTTGTGAGCCAACACATGAGCATGATTTTCTTGCTTTTTATGCTTCTATCTCAGCATGTTTTGGCTACTGATTTGGCATGTTTAAGCTCTATCCAGAGCTAGTTTGGTCATTTAAGCTTAGTATTGCATGCCTCTAGTGTAATGCTCTTCACTAGCTTTAATGTTTTTGGCTTTTACCATGTTGTGCATATGTTGCTTGTATGTTTTAGCATTATTTCTCATGCCATTTCAGCACTAAAAATGTCTGCAACCTCCCTCATTTCTTCATTTTTCTATTTGTTTTGAGGGTTGGTTGATCTTATGCTTGTGTTTAAGCTTGAGATAGAGCTTGTGCTCAATGGCTTTAACTCTCTTTTGAGGGTTCCTCCTAACCAAAGGCATGAACTCTCTCATGTCTTAAACCATCCTTTGGTTGACCCCTCTCTCATTAGAGGACTTTCACATTGGACTTAACCGGTTAAAGGACTAATTGGTAAGCTAAAATGTGTAAACAAGAATTGGACAAGTAAAACATGAACAAGATAAGCATTCGTGTTACATTGCATGTGTTTGGATTGGACGTTAATTCAAACACAAGAAGTGTGGGACGTTTCATACTCAAAGTGATGAAACGTGTCACATTTCTTGGTCATCGTCACCCTTGATCATGCATGATAGGGTGGTGGCACTTTGAGTCTTATGTACGCATTCACTAAGCTTGTACAAGCTTGGTTCTTTGGCCATCATGCATGAAAATGCTTGATTGGTGGCTTGAGAGCCAAGTGCCATACTCCTTTGAGCTTGAGACATGATAAGGAGGTGGTAGTACACACATTCCTTGAAGAACACACTGCTTTGCCTCTGTTTGCTCTCCATTGCAGCAAAAAAGAAAATTCCAAGGAAAGGGTGGCCGACCGGCCACCAGTGGTGGCCGACAGCCACAAATAGTGGCCGACCGGCTAGTAACAGTGAACCCAAAGCTTTACTAAGAAAAACACCATTCTTTGGCCAGTAATCTCTTAAGTGTAAAAAGAGTTGGTCTAGAAAAGAGTAGATGAGAGGAACAATATATAGGACACTAGGACCTTATAAATTACACAAAACAATAATGGCCATTAAATTAGAGAAAAGGGGGAGTCTCAAAACCTCCAAAATATTAACTCACCACCAATGCTCATGACTTTCCAATAATCTCCATTCATGGACAAAACAAAAGGTCACCAAAATAAATAAATAAATAAAAGATATTAAAATGGTCCAACAAGTTTTTATTTTTACAAATACACATGTAAAAAAAGTAAAAAGAAAACTTATTTTTTTGTAGTATTTTTTACAACAAAAATGCTAGAGATCCCAAAAGTTCTACCAAAATTTTTACCAAATGTCTTACATGAGTGTTGGACCCTAAAATGCTTGGAGGTGCACACTCTATTGCTTTAATATATCGAATTTATTACAAGTGCATTAAAACTAATCTTAATGTTCGTGCCTTAGTTAAAAGTCCCAAAGATAAAACTCAACTCATACAAGGTAGTACTAAGGACACCAATATAAATGTTTCTACAACTATTTGCTGGCAAGACATTACTCTTCCTGATAATTGGACCACGGTCAATGAAAGTTATGTTCACCCACACCAATCTGATAGTCATGATGTCCAACAAATCCAACAAAACGATGATGGTTCTGTTCATATACGTTTTTATCGCCCAACTTATAATCAATCCTCTCGGCACAGTACATCTAGTATCCCTACTGATGACGTTGAAATTTTTAGTACTCCTTTATTTACACGAATGATAGAAAACTTTTAATAAGTCAACCTTCACACACTACTAATAGTAAACTAAAAGGAATAGATAATTTCTCTACATCTCAAATTAGTAAACCTGTTTATTCCACACACACACATCTTCAGGAAGAAGATAATACATCTCAAGCTTCACCCACTCAAACTGATTTTGAAGTAATTCCTCATGTTAATCCACAATTATTAATTCTTAGTAAACATTTTACTCCAGATCTTAATAAACTTCATTCTAAATTTAAATCTAAAAATAATAAATTAAAATGACAGGTTTATCAAAATACTTATAGTAAACAATAACAATCCAAAATATTTAAGAAATGGTATAAATTTATGAATGAGCTTGGTACCGAAGTCAATTTCTTTGACTATCTTGAAAATTATTATAAAAAATTAAATACTATTACAAAAACTAAATGGAAAACTTTCCCTAATACTACTGTTTCTTCTAGTCATCCTCCTTTAGAAACCATCCTTATTGAACATAAGGATCGCTTGTGCATGTTTCTCCTTTTAAACTTCCTGGTGATGAATATGAAATTAAAAAGGTAATTGAACAAAATAATTATACAAATCATTGTTTAAAAACTGTTGATAAACAATAATATAAAATTGAAACTCCTTTTGATGATTACTCAACTAGCAATATATCAACTAGTAAACCTTTAGACAAACCTCTTATTAATCTTCCTAGCACTAGGAAAAGGTTAAGTCTAGTTACTCAAGATACTAATACTATTGAAGCTATTGAACAATTATTTTCTAAATTATCTACCCCTTCTAACGAAAAAAAGAATTATTGTCTTAATACAATAACCACATTTAGAATTTACTAGTGACTTTGACACATCTACTAATAAAATTATTCAATTAGCACAACAATTTCAAACCCCTCATCTTAATCAAATAGTACATCCGAAAGTTAATCCTACTACTCTTACAAAAAATTGGTATAATAAACCAACTCCACCTGATCTTCAATTTGAAAAAACTAATATTAGCAATCAATTTTCTATTTCTGCCAAAAAATTATATGAATGGAATATTGATGGTCTTAGTGAAAATCAAATTCTTCAAATGTTAAATCACATGTCTATGGTAGCTAGAAGTTATCTTAGTAATTATCCTGACTACACTCAACTTGAAATCATCTATTTACTTACCTCTAGTTTTAGTGGTATGATTAAATCTTGGGGGGACAAATACCTCACTCAGGATATGCTTGAAGATATTCAACATGCAGCATGAGTTGATGAAAATGACTTTCCTATATTTGATGAAGACATAGGAACAAGTAAACATGAGGGCATTAACACTTTAATATTTACCATAATCAAACATTTTACTGGAACACCTACTAATATTCATTCTTGCATCCTGTAGACACCCCATTTTTGACCGTCCTCAAGACTTGGACGTCACCGTTTGAACACTCGGTGATTATCCATGTTGTGTTCGTTTAGAGTTCCCGGAGGTTTTGGCTCGCGCGCCCTGCCTCAGGATCTCCGAACTTGACCGTTTAGTGTCTGGTTTCACACCGAACACTTGTGTTTTGCCTTGGAAGGGCAGGGAATACCTTATGAGGCATCCCCACACACCACCGGCAGTGGCTGGAGGCCACCGGATGGTCTTTTTCTTCCATCGGCACTTTTGTTTGCCGGTCGGCACACTTTATTGCCGGTCGGCATAATTTGTTGCCGGTCGGCACTATTTTTTGCCGAAATGGCATTTTTGGGCAGCCGACCACTGTTCATCCACTTTATGGAGATATTTTGTGCCAGCTATGATAGCTGGCACCAACACTTCTCCCCTCCATACACGTGTATGGAGGGATCTCCCTCTAGCCAAGCTTGTTGTATAAGCTTTGCAAGAGGGAGTCCTATAAGAGGAGGGCCTTCCTCTTTGATCTAGGTTAGCTTCTTGCAACCAAAAACCAGACCTTTGAGATATAGATACATATTATCTCTATACCTCCCCCTCTCTCCTCCTTTGTGTGTGTTTCTTAGCTCAAAAGGTGGTTTTTACCTTACTTTTGCACCATTACACACACCATTACACCTTACTCCGAGATTGAGGGACTTGGGGGGTTGTTTCTTGAGTTTTTGGACTGGTTTTGATCCAAAGAAGGAGGCTAGACCTTTTGTTCTTCAAAGGTGCTTCAAGGGTGAGCATCTTGATTTATATTCCCCAAACTTGCAATAGTTTTTTTACCTATCTAGCTTGCTGTTTTAGCTCTTGTGTATAACATAAAAAGGGCTTGTATTTTCCTGCTCTAGCACTTTCATTAAGGTCATTTTGTGGTTTGAGTGCAAACTCTCCCTTCTAAGCCTTGTTTGATCCATTTTGGTGCCTCTTTCATAAGGTTTTGTTCACTTCAGTGTTTTGGTCCTTTGACCACTGAAAATCAGTGTATTTTAGTGTCAAAAAAAGATGGTTTGAAGTCTTTCATAGGGGAGGGACACCCCTCTCCCTTCATGGTTTGTTTCCATGCTTTTTTGGGCTCAAAAGGGTAGCATGTGTGCTTGATGATCCTTGGCCTCATTTCAGAATTTTTTTAGGTATTTTAGGTCATATGTAACCTCTATTTTGGCCGGATTTGTGCCTCCTTGTATGCTTATAATACTTGCTTTGTATTGCTCCATTTTGCTTAGAAATACACCTCATGATTAGGCCATGATTCTTGTGTATGTTGGCTTAGTTCCATGAAGCTTTTAGTATTGTTTTTCCATGCTTAAAGTTTGTTGGTTATCCGTTTGATCATGCTTGACATGTTTGTTAGGGTTGCTTTGTGTTTTGGCTTGAAAGCTTTGAGCATGTTGGCTTCTAGCATGCATGTTTGTGATTACCCTCATGATTTTAACATCATCAAGGGCCACATTTTAGCCCAAGAATCATGTTTGTATGTGTGCATGCATGACCTCTTTCATGCCTTGAGGGTGTGTCCTCTTATGCCTAGGAGTGGCCCTTAGTGCATTTGTTTCATGGGAGGTACTTTAGCTGTCATATTAGGAGGTTTTGGGGTCCCATTTTGCATGCAAAAATTCTGTTTTTACTTGTTTTAATCATGCCATGAGTGGTCATGTTGATGAGTGTGAAATGTTTCCCTTTTTGTGCCTTAACCATAGGACTTTTGGCTTGCATGTTGGCATGAACATTGGTCCATCTATCGGACACTTTTGGCCACTGTTTTGAGGAGGGTGAGGGTCTGCCCCTTTGCCATTTTAAGCCATCTTTGCATGACTGCTTCATGATTGATGCATGGTTGCTTCACATGTTGTTGTAGCATGATGATTCTATTGCTCAAAGCGTCCATGTTTACATCACATCTGTGTCTTGTATGTCTAATATTGCATGCTTGCCATACTAGTTGCATGATTCTTGGCATACCTTGCACATTGATATCATGTTGCATCTTGAGCCATGCTTTGCATAACATGCATTGCATTACTTGGTTTGGGGTGTCAAACCAAGTGTGAGAGTTGAGGGGCGTTCATACCACAAGTGATGTAACGCGCCTTAACTTTCGGTCCCCGAGGCCTTTGACTTCGCCGTGATAAGGTTTCGGAGTTCATTGTGATTGTTGCATACATCCTTACATTAAGTGGCAAATTCAATCCCTTGAGTCATCATGCACCATTGATGGCTCAAAGATCGAAGGTCATGCTTCTTTGAGTTCAAAACATGATAAGAAGCACAACCATGCCCACATGTACCTGAAAACTCCATGTCATGCACTGCCTGTTCTCTGTTTGCTGTCAAATTGTCTTCTGCAGGAAGTTTCTGCCGACCGGCAGAATTTAGTGCCGACCGGCAATATATTGAGTGCCGATTAATCCAACAAGTGCCGATGGGAATTTTGGAAGTGCCGGTGGGAATTCTGTCCGGCCGGTGGTGCTCTGCAGGATGCAAGGAACTTGCTCCAGTACTTTGGAAATTTTCAGAAAGACAAGGCAGTACAAACAGAGGCGGCAGGAGTACAGTACGGGTTTTCCGGGCGAGACGGATTCGACCATGCCTCATTCGCGCATCCAGAGGCAGAAGCTGCGGCTACCCTCTTCTTTCCCTTGCCATCTTTTCTTTTAAATTAAATTAGAAATCTTGTAATAATTTTATTTGTTTATTATTTTGGGACTGTAATATTTATTTGGGCCCCCCGAGTGAGGGCAAATCTGTAATAAGTGTGTGTGGGTGGTGTATGTCTTCCAATCCCCATTTCTTTCTTCCCTTTTATTTACCCGCTTATGATGGTAGATTAGGGCATTTTTCAAAATTAGCATATCTTATGCTATGCATGCGTGCATCCATGCATTTGTATTGCATACATTAGGCTCGGTACATCACGCTAAACGCATTTGTATTTCAAATTCTGAACTGAATATGTGATAATTGTGCATTTTCACATACCATGTTTAGGGCTAGCCGAGCCTGCCTAGACCGCATTTTGCATGTGATGCATTAGCCACTTTTAACATGACCTAGGACATGCATGTTTGCTAACTAGTTTACTGTTTTGGCATGGAGTACGATGTAAGTATTTTTGCTTTAGCATCCAGCATGCGTGTGAGTGTTACCATGACAGTATGCTTGCCATGCGGCTAAGTGCTTACATAAGATAAACTGCTTGAATGCCTGTGGGTGGAGGTCAAATTGCTTAAATTGGGATAATGCGTTAAAACTGCGATTTTTAAGCCTACTAGATAGTGGCAAAACCATCTTTTCCAAAAGCCCACTTGAAGGTGGCAAAACCTGCATTTTAGCCTACTTACGAGTAGCAAACCATTTTCAAAACGAACATAAAGTGTTTTATTTCCAATTTGGGCGATTCGGTCTATACTTGTTTGCCGCGCGCATAACATAGTAATGCTAGGCTAATAATTGGAATAAGAACACATAACGTTTTCAAAACTGGATATCACGGTTAGTAGAGGCCGGTCTTCGGACCGGGCGAGAGGGGGTGCTCATAGCTGACCTTCCCCGATCGTACCCAAGCTCCCGAGCCGAGACAACTCCGGTGATGACGGACATGTGGCCTTCGGCACCGAGTCAGGGTTTCCTAAATTTCCCCATTTTAAAATATTTAGGTGGCGACTCTGTATCTGGCAAAGCAGTCCATGTTTGGCACTACTTTTTCAAAAATCTGTTTCTCAAAACGATTTGCCAGATTTGGACTCTTTGGTTCAGATTAAGAACCGTGACACAAGTCGAGTCCGAACTGTAGTAACCCCAAATGAACAGAACGGGACTCATCCTCCCGGGGCGTTCGGGGACGTCTACACATCCATGATCAACTTAGTAATTTAACTTGCCCTACATTAAGTGATTTTCGTTGGTATAAAGATGTATTTACTTCTAGAGTTATTCTTAGAGATAATTGTACTAAATCATTTTGGAAAAAAAATTATTAATGGATTACCTAGTCTTTTTTCCCATAAAATTAGAGATGTCCTTAGTCAAGCCATTGGTATTATTGAATATGATAACCTCACTTATGGTGATATCATTAGTACTATTCAGAAAGAATGATTGAAAATATGTATTGACATGAAACTTAGTCAAAAAGTAGCTAGAGATAAACATAAGGCTAAATATGAATTAGGTAACTTCTGTGAACAATATGGCCTACCCCTAATAGCCCTATCGCATAAAAAACATAAGAAAAATAAAACTTTTCCCAAACCATTTAAGAAATATCATAAAAAACATTCATCTTCTAAATCACATAATCAATATTATGCTAAACCTAACAAGAAATATCATAAGAAAACTAAAAACTTCAAGAAGTCAAAATCTACCCAAGATATTACTTGTTACAATTGTGGTAAAAATGGTAACTATTCTAACAAATGTAAAGCTAGAGCTAACCTAAAGGACAAACTTAACCAATTACACATAACTGAAGAAAATCAATGTCAAATATTTGAAATCTTCAACTTAACTAATACCCCGAATCACTCTCCTCATCCATCTAGTACCTCATTAAGTGATCCTAATCTATCCAGTAGTAATTCTGACTATTATTCTCCCACTGATAATGTCAGGACCCAATCTTGCCTCTATGGATTTAGCGTCATGACTGGCCAGTAATCATAGATTACCTATGGCCTCCATTGGAACAAATCAAATTGATATAAATTATGGGGCTTAGCGAAAGCAAATTAAATATAGAAGAGGTCCATCGAGCTGTACATAAATGAAGAGTTCACATTAGCACTGTACATCCATTCCAAAGGTAAGTGCATATATTTATATACATAAATATTCAAAAGAAGAAGTTCAACCACAATCCAAACTTGTCAACATGTATAAATTAAAACCCTTATTACCAAAATTTAACCAAGATTCAAAACAAAAAGTGGGTTTAGACTTCGCTTGGCTCTTTGCGAGACCAAGTTGGCCCCTTCACGGGAGCTCTAAAAAAAGGCTGACCATAGGGTGACTCCGAGGCGATCTCTATCCTTGATGTTCAACTTGCTCACCTATATATGTATACATAAATAGTGAGCTAGTGCCTAATGAGCAATAACAGAATAAAGAGGTTATATGAATGAAGTTCTACACCAGTACAAATATCAATTAGATTATCCATCATGTCAATCCTTCGCGATGAACAAAACCATTGATTGATAGCATATTTTATACAATTTCGATTTCAATTCAATTCTCAATGATCCGTGTTATCCCAATAACAATTCTCATTCAATGACAAATTACTTGGTACATCCAATAGAGTAACAATGTATCAATAGCAATGGGACCTCAAAGGTCAATTAATATATCATATTCAATTATCCAATGGGCCACGATATTGTTTCCCCCAGGCGAGGGCCAATGGGCTATGGTATTATATCCCCTAGGCAAGGGCTTATTAAACAATAGGCCATCGTATTAATTTCCCCCAGGCAAGGGCCTATATTAACAATCGGCCATGGTGTTAATTTCCCCTAGGCAAGGGCCTTACTAAAGGATGCCACGAGTTTACTTTCAAAAATGAACTTCATTCATTAGTAACAAATAGTACTTTAGTAAACCAATTAATCAATCATATATCAATTTAGATAACAATAACATTTTTGAAAATAAATATTACTTGACCATATCTTTATAAAGTTATTACTCGCAGTGATTTATGTTGTCACTAAGCCTCGGACGTCCACCTAAACAAAACACATAACAGAAATACAACTGAGACACCAACTCATTTTAATTCAATTCTCTTTATGTGTTACTAGCTTATTCTATGATTATATAAGTCCAAATGGTGCCTAAGAACACTAGGAGTGGCATGAGGATGCAAATATGAACTTAAAAGAGTTGGTAAAATTTAGCTGAAAATAGGGTTTTCGCTCGAGCGCAACTTCATACACACAAGCGGGGGCTCAAAAACAAGGGTGGTCGCTCAAGCATAACTTTTGTCGCTCGAGCAGTCTGCAAAAGTACTGGTTACAAGAAATTCCCACTCGACAGTCGCTCGAGCGGAAGATTGAGAAGAAAAAAAGTTCTCGCTCGAGCGCCACTTTGATCGCTCGAGCAGGCTGTAGAATTTTATAAAACTTCTGGAAGCTCGATTTTCACGCTCGAGCGAAGCTTTTCTCGTTCTAGCGGACAGTACGAATTTTGGAATTTCCAGAACTATGTTTGAGCTTCAAGGTTGATATTCAAAGCGTCAAAACTTGTGTTTTTGGTACAAAAACTTGGAAAACCATTACATAACATGAATATACTTCCAATTTAAAACCATTTGCTCAAAATCATGCTTCAATTGTCCAAGTTCAAGCTTAAATTTCCAAGTTGAAACCATGCATGTTATGGATTGAGCCTCCTTCATGTTAAAACACTACTAAGTGATATGAAATGCATGAATTTATGGATGATTTTCAAACTCATGCCTCCTAAGCTTCATGCATGCATGAATTTCAACAAATCTTAGCTCAAAAATGAAAGATCAAGCATGCATGTGCACAATTCAACTCAAATTCATCATATCCATGGTAATTCATGCTCAACTTATTCAAATTCAAACAAGTGATCCCATAACTCTATGAACTTAGTTTCTACATGACTTGATTCCAAGAATTTGGCTTGAGTTTCATACTTAATGTGTGAATTCAAGTGTTGGACTAGCTCAATTCACCAAAACTCTAGCAATTCACTTCAATTTCCTCTTTTTCTCTCTAAATGTTAAACTCTCCTCCCTTCTCTCTCAATTCTCAGCCAAGTGTGCATATATAAGCTCATAAGCTTATTTAGAGCTATTTATATGGTGTTATTAAGTTAGCCTAATCACATGTGATTAAGGTTAACTAATTAGGCTTAATTCTAAATAATTCAATCAGTTTATTCTAATTATTTTGATCCAAATCAATTTTCAATTACAATTACCATAAAATTCTAAATATTCTAATTAGCCTATTGGGCTAGTCAATTTCAGTTTCTGAAGTCATCTAAGCTCTCAATTCCTGTATCTAAGTTGTCAATTCGAACAGATATTCCAAGTAATGAAAGATAATCACAAAATTAAGCATGTAATCGCATAAGTAACACACAATCATGCAATTAGACTTAGTAAACTATCATTATACACTAGTTCGGAGGTCGGGGTCGTCATAGATAATACTAATGATGATCCAATTGAACTAGGATGTAACGATACTTGCTGTAAACAAATCACTGTACTTACTAAATCCCAGCAAGAAGAAGATTCATTATGAATTAATTAGCAAACTAGACAATCCTGCTTAAAAAGAAAATATACTAATAAATTAAAATCTTTACTAATAAACAAAGATTAAAAAAAAAAAAAAAAAAAACCTCATCAAGATAAACCAATTATCAGTTTAACTTATACTTTAGAAAGATTCAAAAAAGCTCACCGTAAATACGTAACCTTACAAGATTTACAGAAAGAAATTAACCAAATTAAATTAACAATTAAAGAATTAAAAAGAAAAAATTGCAATATTAAAAATCAATAAAAGTCTTAATAATTTTCAAAATAATAATGATACTTCCTTTGATGAATCTAGTTCTAGTCATGATCATAGTCACGATCCCAACCGTGTCATCTTCGATAATCGATCAACTAAATCTCATCATGACAGTGATAATCACGATGACAGTAATCGTTTAAATATTATTAATAGAATTAATATTAAAAAATGGCATTCGAAAGTCAAATTAGTTATTAATGATTTTGAAATAGAAGTCATAGCCCTAATTGATACCAGCATTGATTTAAATTGTATCCAAGAAGGTTTAATCCCCACAAAATATTATCATAAAACAAGCGAACAATTAAGTTCTGCTAATGGAAGTCAAATGGTTATTAAATATAAACTACCTAAAGTACATATTTGTTAAAATAATGTTTGTTTCAAAACATCATTTGTTTTAGTTCGAAATATGATAGACAAAGTCATTTTAGGAATACCATTTATGTTTTTATTATACCCATTCATTACCACTAATCATGGAATAACAACATAAGCTTTTGGTCAAACAGTAACCCTTAAATTCTTATCTCCTCCTGAAATCAAAGAATTAAATCAATTAAAAGAATATTTCATATCCCAATCTATCTACCGATTAACCAAACAACTTAAATTTCTTAAGGAAGAAGTCAAATATAAAAGAGTTGAATCTCAATTAACAAATCTCATTCTTGTTTCTAAAATTGAACAATTCAAAACCCATTTAGAAACTTCTGTCTGTTCTACTTTCCCTAATACTTTCTGGCATAGAAAAAAACATGTAGTTACACTTCCTTATATTAAAAATTTTGATGAAAGACAAATTCCTACTAAATCTCATCCCATTCAAATGAATAATGAATTAGTCGAAATGTGTTAAAAAGAAATCAATGAATTACTTAAAAATAATATCATTAAAAAAAGTAAGTCACCTTGGTCTTGTCCTGCTTTTTATGTTAATAAAAATGCTGAACTTGAACATGGTGTTCCACGATTAGTCATCAATTTTAAACCTTTAAACAAAGTTTTAGAATTGATACGCTATCCAATTCCTAATAAAAAAAGATTTAATTAAACGTCTTAGTCAAGCCGTCATTTTTAGTAAATTTGATCTTAAAAGTGGATTTTGGCAAATACAAATTCACCCTAAAGATAGGTATAAAACTGCTTTTACTACACCCTTTGGTCATTACGAATGGAATGTCATGCCTTTTGGTTTAAAAAACGCACCTAGTGAATTTCAAAACATCATGAATGAAATATTCAATCCCTTTAGTCAATTTTCCATGACGACATTCTTATTTTCTCTAAGTCCGTATATGAACATTGGAAACATCTTCACTCCTTCCTCTAGATTATTAAACATAATGGTTTAGTCATATATGCCCCTAAAATTAAGTTATTCCAAACCAAAGTCTGATTTTTAGGTTATGATATATATCAAAGTACTATTCTTCAAATTAGTTGATTTATTTAATTGGCCTCTAAGTTTCCTGATGAAATTTTAGACAAAACTCAAATGATTTTTAGGCTCTCTTAATTACATTGCTAAATTATATCAAGACCTTAGGAAAACTTATCAACCCCTTTTTGATCGGTTGAAGGATAATCCTCCTCTATGGTCTCCTAGTCGTACTCCTATTGTACAACAAGTCAAAAAATATGTCAAAACTTTGCCTTGTCTTGGTATTCCTATTGAAAATTCATTCAAAATTATTCAAACTGATACCTCTGATGTTGGTTATGGTGGCATTCTCCTTAAGAAGGTCACTTCATTCCTAAGTCATCTGAACAAATTGTTAGTTTTCATTCTGGTGTTTGGAACAAAGTACAAAAAAAAATTATAGTACTATTAAAAAAAAAATTATCTATTGTATTATGTATTAGTAAATTTCAAAATGATATTTTAAATCAAAATTTTTTATTACGTGTCGATTGTAAAAGTGCTAAATATGTTTTACAAAAAGATGTTCAAAATATTGCTAGTAAACATATTTTTGCCCGTTGGCAATCTATTTTAAATATCTTTGATTTTGATATTGAATACATTCCTCATAGTCAAAATTCTATCCCTGATTTTCTTACTAGAGAATTTTTACAGGCAGGATAGTGCATCATGCCTACTCCTTATTATTCTGCACACAAATTAGTAGTCACCCGATACCACAAATTGATTTGTTGTTGCTCCTTCAAAATAACCTATTTAAAAATGATTGACCAAGATCCTTATTTACAATTCCAGCAAATTTGCAGTGAACGCAATTTGATTTCCCATTACACTAATCTTCTCAATTTCCATATTGATAAGTTAGATCTCCTCAGTAGATGCTAACCAACTTCTGTTTGTTCAAATACAGATGTCAAGTCAAAAGCCTCATTCTAAACTTGACATTGTTTCAACCAGTAACCTATTGTTGCTTCTCCAATTGATCTAGTCAACAGATACCAAATTCTTGGTAATATTCCTAAACCCGGTTACACTTTTGCCCTTGCTTCAGATCTCTTTACTTGTCAGTCCATTACTTCAATGCCTCCTAATAATCTATACAGAACTTCAAGAACAGATTATGTTCTTAAACCCCAACCAGTCCATCTTTTCTACAAAGAATCAGTCCATAAAAATATCCACAATGTCAATGAACTAGTTACCTCATATTTCCCTTCTGGATGGCATTTCATTTCATCCCATCTAGAAAAGTCAATTACTTTTTATAAAGACATCCTCTTTCATCACCAGTCTATAGTCATCAAACCTATATATGACCGAGTCAATGCTAGTAAAATCATTTATCATTCTTTATACATACACAATATTATATCCATGGAGGAATGGGTTCTCCCTTTTCTCCTTCGTGACCTTCCCAATCACAAGATACAATATAATTATTATGATTATATGGATACCTAGTTTAAGATCCTTCTCCACTAAAATGAGTCATACAGCCAATCCTGGTTTTTCTCTTTTGACCATAAATTTAAGTCAGAATTTTCTTCATGGTTTCTGAGATGGTGGTCTCAACATGGTGCCATCCCAAAAATTATTCTTACTAATTTAATGGAACAAGTCAATTATTTTTCTTCGATTTATAAATTGAGTCAACATAAAAGTCAATTCCCTATATTGCTCCATTTTATGTCCAAATATAAAGTTCCTTGGATATCTAAATGGCAATACAATATTTCCAACAACCTAGTCAGTCGCCAACATTTTGTCAAATGGTGGGATCCTTTCAAAGTCTAACATATTATTGAACAAGTCCAACAAGAATTTCCAATCAACGATTATGCTCTTACTCCTACAATGGTTAAATCTTCTTAGTAGAATCCAACTGCTTAAGTCACTCAAGGAAGCCCACTTCTTCTTACCACAGTCAGACTTGGGAGCCCAACAGCCAGTTCTAGGCCTTCAAAATCCAAGTAATCCAAGTCAAAGCCCAAGTCCAAGACTAGTAATGAAGAACTTATTCAGATTGCATCACTAGATGAAGATGATGCTTCAGATGGATCATCCTCATCCAAAGCCTCTACCAGTCATGATCCATATGGTCCACAATTTCAAGATGCTCAGGGCCCATATGCCTAAAACAGTCATTGGATTCCATATATATATCAGCTTCAGTCACTACTCTTACTTTGAGAAAAGCTGCTAATATGTATATTGATTCCCCATCAGTCAATTGTGTAGTCACGAATTATTGATTCTCCATCAATCAACTGTGCAATCATGAGTTATTGATTCTCCATCAATCAACTATGCAATCATGAGCAAAAAAAAATAGATAGCTTTCACTAATCACCAAAAACAGCCCACAGTACCCACGTGCGTCCTACTTTCCAGCTTTTGGAAGTCACAAGCCTCACAGTGTGCCTCCTGCTTTCCAACTCATGAAGTCACAAGCCTAACAGTTATCTGCTTGGCCTAGAAAAGAGCTTCTCTAGTCAAGGCGAAGACACAATTGAAAAAATCAAGAATTCACCTACTTTTCACTCTCTTGCTTTCTCAAAAAATTGTATTCTAGTTGTGTTTTGAAGTTATGTATCGTTTTGAAGTTATGTATTTTGAAGCTAGACTTTCAAGTTATTTCCAGTAAACAATTTACGATTGTAAGTTATCTATCTTATAAATATTGTTGCTGTTATTATTTTAATTTTATTATTAATTTTACTATTAATCTAATTATCATGTTAATTTTTTTCTTGTCTTGTCCTTGCCTTGCTTGCTTTTTTACGATATTTCTTATATGGTTTGGGAAAATTTTTATTTTTCTTATGTTTTTTACGCGATAGGGCTATAGGGGGTAGACCATATTGTTCACAGAAGTTACCTAATTCATATTTAGTCTTATGTTTATCTCTAGCTGCTTTTTGACTAAGTTTCATGTCAATACACATTTTCAATCCTTCTTTCTGAATAGTACTAATGATATCACCATAAGTGAGGTTATCATATTCAATAATACCAGTGGGTTGACTAAGGGCATCTCTAATTTTATGGGCAAAAAGACTAGGTAATCTATTAATAAAAAAAAATTTCCAAAATGATTTAGTACAATCATCTCTAAGCATAACTCTAGAAGTAAAGGCATCTTTATACCAACGAAAATCACTTAATGTCGGGAAAGTTAAATTACTAAGTTGATCATGGATGCAAGAATGAATATTAGTAGGTGTTCCAATAAAATGTTTGATTATGGTAAATATTAAAGTGTTAATGCCATCAGGTTTACTTGTTCCTATGTCTTCATCAAATATAGGGAAGTCATTTTCATTAACTTGGACTGCATTTTGAACATCTTCACGCATATCCTGAGTGAGGTATTTGTCCCACCAAGATTTAATCATACCAATAAAACTAGAGGTAAGTAAATAGACGATTTCAGGTTGAGTGTAGTTAGGATAATTACTAAGATAACTATTAGCTACTATAGACATATGATTTAACTTTTGAAGACTTTGATTTTCACTAAAACCATTAATATTCCATTCATATAATTTTTTGGCAGAAACAGAAAATTAATTGCTAATATTAGCTTTTTCAAATTGAAGATCAGGTGGAGTTGGTTTATTATACCAATTTTTTGTAAGAGTAGTAGGATAGACTTTCGGATGTACTATTCGATTAAGATGAGTGGTTTGAAATTGTTGTGCTAATTGACTAATTTCATTAGTAGATGTGTCAGAGTCACTAGTAAATTCTAAAGGTGGTTGTTGTATTAAGACAGTAATTTCCTTTTCGTTAAAAGGGGTAGATCATTTAAAAAATAATTGTTCAATAGCTTCAACAATATTAGTATCTTGAGTAACTAGACTTAACCTTTTCCTAGTGCTAGGAAGATTAATAAGAGGTTTGTCTAAAGGTTTACTAGTTGATATATTGCTAGTTTAGTAATCATCAAAAGGAGTTTCAATTTTATCTAATTGTTTATCAACGGTTTTTAAACATTGATTTGTATAATTATTTTGTTCAATTACCTTTCTAATTTCAGATTCATCACCAGGAAGTTTAAAAGGAGAAGCATGCACAAGTGATCCTTTATGTTCAATAAGGATGGTTTCTGAAGGAGGATGACTAGAAGAAACAGTAGTATTAGGGAAAGTTTTCCATTTAGTTTTTGTAATGGTATTTAATTTTTGATAATAATTTTCAAGATAATTAAAGAAATTGACTTTGGTACCAAGCTCATTCATAAATTTATACCATTTCTTAAATATTTTGGATTGTTGTTGTTTACTATAAGTATTTCGATAAACCTGTCGTTTTAATTTATTATTTTTAGTTTTAAATTCATAATGAAGTTTATTAAGATCTGGAGTAAAATGTTTACTAAGAGTTAATAATTGTGGATTAACAGGAAGAATTACTTCAAAATCAGTTTGAGTGGGTGAAGCTTGAGATGTATTATCTTCTTCCTGAAGATGTCTGTGTGTGGAATAAACATGTTTACTAATTTGAGATGTAGAAGAATTATCTATTCCTTTTAATTTACTATTAGTAGTGTGTGAAGGTTGACCTATTAAAAGTTTTCTATCTTTTCATTTAAATAAAGGAGTACTAAAAATTTCAACGTCATCAGTAGGGATACTAGATGTATTGTGCCGAGAGGATTGACTATAAGTTGGGCGATGAAAATGTATATGAACAGAACCATAATCATTTTGTTGGATTTGTTGGACATCATGACTATCAGATTGGCCTGGGTGGACATAATTTTCATTGACTATGGTTCAATTATCAGGAAGAGTAATGTCTTGCCAGCAAATAGTTATAGGAATATCTATATTGGCATCATTAGTACTACCTTGTATGAGTAGGGTTTTATCTTTGGGACTTTTAACTAAGGCATGGACACTAAGATTAGTTTTAATGCACTTGTAATAAATTCGATATATTAAAGCAATAGAGTGTGCACCTCCAAGCATTTTAGTAAAGGCACCGGAAATTTGGAGGTTTAGTGTTAAAGCTTTTAATATGTAAGGATCACAAAGACTTAACGTAAAATCAGGAAAGCAAATAAAATGGACAGGTCTTTTGTGGAGACCGGATTCCATCATGCCCATTAAACTATCATAATATTCAATAAACCGAGCATCTATTAAACATAATAAAACAGAAGAATTACGACCTTGCATAGTTAAAGGTTTGACTGCAACTTGAATTAAACCAATATGAATAAAATTATGACGAGTGGATAAATGTTTTCTGATTGATTCCTTACTTAATAATTAACATGTTTCTTGAGTTTTTGTTAAAGCATAAACTTGTTCAATGGTTTTAACATGTAAATTGATATTAAAAGAGGATTTTAAAAAACTGGTTTTATATATTTCTTTTATAGGAACTTTTGGGATATTCCAACTTAAATCTATTTTTAAATCTTGAAACTCATGTTCTTCTTCATTTTATGACTGTATCAGGTATAGGAGCTAAAGTTGTAGATCTAGAGCTGACTAAAGAGTTACATCAGAATAATCGACTTATTATGATTCTGTAGAGTAATTCAAAATCTTAAATTCATGGATAACCTATCATGTTTTCACATACTAAGTGTTCGCTTATACCCTCTCCGGGAACCCCTATATCTATCAACTGCCTATCTTGAGAACTTACACAAGATGTGGGACGAAAGCTGGGTGGCTACAAGCAGAGTGGAAAACAATGAGAGATTTGAAAGAATAAAGGAGGCTTGAATTAAATTACAAAAAAAGAAATGAGAAGAATTAAATAGAAATAACTAGACAGTTAACTATCAGCAACCAACCTGGCTTTGATACCAAGATAGGCAGGTTGGTTGATGATAGTACTGTTACAAAAACTAATAATAAAATTCAAACAACTAGACAAGAAATAATTAAAATAACTAGAATTAACTGTCTACTTAATATCTTGTGTAATAAAAAAAAATTTATGTAAAAAAGCAAGCAAGACAGGGACAAGACAAGATGAAAATTTACAGGATAATTAGATTAACAATAAAATTAATAGTACAATTAAAATAATAACAGCAACAACAATTAAAAGATAGATAACTTACAATCGTAAATTGTTTACTGGAAATAACTTGAAAGTCTAGCTTCAAAATACATAACTTCAAAACGATACATAACTTCAAAACACAACTTGAATACAATTTTTTGAGGAAGCAAGAGAGTGAAAAGTAGGTGGATTCTTGATTTTTTTACAATTGTGTCTTCGTCTTGACTAGAGAAGCTCTTTTATAGGCCATGCAGATAACTGTTAGGCTTATGACTTCATGAGCTGGAAAGTAGGTGGCGCACTGTGAGGCTTGTGACTTCCAAAAGCTGGAAAGTAGGAGGCACGTGGGTGCTATGGGCCGTTTTTGGTGATTGGTGATAGCTGTCTATTTTTTTTTTTCTCGTGACTGCACAGTTGACTGGTAGAGAATCAATAACTCATGACTACACAGTTGATTAATGGAGAATCAATAACTCGTGACTGCACAATTGACTGATGGGGAATCAATATACATATCAACAGCTTTTCTCAAAGTAAGAGTAGTGACTGAAGCTAATATATATATATATGGAATCTAATGACTGTTTTAGGCATATGGGTCCTGAGCATCTTGAAATTGTGGACCATATAGATTATGACTAGTAAAGGCTTCGGATGAGGCTGATCCATCTGAAGCATCATCTCCATGTTGTGACTTAGCTTGGGCCAATAGTAACTTTGCAATCTGAATAAGTTCTTCATTACTGGTCTTGGACTTGGGCTTTGAGTTAGATGACTTGGATTTTGAAGGCCCAGAACTGGCTGTTGGGCTTCCAAGTTTGACTGTGGTAAGAGGATGTCACGCCCCAAAATTTGGACAATTAAATGTTAAATTAATACTAAACCCCAATCAATATTCCATCATCCAAATCTTAGGGGTGAAACAAAATCTCAACGTTCACGTCTCCAAAGAGTTTAAGTAAATTTTCATCCTCAAAAGTTTACAAGGAATAAAAAAAACTAACAAAGCGCTAACCAAACCATCCACCATAATTTTATAATTAACCAATACCTCCAACATTAAAGTAATAACAAATAGTCAAAATAACTTAAATAATGTAAAGTTACAAACCATGCCAAATTATCAAAATACTAAGGTCATAAAAAAAAATAATAAATACATAAACTAATACCAACCCTAAGCTCAAGAAAACAAAAGAAGTCCAAACGACACGTCTAACAACTATAGTTATTCCACGTCACCACCATAGCCCCAACTAATCCTGCAAAGGAAGCTCGACTGCGCTCAAACAGAATGCACCCGAGTTGCCAAGAAACAAAACGGGTTAGTATGCAGGTATACTGGTATGAGTACAAGATTTAACACCCACGTGTCCACCAGACACAAACAAAAATACATTTAATTCTTGTTACGGGACAAGACAAGTAGTTCCATCTGCACCGAGATGAATGGACAGTTTCCCGAGATACGGTGGCATTTAGTTTCTTGCCCGTACACAACGAAATATAAATTGAGTATAAAATAAAAATAAAAATATGGTGGGATAGCCTTACATAAAAAGTCAGTAAGACTCACCATTCTGCAAAAAATAAAGTTAGTATAATTTAATCCTAAGTAACTTGTTGAAGAAGTATAAAATGACACCGTTTCATGCTTAAATAATTTGAATTGACCAAAACTTAAAGAACAAAAGTTGTACAAAATCAAATTTTATAAAAGGCATTGCAAACGAATTTAGTAGAAACTGAACAGGTTGAGAGAAAAACTTAATAGAAGAACCTAGACAGAACTCAACCGAAACATTTAGAGCTAAAAACGAACAGAAACTTTCCTAAGATGATTTTTTTTGGAAAAGTTCAAAGCACGAAAAGTGTGCAGAATAATTTTCTACTTTATTTTACGTGAAACCAATAAAAATAAGCTCGTTTCGTGGGTTAAAATAGCATCTAAAATCTATCTTGCTAAAATGAATAAAAACTATTATAACCAAGATCATCCGATTACAAGTCCTAATCGATCTTTTTAATAAAAATTTAAAACACAAAAGTTGTCTAGAATCATGTATACATGCCTCTGCTCAAATTTCATAATTTATCAAGGTCGTTTACTATTTTTCAAGATATACAAATCAATACAATTCACATTCTACCAATAAACTCATAATTAAAATCTTTGTACCTTAACTCCACCACTTCGGCCTCCACTTCCTGCCTACACATATATCCCATGTGCCTCCCGTATACCTAACACCTCTTCGAAGCCAAACTTGCACGGGGATATCGTCACGAGTTTGACCCACACTCCCTGAATGGTTAGCATATACGTACGTGCGTAAATCAAAGCACTTGTCTACTCATAAGAGTGAGGCAACAATATATATATACATAATCTCACATCTACTCATGAGAACAAACATAATAATGCCAAGCCTAAGGCATTTAAATAAATCTCATAATCCTCACTTTTTTTAAACACAATTTCTCACCAACACTCAAATAAAACAACAATCCATGTAGTCATAGTGGAGTGTAAGGAATTTATCTATGGATTCCAAATTTATTTTAATTTCATATATCTATGAGTGTGATTACAACCATAAAATAAATCCACATAAAAACCGTAAACATATACAACTAATCAAAATAATTAAAATCAATCCATCATCTACATACAAATACAAAATCAAACCAACATCAAATAAATAAATAAAAATAACGAATTAAACATAAATCAAGGGAAGTGGATTTTGCACTCACAATTACTGTTGAAGATCAAAGAATTATTTAAAGAACTAATTAAGCCACCAAAACAAAACCCTAATCTTTTCTTTCTCCCCTTTTCCTTTTCTCTCTTGATTTCTCAGTGTCTCTCTCTCTCTCTCTCTCTCTCTCTCTCTCTCTCTCTCTCTCTCTCTCTCTCTCTCTCAGAGCTGATGATTCTAACACAAAGTCACTCTCACTTTTTTGTTTGATTACTCTCTCTCCCCCCCCCTTTCTACGGCTACTGCTGGAAAATCTTCCACAAAAAGTGATTAAACCTAGGTCTGTTGTAATATATCTAATTGACTATTATATTTATATCTTACACATATGACATAAATACAATATACATAAATATGAATATGATATATATTTTATCAATATATAAACAACTTTTTTTTATATTTTTGATAAACAATATAAATATATCAATATTCGGATTAATTACCTATAATTAAATAACATATTAAATTAATTAAATACCAAATTAAATTCTCATGTATCTACACAATTAATAAAACCAAAAATAAAATAAAGTAATAATAATAATAATAATAAAATAAATAATGACTTACGAAAACTCAAGGTCGCCACAATATACACACCTCAAAAGAATCTTGTCCCGAGATTCGATAAGAGAGAATACAAAGCAAAAAGCTCCAGGTGCATACGCCAAACTTTCTCTTCTAACTCTTAAGTAAATCGTTCTCATCCTCGCTCCATTGCATTTTCACCAAGTTCACTTTCTTGCGCCATAACAGCTTTACATCTCAATCTAGAATAGTAACTAGTCGCACCACATACGTTAGATCATCACTAATCTCCAACACTTCTGGTGATACTATTTGGGAAGGGTCTTGAACACACTTCCGCAATAAAGATATATGGAACACATTGTGAATCATAGCTAAAGTAGGTGGTAGAGCTAGTTTGTACGCCACGTTGCTAATCCTCTCAGCGATCTCATATGGTCCCACAAATCTAGGTGCCAACTTTCCCTTCTTTCCGAACCGCATGATACGCTTCATCGGCGAGACCATCAAAAACACAAAATCTCCAACATTCAACTCAACCACTTATGTTTTCTATCAGCGTAACTCTTCTGACGACTCTGTGCAGTCTTAATACGTTCCCAAATAATGTTCACCTTCTTCGTGGTCTCTCTCACCAACTCTTGCCCTAACAATGGTGCATCTCCTACCTCCATCCAACAAGTAGGTGATCGACACGGCCTCCCATACAAAGCCTCAAAAGGTGTCATCCCTATACTGGAGTGATAGCTATTATTATAAGCAAAATCTACCAAGGGCAAGTGTTCTTCCCAACTACCACCGAGATCGAGGACACAAGCTCTCAACAAATCATCCAAGATCTGATTTACCTGCTCAGTTTGCCTATCTGTCTGAGGATGATAAGTCATGCTCAAGTCTAACCTAGCACCCAAAACATGCTGAAAACACTCCCAAAACTTTGCCATAAACAACGAATCACGATCTGAAATTATAGAAAATGGTGCGCCATGAAGTCGCACCACCACCCAAATATACAGCCTAGCTAGTTTATTCGCAATTTGGTGAACACTGATACGAATAAAATGAGCAGACTTGGTGAGTCAATCCACTATCACCCAAATAGATTCATTGCCTCGCTTAGACCACGACAATCCATCCACGAAATCCATAGAGATGTACTCCCATTTCCAAGTAGGGATCTTGAGAGGCTGCAAAAGTCCAAAAGGTCGTTGGTGTTCTGCCTTAACCTGTTGGCATACATAACATTGAGAAACAAACTCTCCTACATCTTTCTTCATACCTTCCCACCAAAACAACCGTTTCAGGTCATGATACATCTTAGTTCCACCAGGATGAATGGTATATCGGGACCTATGGGCATCATCCATAATCTCTTTCCTCAATTCAACAATGTTAGGTACACACGACCTGCCATTGAATCGCAATTCCCCATCTAAGTCCACAGACCAATCAGTAGGACAATCATCGATCAAATCCACTACAAAGTCATCGAGCTTGATGACAAGAAACCCATCTAAATTCTGCATCTGACAAACTTTATCCAGTAACGTCCGTTGCACGGTCAAACTACCAATGTATGCTCTTTCAGCACTCTCTATTGGTTAAATATCATGCATCGAAATTAACTCCAAGGACTTCCATTCCTGAATCATCAAAAAAGCTATAATTCTATGTTGTCGACTAAGTGCATCTGCAACCATATTTCCTTTTCTCGGGTAGTAAAGGATCTCGAAATCATAACTACTGATGAATTCAACCTATCTCTGTTGCCTCATGTTCAACTCTTTTTGAGAAAAAAAGATATTTGAGGCTCTTGTGATCTGTGTATAACTGAAAGCGCTCCCAAAACAAGTAGTGTCGCCACACTTTCAACGCAAAAACAACTGCTGCCAACTCTAAGTCGTCAGTAGGGTATCGTCTCTCATGAGGTTTTAACTGTCGAAAAGCAGAAGATACAACCTTCTGATTATGCATCAACACATATCCCAACCCAGTTCCACTCGCATTAGTAAACACTAATGTCTTGACCTAAACCCACCCCTATAGGTTTAGCGTCGTAACCGGCCAGTAATCCTTGGATTATCAAAGGCCTCTTAACAGAATAACACCTAGTTAAGGGCTGTGGAAGCAAATACATAAATTATACATAGTCCATTGAGCTGTGAAGACATACATGGGACAGATAATCTTAAACTTTTATAAACTTATGAGTGATGCCAAAAGATATAGTATTTACACGTCATTTCATGTACATATTAACAGAAATCTTGTCCGAAAATCAAAAGAACAAAGGCTAATACATTCACAAAAACAACTACTAAACTTGACTTAATCTAGCACCTCCTCGGGAGGTGCAAAGGGTGGCTGATAAAATGAAATCTTAGGCCATCAACTCTGGACCTGGTCTCGCGCCTGATCATCGACATACATAATATAAATAGTGAGCTAGAGCCCAGTGAATAATAACAGAGTAAAGGGGCCAAATGAATGTTGTCCATAACAGTTATAGAATACAGAATTTAGTATTTATCAGAGGTGAATTCATGATCATGTTCAGAAATCATGTGTCATAACATATACAGATTTAGAATCATATTCATAATCAGAATTTGTAGTTAATCATGCGTGGTACATTCATTAGCACTAGCAGAAACAATTGACCCATTAAGGGATGGCCATAAAGGCATACAATTGACTCATGTGCAAAGAGACAGTACAGTTGGCTCATGAGACGTACAATTAGCCCATAAATGGGACGTATACATAAGGATCCATAACAATTGGCTCATGAGACGTACAGTTGATCCATAATTGGGACGTAATAGAACAGATAACAGATGTCATCTGAAGCTAAAAATGCAACGAAAATACATTTCAGAAACATTGGACAACCATTCATTCATACAGAAAATAATATTTCAAAAACAGATCATCTTATATCATTTAGAAAATACTTATAATTGAACATAGCTTTACAAAGTTATTACTCACAAATGACAGATGGCTCCAAATAAATGAATAGAGTAGGTAAGTCAAATATCTTGTAGTGCATGACTTACATAGGTACAAAATGAATATTTACTGGATTACACACCCGGAAACATTTACTTTGTTCTTTCTTATTTTGGTGTGTCTCTACTTTTATCCTCATTATTGTGCCTTAGTCTTGGCCTAGGAATGCTTAGAATGAAATGACGATGCAGAAATGTACTTGAAAACACTTAACAAAACTTGCTGAAAACAGGGTCCTCGCTTGAGCACAACTTCTTACGCTCTGGGAGCATGCATTTCACGCTCAAGCAGGCTTCTGGTCACTTGAGCGGAAGTGCACGCACTCAGAGTGGTCGCTCAAGTGTAGATTCCTTCGCTTGAGCGTAGAAGCAGAATTCTGGAATTTCCAGAATTGCTCCCAAGCTCAAACTCAACTTCAAAACCTTCAAAACACATCCTTTTGAACCAAAACTTAGTAAAACATTGAGAAACTCATAGCACATGATGAATTACAAACTATTTTGCAAAATCAAGCCCAAAAGCTATGCCAATTGTAGTAAATAAAACTTGAAACTTAGATCACATAACTTGCATATAATGTCATGAATTCTAACCTTCCAAAACATGATCAAATGAGTCATTAAGCTAAAAAACAAGTTGAATTCTTTGAACAAAACTAAGATATGAACATGCATGTGAGAATTCTTGTAAAAACAACTTCAAAACTTTATGATATGCACGTCCATGTATTATTTGAGTTACAATTCTTTAATCCTAGCTCATTCTCATGTTAGTCCACCTGCTTTACTTGAATTCTTACAAAAATTAACTCAATTACACAACTAAGGGTTAGATTTCTTAACTAGGCTTGTCAAGATGTGAGCTAGAAGCTTAATTCTTGAGTTTTTAAGTCCAAATCCTTCAATTCTAGTAAATTCTTGCTCAATTTCTTCAATCCTCTAGTTGAAATACAACTTTCTTCTCTCTCTCTCTCTCTCTCTCTCTCTCTCTCTCTCTCTCTCTCACGTTGAGCTCAAAGATGAGGGAATGAAGGTGTAAAAATGTGTAAGAGAGGTAGGAGTGGCCTTATATAGGCTTGCTTAGTGGTATTTAATTAAGTTGGCTTAAGCTAAGCAAAGTGGCATTAATTAATCTAATTTAATTGTTCCAAATCGAATTTTAATTAAACCTACCATAAAATTCTCAAAATTCTTATTAACACATAAATCAAGTTAATTTCTAAATCGGATGCCGATAAGACCTTCAATTCGCAAACCGAAACGAAAACACGAACAGATTTTTCTACGCTAAATAGCTATAAGCACAATATTGCAACACACACATGCAATTTAATTTAGAATTTCTCTTAATTACTGATTAAGCTTATTTAACCATGAATTAACGTAAATAAGAGGTTGGGGTTATTACAGCCTTCCTCCCTTAAAGAGTTTAGTCCTCCAAACTCGAATTACCTTCATTCTAGAAGACTACTGGATTCAAAGGAAACAACTCAGGGTATCTTCTCATCATGTCTTCTTCTGTCTCCCAAGTTGCATAGGTTCCTTCGTGATTCTGCCAATGAACCTTCACTAACGGAATTTCCTTGTTTCTCAATCTTTTGATTTGGTGATTAACAATTTGCATTGGCCTCTCCTCGTACGTATAATAATCTTTTAAAAGCACATAAGTCGGTTCAATCATATGTAGTGGATCTCTTGAATAATCCCGAAGCATAGAGACATGAAAAACATTGTGCATATGTTCCATGACTGGTGGTAAAGTTATTCAATACGTCACTGAATTAATCTTCTCAAGATTTCATAAGGTCCAACATATCTTGGTGCTAATTTGCCCTTCACACCAAACCGTGTTTGGCCTTTCATTGGAGTCACTTTAATAAATACGTGATCCCCGACTTTGTATTCTCTGTCTCTTCATCGGACATCAGCATAACTCTTCTGGTGACTTTGTGCAGTTTTCAATCTTTGTTGGATCAATTTCACATTTTTAGTCGTCTTTTACACAAGTTCTGATCCCAATAAGGGTCGATCACTTATTTCGGCCCAACAAATTGGAGAACGACACTTCCTTCCATACAAGGCTTCATATGGAGCCATACCAATACTCGAACGATAGCTATTGTTATACACAAACTCAACCAGTGGTAAATAGGTCTCCCAATTGCCTTGGAAATCTAGGGCACACATTCTGAGCATATCCTCCAAAGTCTGTATCGTTCTTTCTGATTGGCCGCCTGTCTGTGGGTGATAAGCACTACTCAATCTCAACACAGTTCCCAAGTTTTGTTGTAAACTCTACCAGAAACTTGAAGTAAACTTGGGGTCTCTATCGGATACTATGGAAACTGGAACTCCATGCAACTTCACAATCTCATTGATATATATATATTAGCCAATTTATTCGCATTATATATAGATTTGACAAGCAAAAAGTCCATGGCAATGTGCTCCCATTTCCATTCTAATATTGGAAACGGCTGTAACAAACCAACGGGTTGTTGATGTTCAGCTTTAACTTGTTGGTAGTGTAAACATCTAACTACAAAATCTGCAATATACTTTTTCATTCCCGGCCACCAGAAATTCCGTTTCAAATCATGATATATCTTCTTATTTCCCAGATGCATAGTAAATTTCGATTTGTGAGCTTCAGTCATGATGCGTTTCCTCAAGTCAAAACAGTCCGGCACACAAAGGCGATTATGAAATTTCAACATGTCATTGTCAAGCACAAATCCCGGTTTCGATTTTGAATCAATTTCATCAACAATTTTCCTCAGAAACTCATCTTCACGTTGTTTCTCTTTAATCTCTTCAATGATTGGTGGTTGAGCAGAAATGACGGCTAAGACTTTGCCCTGTTCACATAATACAACTTCAATCTCATCCTTCTCTAAGTCACATAATAACTCTCTCCGGCGGGTGAGCAAACATGACAAATTAGCAATAGATTTTCGGCTCAAGCATCTACAACGATATTTGCCTTCCTTGGATGATATAGAATTTGTAAATCATAGTCTTTGATCAATTCTATCCATCTTCTCTGTCTCATGTTCAATTCTTTTTGGGTGAAGAAATATTTGAGGCTTTTATCGTCTGTGCATACTTCACAACTCACACCATACAGATAATGTTGCCAAATCTTCAAAGCAAAAATCACTGCAGCGAGTTCGAGGTTATGGGTTGGATAATTTCTTTCATGAGGACGAAGTTGTTAAGAGGCATAAGCAAGTACCTTTCCATTTTGCATTAGGACACGCCCCAAGCCTTTGTAGGAAGCATCACTGTAAATCTGAAACCCATCAGTATCATTAGGTAAAGTCAAAATTGGTGCAGTCACTAATCTAATTTTAACTCTTGAAAAGCTGATTCACGCTGATCATTCCAATCAAATGGTACAATTTTCTGTGTCAATTGTGTCAAAGGCATGGCAAGTTTTGAGAAATCCTTCACAAATCTTCTGTTATAACCAGCAAGCCCCAGAAAACTTCTAACTTCTAACACGTTGGTTAGTCTTGGCCAGTCGACAATGGCTTCAATTTTCTGTGGGTTCACTGATACACTATCCTTGTTGATCACATGTCCCAGAAATGCTACACTGTCAAGCCAAAATTCACATTTGGATAATTTTGTATACAATTTCCTTTCTCTCAAAATCTGTAAGGTAGTTCGCAAATGGTTCTCATGTTCTTCCTTGCTTCTGGAGTAAACTAGTATATCATCAATAAAGACAACAATAAATTCATCCAGAAATTATTTGAACACCCTATTCATTAAATCCATGAACGCTGCAGGTGCATTAGTTACCCCAAATGGCATTACCAAAAATTCATAGTGCCCATATCTAGTTCTGAATGCAGTCTTCTCTACATCTTCTGCCTTAACTTTCAATTGGTGGTACCTAGATCTAAGGTCAATTTTAGAAAATACTTGGGCTCCCTAGAGTTGGTCAAATAGATCATCTATTTGGGATAGTGGGTATTTGTTCTTCACAGTTACTTTATTCAATTCACGATAGTCTATACATAACCTCAAAGACCCGTCCTTTTTCTTTACAAATAAGGCTGGAGCACCCCAAGGTGATGTACTTGGGTGGATAAATTTCTTGTCTAAGAGTTCTTGGAGTTGAATTTTCAACTCTTTCAATTCAAAAGTGGACATTCTATAAGGAGTCTTGGAAATAGGTTGTGTTCCAGGTACTATATCAATTGTAAACTCAATTTCCCTATCAATTAAGTCCCCGGGTAGGTCATTAGGAAACACATCAGGAAAGTCACAAACCACAAGAATAGCTTCCACACTGGTACTATCCGAAGACACAGTCAACACACAACACGAGTAGCCTCGACAACCTTTTCTCAACAATTTCCTGGCTTTCATAAATGAAATCAAGTATGGTGGAGGAACTACCCCATTCCCAGTAAAAACAAACTTAGGTATACCAGGTAGTCTAAACACAACAGATTTACTCACACAATCAATGGTGGCACAATATTTCGTTAACCAATCCATTCCCAAAGTACAATCAAAATAATCAATATCCAAGAGTAGCAAATCAACATATAATGTCATATCACCAATTATAATATCACAAGCCGGATAGACGTAAGCGCATATCATAGAACCCCCAAATGGTGTAGATACAGATAATAAACAATTCATATGTTCTAATGGTCTGGTTAACTTCTGTGAAAAAGCATGTGATACAAATGAATGTGTGGAACCATAATCTATCAACACATGGGCATTCTGAGCACAGATAGAAATTATACATGACACCACGAATTCGGTATTCTATACATCACCAGGCACAAGTGCAAAAACTCTACCCTGTCTCAAGAGTTCTTTTCCTATATTAGTTCTAGTATTTGTTATTGATCTAGAAGCAGATCTTGCTGAACTTGCTATAGAATGGTTGGCATTTTCTGACCCGATTGGACAATCTTTTATCATGTGGCCCGTCTTGCCACACCGAAAATAGGCACCGGACACCCGATGGCAAACTCCTCTATGTCTCCTCCTACATCGAGTACAAACAGGCGTAGATCCACCGCTTTGACTTGAGCTGGTAGAAGATCCCGTATTTTGTTTCGTATTTACGGAAAATGAATGGCCCTTTTTGTAACTGATTCCAGATCTTTTCCCTTTCCATTCAGTTGTTGGGACAAGAGCTTGTTTTTTTGCTACCAAATTGGCTTCTGCCATCAATGCCCTATCAAGCTAATTCACATACGTAGGTAGATTAAGGACTCCCACCTGATCTAATATATCCAAATCCAATCCACCCTTAAATATTCAAGCTTTCTTGTAGTCCGTGTCTACCATATGAGGCGCAAACCGAGCTAATTCAGTGAATTTGGCCTCATACTCAGCCACAAACATGTTACCTTGCTTGAGTTCCTGAAATTCTGAAACCTTTTGTCTCGAAAGCATTGTAGAAAGTACTTGTCTTAGAAGACCGTATTAAATGGAGCCCATGTCATATTCCCATTACTATTTCAGACCAGTAACCACCATCTCCGGGCTTTGTCTTTCAAGGTATAGGTGGCTAAAAGGACTTTTTGAATCTCAAAATAGGGGAACACTTCAAACAATTTCTCCATTTCCAACAACCAGGTTTCAGCCTTTAATGGTTGAATACTTCCCAGAAAATTCAGCGGTTTCATCTTCATGAACTTCTAAGTTAGGTTGATTATGTCATTGTTATCTAGCTCATGTTGTGTTGGTGGAGGCAGGAGAGGCAAGGGTTGCTGTCTCTGTTGTTGCGTCAGTGTTTCAGTCAGAGCTGCAAGCATTTGTTCCATACGGCTCATGCGAGCCTCTGAGGATTCACTTGTATCATTGCTTCTTGCATTTTCCATGATACTATAAAAAGACAAGGTAAGAATAAACATAGGAATAATCTTGTCCGTTTCTTTCAATTTCATTTGTCTAGGTTCAAATTCAGGTTCCACAGTTATAAGGATTAGCACATATTCACACATGCAGATGAAATGCCCCTAATTCTTTCCTAGGACATCCTATGGCTCGCATGGACTTGTGTGTGCGGTATAACTCATGCTCTGATACCACTTTGTCATGACCCAAACCCGCCTCTATAGATTTAGCGTCGTAACCGTCCAGTAATCCTTGGATTACCAAAGGCCTCTCAACAAAATAACACATAGTTAAGGGCTGTGGAAGCAAATACATAAATTATAAATAGTCCATTAAGTTGTGAAAACATACATGGGACAGATAATCTTAAACTTTTATAAACTTACGAGTGATACCAAAAGATACAATATTTACACGTCACTTCATGTACATATTAACAGAAATCTTGTCTAAAAATCAAAAGAACAAAGACTAATACATTCACAAAAATAACCACTAAACTTGACTTAATCCGGAACCTCCTCGGGAGGCGCAAATGATGGCTGACAAAACAAAATCTTAGGCCATCAACTTTGGGCCCGGTCTTACGCCTAATCACCTATATACATAATATAAATAGTGAGTTGGAGCCCAGTGAATAATAATAGAGTAAAGGGGTCAAATGAATGTTGTCCATAACTGTTATAGAATACATAATTTAGTACTTATCAGAGGTGAATTCATGATCATGTTCAGAAATCATATGTCATAACAGATACGGATTCAAAATCATATTCATAAACGTACAGTTGGCCCATAAATAGGACACATACATAAGGATCCATAACAGTTGGCTCATGAGACGTACAGTTGACCCATAATTAGGACAAAACAGAACAGATAACAGATGTCATCTAAAGCTAAGAATGCCACGAACACATTTCAGAAACATTGGACAACCATTCATTTATACAAAAAGTAATATTTCAGAAACAGATCATCTTATATCATTCAGAAAATACTTATAATTAAACATAGCTTTACAAAGTTATTACTCACAAATGACAGATGGCTCCAATTAAACGAATAGAGTAAGCAAGTCAGATATCTTGTGGCGCGTGACCTACGCAGGTACAAAACGAATATATACTAGATTACACACCCGGAAACATTTACTTTGTTCTTTCTTATTTTGGTGTGTCTCTACTTTTATCCTTATTATTGTGCCTTAATCTTGGCCTAGGAATGCCTAGAATCAAATAAGGATGCAGAAATGCACTTGAAAACACTTAACAAAACTTGTTGAAAATAGGGTCCTCGCTCGAGCACAACTTCTTACACTCGAGCAGACATGCAAAATGTGAGTGGTTGCTCGAGCACAAGATTTGTCGCTCATCTTTCCATATGAACTTCATATTCTTGCGGGTCAACTTGGTCATGGGTGCTACAATAATGGAAAACTTCTCTACAATTCTCCTGTAATAACCGGGTAGTCCTAAAAAACTTCTCACCTCTATAGGGTTTGTGGGCTACTTCCATTCTTTGACTGCAACAACTTTTTCAGGATCTATCAATATCCCCTGATTGGATACAACATGTCCCAAAAATCAAACTTCTTTCTCGCAAAAGTGACACTTACTAAACTTAGCGTATAACTGTTGTTCCCTCAAAGTCTGCAACATGACTTTCAAGTATTCTTTGTGTTCTTTTTCATTCTTAGAATACACCAGAATATCATCTATGAAGATAATCACAAACTTATCTAGATACAGTTGAAAAATTCTGGTCATCAAGTCCATGAAATAGGCAGGAGCATTGGTCAAACCAAAAGGCATTACAGGAAATTCGTAAACCCATACCGGGTCTGAAAAGCAGTAAGCGATATACTTTCCTCTAACACACCCATCTGATGGTAACCCGTTCTGAGATCAAATTGAGAAAACATGGCTGCCCCCTTCAACTAATCAAACAAGTCATCAATTCTAGGTAGCAGATACTTATTCTTGATAGTCACCTTGTTTAACTCTCTGTAATCTATGCACATACGAAGAGTGCCATCTTTCTTGGAGACAAAGATTGCGGGTGCTCCCCACGGGGAGTTACTTGAACGAATGAACCCTTTTTGAAGTATCTTTTCCAGCTACTTTTTCATCTCCACAAGCTCTTTAGGCGCCATTCTGTATGCCGCATTAGAAATCGATGTAGTTCCTAGCACTAGGTCAATGTGAAATTCTACTACCCGTCGAGGTGGAGGTCCAGGTATCTCCTGAAATACATCCTCAAACTCACGCACCACATCTACCTCACTAATATCCTGCTTAGGGATTTCTATCGATCATAGAAAACTCGTCATCACCGACTCTTCTCCATCGCTAGAAGTGTGGGTAAGCCGTGGCATACTGGGAAGATCTATATTTACAGTCCTTCCAGCACAATCTAGAGTCACAAAGTGTTTTTGCAGCCAATCCATACCCAAAATAATTGCAAACCCCTTAAACCCTAACACAATTAGGTCCACATACAAGACTTTGCCCGCAAAGTCAATCTCAAAATCTTTACACATCTCATAAAGAGTAATTGCCCTCCTAAAGGGGTCTCAACACAAATAGGTCTAGACAAGGAGGTAGTTACAATATGTTCTCTTTCTACAAACTGTCTAGATATAAAAGAATGAGAGGCACCGATATCAAAAAGTACTCTAATGGGTTCTTGAAAGAGATTAAAAGTACCTTGCACTTTGCCATTTCTTGGCATCACTGTAAATGCCTTGGCTGGAGCTAACTAACCCTGTTGTGCCTGCTATCTCTAAGGGTAATCCTTGATTACATGTCCCAACTGTTGACACCCAAAACATTTTCTATTGATCGGTTGAGGTGCTACTGGTCTGATAGGTGGGGGGCCCTCTAACTGAGGTACAAGAGGACGATAACCCAACTGTGGCACTTACTGCTGTTGTCCTTGATAACCCTGTGGGTGCAGACCACCCTGTCTCTAATAATAGTGCCCCTGGGGCTAGAAATTTCCTTGAGGCCTGAAATTATCCAAAGGTCTGAAATTTCTCTGACTACCCTGTTGCTGTGGCCTCTGAAACTGCTAACCCCTATGCCTTTGATCATAGGGTCGGTATCTGTTCCCATCTCGCTACTGGAAGTGACTCCCTCTAGAAGTCTCTCCGACCTTGACCTTCCTTTCTTTAAACTACTTCTCATTTTCCTCATACTTCAATGCCAAGTCAAGAACTCTGTCAAATGGTTCAACATCAAAGGGAATAAGGGACTTAGATAGGTAATGATTCAATCCCTTAATAAACTACTCATTCTTCTTCTCCTACGTGTCGACCAAGTAAGAGGCATAACGAGACAACTCATTAAACTTGGTGACATACTCGATCACTGTTCTACCCTCTTGAGTTAATTTCAAAAATGTATCAATCAGTTGTGACCAAATAGTAGCAGGAACAAACTTCCGGTCAAAACGAGTCTTGAAATCTGCCTAAGTCAAAGTCGTCAAATCTAGACCCTCTTTCCACGAGTTCCTCCACAACAGGGCTGCTCCCTCAAGCTGATGTGTAGCCAACTGCTGTTTTTGAACCTCGGTGAGCTGCATACGACCAAACACCATCTCACATTTCTAAACCCAAGCGTCAACTGCAATGGGTCCTCTATGTCCAGAGAATTTTTGACCTCCCAAAGAACCAAAGTCTTTGTTTCTCTTCGCAAAGGGATCTCCCTGCTGGCCTTGATTATTGTTCTGAACAACTTGAAGCAACTGAGCCATCATCTTCCCCACATTAACCTGCACTATATTGGTTGCCTCAGTAGCAGTCGTCGCTGCCGTTGCTGCTATCGCTGCGTTAACAATTGTTTCTTCCCTTGTGCCATTAGGCTCAACGCTTCTCAAATTATACCTTCCAGCCATCACCTTCAAGTTAAACACACAAGAAGAATTCATTCATAAATACTTCGAACAAATTCAACCATCAACCTAAACCAGCTAACCCATGTTTCCACAATCCGAGGATCACCTAAACTCTCACAAGTCTAGGGTAACCTAGAGCTTTGATACCAAACTGTTATGCCCCAAAATTTGGACAATTAAATATTAAATGAGGACTAAACCCCAATCGATATTCCATCATCCAAATCCTAGGGGTGAAACAATATCTCAACATTCACGTCTCCAAAGGGTTTAAGAAAATTTCCATCCTCAAAAGTTTACAAGGGATAAAAAAAAAACTAACAAAACGCCAACCAAACCATCTACTATAATTTTATAACTAACCAATACCTCCAATATTAAAGTAACAATAAATAGTCAAAATAACTTAAATAATGTAAAGTTACAAACCATGCGAAATTATCAAAATACGACGGGCATAAACAAAATAATAAATACATAAACTAATATCAACCCTAAGCTCACGAAAACAAAAGAAGTCCAAACGACATGTCCAACAACTATAGTTATTCCACGTCACTACTGCAGCCCCAACTAATCCTACAAAGGAAGCTCGGCTGTGCTCAAATAGAATGCACCCGAGTTGCCCAGAGACAAAACGGGTCAGTATACAGGTATACTGGTATGAGTACAAGATTTAACACCCACGTGTCCACCAGACATAAACAAAAATACATTTAATTCTTGTTGCGGGACAAGACAAGTAGTTTCATCCGCATCGAGACGAATGGGTAGTTTCTCGAGATATGGTGGAATTTAGTTTCTTGTCCATACACAACGAAATATAAATTGAGTATAAAATAAATAAAATAAAAATAAAAATATGGTGGGTCAGCCCTACATAAAAAGTCAGTAAGACCCACCATTCTACAAATAATAAAGTTAGTATAATTTAATCCTAAGTAATTTGGTGAAGAAGTACAAAAATGCTCCGTTTCATGCTTAAATAATTTGAATTGACCAAAATTTAAAGAACAAAATTTGTATAGAATCAAATTTTCTAAAAGGCAATGCGAATGAATTTAGTACAAACTGAACAAGTTGAGAGAAAAACTTGATAGAAGAATCTAAATGGAATTCAACCAAAAAATTTGAAGCTGGAAACGAACAGAAACTGCCCTAAGATGTTTTTTTCAAAAATGTTCAAAATACGAAAAGTGTGCAGAATAATTTTTTTACTTTTGTTATAGCGAAACCAATAAAAATGAGCTTATTTCGTGGGTTAAAACAACATCTAAAGTCTATCCTGCTAAAATGAATAAAAACTATTGTAACCAAGATCATCCGATTACAAGTTCTAATAGAACTTTTTAATAAAAATTTAAAACACAAAAGTTGTCTAGAATCACGTATACATGTCTCTGCTCAAATTTCATAATTTATCAAGGTTGTTTACTATTTTTCAACATATATAAATCAATACAATTCACACTATACCAATAAACTTATAATTAAATTCTTTGTACCTTAGCGCTACCACTTCGACCTCCACTTCCGGTCTACACGTATATCCCATATGCCTCCCGTATACCTAACACCTCTTCTAAGCCAAACTTGCACGGGGATATCGTCCCGAGTTTGACCTACACTCCCCAAATGGTTAGAATATTTGTACATGCGTAAATCAAAGCACTCGTCTACTCATAAGAACAAGGAAACAATATAGATATATACACAATCTCTCATCTACTCATGAGAACAAACATAATAATGCCAAGCCTAAGGCATTTAAATAAATCTCATAATCCTTACTTTTTTTTTTTATACACTCTTTCTCACCAACACTCAAATAAAATAACAATCCATGGAGTCATAGTGGAGTATGAGAAATTTATCTATGGATTCCAAGTTTATTTTAATTTAATATATTCATGAGTGTTGTGGGTGCTGATTTCTGACCACACTGCCAAACAGGTACTCAGTAGGAGAGCACAAGCAGGATAGACCATGCCCGAACAACCTGTCACAGAAAGATAAGAATTCCAGCAGTGGTTCATCCACCTGGGGGCACTCCGACGATCAAGTCAGTACTCAGTTGTCTCTCAAAGATAGCAAATAGTGCTTAACTCACTAGCTAGAATACAAAAAGCGTACCTTAGACCCACGAGGGTGCCTTACTTTTATAGCCAGCACTAACCTGATCCCTGTAGAAGCCTAGCTTCAATAGACTCTAGCTCAATGCTCATCTTGGGCTTCCAGCCAGATAGAGATAAACTCTCTAAGAGCCTTATCTTTATCCAGACTGAGATCCTCTCCCATTCAAGGACTCTTGTCCCTCATCCGCTCATCCTGAATTTTGGTATTTTCACAGATAACCTCGGCTTAGCCGAGATCACCTCGGCGCCATGATCAAGACATGTAGCACCTCAGCTAACACTTCGGTGCTGCCTTAGCCACGTGTTGTCATTCACAAAATACGCCCCCACAACTGCCCCCTAGGTTCTATTACCTCGGCATCCTGAGGTGATGAAACCTATACCGTTTGTCCATATAGCACATCAGTTAGGACCTACTCTATCCTTCATGACCGAAATCATCACATGTCGACCTCTAATGACCAAGACTCAGCGGTTTACTTTATCAATGACCAAGAACCAAGAACCAAGAACCAAGTTCTTCAAGTCCCTTATCTGATCGTCCCTCTAGCCGAGGTTCTCACCCCATTAAATCAAGAACTCCAAGAGTTCTATCTGCGCATGAGCTGTCACGCATGGTTTTCTCAACCATTTTCGCCACGCGTCTTTTTCTCATAGATCCGTACCTGACATGCGCCTTCAGGTCGCATTGCTTCTGTGCGCACCGCTGTAGACACCCCATTTTTGACCGTCCTCAAGACTTGGACGTCACCGCTTGGAACACTCGATGATTATCCATGTTTGTGTTCGTTTGGAGTTCCCGGAAGTCTCGGCTCGCATGCCCTGCCTCAGGATCTCCGAACTTGACCGTTTAGTGTCTGGTTTCACACCGAACACTTGTGTTTTGCCTTGGAGGGGCAGGGAATGCCTTGTGAGGCATCCCCACACACCACCGGCAGCAGCTAGAGGCCACCGGCTGGTTTTTTTCTGCCATCGGCACTTTTTTTTGCTGGTCGGCACATTTTATTGCCGGTCGGCATAGTTTGTTGCCGGTCGGCACTTTTTTTGTCGAAATAACATTTTTGGGCAGCCGACGACTGTTCATCTACTTTATGGAGATATTTTGTGCCAGCTGTGATAGCTGGCACCAACTCTGCCTCCCTCCATACACGTGTATGGAGGGATCTCCCTCTAAGCAAGCTTGTTGTATAAGCTTTGCAAGAGGGAGTCTTATAAGAGGAAGGCTCTCCTCTTGGCTCTAGGTTAGAGACTTAGAAGTAAAAACCAGAGCTTAGAGATATAGATACATTCTATCTCTATATCTCCCTCTCTCTCCTCCTTTGTGTGTGTTTCCTTGGCCTAAAGGTGGATTTTACCTTACTTTTGCACCATTACACACACTATTACACCTTGCTCCGAGATTGAGGGCCTTGGGGGGTTGATTCTTGAGTTTTTGGACTGATTTTGATCAAAAGAAGAGGGTTGGACCATTTGTTCTTCAAAGGTTCTTCAAGGGTGAGCATCTTGCTTTATATTCCCCAAACTTGCAATAGTCTTTTACCTATCTTGCTTGTTGATTTAGCTTTTATGTATAACATAAAAAAGGCTTATATTTTCATGCTTTAGAACTTTCATTAAGGTTGTTTTGTGTTTTGAGTGCAAACTCACCCTTTTAGGCCTTGTTTGGCCCCTTTTGTTGCCTTTTGGTAGGGTTTTGTTTACTTCAGTGTTTTGATCTCTTTACCACTGAAAACCAGTGTATTTTTAGTAGTAAAGAAGGTGGTTTGAAGTCTTGCATAGGGGAGGGACACCCCTCTCCCTTCATTGTCTTGTTTCCTTACATTTTGGCCTAAAAAGGTAGCATGTATGTTTGATCATCTTAAGCCTTATTTCAGAAGTTTTTTGGATGTTTTAGGTCATATGTAACCTTTTTTTTTGGCCGGATTTGTGCCTCCTTGTATGCTTGTAGTACTTGCTTTGTATTGCTCCATTTGGCCTAGAAATGTCCCTTGTGTTTAGACCATGATTTTTGCATGTGTTGGCTTCGTTCCATGAAGATGTTAGCACTATTTTTCCATGCTTAAAGTCTGTTGGTTATCCATTTGGTCATGTTTGACATGTTTGATATGGTTGCTATGCATTTTGGCTTGTGAGCCCTCAAGTATATGAGTCACAAGCATGCCTTAGTTGGTCCACTTTAATGAGTTGAAGTTGTTTGCCATGTTATTTCAGTCCCTAAATCATGCTAGCATGCTTGCATTCGTCGTTCCTTTTGTGCCTTGAGGGTGTACCCTTTTATGCCTACATTTGAGCCTTGGTGCATACACTCCTTTGGAGTCATTTTGGCTGCCATATTAGGAAGGTTTGGAGTCCTATTTTGTCTGCAAAAACTCTATTTTTTTTACTTGTCTAAACCATGCCATGATTTGGTCTTGTTGTTGGAAATGAAGTGGCCCTTTTGGTGCCTTAGCTTTGGGTCTATTGGCTTACATGTTGACATGAGAGTTTGTCCATCATTTTGAGCACTTTTGGTGCTGTTTTGAGGTGAATTAAGGCCTGCACCTTTATCACTTTAAGGCCCTCTTGCATGCTTGTCTCATGTTTGTTACATAATTGTTTCATTAATGTGTAGTCCCATGCTAACTTTATGGCAAATTGGTCTATGTTTGCATCACATTTGCACCTTGTATGCTTAGCATTGCATATTTGTCATGATAGTTGCATAACATTTGCTATGTCTTCCATAATTGGTGTCATGTTGCATTTGAGCCATGTTTGCATAACATGCATTGCATTACTCGGTTTGGGGTGTCAAACCCAGTGTGAGAATCAAGGAACATTCATACTACCAGTGATGTAATGTGCCTTGATTCCCGGTCACCGAGGCCTTTGACTCCGACTTGATAAGGCTTTGGTTCTCATTTTGTTTGTTGCATGCATCCTTACATTAAGTGGCAAATTTGATCCCTTGGGTTATCATGCACCATTGATGGCTCGAGGATCGAAGGTCATACTTCCTTGAGTTCAAAACATGATAGGAAGCATGACCATGCTCACATGTGCCTGAAAACCCCATGCCATGCACTGTCTGTTCTCTGTTTGCTGTCAAAACTGTCTTCTGCAGGAAGTTTCTGCCGACCGGCAGAATTAAGTGCCGACCAGCAATCTTTGAATGGCCGGTAAATCAAAATAATGCCGATGGAAATCCTGGACTGCCGGTGGGAATTCTGCCTGGCCGGTGGTGCTCTGCAACATGCAAGGAACATGTTCTGGAGTTTTGGCGATTTTCAGAGAGACAGGGCAGTACAAACAGAGGTGGCACGGTACGGGTTTTTCGGGCGAGCCGAGTTCCGAGCATGCATCATCTGCGCATCCCGAGGCAGAGGCTGCGGCCACCTTCTTCTTTCTTTTGCGTCCTTTCTTTTTAATTAATTAGAAATTCTGTAATAATTTTATTTGCTTATTAGTTGAGACTGTAATATTTATTTGTATCCTCCGAGTGAGGGCAATTATGTAATAAATGTGCGTGAGTGTGTGTATATCTTCCAACCTCACGTCTTTCTTCCCTTTTATTTACCTGCTTATGATGGTAGATTAGGGCACGTTTAATTTAGCATACCTTATGCTATGCATGCGTGCATTCATGCATTTGTACTGCATGCATTAGGCTCGGTACATCACGCTAACCGCATTTGTACTTCAATTTACAAATCGAATATGTGATAATTGATCGCATTACATATGCCATGCTTAGGTTAACCGAGCCTATCTAAATTGCATCCTGTATGTGTTGCATTAGGCAATTTAACATGAACTAGGACACGCACGTTTTGCTAACTAGTTTACTGTTTTGGCACGGAGTACGATGTAAGTATTTATGCTTTAGCATCTCGCATGTATGTGAATGTTAACATGACAGTATGCTTGCCATGCGGCTAGTTGCTTACATGATGTTACTGCTTGAATGCCTGTGGATGGAGGTCGAATTGCTTAAATTGGGATAACACATTAAAACTGTGAATTTTAAAGCCCACTAGATAGTGGCAAAACCATCTTTTCTAAAAGCCCACTTGAAGGTGGCAAAACCTGCATTTTAGCCTACTTGCGAGTAGCAAACCATTTTCAAAACAAACATGAAATGTTTTTGTTCCAATTTAGGCGATTTGGTCTATACTTGTTTGCTGCGCGCATAATTTAGTAATTCTAGGCTAATAACCGGAATAAGAACACGTAAATGTTTTAAAAACAGAATATCACGGTTAGTAGAGGCCGGTCTTTGGACCGGGCGAGAGGGGGTGCTCATAGCTGACCTTCCCCGATCGTACCCAAGTTCCCGAGCCGAGGCAACTTTGGTGATGACGGACACGTGGCCTTTGGCACCGAGTCAGGGTTTCCTAAATTCCCCCTTAATAAAATATTTAGGTGGCGACTCTGTATCTGGCAAAGCAGTCCATGTTTGGCACTTCTTTCAAAATCTATTTTCTCAAAACAATTTTCCAGATTTGGACTCTTTGGTTCAGATTAAGAACCGATACACAAATCGAGTCCGAACTGTAGCGAGGTCCCCTTCGCGGACTTGTTACAACCGCCTGACAGGCACGTCGTCCAACGCATATTCATTATGATTTTGCCGCTTTTTCGTGTTTTAACAAAAACATTTTCTCTCTCCTTCTCTTCACTTTTACATCATTCGTTTTCTCTCAGAGTTCAAGTTTTTTCTCTCTCTAAATCCTCTGCCACCATTGCTATCAAGCTCTTTGTAACTGATTTATTTCTTCCCCTCCAGTGAAGCATTCACCGTTCTGTTCCATTAACCATCATCGTCTGACTTCAGCGTACCTCATACCGGCGTCACTCTCTTCGGTAAGTCACTGTTTTTCCTCTTTTCAGTTTCAAACTCTGTTGCTTTTGTTTATTGCCATTGTAAATCCATTCATGTTCTTCAATCTTTGCCTATGTTTTAAATTTCATCATTCGCGTATTAAGCATGTTTGTTTGTGATTTCATGTTTGTCTAACTCGTATTTGGGTCTACATATGCACACACATACCGCTCATACACTTGTTATTTTGCCATTGTCCTTGGCTTTGCACATTTGCACACACTTTATTCAATGTTCTTGAATTTCTATTTGTTTTCTTGAGTCTGAACCATTGTTCTTTTCTATTTTTCTTGCTTTATTTCCAGATTCTTGTCTTTGATTCCTATATCTACGTAGATTTAGGTTTAGGTTTTGATCTAGAACTCTATTCATTAGGAAAATCGAACCAAAAACCCCCCCTTAGATTCTCAGAAACCTTTACTCCAGTGCCCTCTAGGGTTTAGCCGAGGTCCTTAAACCCACACTAAACATTTTTTTTCTGAAATTTTTCCTTAATCTTCATAAGCCGACATCATGGGCATGTTCAGGTGGAGAGTCGACACCCCTTTCAAGCTAGAGTACTTTAGGAATGAGTTCTCCATCCCAGCCGATGCTCACCTGAGGCTGGCAAGGAATGAGGACTCCATCATGACTGATGGGGACTCTATGCCTTTCCCCGTAATGGCTTTCATAGAGTGTGGACTTAGGTTCCCTCTCAACATCCTTTTTTGACAAGTCTTTCACTATTACAAACTTAACCCAATGCAGTTGGCTATTAACTCTTACAGAGTCATTAACGGTATAATTGCCCTAGCTAGCCGAGAAAACGCTAGGATAACACTAGCCGACATACAATACTGTTATACTATGCATGGCCTGAAATTCGAAAAAGGCTACGTCTATTACCTCAAGCCGAGATCCACTAAATACAAACTTATAGCCAACCTCCCAGACTCCAACAAAGGTGCTGGAGATGATTATTTTATCGTCTCGGGCAACAGGGAGTTCCCACCTAATGACGACCTATACCTCTATCCTTTGAGCCAAACAATATTTAAAGAGGGTAATAGTAAGAACCAAGTGTCACTTTACTTGTTTTTAAGTCTTTATTACTTTGTTCCCTTTATATGTTCTAATGTCTATTTTTTTGTACTTGCAGCTCTTCTTCAGCTACCAAAAGACTTCCGCAAAACCTTCTACCCCGGCAAGGACTTTAAGAAGTTGTTGGGCTTGCCAGTTGATCAGCACAAGGCCCCTCTGTTGCTCAACTACATTCCAACCTACAAATCCGCCTTGCCCGACGTCCCTAAGAAAAGCAAGTCTCCACCATCAGCAACAACTCCCTTTAACACTTTATCACCACGGCCTGACCAAGCCTCAACCTCTGATCTAGCGGAGTAACTATCAACATCTACCTCACAACTGATTCCTCTTGCCCAACGCCAATGCCGACATCGAGTTCCAATTTCTGCCCCTGCCGGTAGAACCCGTAGCTGAAAATGCTGACTTTCTAAGTTATCAGCTTATGAGCCAAAAAACCCACCTACTGCACTCCCAACTATCCGCCTTGGCACCAAAGTGATTGTAGCCACCACTGCTGAAGAGATGGGGTGCAAACCAGCAGTTATTGAAGATCTGCTCGCAAACATCCCCGGGGTGGTGACAGTTCAATCCTCATTCTTTCCTTCCCAACCAACCTCAAAGCCAAAACAGATGAAAAAGGCCAAGGCAAAGGCCGCAGTGATTGAGATTGATTCTGAGGACACTGTTCCCATCTCGAAGCTAGCCGAGGTCGAGAAGAACACCCTTTCCGCTAAAAAATGTCCAGTTGATGACCCAGCATCTGAGGCCCCACCAGCCAAAAAGCCGAGGTCTGACCACCAAGAAGGTAGCAGCTACTCCCGAAGCATAACCTGGGCGCCCGAGATCATGCTCGACGATAGACCTCTTACGGCCGGTGACAGTGCTGTGAATCTTGAAGTCGGCGCGACCCTGTCCACAGCAGTTCTTCTGCCCGAAGACATGAACCGCATGGCCGAGTTGTATAAGTATTAGAATTTTTCTCTCATGATGCAACACTCGATTTTGGTAATCCTCTAATACTCATCTCTTCATAGTTCATATGCTGTAAAAACCGAGATGATGAGGAAGGAGTTGGCAAAAAAGACCAAGGAAGCAGCCAAATTCCTCTCTTCACTCAACAAGGCTGAGGCCAGTAATCGCGCTCTAATGGACCAGGCCAAGACCACCAAAGCTGCTCAAAGTCTGGCCAAGGAAAAGGCCAAAACAGCCAAAGACGAAGCCGAGGCAACAAAAGTCGACCTCGAAGTTGCCAAGGCCAAGGTAGTTGACATGGAGGCCAAGCTTCAGGAGGTCCTTGCCAATAAGGAGGCCGAGGTAAAGGCGCCCGACGAAAAAGCCTTCGAAAAAGGGCAGACCGCCGTCTATAACCAATACAAACAGTAAGTCAACTTGGCTGTTAGACGGCGGCCCTCAACAAGTTGGCTATTTCCATGGACTCCGATCTTCGGGATATCAGTCAGCTTCAAGTGCCATTCCCACCAGAGCCCAAGGACTCCGGCGATGAAGCCGAAGATGATGTCGACGATGGTGAGGCCGATAAAGAGGGGGGGGGAGGCTGCCACTGATCCCAAATCTCCTACCCTCAACGAGCAAATAGACTTGACTCAAGATGAGGAGGATGACTTGGTTTCCAAGGGCATCTCTCCCAATCCAACTACTTCTGAGGCCGACATCCAGTGTGCCAAGAAAAGTCTGGATTAGACTCTGCTAGAGATTGACGCCGAGATAGCGGCCGACAAGAGTGCAACACCACCAGCCGATCAAGCCAATCCTAGCACTTAGAATATTTCTTCTTTTCCTTGTATTCTTTCTCTTCCTTTGTTTGTATTTTGTTTTGCCTTAACAATGTTTTAGTTTCATATTTGGTCGATGTGCCGCTCTTGTAATCTGAACAAGTAATTTTTTGTGAATGCAAGTTTCCTCCTTTCTTCTAAGTGTTTGAATGCCTTCTTTTCTCTTATGTGCGTTTACCACTTTCATACTTAGAATAATTTGGCATGTCTTCAATTTATACCTTTAACTGTATAATCTCCTCGGATTAAAATACCTCAGACATAATTTCTAATTGTTTATCTCAACCTTGACTTAACACTTGAAAATATTGTAAAAATATTTTCACGAGTGTTGTTTTAAACTTGCCACTTCACTTTCAGTTATCAAGACTTTTGTCTTCTATATTTCCCAAGTTTTGGTAATCTGGTCATCTTGGCAAGTACATATGTACTTCTTGCAATATTACCTCGGCCTAACTTCAACTTGTAAATTTTTCTGAAAATTTCAACAAGTGTTAAGCCAACTCTAGCTTATAAATTTTTCTATAAAATTTCAACTCCCAAGTACTTTAAACTTTTACTTATTATTCTCCAGCTCCTTGCCCCTGATGTGAACTTAAGTTTCACTTATGTCCACATTAAGTATGTATAGTTTTTGCCGAAGTCAGATTCAAACAAAGACTAGCCGAGGTTCTCAACCTTGATTTCTTTGTTAATTTAACTGGAATGCACTTAGTTTCATTCTAAGCTTTAATTCTGCCGACATGGTAAGGCTATGCTAAACCAACTTAGTTCAACTCCATTACATGCAAGTCTAGTTTCATCTCTGCCATATAATAAGTCTAAGTTATTCGTCATGTTTCAATCAGAAACATCGCCAACTTAGTTCAACTCTATTATACTCAAGTATAATTCAACTCTGCCATATAATAAGTCTAAGTTATTCGTCATGTTTCAATCACAAACATCGCCAACTTAGTTCAACTCTATTATACGCAAGTATAATTCAACTCTGCCATATAATAAGTCTAAGTTATTCGTCATGTTTCAATCAGAAACATCGCCAAAGGACTGGTCAGTCCAATCACACAAATTTTCAAATTCTTAAAAAATCAGGCTAAAATTTTTTTATTACTACTTCAGCTAAGAAAATCATGACATAAATTTCAAAAAACAAAAAAGTCTAATGATAAAAAAACTTTAAGTTGCAAGTGTTCCAGGGTCTTGGCAACTCCTTGCCTTCACTGTCTTCAAGCCGATATGCTCCGTTGCCAGCGACTAAGATGACTCTCTAAGGCCCCTCCCAATTTGGGCCCAGCTTTCCCTCTCTGGGATCCTTCTTGTTGACAACAACCTCTCTTAAGACGAGGTCCCTAACTTGACACTCTCTTAGGTTAACCTTCTTATTGTAAGCCCTAGCAAGCTGCTACTGGTATGCCCTTAGCCGAAATGCTGCTCTCTCTCTTCTTTCTTCCAGTAAGTCCAGATCTCGGGCCAGGAATGCCTCATTAGTCCCATTCTCTACTCCCTGAGTTCTAATCCCAGAGATGCCGACTTCTAGTGGGATAACTACTTCTATGCCATAAGCCATGGTAAATGGGGATTCCCCAGTTGATCTTCTCGGCGTAGTCCGATATGCCCAGAGTACATTGGGCAATTCTTCTACCCATTCTCCTTTAGCTGCTTCTAGCCTCTTCTTGATCCCATCCAAGATAGTCTTGTTGGATGCTTCTGTCTGACCATCACTCTGAGGGAAACTTGGGGTGGAGTAATAGTTCTTGATATTATACTTTGCACAGAAGCTTTTGATTAGCTTACTGTCAAATTGTGTACCATTGTCTGCTAATATTGCCCTTGGGATCTCGAACCTGGTGATGATGTTCTTCCATATGAAGTTCTTCACATCAATGTCCCGAATCTTCGCAAGGGGTTCAGCTTCTACCCCTGTTGTGAAATAGTCAGTTACTACCAACAGGAACTTCCTTTGTCCAGTCACTTGAGGTAGTTGTCCAAAATAATCCATGCCCCACTGGGCAAATAGCCAAGGGCTAGAAACTCGGTTTAAATCTACTACTGGTTGATGTATCAAAGGTGTGAGCCTTTGACACTTCTCACACTTTCTGACATAAACTTCAGCATCTTTTTGCATGTAGGGCCACCAGTACCCCTGAGTAATGGCCCTATGAGCAAGTGACCTACCCCCAGCGTGGCTTTCACATACTCCTTTGTGTATTTCATACTAAAAGTCTTCAACATGTGAAGGATGCACACATCTCAAAAGGGGACCAGTAAAAGACCTTTGTAGAGATGTCCTTCTGTTGTTAGATTGAACCTCGCCGACTTCAGTCTGGTCTTGTGTGCTTCTTTGCGATCGTCTGACAGCTTCCCATCTCTAAGAAATATTATTATTGCATCCATCAAACTTGATCCCATCTCTACACACATTGCTTCATACTCTGTGATCAGTGGTTCCACACATGGGCCTGACAAATTGTCAACCATTATTGTCCTTGCCTCCCCTGATTTCATTGCACTAGCCATGTTAGCCAAGGCATCGGCATGGTTGTTGTCATCTCGGCTAACCTGCTGTAGTCAGCAATCCTGAAACAAGGCTAGTAGTCTAACAACCTCCTTAACGTAGGCTATTATTCTTTCATCTCGGGCTACATACTCGTATGTTGCTTGGTTCACAATAAGTTGGGAGTCATAGAAGACCACTACCTCATCAGCTTCCACTGCTGCTGCCAACTTCAAACCTGCAATCAGTGCTTTATATTCTGCTTCATTGTTTGAGGCTTTAAACCCTAGTCGAATATATTGTTCTAGCATCCGCCCATCTGGCGATACTAGCACTACACCTGCCCCCACTCTTTGATGGTTTGAACTCTCATCCATAAAAAGGTGGAAGGAGTCGCCGATGTAAATATCGCAGGACTTGAGTTGCTCTTCTTTCTTCTGCTCTACTGTGGGGATTTTTATTCCCAGATGGCTCTCTTCTTGTTCCCCTAGAAAAGCCACGGCTCACCCGGGCCCGATGTGGGATGGCACCAGGTGTGAACTTGACCACGAAGTCAGCTAGAACCTAGCTTTTGATTGTTGTTCTGGGTCTGAACTCTAAATCGTACTGGCCCAATACCACTGCCCATTTGGCCACCCTGTCTGTCAGATCTCCTTGCTGTAGCAGGGACTTCAAAGGGTGCTCAGTCAATATCACAATCTTATGGGCTTGGAAATAATAGTTCAACTTCTTGGAAGCCATTATTAAGGCTAATGTCAATTTCTCCAGGAGTAAATACCTGGTCTCCGCGCTCGCTAGGGTTTTACTTACATAGTAAACTGTCTTTTGTTCCCCATTCTCTTCTCTAATTACCACTGCACTCACTACATGCTCCGAAACTGCCAAGTATAGGAAAAGTTCCTCTCCAGGTACAGGATTTGAGAGAACTGGAGCTGTGGTCAAGTATTTTTTCAAGTCGGTCAAGGTGACTTCGCACTCTTCTATCCACAAAAAATCTGTGGCCTTCTTCGCTAAACTAAAAAATGGTTTGCATTTGTTAGAACTTTTGCTTATAAACCTATTCAGGGCTGCGGCCCTTCCAGTCAACATCTGCACTTGTTTTGCTGACTCTGGGCTTTTCAAATCCAGAATGGCCTTGATTTGATCTGGGCTTGCCTCAATGCCCCTTCTGGTAACCAAGTACCCCAAGAACTTACCAAACCCAACTCCAAATGCACATTTTGAAGCATTGAGTCAGAGCCGATATACTTATAGGATGTCAAAGGATGCCTTAAAGTTGGCCAGATGATCCTCAGGTTCCTTGGTCTTTACAACCATGTCATCGATGTATACCTGCACTGTTTTGCCGATCTAATGTCTGAACATCTTGGTCACCAACCTCTAGTATGTTGTTCCTGCATTTTTCAACCTGAAAGGCATCACTTTGTATCAATACAACTCTTTTGGGGTGATAAATGCAGTCTTCTCTTCATCAGGGAGGTACGTTACTATCTGATGGTACCCCCTGTATGCGTACAGGAAGCTCATCCTTCCATGCCCTGAAGTGGCATCCACCAATTGATCAATTTTGGGGAGTGGGAAACTGTCCTTGGGACAAGTCTTATTTAGGCTAGTGAAATCCACGCAGACCCTCCACTTCTCATTCTTTTTCTTCACAACAACTATGTTTGACAACCAAGTTGGATAGTTTACCTCTCGAATGGCTCTAGCCTCCAATAGTTTTTCGACCTCCTATTATACTGCCTCAACATGCATCAACGTTGGCCTCCTTGCTCGTTGGATGACAAGTTTAGCCGTCCTGTCCATATTCAGTCTATGGCAAGTGACCTCGGGGTCAATGCCAGGCATCTCGTATGGCATCTAGGAAAACACCTCAATGTTTGATCATAAGAAGGCTTCTAACTCCCTTTCTTCCTCCTCGGCCAATCCTGAGCCGAGAAGGAAGAAACGCTCTTCATCCCCTTGTTGGACTAGAATCTTCTTCCGGGCTTTCTCACTTTTTTCGACTGGTTCTTTGCCGACATTATCCAGGACCTCCATGTTCTCGTCCTTAATCTCAGCTGTGTCTACTTCTCATATGTTACAGGTGGATTTCATTGCTGCCATGGAGCAATTCTTCGCTTGCACCTGATCTCCTGATCTCTCTGTTCTGTTAGGGACCGCAATAGTTGGTGAAATGTTGAGGGAACAGCCCTCATTGCGTGCAACCATGGCCTTCCCAAGATAACGTTGTAAGGTGAGGGGGTGTCAATGATTGTAAACTATATGCTCACTTTCTTGGTGTCTGCATGTACCTCTAAATTTATTGTCCCCAAGGGCCATATTGGCGTTACATTGAACCTGACCATTGGACTGTTAGACTATTCTAAATCATCTTAGTGAAGGCCAAGCTCTTTGTAACATCTGACATACATGATGTCACAAAAGCTACCTTAGTCAATTAGAATGCACCTTACCTGACACTCTCCAATCTTCAAGGATATCACCAGAGCATCGTTGTGTGGATGCTATACCATGTCTAGCTCGGCTTCAGTAAAGGACATCATTGGTCCCGGGCACTCGTCTGCCCTAGGCCTTTTTTGCTTGACCTGATACATATACTGTAAGTGTTTCACCCTTTGAGTCTCCCCATATATCTCATTCTCATTGACCTTTGAGTGAATCACATTGATCACTCGAGGTCCGTCTGTTGGCGGTGGTGCTGGTGGAGGTGGTGCTGCCGGTGTCTGGGGCAGCCTTGCTTGCTCTTCCCTTGTTCTGGCCTCATCCACCAGGTCCCTTAAGTGACCTTGTCTCACAAGGTCTTCCAGATATGTCTTTAGGGCTCTGCATCCCTGAGTCAGGTGCCCATCCTCATTGTAGTAGGCACAATGCTTCCCCAGATTTCTTCCCATAAATTTGCCAGGGATCTTCTCTGGTGCTCTATAGTAAGGCTGGTTCCTAATTCTTTCCAAGACTTTGTAAACCGAGATCCAGAACACTGTGGTGACTGTCTGTGCAGCCCTTAGTTCTATTTCTTGTCTATTAGAATTTGTATTACCTCGACCTCACTTCGGCGAGCCGTTCCTCTTCTCTTGTTTGGACGCTATGGTCCCTAGTGTGTCTTCCTCTACTCTTACGTATTTCTCGACTCTAGCCATAAGTTCCTCCATACTTTTTGAGCATCTTTGCCAGTGATTTTCAAAGCTGACAGTCATCGTTTAGGCCATTCTTAAAAGACACGACCGTCACCTCTTGGTTACACCCTAGTACTCGGTTAAACACCTCATAATACCGTTTGGCATAAGCCCTAAGGCTTTCATCCTCACCAATTCTTAAAGCCATCAGGGAGTTTACCCTCAACGACTGTAGTTTGTTTGTAACAAACCTGGCCACAAACATCTCGGCCAGGCCTTCCCAGCTTCTCACAGTTTCTTTCGGCAATTTGTGAAACCAATCTGATGTGATTTTCCCAAAAGATGAGGGGAACACCTTACAGAGCAACGGCTCGTTTTTGGTGTACAGTGCAATTGAGTTCAAGTATAAGCCGATATAAAAGTTGGGATCAGATTTACTATCATATATCTAGAATCTCGGCATATGGAACCTTTTCGGGGCCTCAAACTTGTCCAATTCCACCGAGAATGGCGTTCTCGACTTGACCGGAGATGTTATCTCGGCATCTTGTCGCTTCCTCTGGAGGTAATCTCTCAAATCCTCCTTAGTCCGTCCAGGCACTCGGCTGTCAACGGATTTCAGCCTTTTTGGTGTGCTGCTTCCTGTGTCATTATGAGTCCTCTTGGACCTCTCGACATTCGTCGTGTCAAAGCAAAGCTCATTCTCTTGAACATGCCGATGTGTCTTCTGAGACTCTCCTCTCATCGATTCTCCTCACCCGACCTCCCGTGAAGGCCGATGAGAATGCTCTATTGCCTTGTCATACTGAGGGACTGCAGGGATTGCTTTCTGCCCCTTTTCTGGGCATCGTTCTTGGTCACTGGAATCGGCATGTCCTCCAATGGGAACGGTGGCTACATGACGTTGTTCTACATCATGAAATTGACAACTGATTGCAGGTCTGCCAATTTGTTTGCCATCCCTTTCATCTCGCCGTCCCACCTCAGGTATCTATCTTTCCATACCTGGAGGTCACTTTCATTGTAATACCCGCCCTAACATGCTTTCTTTGGTACATCTCCCTCTTGGCCAACGTGTTTTTCTCCGGGATTCTTATCTTGAGGTTCTTCGTTATTTTGACTACCAGGAATGTATTCAATATTAAAATCAAAGATACTTAAAATAGATTGTCAACGGACAAAAATATGTTTATTAGCAATATTTTGAACATCTTTTTGTAAAACATATTTAGCGTTTTTACAATCAACACGTAATAAAAAATTTTGATTTAAAATATCATCTTGAAATTTACTAATACATAATACAATAGATAAAATTTCTTTTTTAATAGTACTATAATTTTTTTTGTGCTTTGTTCCAAATACCAGAATGAAAATGAACAATTTGTTCAGATGACTCAGGAGTGGAGTGACCTTCTGAAGGAGAATGCCACCATAACCAACATCAAAGGCATCAGTTTGAATAATTTTGAATGAATTTCAGTAGGAATACCAAGACAAGGCAAAGTTTTGACATATTTTTTGACTTGTTGCACAATAGTAGTATGACTGGAAGACCATGGAGGAGGATTATCCTTCAACCGATCAAAAAGGGGTTGACAGGTTTTCCTAAGGTCTTGATAGAATTCAGCAATGTAATTAAGAGAGACTAAAAATCGTTGTAACTGAGTTTTGTCCAAAATTTCATCAAGAAACTTAGAGGCAAATTCAATAGATCGACTAATTGGAAGAATAGTGCATCTATCACACTTTGTGTTCATTCTCAGTATATCAATCATACTTTGTTCACTAAGTGCATCTATCACACTTTGTGTTCACTTTTAGTGTATCAATCACACTCTGTTCACATGGTGCATCTATCACACTTTGTGTTCATTTTCAGTATATCAATCATACTTTGTTCACACTGTGCATCCATCACACTTTGTGTTCGCTTTTAGTGTATCAATCACACTCTGTTCACATAGTGCATCTATCACACTTTGTGTTCATTTTCAGTATATCTATCATACTTGTTCACATAGTGCATCTATCACACTTTGTGTTCATTTTCAGTATATCAATCATACTTCGTTCACACTGTGCATCTATCACACTTTGTGTTCCCTTTTGGTATATCTATCATACTTGCTCACTGAGTGCATCTATCACACTTCGTGTTCACCTTTAGTGTATCAATCACACTTTGTTCACTAAGTGCATCTATCACACTTCGTGTTCACTTTTAGTGTATCAATCACACTCTGTTCACATAGTGCATCTATCACACTTTGTGTTCCCTTTCAGTATATCTATCATACTTGCTCACTAAGTGCATCTATCACACTTCGTGTTCGCTTTCAGTATATCTATCATACTTTGTTCACTTAGTGCATCTATCACACTCTGTGTTCACCTTTAGTATATCTATCATACCTTGTTCACTTAGTGCATCTATCACACTTTGTGTTCACCCTTTGTGTATCTATCACACTATGCTCACCATACTCGCTTAGTGTATCTATCACACGCTCAACTACTGTATCTATCACACGTTCACACTTTGCTTCATATAGTGTATCCATCACACTCGCTTCACCTTTTATGTATCTATCACACTATGCTCACTTTGTGTATCTATCACACGTTCACTTTGGGTATCCATCACACGCTCCCTTTGTGCATCCACCACACACGGTTGCTTAGTGTATCTATCACAAATTTGCTCAGTGTATCCATCACACTTGTTTCGCTTTGTGTATCTATCACACTTTGCTTGGCTTAGTGTATCAATCACACTTTATTCATGTAAGCATGTCCATCACACTCTCTTCACTTTTGTGTATCTATCGCGCATGTTTGTCCACTTAGTGTATCTATCACACTTCGTTCACTTTTGTGTATCTAACGCACATGTTCGTGAGAATTGCATAATTCTCTTACACCCTTTCTGCACGAGGTGTAGTTTGGCTCGAGCTTACTTGCTTGCCTAGCATTCGCTTAAAATGTTGCATTTAATTCACATAATTGCTTTATTACAGCTCTCTTTACATGATCATGAGTGATAACCGGCTTCGCGTAGCGTATAAGTCCAACTTTCAAAATCGGCTTCGCGTAGCGTATAAGTCCAACTTTCAAAACTGGCTTCGCGTAGCGTATAAGTCCAATTATCAAAGTCTTCCTGCATATCATTTGCATCCTGCCCCTGAACTACGCTGGTTTGATTCCTTGCAAAGGGATACGTAGGCAGCCTGTGGGCGCAACCATTTATTTATCGATATTTTGTTTGTTTGTCCAAGTCTTCGACCTTGTCAAAAATGGGTCGTCTCTGGGCTTTGACATTCACTCCCGTCATTGTTATGACTTTCGAGTTCTGTCAAAGAGGGGCAACTGTAGACACCCCATTTTTGACCGCCCTTAAGACTTGGGCACTACTGATGGTTTGCTCGGTGTTGAGAGATGCGCATGGCAAAGAATCAGTTTCTTCGGCAAGGAGAGAGGCAAATCCTTCAAAACACTTTGTTTAGGGGTTTGGAGTTGAAGAAGAGAGGAAAGGAGAGGAGAAAACTAGTTTGGGAAAAGTTCGGCATGAATCCGGGTAGAAGCGAGTTGAGCAGCCCTCGCTGAATCGGGCTTATCTGTCTGTACACTTGGAGTTTAGCTATGGGGCCACCACCGTCAGAAAGCTTACTTCCGGGGCTTCATTTTGCACTCAAGAATCTCCTAGAACCAAGTCCGGGTGGGGGAGATACGATCAGTTGAAGTTGGGTATCATCCCGGTTGGATCGAATCTGCGCGGCTTCACCAAAATGGGCATAACTTTTTGCACAGGAGGAATTTTAATGCAAGGTTTGCGCCATTGGAAAGCTAACTTCCGGGGCTTCATTTTAGACACCAACCGGCAGTTTTTTGACCTTACCGGCCATCCACCGGCACTATATTTATCCGGCCGGCAATTTATTGTGCCGACCGGCAAAATGTTATGCCGACCGGCACTTTATTTTGGCCGACAACCAAATTTTCTGGCCGGTTTGCCCCTTTTTCATCCCTCAAGCATGGTGCATGCCAGCTGTGCCAGCTGGGATGCACAGACCCTACTCCACGTGCATATATGTGGCTATTTTGCACCCTTTGCACACCCTTTGGCCCCTTTTCTTGCACCCTTTGCTCAAGGCTTCTTGAGGAAGCCTTGACCCCTTTTCTTGGCTTCCTCAAGAAGCCTACCAGCTGTCCAAGCTTCTCCAATAAGCCTTGAACCCCTTTGACCCCTTTCCCTTGACTTAGCTTGTAAGTTAAGTGATTTCCTTGCCTTATATATGCACCTCTCCTCCTCCTTTGTTTAGGTTAGAGATTTGGAGCAAAAACCAGACCTAATACATACATGTTACATATATATCACCCTCTCTCTCTATATCTCCCTCTCTCTCTACATTTGGGTGGGTTAGAGTGATCAAACACCCTTGTTCTTGGGCCATTTCTTCATCAACTCATAGCACAAGGCATCCAACGCCTATTCCAACAGCTTGAGGCTGTTCTCCAGAGCTTAGGAGCACCTAAACTTGGTCCAAGAGGTGCTGGTTCATTGGTCTACAAGGGTGAGTCCTCATCTTCCTTTTTCTAGCCTTTTTTTGCTTCATATCTAAGCCATAGTTGCTTGCACTTTTGGGCTCCGACCTAAACTTCAAATCATCATATTTTGAGGTCCTCTTCATGTTTTATTGAGGACCTCTTGCTGTTTGAGGATAGTAGCTAGCACTTCCTTCTTTATCTCTCCTTTAGGCCCTAATCTTGCATGTTATTTTTGGCCTATGTGTAATCTGTTTTTGGGGATGTAGTAAACTGTAGATAGGCTTATTTTGAGCCCTTCTTCAACATTGAAGAAGGGCTCAACACTGTTTGGGACTTCCATGTTGTACTTCCCTTTATATCCTCTTTTTGGTCCCATTTTTGTATGTCTTGGCAGCCCCTGATGTTGCTGTTTTTGGACCTTGGTCCGAACTAAAAGTGGCTTTATTTTGACCTCCTGAACATGTTTTATTAAGGGTATTTTCTTGTTTGGTGAATTTTTTGTATACCTCATGTTGTAGCCACTTTTGAGCCTCATTTTGCATTGTATTTCTAGCATGTTTGTATACTGATTTCGGGGCTTCCATGAACTGTAAATGTGCATATTTTGGGCCCCTATTCAATGTTGTTGAAGGGCCCTAACATGTTTGGGGACAGCAACTGTGAGTTGCTTCATAATCTCATGTTTAGGGCCGTTTTTGTATGCCATTGTTGCCCTATCTTTGTTTGCTTTTTGGCCATGAGTTGTACTAGTAAAATGCTAATTTTGGGACTGCCTTGCTACTGTCTATTCATTGCATATCCATGTTGTGCATGTTTGATATAGCTATAGGCCATTTCGGGTGCCAAAGTCCATGTTTCGGGACTATTCCATGCATCGGGTGTGTTTTCGCCTCGTTCCGGGGCTGTTTTCCCCCATATTTCAGTGCTGAAATCCCATTAGCATATTTGCATGTCATTTTCCATGCCATTGCATTGCATATGCCATTGCCTCGGTTTGCGTGCCTATGTGCACGCATTTCGAGGCACTTCATTTTCATTCATCGGCCTCTTATGTGAGTGTGGCTGAGGCTCTCTCATGTTAGTATAAGTCCATGTTGCATTCTATATGCCATTTTAGCCATTGCATTGCATATGCCATTGCCTCGGTTTGCGTGCCCGTGCGCACGCATTTCGAGGCACTTCATTTTCTTCCATTGGCTACTGTTGTAGGCCTATTTTAGAGTTGCCTAATTCATGTATAAGTCCATCTTTCCATCTATTTGCATTGCCATATGTATGCTTGTATGCTTGCATAAGTGCCTTGCCATGCCATGTTGCATTCTTAGCTTGTATGCCTAGGTTGCATTGCATCTTACACGCATTCCTTGTCCCTTGACTTGGGTGATAGGGATTGGGAGTTTTGATTGATTGGTTTGCATACATTTGAAATCAAAGTTGCATACTTGGTTCTTTGGGCCATCATGCATGGAAATGCGTGATTGGTGGTCCGGGAACCGAGGCACATGTCCCTTTGAGTCATTACAATGATAAGGGATATGGTCGATGCATACATGCCTTGAATTGTGCTGCCATGCCTCGTTTTGCCCTCTGTTGCTGTGAATTGCAGGTCCAGCAGACTTTCCTTGCCGACCGGCAGTGTAAGGTGCCGGCCGGCAACCTTTTCTCTGCCGACAGATTCAATTTTGTGCCGATGGACATATACCAGTGCCGGTGGTGATTCCACTCAGCCGGTGGTACTCCCCAGTGCCTAGGGATGCAACCCTGAGGTTTTGACAGTCTCTAGAGGAGTGAAAGAAGGAAAACAGAGGCAGCTTGCGCATGGCGGCACGCTTCCCGAGGCATTTTCCTGTTTCAATTAATTTATTTAATTTGTTAATTAAATTAGTTAATTTGTAATATTAATTAGCTTGCGTAGTTAATTAATTTGTAATATTTATTCGGTCCCTCCGAGCGAGGGCAAGTCTGTAATAAGTGTGGGTGCGTGTGTGTATGTCTTCCAACCCCCACTTCTTTCTTCCCTTTTACTTACCTGCTTTAATGGTTAGTATTAGGGCACGTTTAATTTAGCATACCTCATGCTATGCATGTGTGCATCCATGCATTTGTATTGCATGCATTAGGCTCGGTACATCACGCTAATTGCATCAATACTTCAATTCCCAAACTGAATACGTGATAATTGTGCATTTTCACATGACATGTTTAGGATAGCCGAGCCTATTCTAACAACACTTTGTATGCGATGCATTAGGCACTTAACATGGACTTGGATCATGCATGTTTGCTAACAAGTTCTTTGTTTTGGCACGGAGTACGATGTAAGTATTTCCGCTTTAGCATCTCGCATGTGTGTGAATGTTAACATGACAGTATGCTTGCCATGCGGCTAGATGCTTATGTGTTAAACTGTTTTGAATGCCTGTGGGTGAAGGTTGGATTGTTTGAGTTGGAAGAACTCATTGAAATCCGTGTTTTAGCCTACTTGCGAGTAGCAAATTCCAAAGCATTTTCAAAACGAACGGATATGCAATGTCTCTTTCCAAATTAGGCAATCTAGTCTATACTTGTTTGCTGTGCGCATAACATAGTAATTCTAGGCTAATAAATGGAATAAGAACACATAAACGTTTTCAAAACAGAATATCACGGTTAGTAGAGGCCGGTCTTCGGACCGGGCGAAAGGGGGTGCTCATAGCTGACCTTCCCCGATCGTACCTAAGCTCCCGAGCCGAGACAACTCCGATGATGACGGACATGTGGCCTTCGGCACCGAGTCAGGGTTTCCTAAATTCTCCCATTTTAAAATATTTAGGTGGCGACTCTGTATCTGGCAAAGCAGTCCATGTTTGGCACTACTTTTTCAAAAATCTGTTTCTCAAAACGATTTGCCAGATTTGGACTCTTTGGTTCAGATTAAGAACCGTGACACAAATCGGGAGTCCGAACTGTAGTAGCGAGGTCCCCCTCCGCGGGCGCGTCTACAAGGGCAAATTAAATTACTAAGTTAATAATGGATGCGAGAATGAATATTAGTATGTGTTCCAATAAAATGTTTGATTATGATAAATATAAGTGTTAATGCCATCAGGTTTACTTGTTCCTATGTCTTCATCAAATATAGGGAAGTCATTTCATCAACTTGGATTGCATTTTGAATATCTTCATGCATATCCTGAGTGAGATATTTGTCCCACCAACATTTAATCATACCAATAAAACCAGAGGTAAGTAAAGAGGCGATTTCAGGTTGAGTGTAGTCAGGATAATTACTAAGATAACTATTAGCTACCATAGACATGTGATTTAACTTTTGAAGACTTTGATTTCACTAAAACCATCAATATTCCATTCATATAATTTTTTGGCAGAAATAGAAAATTGATTCCTAATATTAGTTTCTTCAAATTGAAGATCAGGTGGAGGTGGTTTATTATACCAATTTTTTGTAAAAGTAGTAGGATTAACTTTTGAATGTATTATTCAATTAAGAAGAGTAGTTTGAAATTGTTGTGCTAATTGACTAATTTCATTAGTAGATGTGCCAGAGTCACTAGTAAATTCTAAAGGTGGTTGTTGCATTAAAACAGTAATTCTTTTTTCATTAGAAGGGGTAGATAATTTAGTAAATAATTGTTTAATAGCTTCAACAGTATTAGTATCTTGAGTAACTAGACTTAACCTTTTTCTTAGTGCTAGGAAGATTAATAAGAGGTTTGTCTAAAGGTTTACTCGTTGATATATTGCTAGTTGAGTAATCATCAAAAGGAGTTTCAATTTTATCTAATTGCTTACCAAGAGTTTTTAAATATTGATTTGTATAATTATTTTGTTCAATTACCTTTTTAATTTCAGATTCATCACCAGAAAGTTTAAAAGGAGAGGCATGCACAAGCGATCCTTTATGTTCAATTAGGATGGTTTCTAAAGGAGGATGACTAGAAGAAACAATAGTATTAGGGAAAGTTTTCCATTTAGTTTTTGTAATAGTATTTAATTTTTTATAACAATTTTCAAGATAGTCAAAGAAATTGACTTCGGTACCAATCTCATTCATAAATTTATACCATTTCTTAATTATTTTGGATTGTTGTTGCTTACTATAAGTATTTCAATAAACCTGTTGTTTTAATTTATTATTTTTAGATTTAAATTCAGAATGAAGTTTATTAAAATCTGGAGTAAAATGTTTACTAAGAGTTAATAATTGTGGATTAATAGGAGGAATTACTTCAAAATCAGTTTGAGTGGGTGAAGCTTAAGATGTATTATCTTCTTCCTGAAGATGTGTGTGTGTGAAATAAACAAGTTTACTAATTTGAGATATAGAGGAGTTATCTATTCCTTTTAATTTACTATTAGTAGTGTGTGAAGGTTGACCTATTAAAAGTTTTCTATCTTTTCGTGTAAATAAAGGAGTACTAAAAATTTCATCGTCATAAGTAGGGATACTAGATGTACTGTGTCGAGAGGATTGATTATACGTTCGGCAATGAAAACGTATATGAACAGAACCATGATCATTTTGTTGGATTTGTTGGACATCATGACTATCAAATTGGTGTGGATGAATATAATTTTCCTTGACTATGGTCCAATTATCAAGAAGAGTAATGTCTTGCCAACAAATAGTTGTAGGAACATCTATATTGGCGTCATTAGTACTACCTTGTATGAGTAGGGTTTTATCTTTGAGAATTTTAATGAAGGCATGGACATTAAGGTTAGTTTTAATACACTTGTAATAAATTCAATATATTAAAGTAATACAGTGTGCACCTCCAAGCATTTTAGTAAAGGCGCCGAAAATTTGGAGGTTTAGTGTTAAAGCTTTTAATATGTGAGGATCACAAAGACTTAAAGTAAAATCATAAAAGTAATTAAAATGGACAGATCATTTGCAGAGACCGGATTCCATCATGCCCATTAAGCTATCATAATATTCAATAAATCGAGCATCTCTTAAACATAATGAAACAGAGGAATTACAGCCCTGCATAGTTAAAGGTTTGACTACAACGTAAATTAAACCAATATGAATAAAATTATGACCAATGGATAAATGTTTTCTGAGCTTCGTTTGAGAAGTGGGTTGGCTTTTTGACTTTTTGGCTTTTTTGGCAATTTTAGCCTGGGCTAAAAAGCTTGGTTTGGGAAGGGCTTTTTGGCTTTTTTAGCTTTTTTTGTGAGAGAATAGTGTAATGATTATAGGTTGGATGTGCAATGTCTCTTTCCAAATTAGGCAATCTAGTCTATACTTGTTTGCTGTGCGCATAACATAGTAATTCTAGGCTAATAAATGGAATAAGAACACATAAACGTTTTCAAAACAGAATATCACGGTTAGTAGAGGCCGGTCTTCGGACCGGGCGAAAGGGGGTGCTCATAGCTGACCTTCCCCGATCGTACCTAAGCTCCCGAGCCGAGACAACTCCGATGATGACGGACATGTGGCCTTCGGCACCGAGTCAGGGTTTCCTAAATTCTCCCATTTTAAAATATTTAGGTGGCGACTCTGTATCTGGCAAAGCAGTCCATGTTTGGCACTACTTTTTCAAAAATCTGTTTCTCAAAACGATTTGCCAGATTTGGACTCTTTGGTTCAGATTAAGAACCGTGACACAAATCGGGAGTCCGAACTGTAGTAGCGAGGTCCCCCTCCGCGGGCGCGTCTACAGTTTCTGGCGACTCCACTGGGGATTTTAGAGAGCTTGACTCGAACTCATGATATCCTGTTTTGATTTCATTTATGTGTTTCTTTGCATTGCATGTGCATTGGTGCGCCTAGGAACACAGTGTTTGCCATCTGCCATTCCTGAACGGTTTGCCGGAGGCTTGTCTTGTCAAGGCATGTCCATAAGGCTGACCGGCTATGGGCTCTGACAGCATGGGAACACAAACCCCGATTTTTTCCGGGGCACCCTTTTTGACCATTCGACCTAGTGCATATTCGGAATCCATAGTGACCATTCCAAGCTAGGACAGGTTGCTTACCCGATTATAGGTTGTTTGAAAATGCTGTGTGCATAGTGAAACCCTAGTTCCTGACAAAATAGGACAGGGAAACCCTACCCCAACGTAGGGGTATTTTGGCTCTCTCTTACTTGCTATGTGCTTTTAGAGTGTATCTCTATAAGAATGCATATACCAGTTTACAAGTCTGGGCATCAGGCCTGTGGGCATCAGCATCAATATTTGGGGAATCAGTTTTACCCGAGGGTATCAGTTTACAGGCAGATATTTGGGGAACAGTGATCAGTGTTGAGCACAGTCATTCCACTATGATCATATCCGAGCTGAGATGCTGTCTGTTTTCCCTTTTGCAGGGGGGTAGTCCCGGAACCATAGCTTCAGAAGGCTCTGATATCCCCGGGGTACATCGGACTTGTGCTGATAGACTTTGTCAGGTCAGAGATTCAGTTCAAGGGTAATCAGGGCCAGAGAAGGCTAGTCAGGCACAGACCACCAGTACAACAGCTACCAGATCAGTGATCTTCGAGTAGTCGGGCTGAGATTTTCGAGCCTATTGCCGACACAGATATACCGGTTGCTCAGTTAGATTAGAACAGTATGTCGAGTCTGGAAGAGATGGTGCGCCAACTCCAGGATAGTATGAAAGCCATGCAGCAAGACGCTGTCCGTCAAGCGGAATTCGCCAAACAACAGGCTGTGGCCATAACCCAACAGGCAGAGACAATTGCCAGATTGGAGCAGCAAACTGGAGTATCTACTTCGCACCAGGCTCCTCCCCCACCAAGAGTTCCCATACTCGGGGAGGCAACCCATGTTCAGGATGATACGGACATTCCAGTCGGGCCAGCTCCACCCCCGATTCTGCCTCAACTCTCCAAGGCACCCACTCCTATCAACCAATCAGATTCTCCCTTCGAGCCCGAGGTGGAGCCCGTGGCATTAAAAATGCACAAGCTTGAAAAGCTGTTCAAGAAATCTCAAGGTGTGAAGTCCATTCCGGACATTGGAGACGGATACACTGACGCAGCCGTGACGCTGCCAGATCGGTTTAAGATGCCACAAATTGATCGTTTTGACGGGTCTGGGGATCCCATGGTGCACCTACGACTATTTTCAGACGTCCTAAGGCCAATGGGCCTCACTAGACTGCAGAAGCTATCTTTATTTGGCCGGACCCTGTCAGGTGTAGCGGCCGCATGGTATGCCAAATTGGAGGATGACGTCAAGAGAAGTTGGGACGAGATGGCTGAGGCCTTCGTCGCACAATATTCATACAATACACAAATCGAGATTACGACCCGTGATCTTGAGACGACGAGGCAGGAGCCTAAGGAGAGCTTCTCAGAATTCGTGGCCCGCTGGAGAGCCAAGGCCTCAATGATGACCATTAGGCCAACAGATAAGGATCAAATACGGATGCCTAAGCTAATGCAGAGAATGATTGTAATCCCCTTTCCCACTTTCTCAGACTTACACGATATGGGGGTACAAATCGAAGATGCAATGAGGCAAGGTCTGTTTGACCAGGATAAGGAGCAGCCCAGGAGGGCATTTTCCCGCAATTCGAATGCAACCACCAGCGGTGACGCAGCTGCAAGGTCTTCTGAAGTAGACATGGTTACCACCACTGCATCAAAAACAGCTACCCCATTCACCGGTGCATCCGGAAGTAGCTCACAAAAAACCAAATATCCACCTCGAGTCAAGAGGGTCTTCACTCCACTTCATATGCCTTTGTCAAAGGCTCTAGAGGTCTTACTCCGGAAAGGACATCTGAAACCGTTGGAACAACGGCCCCTACCCGATCCTATCCCTGCAAAGCATGACCAGACTAAGTACTGTGCGTACCACCAACAAACCGGTCATGAGACCGATAGCTGCTTTCGTCTGCGCCACGATGTACAGGATTTGTTTGACAACGAGGTCATCGCCGCGCCAGCTCAGTAAACTCTATCACCACTGGATCAGTGAACTCGGGGGACAGTACAAATATGTGATCAGGGGATGAACCACTTGTGGGCGGCACTCAGTTTACTCTAGATGTGGCGTTTGGCACGCACTGTTTCGAGCATTTTACGAATGCTAGTTTTTGTGTTTTCTGACTTGGGTATTGGGTCAGTCTTCTCAATTTGTATTGAGTCAGTCTTTTCATACTGAGTCAGTCGGGTCTGTCTTGTTGTATCGAGTCAGTCCTGTTTTGTTAAAGTCGGGTGATTCCGGGGGTGTTACTTCGGATATCACTATTTTGCTTTGTGTTTGTCCTTTTGAGTCTGTTTCTGCCAGGGAGCCAGTTGTGCCAACAGATTTGAATGAACAGCAGTGATTTTCACACTCTTGTATTTGCTTCTGCCGTGTGCCAGTTGTGCCAGAAATTCTAAACGAGATGGCAATATTTGACTAGAAGCTGTGCCTTTTCTGTGCCTTGAAGTCATTGTAATGACCTAAGCTTTTCAAAACCTTTTTGAACACTGCGGTGAAAACGAAGAGGAAGGAATTCCTCGGGATTTGCAAAATTTTGATCATTTGAGAGAAAGAGAGGCATGCTAAGCTCTTAATGATTGAGATCATGCTTGTTAATGTGAGTACTGAGAAGGACCCTGGCTTGATCCAGATAGGTCCCACACTGTCTTCAGCGCGAGTGATTTGTCGCTTTCTTAAAAACTTTCGAAAAATGTTTTGCGCAGTCCTGTGAAGACTTGTGTGGAATCGCTCTTGAGATTGTGCAGCTTAGGATCGCTCTCAGCCTCGAGATTCGTCCCCTCACTTTCAAGCCTTGAACCTGAGTTCAGAATGTTCAATGGTCAACCGCCATATGAGGCCTGTGTGGCCAGATTCGAAGCAGCCCTCGGACAAGAGGCAAGAAAGTCAGATCAAGAAGATTAGACCTCATCAGAAGAAGCTTGCAAAGCTAGAACAGAAGTACCCTTCAAACTAGGGGCAAAAATGTCAGATATGCTCGAAGAGCTGAAGATGAGTCCTCTTGCAAATCAACAGCCACTCTCCTGGATACGGATGGCTTCGAAACCCTATAACCATTTGGCATGGACCAAGCTACACTTTTACCCTTGAGAGGCTCGCTGGGCCGAAAACCCGGAAGGGCAACCCAGGCAAAAGTTAGAGCAAGAAAAAGAAGAAAAAGAACAAAAAAAGAAAAAAAGAAGAAAAAGAAAAAAAAGAAAAAGAAAAATACAAAAAAAAGAAAATCAATGAAAAGAAAAGAAATGAAAAGAATTGAAAAGAAAAGAAAAACAAAGCTCGCAAGGTCGAAAACCCGCATCGGGCGCCTTGGCAAAAGTTAGAGCCTAAAAAGGAGAGGTTAAATACCCGAGTGTACCTTAACCCCGAACTACGTAAGGCTTGATTCCCATGTTTGGGATACGTAGGCAACTTCATCTTGAAGTCCAGCCACAAACACTTCAAATTCAACTGTGTCCATGTGATGGTTCTAGTCATCTTTGTCTTTTCTGTATCCGGGAGTTCGGTTGCAATCATCGCTCTGAGGACTGATTACAATACACTACGGTGCCATTCAGACAAGGGGCAACTTTCTGTTGCCATTCAATGCGCTGCGGTGCCGTGCAAACAAGGGGCAACTTTTCGTTGCCATGTAGCTCTCTTCGAGCAAGGGGGCAATTTTCCTCCAAATCCGAGGTTGTGCGTCTCAAGAGTGGGTTCCGCGCTTGTTAAGCATTAGCCGTTTGCAAAAATAGTTTTTGAGAATTTTTACTGAAGCTGACTACTTTTCTCGAAAATTGTTCCATCTTTTCCAAAAACTGGACCATTTCTTGGACCCAAAAAGGAAAATTTTCAGTGCTCATAGCCTGACTTGCATGATTTCAAATCAAAAATCGAACAAGTATGTTAATCTAACTCTCATATTGGTCAAAATTGTTTTAGTAGAAAACCAAAACAAAAAATGGTCAAAATAATGAACTAGGGGCACAGTTGAGTCAGGCTTCCTGTCTTTTCCCTGTTGTCAATGCATTTGCCAGAAAGGGCACTCTACTTGCCAGAAAGGGCACAACTGAAGTCAACAACAAAGGGCTGAAAGCTCTCTCATCCTCCAAGCAACGAGGTATCAAGACAAGTGCGAAGCACGAACTGGAATGGGGCGAGATATTCCATTCCCTCATCTGGACAGATCTAACCACGTCCAAACTCCCCAGCAGGGCATCATCAACCGATGTTAGCTGCAGATTTGCTACACACCCAGTTGTAGCACAACCCCTCTGTGGGAGAAACTTACTGTTGTGAACATGAGTCTGGTAAAATACCAGGGGCAAGAGCCCACAATTTCCAGCTTATCCATCAACCACCCAGGGGAGGGATGAAAAACGAGAGATTAAAGAATAGAGAGATGTGCGCTGAGAGAAAAAGCGAGAAAAGGGTTTTGAGAGAAAAACCGAGCTTGAGAGCCGAGTGATGTGAGAATCACAAATAAGAAAGGGTGGGAATAATACCCGGTGAAACAGGCTCCCTGTGCACGTCTGTGTGTCGTGTCTTTTGTTTTGTTTGTCTCGATTCTTGCTTTGAGTCGTTCCGAGCGTGTCTCGACGTGTTTAGGTTGTTTACCTTTTGTTTTCCGTTGTTGAGTCTTTCTCGCTGTGTTCAGTCGTAGGCTCAATACCTGGTCGAAAACTCATCTCTCAATTTCAAAAATAAATCGTTTTGTGCTCAGAGTGCTGTGCCATCCTTCACGTTTGTGCAAAACAAGATTCTTTTTTTTTATAAAACTGCAGGGTCCACCCCCGATAAGTGTGAACGGTGAAACCAGGACCTATCTGAAGCTATGATGGTTCTAGACTGCAAAGCAAAAGCAAAAGAGCGAAAATCGAAGTATCTGAGTTTGTGTCAACTTCAGAAAATTCCGTGATTGTACTCCGGACATACCCCTTCAGGGCCTTGTCAATGCTCCGAAATATGAGTGTACCTCTACCTCAAGCGCAAGATCAATCCTGCTTCAAGGTTATGCACTCTTCCACTTACATTGTTATGCACCCACTTCACTTGCATTGTAATGCATTATACCTATCAAGTTTCTTCCTCAGTCATGCACGATATTGTATACACGGTTCATTCAAAGAAGTTCCGTTTTAAGGTCATTCACTTAGTGTATCAATTACACTCTAAATTTCAATCACACACACTCACTCTAATGTATCAATCACACTTCATTCACTTAGTGTATCAATTACACTCTAAATTTCAATCACACTTCATTCTCACTTAGTGTATCAATCACACTCTCTTCACTTAGTGTATCAATCACACTCCTTCCATTTTGTGTATCTATCACACACATTCTCGTTTTCTGTATCACACTTCATTGATTTAGTATGTCGATCATACTCTGTTCACTAAGTGCATCTATCACACTTCGTGCTCACATTTAGTGTATCAATCACACTCTGTTCACATAGTGCATCTATCACACTTTGTGTTCATTCTCAGTATATCAATCATACTTTGTTCACTAAGTGCATCTATCACACTTCGTGCTCACATTTAGTGTATCAATCACACTCTGTTCACATAGTGCATCTATCACACTTTGTGTTCATTCTCAGTATATCAATCATACTTTGTTCACTAAGTGCATCTATCACACTTTGTGTTCACTTTTAGTGTATCAATCACACTCTGTTCACATGGTGCATCTATCACACTTTGTGTTCATTTTCAGTATATCAATCATACTTTGTTCACACTGTGCATCCATCACACTTTGTGTTCGCTTTTAGTGTATCAATCACACTCTGTTCACATAGTGCATCTATCACACTTTGTGTTCATTTTCAGTATATCTATCATACTTGTTCACATAGTGCATCTATCACACTTTGTGTTCATTTTCAGTATATCAATCATACTTCGTTCACACTGTGCATCTATCACACTTTGTGTTCCCTTTTGGTATATCTATCATACTTGCTCACTGAGTGCATCTATCACACTTCGTGTTCACCTTTAGTGTATCAATCACACTTTGTTCACTAAGTGCATCTATCACACTTCGTGTTCACTTTTAGTGTATCAATCACACTCTGTTCACATAGTGCATCTATCACACTTTGTGTTCCCTTTCAGTATATCTATCATACTTGCTCACTAAGTGCATCTATCACACTTCGTGTTCGCTTTCAGTATATCTATCATACTTTGTTCACTTAGTGCATCTATCACACTCTGTGTTCACCTTTAGTATATCTATCATACCTTGTTCACTTAGTGCATCTATCGCACTTTGTGTTCACCCTTTGTGTATCTATCACACTATGCTCACCATACTCGCTTAGTGTATCTATCACACGCTCAACTACTGTATCTATCACACGTTCACACTTTGCTTCATATAGTGTATCCATCACACTCGCTTCACCTTTTATGTATCTATCACACTATGCTCACTTTGTGTATCTATCACACGTTCACTTTGTGTATCCATCACACGCTCCCTTTGTGCATCCACCACACACGGTTGCTTAGTGTATCTATCACAAATTTGCTCAGTGTATCCATCACACTTGTTTCGCTTTGTGTATCTATCACACTTTGCTTGGCTTAGTGTATCAATCACACTTTATTCATGTAAGCATGTCCATCACACTCTCTTCACTTTTGTGTATCTATCGCGCATGTTTGTCCACTTAGTGTATCTATCACACTTCGTTCACTTTTGTGTATCTAACGCACATGTTCGTGAGAATTGCATAATTCTCTTACACCCTTTCTGCACGAGGTGTAGTTTGGCTCGAGCTTACTTGCTTGCCTAGCATTCGCTTAAAATGTTGCATTTAATTCACATAATTGCTTCATTACAGCTCTCTTTACATGATCATGAGTGATAACCGGCTTCGCGTAGCGTATAAGTCCAACTTTCAAAATCGGCTTCGCGTAGCGTATAAGTCCAACTTTCAAAACTGGCTTCGCGTAGCGTATAAGTCCAATTATCAAAGTCTTCCTGCATATCATTTGCATCCTGCCCCTGAACTACGCTGGTTTGATTCCTTGCAAAGGGATACGTAGGCAGCCTGTGGGCGCAACCATTTATTTATCGATATTTTGTTTGTTTGTCCAAGTCTTCGACCTTGTCAAAAATGGGTCGTCTCTGGGCTTTGACATTCACTCCCGTCATTGTTATGACTTTCGAGTTCTGTCAAAGAGGGGCAACTGTAGACACCCCATTTTTGACCGCCCTTAAGACTTGGGCACTACTGATGGTTTGCTCGGTGTTGAGAGATGCGCAGGGCAAAGAATCAGTTTCTTCGGCAAGGAGAGAGGCAAATCCTTCAAAACACTTTGTTTAGGGGTTTGGAGTTGAAGAAGAGAGGAAAGGAGAGGAGAAAACTAGTTTGGGAAAAGTTCGGCATGAATCCGGGTAGAAGCGAGTTGAGCAGCCCTCGCTGAATCGGGCTTATCTGTCTGTACGCTTGGAGTTTAGCTATGGGGCCACCACCGTCAGAAAGCTTACTTCCGGGGCTTCATTTTGCACTCAAGAATCTCCTAGAACCAAGTCCGGGTGGGGGAGATACGATCAGTTGAAGTTGGGTATCGTCCTGGTTGGATCGAATCTGCGCGGCTTCACCAAAATGGGCATAACTTTTTCCACAGGAGGAATTTTAATGCAAGGTTTGCGCCATTGGAAAGCTAACTTCCGGGGCTTCATTTTAGACACCAACCGGCAGTTTTTTGACCTTACCGGCCATCCACCGGCACTATATTTATCCGGCCGGCAATTTATTGTGCCGACCGGCAAAATGTTATGCCGACCGGCAAAATGTTATGCCGACCGGCACTTTATTTTGGCCGACAACCAAATTTTCTGGCCGGTTTGCCCCTTTTTCATCCCTCAAGCATGGTGCATGCCAGCTGTGCCAGCTGGGATGCACAGACCCTACTCCACGTGCATATATGTGGCTATTTTGCACCCTTTGCACACCCTTTGGCCCCTTTTCTTGCACCCTTTGCTCAAGGCTTCTTGAGGAAGCCTTGACCCCTTTTCTTGGCTTCCTCAAGAAGCCTACCAGCTGTCCAAGCTTCTCCAATAAGCCTTGAACCCCTTTGACCCCTTTCCCTTGACTTAGCTTGTAAGTTAAGTGATTTCCTTGCCTTATATATGCACCTCTCCTCCTCCTTTGTTTATGTTAGTAATGGGCGCCCATGTGGCATGACCATTAAAATTTGATTTTGAATCCTTATCCAAATAGGTTTTGATTTTGAAATCAAACCTATTTAGGATAACCACTCTTGAAACAGACGTTATCAGTTTGAACTGATATAGATAGATATAATATATTAGATATTATCTGTATCTTAACTGATATGGATAGATATTATAATATATTAAATATTTGTTATATGGTTATGGGTAATCCAAGAGAAACAACGTTGAGTCTGTTTCAACCCATATTCTGACTCTCTCCCAAGAAACAACGATCAAAGTCATTTTGCACTGTGGTTTGTGTGGGTGATATTCACCAATGTAATATCACCCCACTGCTGGGATTGATTGATCTGATTCTGGAAGCACGTGATTTATCCACGAGGTTCAATCATCAAAAGGTATGATCTGATGATTTTATTCCGCTGCATGTTTTGTGTTTTGATTTACATTGGTATCAGAGCCATTGATGGATATTTTCGTGTTTCTATTTTTACATGCGTATATATACATGTATATGCATGAATATTAATGGAGGAGGAAGATGAAGTGCACGGTTTTCTTTTTTGCATTTTAACTCCATTTAGATTGAGAGAGTGATATATCTCAATTTTATGTTGCTCAAATGTTATTTTTTATGCCATAAATGTTTTTATTGTGAAAAATGGAGTCCGTCAGTACAAAAATCGGACCGGAAAACACCCGGGAAGGCGGCGCGTGTGATTCACGCGCTGTATGACGCCGAGCAGCAGCCCCACGCGCCTCCACGCGCCTCCACGCGCTGAGCGCGTTAGGCACGCGCCCCCCACGCGCCACACGCGCGATCTGTCAGGTTCCTTCCACACGCGCGCGTTAGCCGCGCCGCTTCCAGCCGCGCCACGTGTGCGACACACGCGCGCCATGCGCCGCGCCGCGCCGACTCGCGCCGAGTTGCGCTGAGCCGCGAGCCGAGCCGTTTTTCCCCCTGGCTTGGCTCTAAGGCTCTGTTTGTTTGTTTTTTAATTCTGAATTACGTTAATTGGCCATAATTTATTCGTTATAGCTTTGTTTTAAGCATGGTTGGTACCCTTAGACTCAGAATTAATTTTTCTACATTCTGTAAAATTTTGAAAATTTTACGAAAATAAAAAATATTTATTCTGTGTTAATAATTCATTTTTTTATGCTTTAAAATGATTCTGGTATTACATAAATAATTTTCTGGGGTTGAAATTTTTATTGTGGACTTCTGAAATGTTTTACTATCTACTGGTAATATTGTCTCAGTTTATCAGTTTCTGGATTTTTTATTTCTAATTTTATGTGTGTTTAATTAGTTATTTAAAATTCCAGAAAATACCAAAAAAATCCAGAAAATTTCAGGATGATGTACTTTCTGTTATGGCATAATTTAAATATTGAATACAGCATATTTTTTTTGGATTTGTAATATGTTGTAATTAGAAGAGCATGATTATTTATTTATTTATTAGAATTCCATTATTAAATAAATATAGCATGAGTTATTTGTAGATTTACATCAAAATGCTATTGTATGGAATTTATCATGCTTTGTATATGCCATAGTCAGTGGGAGGTTATTCGGTTGAGAGAAATCTTTGTAGATTAACTCCCGAAAACCAATATTTTGCGCATAAATTAAACTAAATTTTGGATAATTGTCACTTGTGGCGCAAGAGATGATTACGAGCATAGCGGATTTTCGATCTTGCGACTTGTGTAATATTGTCACTATTTAATTTAGATTTTTGCGGCAAAATTATATTATGCTAATCAAATTAATCCCAATGCGAATTTCTCTCTAAATTGATTTAGCTTATGGAAGTTAATTTGGTTGACCTAGACTTAGTAGAGATGTTCAAATGTGAACAAACTAATCCCATTCTTTAGATGAGAAAAAGTCTTGGAGACTTTAGGTCAAACCTTAATTGAGCCAAAGTAAGGAAACATGACTCAAAGTCGCCGTGTTTTTGTTGCCTTGTTTGGCACAATAAAAACTAATGTGTGCGCTATAGTTAGCGGCACGCTACATAGTTTTAGTTGGCGAGTTTTGGAGTTATGAAATTAGTAAGCCCTCAATAGATCTGTATATGATCTTGACTAATGAGTTGCGCGGATTGACTTTGTAATTTGACTTGTAAATAATGTTACATCATTGGATGAAGTAACATTCAAGAGTCACGTCATCCGAGAAATGCGAGCTTAAATAAATTAGTCATTAAGTGTAAGACGAGTAGCCAGTACGAGCAGTGTTTTGCTCTCTACCCAATTATTGGGAGTGGATTGAGCGAAATTTCATGCATTATAATAGTGTGCGTTGAAATATCACGTGAAGTTAAAAGATTAGCGCTTAGAAGCTGCAAAATCTATTAACACTGAGTGAAAAGATTAGCGCTTAGTGGCTGCAAAATCTATTAGCATTGCCAACTTGTCTAAGTGTGAACACTTACTGTTTCCACACTTGAGTGTGAAACATGGATGAGGTGCTTCTTTGTGTGATTCCTTTACTAGGCTAACGTTTTGAATAACATTTACCACTAAGCGCAAACGTTGCAGCATAGTAATGAAAAGGTTAAGGCTGACAAGGTTGTTATGACTCTAAGAATTTAACGCATCGCTTGTAAGAGCATTGTGTTGAATTAGACTCTTTAGCCTAATTCGCGCTTAAGTTACTTCAGGAGCTATCATAGTTGATAGCTTATTCTCTCCTTCTTGTGGATAGTAGAATTAATTGCAAGTGACTATGAAGCAAGAAATAGAGATGGCAACAGGAGTATCGTCATCTTTCAACTAGATGTATTAAAGTGTATGGAGAATAAAATTGACTTGAAGGTGCAGGGGATTAGCACTTACTAGTTAAATTTGCGACTTAGGCGCAGTTGATATCTCCATGATATCCTTTTTATGATCTAGTGAATATGACTTAGTCGTGAGTCATTACCTAGTTGGGCCTAAACCTTTAAAACTTGTCTTCGAGAACTCACACATTAAGATGATTGGAATTAGTTTATGACATTGGTCATGAACCAGTGGCTTATTATACTTAATCACATTAATGAGATGATGACACGATGGTTTGAGTAGGCCTTCTCGGGCCCACTCGCTTATGACATCCTGCTCTCATGTGAATGTGTAACTTTGTTCGCAATGGGTGCGCACAAGTAAGTAGGAAAGCCGCAGAAGGTCATTTGTTTTGGCGCATTTAGTCCACTATGATATTTTTGTGACTAGATATGTGTGAGGGTACAATAGCTAAGCCTCAATCTCAACACATTTATAGATTACGATACGCATCTGAGTCAAGACTATTTGATCTCCCATAAGTCAAAAGTTTTGAGATGATTTTTGACATTGCACATATGAGGTCGAGATCAATTAGATAAGAGTTTTTTGTGCTTTTAGTTTTGACCAAGGTGGCGAGTATCTATTTGAGTTATTTTTTCAGAAAAACTCTGTGAAGAGAGATGGATGCTTAGAACATTGATTATTCCTAGTACTCAACAACACACTGGTGTAGTAGAGATAAGGAATTAAATATTGTTAATGTTAGGTAGATAATGGCGCAAAATGTTTCCCAATTGGGAATTGCACTAGTTTGTTGCCTATATCCCTAACTAAGTGCCCTCCATATCAGTTTTTACACTCCATTTTGAGTAATGGGTTAGCAGAGAGCCATCTATGGGCGATCTGTAACCATTAAGCAGCTTATCTTTATTCTACTTCTCATAAGATTGCGAAGTTAAGACCTAGGGTTCTATAGCGCATTATTGTATGCTGTCTTGTAAACACAAAGGGTCGTGTGGCGCATTATTGTATGCGGTCATGCAAACCCTCCGGGTCATGTGCATATAGGTAAGCAGCTTTGTGGTAGTGTAACTAAGTCACATAAAGTTTTATTAGTAAAGGTGACGTGAATAGAGTTTTCGGAACTCTATAAGATGGAGAATTCCAAGCATAGCGCTCTATGTAGCCTAGTTGAGAATGGAAAGAAATTTCCAATATCCTAGGGACAGTGGGAGCGATGTGTCTACTAATGGATTACTCCATTAGAGCAGAATACTCTACATTTTTAGTTGCGTGGTAGCAAATGTGAAAATTTTCCACGTCATCACTGGGTGATTGAGAGGGAAACATTCATGATTGCTCCGCAAGATGATAAAGAGCCTAGGATAATGCCTAAGGCTCTAGTCCCCTATTTTTTGAAAGTGGATCAATGCTGCGCAGTTTAAGACAAAGTCTTTGAGGATTAACCATTTTTTATAATTTGGTTGACTTTCCATTATGACGCAAAACTGTTATAAAGTTATGCGTAATTTGGATAGTCATTTTTGAGGCATAAGGCTCGCTAGATACCGAATGGTCGCACCATTGAGGAAAGTGTAGACCATGAGAAGACTTCCTCCTGGGGAGTGAGGTTATTTTGACTTAGGCTATAATTGACATAAGTTCGGAACATTGATTTGTGGACACTGTGACCCGATTTCTCATTAGAGAATTGGATAAGTAGATCCGTAGGGATTTACCTTCTGCTTTTATGGTGAAAAGTTAGGAGCGCAAAAAGGTTGCTAGTTCCAATAAATCTTTTACAAGCAGTTATCCAAACAGTGGTTCTTAGATTTCGTCAAGCCATGATAGGGCAACGATGATCGATGAAGACCACTGAGGCATGATCAATGGTCCAAAAGAAGTTTTTCCTTACTTAGTCATTATGAGCCAGGAATTTATAAGGTTGTCGCCACCTAGGGTGGGCAGTCCTCCATTTTAGATATGATGGACATGGGTGATGTAATTCATATGCTCGGATGTACGATCCTTAGGGACTGTTTTAGGAAAATTCTCGGTTTGTCTTCAATGACTTACATAAGGAATATCCTAGAACGATTCTAGATGCAAAATTGCAAACCCATTGACTTACCTATCGGTAAAAGCCAGAGCCTTAGCTATTGAGTGAATCCTCAGATTGTCTTTAGGAGAAACAGATGACCTATATTCCTTGATTTTTTCTTTGTTGTGGGAGCCTAAAGTACGCTATGTGGGCGTATTCGGCATGATAAGTGTTATCTTTGATAAATGGTTAACTGAGTTGTTCAGACTTTGACCTTGCTCATTAGACTGTGGATAAAATGCTTTATTAGAAGTATATTAATTTGCTCCTTGTAAAATTCAATGCGCTAGTTGGGCGCATCTGCGCTAGTTGGGCGCATTAAGAATGAACGCAAATTGGTCACCAAAAATATCTTTAGAAAGGTTATTGCGCAAGAGATAGTGATCTTAAATCATTTCATGTGAGGCGCACATGGTGGATTCCGTTGTATATACTTATCGCAAGAGGTGCTGATAAGGCTTATGTTTGGAATCTATAATTGCGCAAGCTGTGGTCATTTTTTTTAAATCGATCACTTATTTTGAGATGATGGGATGTTGACACTATTATGGTTTGTGTCATAATGATTAGCAAATGATGATGTCAGCAGGCAAGATTGGCTCACTCACACGAGCAATCGCCCTTGGCGCTTGGGAGCGAGCAAGGATGAGACTGGTGGTTTATTTTTATTCGGAGCCAAGAGAGGCTTAAATCATCCACTATGTATGTCGCCTTGGTTATAACCAAGATGAGGTCGTGTTAAGGACCAAACATGGATGTTAGTACCCACTTTCCATGTTGTGCCTGTTATGATTAGCCAGATTCGAGATCTCATTTGACGCCTAGAAGGCGAGCAAATAGAGAATTCGGGTTAGGCGCTAGAAAGCGACTAGACTAATATCTGTACGGTGTATCGAGTATGACGTCACTCTTTATGGAAGAGTTACTCCACCGTAACATATATTCATACTATATGTGCTTAGCGACCGAGTAATGAGGTGAGAGAATGGATCCCTGCTTCCTCACCGTGTGAGTCTTACGAGTCATTATTGATATGACTTTCATTTATGTACCCTTTTGTGACTTTTGACTATGTCATAAGGTAAGGGGTTGATGTTCTGCTACTTTGGTATGTTGCCTGCGGTCATGCATGATTCGGCCTTAAGGGACATCACTGGGAAAGCGGTCAATCCTAAACTAAATGGCATGAGTGCAAAGGGAAGATCATCTAGTATTACACCACTGTTGTATATTCACTGCCGGCAACTCACATCGCTCTGTATGAGAGGCGAATTGAGTGTGAATATATTGCAAGAATTGAGAGGGTCAAACATGCTCTTTTTGAGGGATTAGAGATGTTTTTTGGACCGGTGTAATTAGATGGGTCTGGGGTATATGAGACACTATTTCTTTTCTTTTTGGGTTGATGTCTCTATGCTGGCTCATTTTGAGTTTCTAGTATAGAGCTCCCACATGCAGGTGTTCTCAGCAGTCGCACGGTGCAGTGGCTAGTATGAGATTGTTCGTTTTTGGGGAGATTGAGATAGAGATGTGGCAGTGTCATGCCAACTCATGTGCGAGTGGGAGATGTTAGTAATGGGCGCCCATGTGGCATGACCATTAAAATTTGATTTTGAATCCTTATCCAAATAGGTTTTGATTTTGAAATCAAACCTATTTAGGATAACCACTCTTGAAACAGACGTTATCAGTTTGAACTGATATAGATAGATATAATATATTAGATATTATCTGTATCTTAACTGATATGGATAGATATTATAATATATTAAATATTTGTTATATGGTTATGGGTAATCCAAGAGAAACAACGTTGAGTCTGTTTCAACCCATATTCTGACTCTCTCCCAAGAAACAACGATCAAAGTCATTTTGCACTGTGGTTTGTGTGGGTGATATTCACCAATGTAATATCACCCCACTGCTGGGATTGATTGATCTGATTCTGGAAGCACGTGATTTATCCACGAGGTTCAATCATCAAAAGGTATGATCTGATGATTTTATTCCGCTGCATGTTTTGTGTTTTGATTTACAGTTTAGGTTAGAGATTTGGAGCAAAAACCAGACCTAATACATACATGTTACATATATATCACCCTCTCTCTCTATATCTCCCTCTCTCTCTACATTTGGGTGGGTTAGAGTGATCAAACACCCTTGTTCTTGGGCCATTTCTTCATCAACTCATAGCACAAGGCATCCAACGCCTATTCCAACAGCTTGAGGCTGTTCTCCAGAGCTTAGGAGCACCTAAACTTGGTCCAAGAGGTGCTGGTTCATTGGTCTACAAGGGTGAGTCCTCATCTTCCCTTTTCTAGCCTTTTTTTGCTTCATATCTAAGCCATAGTTGCTTGCACTTTTGGGCTCCGACCTAAACTTCAAATCATCATATTTTGAGGTCCTCTTCATGTTTGATTGAGGACCTCTTGCTGTTTGAGGATAGTAGCTAGCACTTCCTTCTTTATCTCTCCTTTAGGCCCTAATCTTGCATGTTATTTTTGGCCTATGTGTAATCTGTTTTTGGGGATGTAGTAAACTGTAGATAGGCTTATTTTGAGCCCTTCTTCAACATTGAAGAAGGTCTCAACACTGTTTGGGACTTCCATGTTGTACTTCCCTTTATATCCTCTTTTTGGTCCCATTTTTGTATGTCTTGGCAGCCCCTGATGTTGCTGTTTTTGGACCTTGGTCCGAACTAAAAGTGGCTTTATTTTGACCTCCTGAACATGTTTTATTAAGGGTATTTTCTTTTTTGGTGAATGTTTTGTATACCTCATGTTGTAGCCACTTTTGAGCCTCATTTTGCATTGTATTTCTAGCATGTTTTTATACTGATTTCGGGGCTTCCATGAACTGTAAATGTGCATATTTTGGGCCCCTCTTCAATGTTGTTGAAGGGCCCTAACATGTTTGGGGACAGCAACTGTGAGTTGCTTCATAATCTCATGTTTAGGGCCGTTTTTGTATGCCATTGTTGCCCTATCTTTGTTTGCTTTTTGGCCATGAGTTGTACTAGTAAAATGCTAATTTTGGGACTGCCTTGCTACTGTATATTCATTGCATATCCATGTTGTGCATGTTTGATATAGCTATAGGCCATTTCGGGTGCCAAAGTCCATGTTTCGGGACTATTCCATGCATCGGGTGTGTTTTCGCCTCGTTCCGGGGCTGTTTTCCCCCATATTTCAGTGCTGAAATCCCATTAGCATATTTGCATGTCATTTTCCATGCCATTGCATTGCATATGCCATTGCCTCGGTTTGCGTGCCTATGTGCACGCATTTCGAGGCACTTCATTTTCATTCATCGGCCTCTTATGTGAGTGTGGCTGAGGCTCTCTCATGTTAGTATAAGTCCATGTTGCATTCTATATGCCATTTTAGCCATTGCATTGCATATGCCATTGTCTCGGTTTGCGTGCCTGTGCGCACGCATTTCGAGGCACTTCATTTTCTTCCATTGGCTACTGTTGTAGGCCTATTTTAGAGTTGCCTAATTCATGTATAAGTCCATCTTTCCATCTATTTGCATTGCCATATGTATGCTTGTATGCTTGCATAAGTGCCTTGCCATGCCATGTTGCATTCTTAGCTTGTATGCCTAGGTTGCATTGCATCTTACACGCATTCCTTGTCCCTTGACTTGGGTGATAGGGATTGGGAGTTTTGATTGATTGGTTTGCATACATTTGAAATCAAAGTTGCATACTTGGTTCTTTGGGCCATCATGCATGGAAATGCGTGATTGGTGGTCCGGGAACCGAGGCACATGTCCCTTTGAGTCATTACAATGATAAGGGATATGGTCGATGCATACATGCCTTGAATTGTGCTGCCATGCCTCGTTTTGCCCTCTGTTGCTGTGAATTGCAGGTCCAGCAGACTTTCCTTGCCGACCGGCAGTGTAAGGTGCCGGCCGGCAACCTTTTCTCTGCCGACAGATTCAATTTTGTGCCGATGGACATATACCAGTGCCGGTGGTGATTCCACTCAGCCGGTGGTACTCCCCAGTGCCTAGGGATGCAACCCTGAGGTTTTGACAGTCTCCAGAGGAGTGAAAGAAGGAAAACAGAGGCAGCTTGCGCATGGCGGCACGCTTCCCGAGGCATTTTCCTGTTTCAATTAATTTATTTAATTTGTTAATTAAATTAGTTAATTTGTAATATTAATTAGCTTGCGTAGTTAATTAATTTGTAATATTTATTCGGTCCCTCCGAGCGAGGGCAAGTCTGTAATAAGTGTGGGTGCGTGTGTGTATGTCTTCCAACCCCCACTTCTTTCTTCCCTTTTACTTACCTGCTTTAATGGTTAGTATTAGGACACGTTTAATTTAGCATACCTCATGGTATGCATGTGTGCATCCATGCATTTGTATTGCATGCATTAGGCTCGGTACATCACGCTAATTGCATCAATACTTCAATTCCCAAACTGAATACGTGATAATTGTGCATTTTCACATGACATGTTTAGGATAGCCGAGCCTATTTTAACAACACTTTGTATGCGATGCATTAGGCACTTAACATGGACTTGGATCATGCATGTTTGCTAACAAGTTCTTTGTTTTGGCACGGAGTACGATGTAAGTATTTCCGCTTTAGCATCTCGCATGTGTGTGAATGTTAACATGACAGTATGCTTGCCATGCGGCTAGATGCTTATGTGTTAAACTGTTTTGAATGCCTGTGGGTGAAGGTTGGATTGTTTGAGTTGGAAGAACTCATTGAAATCCGTGTTTTAGCCTACTTGCGAGTAGCAAATTCCAAAGCATTTTCAAAACGAACGGATATGCAATGTCTCTTTCCAAATTAGGCAATCTAGTCTATACTTGTTTGTTGTGCACATAACATAGTAATTCTAGGCTAATAAATGGAATAAGAACACATAAACGTTTTCAAAACAGAATATCACGGTTAGTAGAGGCCGGTCTTCGGACCGGGCGAAAGGGGGTGCTCATAGCTGACCTTCCCCGATCGTACCTAAGCTCCCGAGCCGAGACAACTCCGATGATGACGGACATGTGGCCTTCGGCACCGAGTCAGGGTTTCCTAAATTCTCCCATTTTAAAATATTTAGGTGGCGACTCTGTATCTGGCAAAGCAGTCCATGTTTGGCACTACTTTTTCAAAAATCTGTTTCTCAAAACGATTTGCCAGATTTGGACTCTTTGGTTCAGATTAAGAACCGTGACACAAATCGGGAGTCCGAACTGTAGTAGCGAGGTCCCCCTCCGCGGGCGCGTCTACAAGGGCAAATTAAATTACTAAGTTAATAATGGATGCGAGAATGAATATTAGTATGTGTTCCAATAAAATGTTTGATTATGATAAATATAAGTGTTAATGCCATCAGGTTTACTTGTTCCTATGTCTTCATCAAATATAGGGAAGTCATTTCATCAACTTGGATTGCATTTTGAATATCTTCATGCATATCCTGAGTGAGATATTTGTCCCACCAACATTTAATCATACCAATAAAACCAGAGGTAAGTAAAGAGGCGATTTCAGGTTGAGTGTAGTCAGGATAATTACTAAGATAACTATTAGCTACCATAGACATGTGATTTAACTTTTGAAGACTTTGATTTCACTAAAACCATCAATATTCCATTCGTATAATTTTTTGGCAGAAATAGAAAATTGATTCCTAATATTAGTTTCTTCAAATTGAAGATCAGGTGGAGGTGGTTTATTATACCAATTTTTTGTAAAAGTAGTAGGATTAACTTTTGAATGTATTATTCAATTAAGAAGAGTAGTTTGAAATTGTTGTGCTAATTGACTAATTTCATTAGTAGATGTGCCAGAGTCACTAGTAAATTCTAAAGGTGGTTGTTGCATTAAAACAGTAATTCTTTTTTCATTAGAAGGGGTAGATAATTTAGTAAATAATTGTTTAATAGCTTCAACAGTATTAGTATCTTGAGTAACTAGACTTAACCTTTTTCTTAGTGCTAGGAAGATTAATAAGAGGTTTGTCTAAAGGTTTACTCGTTGATATATTGCTAGTTGAGTAATCATCAAAAGGAGTTTCAATTTTATCTAATTGCTTACCAAGAGTTTTTAAATATTGATTTGTATAATTATTTTGTTCAATTACCTTTTTAATTTCAGATTCATCACCAGAAAGTTTAAAAGGAGAGGCATGCACAAGCGATCCTTTATGTTCAATTAGGATGGTTTCTAAAGGAGGATGACTAGAAGAAACAATAGTATTAGGGAAAGTTTTCCATTTAGTTTTTGTAATAGTATTTAATTTTTTATAACAATTTTCAAGATAGTCAAAGAAATTGACTTCGGTACCAATCTCATTCATAAATTTATACCATTTCTTAATTATTTTGGATTGTTGTTGCTTACTATAAGTATTTCAATAAACCTGTTGTTTTAATTTATTATTTTTAGATTTAAATTCAGAATGAAGTTTATTAAAATCTGGAGTAAAATGTTTACTAAGAGTTAATAATTGTGGATTAATAGGAGGAATTACTTCAAAATCAGTTTGAGTGGGTGAAGCTTAAGATGTATTATCTTCTTCCTGAAGATGTGTGTGTGTGAAATAAACAAGTTTACTAATTTGAGATATAGAGGAATTATCTATTCCTTTTAATTTACTATTAGTAGTGTGTGAAGGTTGACCTATTAAAAGTTTTCTATCTTTTCGTGTAAATAAAGGAGTACTAAAAATTTCATCGTCATAAGTAGGGATACTAGATGTACTGTGTCGAGAGGATTGATTATACGTTCGGCAATGAAAACGTATATGAACAGAACCATGATCATTTTGTTGGATTTGTTGGACATCATGACTATCAAATTGGTGTGGATGAATATAATTTTCCTTGACTATGGTCCAATTATCAAGAAGAGTAATGTCTTGCCAACAAATAGTTGTAGGAACATCTATATTGGCATCATTAGTACTACCTTGTATGAGTAGGGTTTTATCTTTGAGAATTTTAATTAAGACATGGACATTAAGGTTAGTTTTAATACACTTGTAATAAATTCAATATATTAAAGTAATACAGTGTGCACCTCCAAGCATTTTAGTAAAGGCGCCGAAAATTTGGAGGTTTAGTGTTAAAGCTTTTAATATGTGAGGATCACAAAGACTTAAAGTAAAATCATAAAAGTAATTAAAATGGACAGATCATTTGCAGAGACCGGATTCCATCATGCCCATTAAGCTATCATAATATTCAATAAATCGAGCATCTCTTAAACATAATGAAACAGAGGAATTACAGCCCTGCATAGTTAAAGGTTTGACTACAACGTAAATTAAACCAATATGAATAAAATTATGACCAATGGATAAATGTTTTCTGAGCTTCGTTTGGGAAGTGGGTTGGCTTTTTGGCTTTTTGGCTTTTTTGGCAATTTTAGCCTGGGCTAAAAAGCTTGGTTTGGGAAGGGCTTTTTGGCTTTTTTAGCTTTTTTTGTGAGAGAATAGTGTAATGATTATAGGTTGGATGTGATATTTTGTTTGTTGTGGTTAAAATAGCCTATTTTGTCTTTTGTAACTAAAATATCCACAAACCATCTTCCCAAACATGTTTCTTAAGTTTTTGTTAAAGCATAAACTTGTTCAGTGGTTTTAACATGTAAATCGATATTAAAAGAGGATTTTAAAAAATTGATTTTATATATTTCTTTTATAGGGACTTTTGAAATATTCCAACTTAAATCTATTTTTAAATCTTGAAACTCATGTTCTTCTTCATTTATGACTGTATCAGGTATAGGAGCTAAAGTTGTAGATCTAGAGCTGACTGAAAAGTTACTTCGGAATAATCGACTTATTATGATTCTGTAGAGTAATTCAAAATCCTAAATTCTTGGATAACCTATTATGTTTTCACAAACTAAGTGTTCGCTCATACCCTCCCTGGGAACCCCTATATCTGTCAACTGCCTATCTTGAAGACTTACACAAGATGTAGGACGAAAGTTGGGTGGCTACAAGCAAAGTGGAAAACAATGAGAGATTAGAAAGAAGAAAGGAGGCTTGAATTAAATTACAGAGAAAGAAATGAGAAGAATTAAACAAAAATAACTAGACAGTTAACTATCAGCAACCAACCTAACTCTGATACCAAAAAGCAAGTAAGACAAGGACAAGACAAGATAAAAATTAACAGGATAATTAGATTAACAGTAAAAATTAATAATAAAATTAAAATAATAACAAAAATAACTACATGAGTGTGGGACTCACATAATATGATCTCACACTCATGTAAGACATTTTATAAAAAATTTAATAGAATTTTTAAAATTTCTAACATTATTTTTTTTACAATTACTTACCAAAACAAGCAATACCTTTCTTAGAAGTGGGTTGCCTTTTTGACTTTTTGGCTTTTTTAGCTATTTTAGCCTGGGCTAAAAAACTTGGTTTGTGAAGGACTTTTTGACTTTTTGACTTTTTTGATTTTTTTTATGAGAGAATAGTGTAATGATTATAAGTTAAATGTGATATTTTGTTTGTTGTCGCTAAAATAGCCTATTTTGTCTTTTATAGCTAAAATAGCTCCAAACCTCCTTCCCAAACGGAACCTTATTCAACAATCAAACACTACATTAAAATCAGTAGAACCCATACATATTCCCCACTTTCTATCTTTTTTACCAAATAATTTTTTTGTTTTTATTATCAGCACCTTTATTTATTTTTTAATTTTTTGTTTGTTTTAAGTGTCCTGGCAATACAATTTGATCTTACATTATCAATTGATAAGTGTCCACGTGAGTCACGCTAGTGCATAGTATAATTTGCTAATAGTTGAGCCATGTGAGATAAAATAATTTTATAATTTTGATTAAATTATTTATCTCTCTGTATTTCAAAAATTATATTGCAATATATTAAATACTGAAAAATAATTACAGCTTTATCGGATTAAAAATATATAACTTAAATAAATATATGTGATAATTTTAATTAGGATTAATTATTATATACACCTCTTTAACTTCTCTTGAAAAAGGTGTAAAAAAAATTAAATACGGTTTGAAATTTATATATTGAATTTAGTAATAAGTGTCTTGAAATTTATATTTTTTTTGGTCATTTCTTTGTATCATAGGAGCACTTATTAACAAAAACCCATGAATCAATTATGAGCATATTATTTTTTTTATGAATTTATTATTTAATTAATATGTTAATCTTTAACTAACTCTAAATAAAGCTTAAAAATCTAAAGAAAAATAAAAATGAAATGACATAAAAGGGAACTCACATTGGAGATGTTTATTACCTTATTTTAATTTGGGACTGTGGAGAAGTGGTTTGGAGATACTCTTCTGATCCTGGGGGACGCTTGTGATCCTCTGCTAGTCACTTGAAAAGGAATAAACACTCCGGTCGGGGGTGCCGGAATTAGCACTCCGACGGGCAAGTCAGTCTCTACACTCAGGATTACTTGTATTCTAAGTTAAGCTTAATAGTTCGCACATACCTCTTCCTAGCTGATTTTCTTCTATTTATATCTTTTCTTTCTTGGGCCTCGGGATCGGGTCCACTTTCAATTCTCTATTCGGCATCAACTGTAACAAACTGCTTTTCACTCGGCCCCTTGCTCGACCGGCTATTGGGCTGAATACACTACGCCAAAACAGGGCATTAACGGCGGTTTTTTTAACGGCAGTTTTCGTTACCGCAGTTAAAAATACTATTAACGGCAGTAACGAAACCGCCGTTAATACCGCCGTTAATGTATCTTTAACGGCGGTTTCGTTACCGCTGTTAAAAAAACCACCGCTAAAGTATCTTTAACGGCGGTAATGAAACTGCCGTTAAAAAAACTGCCACTAAAGCCCTCTTTTAACAGCGGTAACGAAACCACCGCTAAAGCCCTCTCATTACCGCCGTTAATGACGGCGGTCTTTGCCGGCGGAACTCCGGCGAGTGGTGACCACGCGCAGCTAGAGGTTGAACATGACCATCTACAATAAAGCAAAAGTAATGTTTAAATATTTATTTAGGGAATATATTTCATATAGAGTGGCTGTGGTGGAGTGGTTGGTGTGCATGGATTAGAGGTCAAGGGTTCGAGACCTAGGGGGTGCAAGAAGAGAGAATTACTTTTTTAAAAATTTGAACCTATTTACGGCGGTAAAGAACCGCCGTTTTTGGTCGACTTTTAACAACGGTAATTTATCCTTTTACGACGGTTGTACCTTTTCCGACACGAGTATAAATGACAGTCCTAAATTACCGCCGTTAAGGGCTTTAACAACGGTTTTACATCCTTTAATGGCGGTAAAAAACTGCCGCTAAAGCCCAATTTTGGCATAGTGATAGAATAGGGTTTGAGCGTGTGAGATGGCGCCGAATGCTATATATTTCGACCCAAAGTTCGAGTATTCGGCACCTCTGCGACTTCCAATATTCGACCCTCACAATTGCCCCCCAAGCACTCCACTAACGACAGTTGGCTGGAGTGTTTGGTTTCGGACTCGAAAAGTCAAGGCCGAAATTCGGCGGCTGACCTCATTCCTACGCAAATGTCTGAGCACACGCTTCTCGGTTATCACTTCAACTTCTCGGCCCTTCGTACATTTATATTTATTGTGATTTAAAATTTGGACGTCTTTTCAAATACATACACACTTTTAGACGCTCGTCGCTAGACTATCTTCCGAATTACCTCTGCAACTTCCTTTTCTTCACTATCTTCCTCGTCTCTTATAAGTTCTCTCCTTCTCTGCCCTGAATCTTTTCTCTTGCTTTGTTTTTGGCTTAGCACGATCCTATAGACTAAAAAAAATGGAAAACCATTTAAAAGATCTCCTTTCCTTGGATCGAATCTCTGGCTTCCGACGTCATTTCTCCATTCCTGATGACGTCCATCTGTCACTTGTGACAGACGACACCCTCGATATGGAGAGGGCTGATGAAACCACGATTGTCTTCCCACTCCTGTCAATCGCAGAGGGTGGAGTCCGTTTTCCCCTTCACCCATTGCTTAGGGCTGTGTTTTGCCATTGGGGTTTAATCCCTTCCCAACCCAATGTCAACTTTTTTAGAATCGTAATGGGGATTATTGTACTAAACCGTCACCTTAGGATTAACCTCGGCATTCCTGCTATTCGGCATTGTTATGCCTTGGCCAAGTCTTCTGGTCGACATGGGCGTTACTTCTTTAGGGCCAAGGACACCGACCATCAACTAGTGACTATGCTTTCCAGCTCTGGGAAACAAGTCGATAATGTTATGGTCGTTGTCCAAGGCAATTGGGAATTTGGCGAAGGCGAGGATCGCCTAAATCTTATTCCTGGACGGAGGGGCGAACTAGGTGGCTGTGTAACTTCTTTTATTTGTTTTTTGTTATATTTATAAAGCTTCATTTTCGAGACCTCGTGGTTCTTCTTGTGCAGGGAACGATTTGAAGAAAGCCCTGACTTCAACCGACGACGCCGTTCTTTCAGTAATCAAGGTTGCACTCAGATATTTCGGCCGGCCGAGTCTTCAAAAACAGGAGAGGGCGGCCCACGTTCTTCTCCGCTACGAGCCGACTTATACGACCTTCTCGGCGGCAAAAAACATCCCAGTTCCGAAGGATGAGGAGTTTCTTACCGCCCTTATCTTGACCGATTTCAAAAATTTGAGGCAAGTCGGTTTCGAGGGGTCCGACTCAGAACGACTAGAAGTAGCTGAGGTTGCCGATTCTGATCAGTCTGAAACCGAAGTCGACGAGGCTTTGAAGTTAGCCTTTAACGAAGCCGGCCTCAACTCAGCCGACCCTCCGTCCACTTCGGCCTGAGAGGACCTTCCACTTGACAACATTTTTCACGATCTAGAGGACCTTCCTGGCGCGTACTCCGAAGATATGGCTGGGTTAAGCCTCACACAACTTGCCAAGAAGGCGAACGCCGAAAGGATGGTAGCATGGCGAAAGGCAGAGGCCATTCGAGCTGGAGTGCCTCCTGCCACCGAATCTCAGCCCTCCTTGCCTGCTATTGAGGAGGGAACGGCAGAAAATCAAAGTGCCGAGGCCGAGTTGGTTGTGCAGGCCGATCAAGAGGCTGAACAAAGGGCAGAGAAACGCCCTGCTGAGGTTGAGGCTGGCTTAGAAGATAACTGCGCCGACAAACGACCTCGTTTAAAGGAATCGAATGTGATCGTGCCTTTCGTTATTCAACCGAAGATAAAAAAACACGCCAATCCCCTCTGATGCTTCGGTAATTAAAGATCCAACAGTCGCTCTCAGCATGGCTACGTCTGTTTCACTGCCGGCTGACAAGGCGACTTTCCGGGCGAAGACGGATCTGATTGCAATAGCATTGGCCGCGCAATCAGCACTTTTGGTATATATCTTGACTTTATCTTTTCACTTTATGCAAATACTATTTTGGTCTTAACTTCCTATTTTGCAAACCATTGGAAGGATAGCGGAGATGGGCTGTCACCGTCATGACGCCATCGAACAGCTTAGCCGTCTTCAAACGGAAGTTGAGGGCCAAAGGAGCAGGGCCGAGTTCGAGGCTTTAAGGGCGAAGATGGAAGGCGCGCGGGTTGAGGCCAAGATAGAGAGGGCCCGGAATGCGGATGAACTGAGATTGGCCCGCCGAGAAGAGGGCGAACGCGAGCGAAGAGGCGCTGAAATTGGCCCAGGAGGCGATCTCCAAACTGGAGGTTGAGTTGGAGGAAGTAAAGAAGGTGAAGGAAGCAGCCGACTCGAAGGCTTCTAAGGCATTCGAGGCTGGGAACAGTGCTGCATTCGCCGAATATGTAGACGAAGTCCCCAAATTTGAAAATCGGGGATTCAAATAAGGCTGACTCAAAGCCCTTGCTGCTGCTGATGTGACATTGGCTATGCCAATTCCATACGAGCAAGTGAATATTGAGCCGCTGGAGTCTAACTCCGAGGATTAATTTGGGCGACACCTTTTTGTGCTGGAGCAATACCCTTTTTTGTTATTTTGTTTTAGGAGTTTTCAAATGTATTTTTACAGCTTTTTTTTTGGTAATTTTCATGTGTAAAATGGCTACAATTTGTGCCCAATTTCCTAATGAAAATTTCCTTTTTTGCTTTGCTGTTATCTGTGCTAAATTTTGTTATTGATGAATAATATTGCTTTTGATTGCAAAATGGTTACTTTATTTTTAATACCATGTATCGATCGGCATTGGGTTTAAATACTTGGCCGATCAGATTAATAAATCTGCCCTTGCCCCAGCCAGTGCACGAGCTTCATAAGCCGAATAGGCTTGGTTCGTGGAATGGTTGCGGCATAAATCGATCGGCATTGGGCTTAAATACTTGGCCGATCAGATTAATAAATCTGCCCTTGCCCCAGCCAGTGCACGAGCTTCATAAGCCGAATAGGCCTGGTTCGTGGAATGGCTGAGGCATAAATCGATCGGCGTTGGGCTTAAATACTTGGCCGATCAGATTAATAAATCTGCCTTTGCCCCAGTCAGTGCACGAGCTTCATAAGCCGAATAGGCCTGGTTCGTGGAATGGCTGCGGCACAAATCGATCAGTGTTGGGCTTAAATACTTGGCCAATCAGATTAATAAATCTGCCCTTGCACTAGCCAGTGCACGAGCTTCATAAGCCGAATAGGCCTGGTTCGTGGAATGGCTGCGGCATAAATCGATCGGCATTGGGCTTAAATACTTGGCCAATCAGATTAATAAATATGCCCTTACCCCAGCCAGTGCACGAGCTTCATAAGCCGAATAGGCCTAGTTCGTGGAATGGCTACGGCTTAAATCGATCGGCATTGGGCTTAAATACTTGGCCGATCAGATTAATAAATCTGCCATTTCCCCAGTTAGTGCACGAGCTTCATAAGCCAAATAGGCCTGGTTCGTGGAATGACTGCGGCACAAATCGATCGGCGTTAGGCTTAAATACTTGGCCGATCAGATTAATAAATCTGTCCTTACCCCAGCCAGTGCACGAGCTTCATAAGCTGAATAGGCCTAGTTTGTGGAATGGCCGCGGCATAAATCGATCGGCCTTGGGCTTAAATACTTGGCCGATCAGATTAATTAATCTGTCCTTGCCCCAGCCAGTGCACGAGCTTCATAAGCCGAATAGGCCTCGTTCGTGGAATGGCTGCGGCATACGTCGATCGGCATTTGGCTTCTGACATTTGGCGTTAATAACGTCGCCTCGGGGGCGCTACATACATACGAATAAATGGGGTGAGTTTGACTCCACTTATTTTTATTCAGACTCGATTTAAACTAGCTTGGGGCAAGTGCGAATGTCAAACAAACTGTTTTTCAATAGCAGAAGAGAATGACGAACGCTGGTTGAGCTAGACATTGCAATGAATCGCAGCAGCGAGCCTACACGCACGGAAGGAAGGACGTCCAAGGAAAGGAAAAAACGTCAGGCCCCAAGCCGTCAAAGCAGATCACCCCAAAAAGAAAAACAGTAATGGGGAAGCTCCCCGCGACCACGACCGAGGAATGAGCCAGACGCGACGCCACGACCATTGAGTTTTGCAGTGTTCGTGGGGAATAAACCGATGACTGAGGCAGATTCCATTGTTAATGATCTGGGTGTAGCGGTCGAGTTCGCTCGACAGATCTTTCCACCGGAAGTCCAACAATCGATGGTTAGACGACAAGATTTTGAAGTGTTTCGAGAAGGTATCCATGGGGCGGTGAGGGGGCTATACACCGCCTACGAACTCGGCATGCGCTTGCGCACCGCGAGGCGGGAGATAGAGAAAAAGGACGAACGGATCCGCAGTTTGGAGGCGCGAGCTGAGAAAACCGAGCGTGAGCTTAAGGAGCTTAGGAAGGATAAAGCCGCCGAGCCGCGTGCGGTGGGTCAATCTAACCCGATCGTGGAGGAGAGGGTGACCCAACGGCTATTGAGTCACACTATCGCCGATCGAAATACGGCAAGCATGTTTGCCGTAGAAAATGCGAGGTCCATGGGTTATGAGCAAGGCTTCCATGCGGGCCGGAAGGTTGGGATCGACAAAACGAAAGAGAAACTTGCAGAGGAGGTCTGCCGATGCGAGAACCGGGGCTTTAGGCACAGTTGGATCGCGGCACTTCAAGCCACAGAGGCTCTCCGAGCAAAGGGTGTTGATTCGCGTTGCCATTGTACCAACATGATCATTTTTCCTTTTCCGCCTTTGAAGTTGAAAAGAGTGGCGATGAGGGAGACGCCGCATAAAAATATTCATTGTAATGCTCAAACACAGATTGCGTCTAAAATTATGTAATTATTGGTTGAGCAAATAAAAGATTTTATTTTCAATGTGTTTTGTTGTAATTTTTGTTCGGCACATACGTGTTTGCATGTGTTTTATTGTATAAATGTTTGAATAAACGTATTTTAGATGGTTGAATAGACATCGATCGGCCTGAGTTAATCACAGTCAAGCATTTCATCTCGAATGTTTATATGCTTTGATATGTAAACGGTTTCTACCGGCTCGACATAACAGAGCGTTCTTCATTAAATATCTATTCGACATATACATGCTACGCACACCCCTGGTTTTGAATCCGTATGCTTTTTCGGCCCAAAAGCGCCATGCGCCGATAAGGCTCCAAATTCGGAGACTAGCCAATCGTGATATCCATGATGAGCGCTCCAAATTCGGAGGCTTTATCAGCCCAAAGGCTTTATACGCCGATGAGGCGCCGAATCCGGAAACTTTATCGGCCCAAAGACGTCTTGCGCCGATGGGGCTCCGAATCCAGAGACTATTTGGCCAATTGTGATTTTCACGAAGGGCACTCCGAATCCGGAGGCTTTATTAGCCCAAAGGCGTCGTGCGCTGATGAGGCTCCGAATCCGGAGACTAGCCAATCATGATATCCACGACGGGCGCTGCAAATCCGGAGGCTTTATCGGCCCAAAGGCGTCGTGCGCCAATGAGGCTTCGAATCCAGAGGCTTTATCGGCCCAACGGCGTCCTGCGCCGATGGGGCTTCGAGTCCGGAGACTTTATTTGGCCAATCGTGATATCCACGAAGGGTACTCCGAATTCGAAGGCTTTATTAGCCCAAAGGCGTCATGCGCCGATGAGGCTCTGAATCCGGAGACTTTATTTGGCCAATCGTGATATCCACGACGGGCGCTCCGAATTCAGAGGCTTTATCGGCCCAAAGGCGTCGTGCGTCGATGAGGCTCCAAATCCGGAGGCTTTATCGGCCCAACGGCATCCTGTGCCGATGGGGCTCCGAGTCTGGAGACCTTATTTGGCCAATCGTGATATCCATGAAGGGCGCTCCGACTCCGGAGGCTTTATCGGCCCAAAGGCGTCGTGTGCCGATGAGGCTCCAAATCCGGAGACTTTATTTGGCCAATCGTGATATCCATGATGGGCGCTCTGAATCTGGAGGCTTTTAAGCTGAATTGCGCGATGAAGAAATGAGAAACTTTGCATTGAAAAAATGAGATATGTACAAGTATCAAGCCTCACAAGTCGGGTCAATGATAGAATTTGCGTAAATGCGTGGAATTCCAAGGCCGTGGCAGACTCCTTCCTGGCATGTCTTTGAGCCGATATGCCCCTACTCCTACGATTGAATCAATCTGATAAGGGTCGTCCCAGTTAGGACCCAATTTTCCATCTACCGGTTTCTTGGCAGCTAGAAGTACCTTCTTCAGGACCAACTCTCCTGGTGTGTAGCAGTGCAGCTGAACACGTTGATTATACGACTTAGCAAGCTGCTGTTGATACCGAGCCATGGATGCGAGGGCACGGTCTCTTCGTTCTTCAATCAGAATCAAATCCAAGGCCAGCATCATGTCATTTTGGCCTATATCAAAAAATATCGATTTCAAGGTTGGGAGGCCGATCTCCAGGGGTATGATTGCCTAGGTTCGAAAGCATAGGGCAAACAGCGTTTCCCCAGTAGATCGCCTCGGCGTGGTTCGATGAGCCCACAAGACACTCGGCAATTCTTTGACCCATTTGCCTTTAGATTTCTCCATTCTCTTCTTGATGCCGTCCAAGATGGATTTGTTAGAGGCTTCAGCCTAACCATTGCTTTGTGGATAGGCCGGCATGGAAAAGTAAGGCCGGATACCGTACTTGCTGCACAACTCTCAGTAGACGCCACAATCGAACTAGGTGCCGTTGTCTGAGATAAGTGCTCTCGGAATGCCAAATCGTGTGACAATATTTCTCCAAACAAAGCCCTTCACGTCGGTATCTCGGATGTGTGTTAGTGCCTCCGCTTCAACCCATTTCATGAAATAATCTGTGGTGACGATCAAGTATCACTTGTTCCCTGGGGCCCTCGGCAATGGTCCTACGATATCAAGCCCTCACTGGGCAAACGGCCAGGGACTGGTGATAGAGCTCACCTCTTCAGTAGGCAGATGGGTTATCGGGGAGAACTTCTGGCACTATTCACATTTTTTCACATAACATTCGGCATCAGATCTCATTGTCGGCCAATAATACCCCTGTGTTATAGCTTGATGGGCCAAAGAGCGCCCGCCGGAATGTGCGCCACAACTGCCTTCATGTATTTCAGTCAAAAGTCCTTCGACTTTGTCCGGATGCACGCATTCTAGGTATAGACCAGAAAGGGACTTTTTATAAAGCTTTCCTTGCGGATCCAAGTAGTAATGCAAGGCTTTGTTTCGCAGCTTGTGTGCTTCTTTCTTGTCCTCTGGGAGCTATTCGGAAGATAGGAATGCGGCAATAGGATCCATCCAACTCGGTCCAGATTCTATGACATTGACCTGGACTTCCTCCGAAGGACCAATGCTTGGCTCCGAGATGAAACCCACTTCGATAGTCCGTTTAATCTCTGAGTTAATGGCGGAGGCTAGGCAAGCAAAGGCATTTGCGTGTGTGTTCTGATCACGTGTTATCTGGTTCAAATCATGATGGTCAAATTTTGCTAGCAAGGAGTTGGCCGTTTTCATGTAAGCCGCCATACGGTCGTTTCTTGCCGCGTACTCCCCCTTTAGTTGATTGATCACCAGTTTTGAATCGCAAAATACAAGTAAACGCCGAGCACCCAGAAGATGTGCATTCCGCAAACCGGCTAGAAGGGCTTCGTATTCGGCTTCGTTATTTGATGCTTCGAAGCTGAGCTTGATAGCCTGCTCAATTATTGCGCCATCGGGAGCCATGATTACAACTCCGGCTCCGCTGCCCTGCTGATTGGATGATCCATCACAATACAACTGTAAATGCCCCCAACATAAATTCTCAAGTTCGACTTTGGTTGAATTTCATCGGACTTGAAATCGGCAAGACCCCCAGTGCATTCGGCAACAAAGTCGACAAACACCTGTGCCTTGATTGAGGTTCTAAGTAGAAACTAAATGTCGTACTGGCCGAGTTCAACAGCCCACTTTGAAACACGTCCTGATGCTTCTGCACTTCGTAGTACTGATCGGAGGGGATAATCTGTTAGCACCCCAATGCTATGTCCCTGGAAGTAATGCATCAGTTTTCTTGCCGCCATGACTAGGGCTAGGATGAGTTTTTCCAGCGGAAGGTAGTGTGTTTCGGCATCAACCATTGCCTTGCTCACATAGTACACTGGCCACTGCTCTCCCAGCTCTTTCTTTATCAGTACGGCGCTGACGGCCCTTTCAGAAACTGCCAGATACAAAATGAGTGGGTCACCAGCAGCGGGTGTTGTCAAGAGTGGTACTAAGCGGAGGTAGGTCTTGAGGCCGTTGAAAGCGGCTTCGCATTCGGCGGACCATTCAAAAGCCTTGACCTACCGTAGTGTATGAAAGAATTGTCGGCAGCGATCTGTGGACCGACTGATGAACTTGTTCAGTACGGCGGCCATCCCCATTAACTTCTGAACCTCCTTGACCGATCGAGGAGAGCCGAGTTCTAGGATTGCTGTGATTTTCCTTAGGTTGGCTTCGATTCCTCGGTGGTTGACAATGTACCCCAAGAATTTACTAGAGCCGATCCCAAACGCACATTTGGAAGCGTTCAGCTTCATTCTATATTTGTGTAGAATGCCGAATGTCGCTTCCAGATCAGCTATATGATTCTGCTCTTCCTTGAACTTGACCACCATATCGTCAATGTACACTTCCATAGAGTGGCCGAGTTACTCTTTGAACATGGCAGTGACCAGTCTTTGGTAGGTTACCCCTGCATTCTTCAGCCCAAAAGGCATAACCTTGTAGCAGTAGGTTCCTCTTGGGCTGAGGAATGCAATTTTGTCCTGGTCCTCTAGATGCATGGCGATTTGATGGTAGCCTTTGTAAACATTGAGGAAGCTCATACGTTGATGGCGTACCATCGCATCTACAAGTTGGTCAATTCTAGGTAGGGGAAAGCAATCCTTGGGGCAGGCTTTGTTTAGGTTCGTGAAATCGATGCACACTCGTGTAAACGTCCCCGAACGTCCCGGGAAAATCCTGTTTTGTTCATTGGAGTCACTACAGTTCGGACTCAATGTCACGGTTCTTAATCTGACCTCGCAAAGTGCAATACGAGATTGATAAATCACCAAATAGTCTAAATCCGGCAAATCGTTTTGAAAAACTGATTCTTTTAGAAAGAAGTGCCAAACATGGACTGCTTTGCCAGATACAGAGTCGCCACCGAAATATTTTATTTTGGAGGGATTTAGGAAACCTTGACTCGTGCCCGAGGCCACGTGTCCGTCATCACCAAAGTTGCCTCAGCTCGAGAACTTGGGTACGATTGGGGAAGGTCATGCAATGAGCACCCCCACTCGCCTGATCAAAGATCAGCCACTACTAAACATGATATCTTGTTTTTGAAAACACATGCGTTCTTATTCCGGTTTATTAGCCTAGAATCGCTACGTGATGCGCACAACATACAAGTATAGACTAGATCGTCTAAGTTGGAACAAAACATCTCATGTTTGTTTTTGAAAGCGGTTTGCTACTCGCAAGTAGGCTAAGATGCGGATTTTGCCACCCTCAAGTGGACTTAGAAAACATGGTGATTTCCCACTCTCAAGTGGGCTTAAAACTCGCAATCGATGAATTATTCCAATTTAAATAATCCAACCTTCACCCATAGGCATTCAGGCAGGTATATCACATAAGCAGTTAGCCTCATGGTAAGCATGCTATCATGGCAATCACTCACACACATGCGAGGATACTAAAGCATAAACACTCACCGAGTACTGCAAGCCAAAACAGAAACTAGTTAGTAATCAATGCATGATCCTGGTTCATGTTAAGATGGCTAATGCAACACATGCAAGAATGCAACTAAGATAGGCTCGGCTATTCTAAGATGGCATATGAGATGCTACAGATAACATGTATTCAACTTGGAATTGAAATACAATGCAGTTATTATGATGCACCGAGCCCGGTGCATGCAAGACAGATGAATAGATACAAACATACGAGCATAAGGATGCTAATTGAAACATGTCCTAAGACTAACCATCATAAGCTGGTAAATAAAAGCGAGGAAGAAATGGGGGTTGGAAGACATGCATCACACACACGCACACTTATTACAACAGTTGTGTCCTCTCGACGGAGGGTCCGAATGAATAATACATAACTAACTAGCTAATCTAAGCTAACCTAATTAAGCTAGTTATTACACAATTAAAATGAATAACAAATTACAGCTAATTATTACACAACTCTAATTAATTAACAAACTAACTAAGTAAGCAATTAAACTAGCATGCAAACTACATGAATGTGGACTACCTCAGCTCTGCCTTGAATGATAAAGGATGCATGCATGCTCGAGTCGCCTTGTCGGGCAATCCATCGCGATGCCCCGGCTTGCCATTGTTTGTAATTGATTTTAGCAACTTGCACAAAGCTCCAGAGAGATGAAACTCCACCCTGAGAATCTGTGGGAAGGCTGCCGACCAGCTTATAGGCATGGGAGACCAACTGCCGACCACCTTTTCTGAGAGAAACCAAAAGGGGTGGTCGGCCTGCTAGAAAAGCTGGTCGGCCTACCAGTTTCTGCCTCTGGTTTCTGGTTTTCTGTAACAAGGAGCAAAAGAGAGGCATGGCAAGATATTTTCAACATATGTGTGCACGACCACTCTTCCCATCATTGTACGAGCTCAAGGAAGTGTAGGTCTCGATCATCGGGCCACCAATCACACATCTCGATCCATGATGGCCGAGGAACCGAATTGCACAACTTAATATAGAATAAATGCACATATGAACACATAAATGCCTAAACTCCATCATGTGTAGTCAAGAGTGTCGGCGACCAGAAATCGAGGCACGTTTCATCACTTCGAGTATGAAACGTCCCTTATTTCCCGTGTTTGGGCTAACTCCTATCCCAAACACAATGCAACAAACATGGCATGCACCGATGCAACTCTAGCAGGCAATCCTAATGCAATACCACTTAGCCATGCAAACATGCAAAGGATGAACATGCAAACATGCAACTAGCATACACAATGCTAAAACTACATGGCATGCATAATGCTCATGACACTAGCAAACGCAATGCACATGGAAACTAACATACATAATGAGATGAACAAGGCACGCACAATGCAGTGATCAATCATGCGATAACATGGCACTCAATGCTATGAACTACAATGGCATGCTCGATGCAAAATGGGCTTAAACCAAAATGGATGGACCTCAGCTACACCCAAATCAGTGGTCATAGATGATGAAAACAAAGCTCCAAAACTCATGCCAACACACACGATACAATGGCCCGAGCCTAAGGCACAAAAACACAACTTTGCACATGCATTGAAAGGACTAAACATGGAGTACAATGGCATATATTCCAGCTCTGAAATGGCATATAACATGACTCCAAAATGACTCTGAATCATGCAAACAACTCACACAACGCATGTTGAGTGGCTCAAGCATTGAAACTAGTGAAGTGCGTTACACTATAGGCATGCAAAGCGATGCTCAAATGATGAAACCAAGCCCAAAAAGCCCCTATGCAGGTCCAAAACAGTGGCAAAATGGGTTGGGATGATGGCTTGAAAGGCATAAAAGTGAAGCTCATGCAATGGCTCGCAAATATGGCATAAATGCACAACTCTAAAGAGCACTTAAAGCATGGAAAATATGGAAGTGTAGCACCCCTATAAGCTCTGAAATATCATGCCCAATGATTCCAAAACATGTGAATAGCTCAAGTTAAACATGCAAGTGACCTCCAAACTCAAAGCTAGTCAATGCTATTTCACAACAAGTATGCATGGCTAGCATTTTTCGACCAAGAGGCCTCAAGACAGAGCTAAGGCAGCCCAAAATATGAACAAAATTAGTTTGAAGTATGGCCAAAATATGCTAGAATAGAGGGCCAAAACAACATGCATTATGAGCAAGTAAACATGAGTTACACTACAAGCATATGAAGCATGTGAAGCACTACCAAACCAAGCAAAAAAAGAGTCATGGCATGCCAACTGATGGCCAAAAACCCACTGAAACAAGACCAATACATGCAAGAATGACATGCTCCTTTGATAAGCCATGAAAGGGATTACTCTACACATGCAAGAAGCAAGAAAAAGGGGACCAAACCAGCCATGGTTAGAGCCTAGGCAGGTCCTAGAAGTCACCAAAAAGTGCCTGAACTAGGCCTCCAAATGGTATAAACATATGCTCCTTTGGTAGGCCAAAAATGCTAGTAAACAAGACAACAAGAGAGAGGGTCACCCCTCTCTGATTTAGGCCCTCAAAGCCACATTCTCACCACTAAAAATCCACTGGATTTCAGTGGTAGGAAGGCCAAGCAAAGAATAGCTCGAATGCCTTATGGCATGGCACAAAACAAGGCTAAATAGAGCATGCAAGAGGGTAGATGACCCTCAACACCAAATGAGCCTTAAACAAACATGGAAAACACTTAAATATGAAGCTTTTTTCAGTTGACAACAAAGCTCAAATAAGCATGCAAATGAGGCTAAGAGAAGGATCAAAAACAATGCTTAAAAGAGGAAAAAGTGATTACCCTTGAAGCTCAGCAAAACCAGCAACTTTTCTAAACCAAAACCCAACTTTTGAGACCTCTCAAAACCCTCCAGCAACTCAGTAACAATGGTGGAGGTGTATGGTTATGAGGTGGTGTACAATAGGCCAAGAACAAAGCACTTTATAAGCCTAAAATATAGAGACAAAGAGAGAGATATAAGCTTTACCTTACAGCAATTTTTCAACCTGGTATAAGGAGAGGGAGTGCCTCTCTTATAGAGTTTCAAAGCCAAAGCTTCTCCAAGAACCTAAAAACTTGGTTGCAAATCCTCCATACGTGTATGGAGGATCCAGTCTGTGCCTTCCAGCTGGCACAGCTGGTATGCACTCAGACAGACAAAACAGGAGGAAGTTGGCCGACAAGAAAAGGTGGTCGGCCGACCACTTTCCCTGGTCGGCCGACCAGGTCAAGTGGTCTGCCAGATAGAAACTGGTCAGCCAAGGGTATAGTTGGTCTCCACATTAAAAGCAAGCTAGTGGTGTGATGGGAGACCAACAAATGTGGCCCAAAGACCAAGAAAACTAGCTTCTCGACAAGAAACCGGCTGCCGGGAAAAAAGTGGTCTCCAAGGAGAAAAGGTGGTCTCTCACCCTTGTACCACCTCCCAAATAAGGAAAACAAGGTTTATGCCAAAAAATGAACCAACACGGATGCAAAATGAGAGTTCGGGGGGCAAAGCGTGCGGTCGGGTGCCCCGAAAATTGGCTGTTGAGCACCAAAAGTGGCGTACGGCTACAAAAGTGGTCTCCCGGACCACAGTGTCCCTCTAGAAAGAGGAAACAAGGTGTGTTCCAAAAATCGTGCCAAACGGAGAATGTTACGCGGTCCCGAGCCGAGGCGCGTGGCCGACGGCTTCGAAAATCAAAAACTAGTCTCCAAACGGGAACAGTGGCCTACGACCACGAAAAGTAGTCTACGACCATTGAGAGATGGTTTACAAAACCTCTCCCTCCCTCTGGGAAGAGAAAAACAATACTTAGTCTGCAGACCGAGTCAAAGTACAAAAGGGTCCCGAGGTCCGGAGGTGAGGCTCTCAGCCAAGAACTCCGAAACCTCGAAACGAGCACAACATGCGCAATCATCGATTGCTCAGTCGATGACATATGAGTCTTAAGGTTGGTCAAAAATGGGGTGTCTACAGTTGCCCCTCTTTGACAGAACTTGAAAGTCATAAGTGACGGGAGTGAATGTCAAAGCCCAGAGACGACCCATTTTTGACAAGACCGAAGACTTGGACAAACAGGCGAGATAATCAAAGAGAAGTGCCTGCAGGTAGGGGCAAAATGCAAAGGGTAGGCACAAAGCTGAGTATAACTTATGATCATGCAAAGAAAGCTGTAATGAAGCAAATATACACAATAAATGCAACAATTTTAAGCAAGAATGCAAATCAAACTACATTTCATGCAATAAGAATGTAAAAGAATTATACAATTCTCGCTACTTCTCACATGGAGAATACAATACCGTCCGGTTCGTCTGGTCGCACCAGCTTCAAATGAATTGTACATACAATATCGTCTGGTCGCACCAGCCTCGAATGAACTGTACATACAATATCGTGTCTGCAAAAGAGAGAAACTTAACAGGTACAATATAGTTAGCAACATATGTTCAACGCTATATCGAACACGGATACGTACGACGCTGGTGGAAAAGTGCATAGCAATGCAAGCGAAACATGTGTGACAATGCAAGTTAAGTATGGATGCGTGGTCATACTAGTGAAACATATACAACGATGCAAATAGTGCGCATAACAATGCAGGACAAGTGCAACTTCAAAGCATGTTTGAAACAAAACGCTGAGTAAAGAAGTGCAAGCCTCGAAGAGAGCAACTCAAACGTGACCTCCGATTTACCTCTCGAAGAGGTCGCAACATATTCAAAAAGGAAACACCTTGCTCTTGGCGAGTAACAGCGAGAAACGCATCGAAGACTTGATTTGAAGTTCCCGCGGAGGCATTTCGCGCCGAAGAGTGCACTTTTCTTGTACTTTCTTGAGAGTTGGGGACTCCAATCATCACCAAAATTCACAGGGAGAACAAAATGACCTTGGAGACCAACCAGGGGGGATGGCCGACCACCTAGAATGGCCACCGACCAATTTTTGCTCACAGGGTGGTCGGCCAGCCAGAAAACCTGGTCGGCCGACCAGTTTACTAAACTTGGGGCAGTTTGGTCCTTTTATGCTCGGTTCTTTAAATACACACATCCAAAACACTTTTCCTCACACATCCACTGCCGAAATCAGCCCCCCTTCCTTCCTAGACCATTTTCTCCCTTAGATCTGCGCTTTATACGCGTTTTCCAACGCCCCACGCGAAGTTGTTTTGCGAAAACTTTCAGTTCTCTTCACTTTGAACCGACTAAAATTTGATTTCGGGGCTTCTTTCTCCATTTTCACCACTTAAGGTATGTTTGTCTCGAAGTTTGGCACATTTTCTCGGGAGTTGACTTTTGTTGACTTTTTCCTTTCCCGAGAGTTGACTTTTGTTGACTTTTTGCGATTTTGGCTCATTTTGCTTATTTTTGCTCATTTTTGCAGATTTCTTTGGATGGCGGATCATTTCCATCACGGGGGAGGTTCTCCACATGCCGAGGACGAGCCAGAATCATGTCACTGCCTCCGAGGATTTGGCCTTTTGATCCCAAGAGGTACGACCCTCCAGAACATGTCCTACCTCCTACCACCTTCTATCATTTTACTGACTTTGAGCGACGAGCGCCTGCGGACCTACTGCTACGGGAGCCAGCGTCTCATTTATCCTACCAGGCGCGAAAGGTATGTACCTTACTTCCACGTTCTCTACAATGTATTCTGCATTTCTTACACATTTCATGCTTTCGCTATGTATTTTATCTGTTCATTCTGAACACCTTCACACACCACCCAGTCTATTTGGCACACATCTCATATATAGAAATACTCTAGTCATTTTAGCGCGTGGCTCACAACACAGTATTCTGTCCATTCGGCACGCAACTTATAACAAAACACTTTGCTAATTTGGCACGCAGCTTACTCTGAACACGCGGCTCATTCTGACCACACAGTTTGTCTCAGGCACACAGCACATTCTCGGGCACACAGCTCATTCTTTGGGCACGCAGCTCATTTTCAAGCACACAGCACATTCTTTGGGCACGCAGCTCGTTTTTGGGCACACAGCTCATTTCTCGGGCACACAGCTCGTTCTTTTCGGGCACACAGCTCGTTTTCCTGGCACACAGCTCATTCTTCAGGCACACAGCTCGTACTGAACACGCAGTCTATAACACACTATCTGATTTGGTTTGCACACAGCTTATATTGAACACGCAGTCCATAACACAATGTCTGATTTGATTTGCACACAGCTCATACTGAACATGCAGTCCATAACACAGTGTCTAATTTGATTTGCACACAGCTCATACTGAACACGCAGTCCATATGTTTACTTCATTTCTAAACACACAAATCATCTACTTCATTTGCACGCAGCTCATACATTTCATTTTAAACTGAATACATCTGTTCATTCTGAATGCAGGTATCTTCCCATTCCACACGGGGATATGGGTCGATCCTGGCTAGAGAGTGGTATGCGAAGCTCCCAGATACCGTTCGCCATATCGTGGACGATGCGGGATTTGGACCTTTCTGCGCGGGGATATCACGTTACCCGGTGAGTAGGACCCATATGAGGGCACTCGCAGAGATGTGGTGGGATACCACCAACTCATTCCACTTTTCAGCTACTGGGGACATGACGATGACCCCATTTGACTTCGCCATGCTGACTGGCCTTGACGTAGCCGGCCAACCAGTCCCTTATGACGCAGATATGGACGAGTGGGAGGCGGCTTGGATTTATTTACTGGGAGTCCGCCTGCCAATCGACAGATCATCGGGTAGAGTCAAGTACACCTGGTTTGCCATGCAGTACAGGGAGACTTCGCCCGAGACCGTTGAGGAAATAGAGCAGTATGCTTGGGGGTTTTTGATGTTCCTCCTCGGGACCACTTTGTTCTCCGACAGGGGGAACACAGTTGAACTTTATCTGCTCAGTGCTTTAGTAGACCTATCCCAGGTCAGCCAATATGATTGGGGCGGCGCTGGCCTCACTACCCTTTACTGTTATATGAGTGCGACCTCCCCCGCGCGCGGGAACATCATCGGTGGCTACTGGAGAGCCTAGGAGGTACTTTCTGTTCTCTTGATTTACACTTCTGCTTTTCATTATCTGTACACTGCACACACGACACACTTTTCATTCTATACTCTACATTCTGCACTCAGCATTCTGTATTTTCTATACATTCTATATTCACATTTTGCACTCAGTATTCTGTATTTTCTGTGCATTTTATATTTTGACAGCCACTGTCTTGCCTTTCACAGTTATGGGTTTATACATATTTCCCAACGCTGGCCCCTAAACTAGAGGTGGAGGCACTTCTTGAGATCCCCTACTCCCGCAGATTTGAGGGTCAGTGTCGACTGAGGACTTGGCAGACTTTGCCTTATCCCCGCCAGTTCTTTGATACTGTACGGCCGACGGAGGTAATCCAAAACTCTCAGTTCGTCATGTTTTCAGCTTTGGTTCATCTTGCATATTTACAACATCTAATCAGTTTATGCACTTGTTATCCGCAGATCTCTTGGCAGCCCTGGGCACCTTTATCAGGAGATGCCCGGTACCAATTCCCTAGGGCGTGGGCCTCTTCTCGATACAGGACTTTATTTGAGGGGCCAGTTGGCAGGGCCTGGTTTCTGGGGGGATCGCTTCATGCGTCAGACGATGGGCAACCCTGATCAGGGTATCCCCTCAGCACCTCCAGGTGACATGCGATCCACTGAGAGCCTTACTCCCCGGGAGGTCGAGGAGCTTATGTTGGGTACTGATGCAGTTCTGTTGCTGGAGGAGGGAGATTACGCGACCTATCGCCATGCATACTTGATGCCTCCGCTGTCAGATGTCCATGCCCCCGGGAGGAGGGCTGCTGACTTGCCTTCCTCGAGTGGTACTCGAGCTAGAGACATTCCTTCAACCAGCGGAGCCAGTACATCGAGAGGTGGGGCTGGAGAGAACCCCCCGACTTATCAGTATGCTGGATGGCCGGATCTTCCGATCGAGCTGACAGGCTGGCGGTATGGGACATCCTACCCGATTCCATTAGAGTCTCTAGTGCCTGGTCATCGATACGTCAGTGACCCTGACTCGCCACCGGTATGCTTTACAATTTTGATTTATCACTCAGATATTTAGACATTCATTCATTCACTGATGACTTGCACTTACATCTGCAGCCTCCCAGAGAGTATTGCGAGGGATTACTCGGAGTGGTGGCCTCACTCGAGAGCATGGTCATGTGGAGAGAGACGCAGCTGTTCATTGCCGGTGTCTCGGTACTTTTCGATTTCCTTGCATTTATCATACTTCTGATGACATACTAAATTTGACCATTTCACTACGTTGGTTGACATCATGTGTAGAGCACATCTGACACACACCATATTCATATACTGTATCCGCATGCACCCATTCTATGTAGCTTTCCTGTCTCTGCATCTGATATACATATTGGCTAATATATTCAAATTGCCCTCTTTTTTGTTTTCAAATGCCACCACTATAGGCTGAGCCACCCAGGCCTTCTTGAGGAGCTGGGAGAGGGGGCTCGACTCGCAGCCGAGGTAGGCGTAGAGCGCCTATCAGAGATGATGAGGAGTCTAGCGATGAGGAGTCTGCGCATCCTCAGTCGGAGACATTCGCAGGCAAAGGAGAGGACTCTGGTTCCAGCTCTAAGAGCGAAGGTGATGCAGGAGAGGATCCTGAGGATAGCAGCTCTGATTCAGATGATGGTGCTAGCGCAGGTATTGCAGAGGCTGTCCAGGCGAAGAGGATGAAGAGAGCCTCCCGATCTTGACCCCGAGAACACTGATGCAGATGTTCCTGCTTTATTTTCCTTTTCTACTAGTAGTTGTAGCACATTGTACAGTGTTAGGCAGTTTCATTTTCTTTAAAACTTTGTACCCTTATTGTAAAATGTTGTAACAAAAGGATCATGATGGAATGAAACAGCTTTTTGTTCAAAAAGTGTTGTATTTTGTTTTCTTAGCATCTCATTGCATCATTTTGCACAAAAATGAGATCGAATGAAAATCAAGCATTGTACATTGCCACGTCAGGTAGTGAACCGACGCAACAAACTAAACAACTTAACTTACTAAGAAACAACAAAACCTTAGCAAGTTTACAACTCAATAAACAAATCCCGACAATGTTGATTAAACAAAGAGTAACAACTCGATGCACAAAACTCGACAACTCGATAAGCAAACTTAACAACTCGATAAACAAACTTAACAACAACTCGATAAATAAAGAACAACAACTCGATAAGCAAATGCATTTCGGACAAACCGGGCAACGGAATGCATCTGAAACAGAGGTAAACTCGGACCTTCAACACTCCCAACACATGGAAAGGCTAGGAGCTCTCTTCTAGAGACCAGGAAACGACCAAAAACCAACTTTCCTCCATAGCCGACCACCAAAAGTGGCTAGCCGACCAGTTTCTTGCCTTGGAGACCAATTGTGTGGTCGGCCGACCAGAAAAAGTGGTTGGCCGACCAGTTGGCTTGGCGACCTCTAGATTTTTGACACGTGTCCTCCAAACAGTGCCTTATCCCCCATAAAAGTTCCAACTTCGTGGTTCTTTCATTTCATCTCAGTTTTACATCAAAATGGAGGCATTTCTCATCCAAAATCTTACAGCTTGGATTGTTACCTTGGACGGCTCGGAAAAGTTGAACTTCCGGGGCTTCGGTATAAATGCACTATTCACATTGAGTCGCACTCCGCTGCATCTTCCATTTCTCCACGCCGCGGCAAGGTTTTGGAATCCGGTAACACACGTCTTTAGCTTTGGCAGGCAAGAGGTGTGTCCTACCTTCGAAGATTTCCAAGCTTTGATGAAATCCGAACGTGACGAAGGAATCTTGCCCTAACTTCGCTTCGGCCACACACAAGCCTTAGGGAGAATATGTGGGCTCACTATGCACGACGCTCGGTCTTTGATCCACGACGGGGAATTGGACATCCTCAGCTTGATTCATCGTTTTTCCGGTGTCAGTGACCGCGGTGATCACCACTGGTAAGGTTTTCGGTGTCATGCCCTTTGTTTATGCATGCTATCTTACTTTTTGCTTGCCCCAGGCTTCAGCAGGCCTAGCATTCGTCTGATTGAAGTTGCCTAAGGCTTGAAAGAGGGCAAGAGCTGCATTGCTATGACATTGGCCGTGACATTGATGGGCTTGGATGCTTTCCATCGCCGGAAAATGACCAGATTTGCGGGGAGTCCCTTACTGCTACAGGTAATGTTCCCCACCCTTCCTCACACATATATTGCTCACGTCACTCGACCCTCAGGCTTGGTTTTTCTCCCAAAACCCTTTTCTCACTTTTCTCTCATCGTACATCTCTCTATTCTTTAATCTCTTATTTTTCATCCCTCCCCAGGTGTGGTTAATGGATAAATTGCAGGTTGTGGACTCTTGCCCAGCATACTCAGCTCGCGACTACTTCTTCCAGCGACATCTAGTCGATGCCCTTGATGAGGGATGGTGGTTCGACTGGATGTGCAGTTTGTCCGCAGACCGTATTGCTTGGCGTTGTCCTTGGCTCAATTTACCGGCAATGAGCTACAGTATGTCCCGGCAGGCCGGGATTCAATTGATTGGCCTGACACACTGCGTGTTCTACTTTCCTTTCCGATTCCAGCGCCAGTTCGGCCATGATCAGATTTGCCTGGCAAAAGGGATAGAGTACCCAGTTGCATTTCCGGTCTAAGGCGCAAAGCTAGCTCGATATGCCACGGCATGGAGGACGAGAGAGCTTCTCGCCCCCACTCCCATTTTCAACTACACTCCTTCTGATGAGTGCATAGATTGGCTCAATGAAGAGGCACAGATCGGGCCTAGCTTGGCATCAGAAGCTTCAACCAGCTCTGGGAGGGGGCGTAGGAACACCTGATCTATCTATGCCCCGAATTTATTGCTTTTAATCAAAACTTTCAAGTTTTCTTTATGAATGTAACCAAAAGTAACTTCAATTTGTATTCAAGAGTAGCAAAACTCTGTATTGAAATCAATAAAATTGAAGGTCGGCACTAAAAATTTCCCATTTGGTCCAAAAATGGTCTAAGTTGTAAAAGATTAATTTTGAGCAAAATCAACTTTTATTAAAACTTTTCAAAACCATTTTCGATATGGATCAGAACTGGACACGCCTAAGATCTGTCACTGAGATGCACAACCCCGGATCCCAGTAACTGGAAAGTTACCCCTAGTCTGAATAGCACTGCACTAAAGATCACAACCGAGCTTTTGAATGCAAAATAGACAAAGATGACCAAACATGATCACATGGACAAAGTTGATCGGGGAATTGTTTATGCTGGACTTCAGAATGAAGTTGCCTACGTATCCCAAAGATGGGAATCAAGCCTTACGTAGTTCGGCTGGGGTTCACTCGTGTATTGGCACTCTCCTTTTGCGCTCTAACTTTTGCCAAGGCCGCCATTTGCGGGTTTTCAACCTTGCGAGCTCAGTTTTTATAATTTCAAATTTTCTGTGCTCTAACTTTTGCCTACGTCGCCCTTTCGGGTTTTCGGCCTAACGAGCCTCTCAGGGATAATATTTCTTCAATTTGTCCATGTTGATCGGCTGTGAGAACTCTAGGCCATCTAGGTCCATCAGAACGACAGCTCCACCCAACCAGATAGACTTAATGATGTAGGGACCAGTCCAATTGGGTCGGAACTTGCCCCTAGGGTCGTGGATAGGAGCTCGGTTGTCTTTGAGCCCCAAATCTCCTTGCTTCAAATTTCTAGACTTAACCTTCTTGTTGAAAACCCTGGCGATTCTTCGTTGATAACCTTGAACATGGTACAGTGCTTTCAGCCTTCTCTCATCAAAGAGCATGAGTTCATCAAACCTGCTCTGCTGCCAATCTGCCTCAGCTATCTGACACTCAGCTAGTACTCGTAATGACGGAACTTCAATTTTGATAGGTAGAATAGCCTTCATCCCATAAACCAATGAATACGGAGTCGCTCCAGTAGAAGTTCTTATTGACATCCGGTAGACCCACAGAGCAAATGGCAGTTTATCTAGCCAGTCCCGGTAGGTTTCCACCATCTTCTGTAAAATACGCTTGATGTTCTTGTTGGCGGCCTCAACTGCTCCGTTGGTCTGCGGCCGATATGTAGATGACTTGTGAAAAGTCACGTTGTATTTCTCCAACAAGTCAATCACTTCTTTCTTGAAGTGGGAACCGTTATCTGAAATAATCTCGTTTGGGACCCCACAGCGGCAGATGATGTTTGTTCCTGATGAACTTCGCAACATGTGAAGCCTTCAACACCGCATAAGATTGGGCCTCAACCCACTTTGTGAAATAGTCTATCGCGACCAGAATGAACTCATGCCCATTGGACCCCTTCGGAGTGACAACCCCGATCACATCGATTACCCAAACAAAAAATGGCCATGGTGAAGTCGTATTGTACAACTTTGACGGCGGGATGTTCATGCGGTTTGCATGGATCTGACATTTGTGGCATCGCCGAACAAAGCCGATACAATCCTCTTCCATGGTGGGCCAGTAGTAACCCTATTTAATGATTTTTCGAGCTAGCATCACCCCGTTCATGTGCGCTCCGCACTCTCCTCCATGGATGGCCTCCATTAGACGCTTCAACTGTTCAGCCTCAACACACAGCTTATGCATTCCCAGATGACCTCTCTTGTACAGTTTTCCCCCGCAGATGATAAATTGAGTAGCCATTCTTCGGATTGCCCTCTTGTCTTTGGTATTTACCCCTAGTGGATACACTTCTTTTTTCAAGAAGTTCTAGACATCGTAATACCAGGGGTTCTCATCTTGAACCTCTTCTATGGCAGCAATTGACTTGTAGGCCGGTGCAAACTTCTGGTCAATGATGATCGGACGCATCCAGACTCTAAAAGGGATGTCTATCATAGAAGATAGAGTTGCTAATAAATCTGAGAATCTGTTGTTTTCTCTTAACAGATGAGCGAAGTTCAGTTTCTCAAACCGAAGAATCAGCAAATCCAAGGTTTGTTGGTAAATTCTCATCTTTTCTTCTTTGACTTTCTAATCTCCTTTAGCTTGAGATACAACAAGGTTCGAGTCCCTGATGACGTCCAACCGTTTTGCTTCTAGTTCTAGGGCGGCTTCTAAACCAGCAATGCATGCTTCATACTCTACTTCGTTGTTCGAGACTTTGAATCAGAGTTTAAATGCTAGAGGGATACGGGAATTGTCGGGTGCTATCAGCAACACCCCTATCCCATACCCGTATTGGCTTGACGCTCCGTCAAAGTACATCGTCCAAAACTCATCTTCGATATGCAAGATAGCCTCGTTTGGGAATAGGTACTCAACTGCTTCATCCCCTTCCACTGGGTGATCGGCTAGGAACTCCACTACCGCTCTCTCCTTTACTGACTTGCGCGTCACATACTTCAGATTGAATTCGGAAAGCAGAAGCAACCAACGAGCTAGCCTACCCGTAAGTGTCGGTTTCTCGAAGAGATATTTGATGGGATCTAATCTTGAAACCAACATTACAGAGTGAGCTAACAGGTAGTGCCGCAGCTTCCTAGTAGCCCATACCAAGGCTAAGCAAGCCTTTTCCAGCGAAGTGTAACAGGTCTCGTAATCCAGCATCTTCTTGCTCAGGTAGTAGATAGCTCTCTCCACTCTGTCCTCAGACTCTTGTGTAAGCATGCAGCCCATTGTAGTCTCAGTTACTGAAAGGTACAAAATCAACAGTTTTCCCGGCTCAGGCGGTGACAACACAGGTGGGTTCTGTAAGTATAGCTTGATCTATTCAAAAGCAGCTCGACATCGGCCGTCCCATTGGAACTTCGTTCCTTTCTTCAAGAGACCAAAGAGTGGTTCACAAGTCAAGGTTAATTTAGCAATAAACCATCTTATGAATTGCACTTTACCCAGAAAGCCTCGAACCTCATTTTCAGTCCTCGGTGGTGGCATTTCTAAGATGGCCTTGATTTTGGAGGGGTCGACTTCGATACCTCTCTATGTAATCAAGAACCCTAGCATTTTCCCTACTGTAACACCGAACGTACATTTTTAAGGATTCAACCACAACTGAAATTCTCTGATCCTTTGGAAAAACTTTTGCAAGGCGGTGTAGTGGCCCTCCCTTTCTTTGAACTTAACAATCATGTCGTCCACATACACCTCAACCTCTTTGTGGATCATGTCATGTAATATCGTGGTCGCAGCCTGTTGATATGTAGCTCCAGCATTCTTCAACCCAAATGGCATTACTCTATAGCAATATGTCCCCCACGGAGTGGTGAAAGCAGTCTTCTCCCAGTCTTCGGATGCCATCACAATCTAGTTGTAGCCCGAAAAGCCATCCATGAATGAAAGCAAAGCATGCCCCACTGTGAAGTCCACTAACTCGTCGATATGCGGTAAAGGAAAGTTGTCCTTCTTACTGGCTCTGTTCAAATCCCTGAAATCCACGCATACCTGGATCTTGCCATCCTTCTTTGGCACTGGAACGATGTTGGCCAACCAAGTTGGGTACTCAGATACCAGCAGGAATCCTACATCAATTTGCTTGGTGACCTCTTCTTTAATCTTGAGAACCCAATCTGGGCGGACCCTTCTGAGTTTCTGTTTAACGGGTCGGGCCTCTGGGTCAAAAGGGATCCGGTGCTGTACAATCTCATGATCGATCCCAGGCATGTCTTCGTAGGACCATGCGAAATCATCTTTGAAATCTTTTAATAAAGCGACTAAGCACTCGCGTTCCTCCGAAGACAACGTGAACCCGATTTGGACCAGCCGCAGGTCCTTCTCAGTACCAATATTAACTGTAGTCATTTCATCAACCAAGGGTTTACAAATCTCTCCTGCTCTTGATCAATTAAACGTTGTAAAACCGGAGGAATTTCTTCCTCGTCGTTTTCATCAAAATTTTGAAAGTCCTGATTAATACAATAAATCAAAGGCACAGAAAAGTACTCAGAAGCCACAGCCATTCCATTCTCATTAACTACTTCCAAATCGTTCGATTCCTCTGTTACAACAGACTCAAAAGAGAAAGAAAAAGACAACCTAGATAGGACTGTGGCATCCGGGTTGTCACCCCCAAGAATACTGGACTCAGACTCAAATGAGCTGGAACCTGATTCCGACTCCATAGACTCGGTGGAATCAGATTCCGGCTCACTACCTGACCCGGTGCTGCTTGATAAAAATCCCTCCTCATACTGCCAGATGAGGGAGGATACGATGGATGCATCCAAAATATTTGAAGGTGGGCTCGCAACCGTTTCATTCGCGATCATGGACACCGAGAAGTTATCCCCCAAGCACTTCTGTACGATCGGAGGATCTGAAAGTAGACAAGCCAGTGCTACCCCCATTTCAATCTCGGTGTTCTCATAATCCACTTTCCCACACTGCTCTACTTCGGCTGATGGGTCTGTCTGCCCCTCGGCAACGTCATCCCTGGATAACTACAGGTCAAAGAAGATCTCAAACCCTGGCAAGCGACGCTTCTCCGCATTCAACCGTGGCTCTAGAAAACCGTAGAATGGAAAATCCTCCCCCTCCCGGACAAAGCGTCCGTTTAGGGTACCCTGGATGGGTCGGTGCATTAACTCATAAGGCTTCGCTGCCTGCTTTGCCCTGGCTCTCCCGGCCATCTCCTTGCCTTTCCTTACCCAATCCTCTTTGGTGGACAGATAACCCAAGCCAAAGGTACGCGAGTTGTGCGGCACTTCGGCCGATACTGCAATGCCCTTCAGCCACTTTTCCCTAATTCCATCCCGGGGATATGTTGGAGCTTATTCATGAGGTACACTGACTGTGCGCTAACATACAACCCCTCATCAATAGCTAAGATGTTCTGTACGACCCCGGCCATGGCTAGGGTAAGTCTGGATAGGAACACATCCTCCGTGCCGTGCTCGATTTCCAAAACCGGTGTAGACACCTCTGGCGGCGGATGGATTGACGAATTTCCAAAAACAATAGCCACCCCCTTCCCGTGGGGGTATTTCAACATCTAGTGAAGGGTGGAAGAGACCGCCTTCACCTGGTGTAGCCATGGCCGCCCTAAGAGTAAATTAAAGGTTGCGAGAACGTCCAAGACATGGAAGTCAATCTCGTGTTGTCCTGGACCAACCTGAGTCTGAATTTTCACAGTCCTCATCACCTCTCTGCTTGTGTTATCATATGCCCTTATCACTTGGGCTGTTGGCACAAAATCCGCGGGCTTCAACCCGATCGCATATGTCGTCCTTAACGGGCACACGTTAATAGCAGATCCTGTGTCGACAAGAACCACCGATATCCATTTGCTTCTACATTCCACAGAGACGTAGAGCGGTTTGTTATGATTCGCGCCCTCAGGCGGCAGTTCCTTGTCAGAAAAGTTCAACATCGGGGAAGCCCCTCCCGGAAAAACCAATCCTACCAGCTGCTTAGGCATGGTGTCTATTGATAGTTTGGCCTTGTCCATTGCCGATAGGACAGCTTGTCTATGAACACGTGAAGCCATAAGCAGTCCCCAGATGAAGATGTCTACTTATATCTTTTTCAACTGCTTTAGCATGGCCTCTTCTTCAAGTAGCTTCTCTTTCTGCTTCTCCGACTCCTTGTCCTTCCCGGACGCCTCTGGTTGATCTAAGTGTGGGGGCTTGAAATACCGCCCACTCCTAGTCATATGGTCAACTTCACTAATATACCAAGTATCATCCGGCTAGTTATTTCCCCAGTCCTTATTAGTATGGGCGAGACATAGGTCGTCGTCTTCCCACCATATTCCATCGGCAGCTGACAAACATCTATCCGGCTCCGTTACAACTGTTCTTGTACGCACAGCACCTCCCGTCCATGTACTCGCAGCACGCTCTGTTCTTGTGCACACAGCACATTCAGTCCCCACAGGAGCTTTGGCCTTTCTAGCTTTCTCAGAGTCTTCGACCCCTTCCCGTTCAAACTGCTTCAGTGCAGCCTGCTGTTCAACATCTCCTGTACTCAAAATACCCAAATCCCGAGTGAAATTCTTGGCACCGGCGCTCTCCAGCGATGCATTCTGATCCCCAGCCCTTCCGGCCATAATTGATGTCCTTACCCCTGACGGGCCCTTTTCTAGCTGAGATTCTTCAACAATATCTGGTTGGTCGTCAAGCCACCTTGTAACCTCTGCTGACTCCTCAAAATCAAACCAGTTGACTGTCATGTCTCCCGGATCTTGTTTGTTGAAAAACTGAAGGTTAGCAATGTCCCCTTCCATAGCTGTTAAGTCATCTATCCCCTGATCAAGTCTTTTCCCCCGTATTACACAAAGTTCTGCCCCTGCTGGCAATTCCAAATTCGGCCTAACCTGACCTGCTGATACAATGTAGCCACTCGGATCATATACCTCTTCAGCACAGCTCCCAATTTCCTCAAATTCTGAATCAACAGCCCCACTCTCCTCCGAAATCATCCTTGTTCCATCTTCGATGATCAACACCATTGGTTCAGGTTGGGCTCGAAAGATGTCCAGCATGCACAAGTCAGTGCTGTCAGGAATGAACACCTCTGGCTTGGGTAGGTGAGACGGGGTGATGTATATGCTAGGGTCGTATGACACGACCCTAGTTTGGATTGAGTTAATGCGTTTGGGAGGTGGAGCTTGGTTATGTGGTGAGAGAAGGTTGGTTGTGACGTTCGGCTTCTCCGGAGGCAAGATCACCCTATTGTCGACGAGATCCTGAATCTCGTGACGCAATCTAAAGCAATGGTCGGTGTCATGACCATGTTGCTGGTGAAAGGCGCAATATTTGGCTGGGTTATGGGAAGGGGAAAGTGTTTCTAGCAATGGTCGCAGTTCCACGGGCTTCAAGTGCCCTTTCTTGATTAAAACCCCCAGAGCTTTGGACAGGGGCATATATAATGGGGTGAAGGTTCTTTGGCCTCAGGGTTGGTATTTGGTTGTTTGTGAGTTGCTACCGGATGCAACGGTGAATGGTGTAGCCGCAAGGGCTCTTGAGGGGGGGGAGTGGTGGTGATCATGCTCACTTCTGAGGCTCTGGCAGTCGCAGCACTACTCGTGCCTGCATTTGCGTTACAGTTGAAGGTCCTCCTGGGCTGTTCTCTGTCATTGTCGATTAGACCCTGCTTCAAAGCGTCCTCGATCTGCACCCCAATCTCGTGCAAATCTGTAAAAGTGGGGAGAGGGAGGACGATCATCTTTTATATGAGCATGGGCTGGAGGTTGCGCACAACCATCCGTATTTGATCTTTGTCAGTTGGCCTAATGGTCATCATCGAAGCCTTGGCCCTCCAGCGAGTTACGAAGTTAGAAAAGCTCTCCTTCGGCTCTTGTCTAGTCGTCTCATGATCACGAGTTGTGATCTCGATCTGTGTGTTGTAGGAGTATTGAGCTACGAAGGCCTCGGCCATCTCCTCCCAGTTCCTCTTAACGGAATCTTCCAATTTTGCATACCAAATGGCCGCTACACCCGACAAGGTGCAGCCGAACAAAGAAAGCTTCTGTAATCTGGTGAGGCCCATCGGCCTTAATATGTCCGAAAACAGCCGCAAATGCACCATGGGATCCCAAAATCCATTAAAGCGGTCAATATGTGGCATCTTAAACCGGTCTGGCAAAGTTACGGCCGCATCGGTATACCCGTCCTCAATGTCTGGAATGGACTTCACACCTTGAGATTTCTTGAACAACTTTTCATGCTTGCTCACTTTTAATGTCGTGGGTTCCACCTCGAACTCGAAGGGAGAATCCGGTAGATTGATAGGCGTGGGTGCCTTGGATAGTTGAGGTAGAATCGAGGGCAGAGGTGGCCCCGTTGGGATGTCTGTATCCTCCTGGACATTCTGGACATTCGCCGTCTCCTCGGGTATTGGGACTCTTGGTGGGGGAGGAGCTTGGTGTGAAGCAAATGCTCCGGTTTGATGTTGTAGCCTGGCAATTAACTCTGCCTGTTGAGCCATGACCTCAGCCTGTTGTTTGGCAAATTCTGTTTGACGAACAGCGTCCTGCTACATAGTTTTCATACTTTCTTGGAGTTGACGCATCATTTCCTCCATTCCTACTATGTTGCCCTGATCTAACTGAACTGCCGATATATCTGCCTCTACAGTAGACTCAGAAATCTCAACCTGACTGCTCAAGGACCACTGATCTGGAAACGGCGGTACCGATACACTGTGTCTCACTGACCTCCGTCTAGCAACCGGGGGTAAAGAGTAGAACACTGGTTGTCCGTCTATCAGATCCTCAGATCGATGGAGTCTGCGACCTCTAGTCCAGAGTGCTTAGGAAATATCTTCTTGGTCGAAAGCAATTGTGCTAAACTACCTAGTAAAAAGATAAATAAAGCATAATAAGGAAATAAACAATCAGAAAAACGAACAGCCTAACGGCTTAAATAAACACAACACACAGTCGGTCATTGACAACACACAGTTGGCATTTGTAAGCTGAATATACTGTTCTCAAACACTGATCGTTGTTTCCAAGTTACTGTCCCAAATCTGAATCTGATACCCACAGGTAAAACTGATTCCCAAATACTGATACTAACGCCCGCAGGCCTGATACCCAGACTTACAAACTGATACATGCATTCCTGTAGAGACACACTCTAAAAGCACATAGCAAGCAAGTGAGAGCCAAAACACCCCTATGTTGGGGTAGGGTTTCCCTGTCTTATTTTGTCAGGAGCTAGGGTTTCACTACGCACGCAGCGGTTTCAAACAACCTACAATCGGGTAAGCAACCTATTCTAGTTTGGAATATTTACTACGGATTCCGATATGCACTAGGTCGAATGGTCAGAAAGGGTGCTCCGGTAAAAATCGGGGCTTGTGTTCCCATCATGGCAGAGCCCATAACCGGTCAGCCTTATGGCATGCTTCTCAAAGCGAGCCTCCCACAAACCGTTCAGGAATAGCAGATGGCAAACACGGTGTCCTAGGTGCACCAATGCAAATGTAATGCAAAAAAACACATAAATGTAATCAAAATAAGATATCATGAGTTCGAGTCAAGCTCTCTATATCCCCAGCAGAGTCGCCAGAAACTATAGACATCCCCGAACGTCCCGGGAAAATCCTGTTTTGTTCATTGGGCTCACTACAGTTCAAACTCAATGTCACAGTTCTTAATCTGACCTCGCAAAGTGCAATACGAGATTGATAAATCACCAAATAGTCTAAATCCGACAAATCATTTTGAAAAACTGATTCTTTTAGAAAGAAGTGCCAAACATGGACTGCTTTGCCAGATATAGAGTCGCCACCTAAATATTTTATTTTGGGGGGATTTAGGAAACCCTGACTCGTGCCTAAGGCCACGTGTCCGTCATCACCAAAGTTGCCTCGGCTCGGGAACTTGGGTACGTTGGGGAAGGTCATGTAATGAGCACCCCCGCTCGCCCGATCAAAGATCAGCCACTACTAAACATGATATCTTGTTTTTGAAAACACATGCGTTCTTATTCTGGTTTATTAGCCTAGAATCGCTACGTGATGCGCACAACATACAAGTATAGACTGGATCGTCTAAGTTAGAACAAAACATCTCATGTTTGTTTTTTAAAGCGGTTTGCTACTCGCAAGTAGACTAAGATGCGGATTTTGCCACCCTCAAGTGGACTTAGAAAACATGGTGATTTGCCACTCTCAAGTGGGCTTAAAACTCGCAATCGATGAATTGTTCCAATTTAAATAATCCAACCTTCATCCACAGGAATTCAATCAGGTATATCACATAAGCAGTTAGCCTCATGGCAAGCATGCTATCATGGAAATCACTCACACACATGCAAGGATGCTAAAGCATAAACACTCACCGAGTACTCCAAGCCAAAACAGAAACTAGTTAGTAATCAATGCATTATCCTAGTTCATGTTAAGATGGCTAATGCAACACATGCAAGAATGCAACTAAGATAGGCTCGGCTATTCTAAGATGGCATATGAGATGCTACAGATAACATGTATTCAACTTGGAATTGAAATACAATGCAGTTAGTATGATGCGCCGAGCCCGGTGCATGCAAGACAGATGAATAGATGCAAACATACGAGCATAAGGATGCTAATTGAAACATGTCCTAAGACTAACCATCATAAGCTGGTAAATAAAAAAGAAGAAGAAATGAGGGTTGGAAGACATGCATCACACACATGCACACTTATTACAACAGTGGTGTCCTCTCGATGGAGGGTCCAAATGAATAATACAGAACCAACTAGCTAATCTAAGCTAACCTAATTAAGCTAGTTATTACACAATCAAAATGAATAACAAATTACAGCTAATTATTACATAACTCTAATTAATTAACAAACTAACTAAGTAACCAATTAAACTAGCATGCAAACTACATGAATGTGGACTACCTCAGCTCTGCCTTGAATGATGATAAAGGATGCATACATGCTCGAGTCGCCTTGTTGGGAAATCCGTCGCGATGCCCCGGCTTGCCTTTGTTTGCAATTGATTTCAGAAACTTGCACAAAGCTCCAGAGAGATGAAACTCCACCCTGGGAATCTGTGGGAAGGCTACCGACCAGCTTATAGGCATGGGAGACCAACTGCCGACCACCTTTTGTGGAAGAAACCAAAAGGGCTAGTCGGCCGACCAGTTTCTACCTCTGGTTTCTGGTTTCCTGCAACAAGGAGCAACAGAGAGGCATGGCAAGGTATTTTCAACATATGTGTACACGACCACTCTCCCCATCATTGTACAAGCTGAAGAAAGTGTAGGTCTCGATCCTCGGGCCACCAATCACGCCTCTCGATGCATGATGACCGAGGAACCGAATTGCACAACTTAATATAGAATAAATGCACATATGAACACATAAATGCCTAAACTCCATCATGTGTAGTCAAGAGTGTCGGTGACCGAAAATCGAGGCACGTTTCATCACTTTGAGTATGAAACGTCCCTCATTTCCCGTGTTTGGGCTAACTCCTATCCCAAACACAATGCAACAAACATGGCATGCACCGATGCAACTCTAGCAGGCAATCCTAATGCAATACCACTTAGTCATGCAAACATGCAAAGGATGAACATGCAAACATGCACCTAGCATACACAATGCTAAAACTACATGGCATGCACAATGCTCATGACACTAACATACGCAATGCACATGGAAACTAACATACATAATGAGATGAACAAGGCACGCACAATGCAGTGATCAATCATGCGACAACATGGCACTCAATGCTATGAACTACAATGGCATGCTCGATGCAAAATGGACTTAAACCAAAATGGATGGGCCTCAGTCACACCTAAATCAGTGGCCATAGATGATGAAAACAAAGCTCAAAAACTCATGCCAGCACGCACAATACAATGGCCCCGAGCCTAAGGCACAAAAACACAACTTTGCACATGCATTGAAAAGACTAAACATGGAGTACAATGGCATATATTCCAGCTCTAAAATGGCATATAACATGACTCCAAAATGACTCCGAATCGTGCAAACAACTCACACAACGCATGTTGAATGGCTCAAGCATCGAAACTAATGAAGTGCATTACACTATAGGCATGCAAAGCAATGCTCAAATGATGAAACCAACCCCAAAAAGACCCTATGCAGGTCCAAAATAGAAGCAAAATGGATTGGAATGATGGCTTGAAAGGCACAAAAGTGAAGCTCATGCAATGGCTCGCAAATAGGGCATAAATGCACAACTCTAAAGAGCACTTAAAGCATGGAAAATATGGAAGTGTAGCACCCCTATAAGCTTTGAAATATCATGCCTAATGATGCCAAAACATGTAAATAGCTCAAGTTAAGCATGCAAGGGACCTCCAAACTCAAAGCTAGTCAATGCTATTTCACAACAAGTATGCATGGCTAGCATTTTTCGACCAAGAGGCCTTAAGATAGAGCTAAGGCAGCCCAAAATATGAACAAAATCAGTTTGAAGTATGGCCAAAATATGCTAGAATAGAGGGCCAAAATATGCTAGAATAGAGGGCCAAAACAACATGCATTATGAGCAAGTAAACATGAGTTACACTACAAGCATATGAAGCATGTGAAGGACTACCAAACCAAGCAAAAAAAGAGTCATGGCATGCCAACTGATGGCCAAAAACCCACTGAAACAAGACCAATACATGCAAGAATGACATGCTCCTTTGATAAGCCATGAAAGGGATTACTCTACACATGCAAGAAGCAAGAAAACGGGGACCACACCAGCCATGGTTAGAGCCTAGGCAGGTCCTAGAAGTCACCAAAAAGTGCCTGAACTAGGCCTCCAAATGGTATAAACATGTGCTCCTTTGGTAGGCCAAAAATGCTAGTAAACAAAACAACAAGAGAGAAGGTCACCCCTCTCTAATTTAGGCCCTCAAAGCCACATTCTCACCACTGAAAATCCACTGGATTTCAGTGGTAGGAAGGCCAAGCAAAGAATAGCTCGAATGCCTTATGGCATGGCACAAAACAAGGCTAAATAGAGCATGCAAGAGGGTAGATGACCCTCAACACCAAATGAGCCTTAGACAAACATGGAAAACACTTAAATATGAAGCTTTTTTCAGTTGACAACAAAGCTCAAATAAGCATGCAAATGAGGCTAAGAGAAGGATCAAAAACAATGCTTAAAAGAGGAAAAAGCGATTACCCTTGAAGCTCAGCAAAACCAGTAACTTTTTTGAACCAAAACCCAACTTTTGAGACCTCTCAAAACCCTCCAGCAACTCAGTAACAATGGTGGAGGTGTATGGTTATGAGGTGGTGTACAATAGGCCAAGAACAAAGCACTTTCTAAGCCTAAAATATAGAGACAAAGAGAGAGATATAAGCTTTGCCTTAGAGCAATTTTTATAAGGAGAGGGAGGGCCTCTCTTATAGAGTTTCAAAGCCAAAGCTTCTCCAAGAAGCTAAAAACTTGGTTGCAAATCCTCCATACACGTGTATGGAGGATCTAGTCTGTGCTTTTTAGCTGGCACAGCTGGCATGCACTCAGACAGACAAAACATGAGGACGCTGGCCGACCAGAAAAGGTGATCGGCCGACCACTTTCCCTGGTCGGCCGACCAGGTCAAGTGGTCTCCCAGATAGAAACTGGTCGGCCAAGGGTATAGTTGGTCTCCACATTGAAAGCAAGCTAATGGTGTGGTGGGAGACCAACAAATGTGGCTCAAAGAAACCAGCTTTCTGACAAGAAAATCGGCTGGCGGAGAGAAAGTAGTCTCCAAGGAGAAAAGGTGGTCTCCCACCCTTGTACCACCTCCCAATCAAGGAAAACAAGGTTCATGCCAAAAATGAACCAACACGGATACAAAACGAGAGTTCGGGGGGCAAAGCACAAGGCCGGATGTTCCGAAAACTGGTTGTTGAGCACCAAAAATGGCGTACGGCCACAAGAGTGGTCTCCCGGACCACAGTGTCCCTCTAGACAGAGGAAACAAGGTGTGTTCCAAAAACCGTGACAAACGGAGAATGTTAAACGGTCCCAAGCCGAGGGGCGCGGCCGACGACTCCGAAAATCGAAAACTAGTCTCCAAACGGAAACATGAAAAGTAGTCTACGACCACTGAGAGATGGTTTACAAGACCTCTCCCTCCCTCCGGGATGAGAAAACAAGACTTAGTCCGCAGACCGAGTCAAAATACAAAAGGGTCCCGAGATCCGGAGGTAAGGCTCTCAGCCAAGAACTCCGAAACCTTGAAACGAGCACAACATGCACAATCACCGAGCGCTCAATCGATGACATCTGAGTCTTAAGGTCGGTCAAAAATGGGGTATCTACAACTCGCCAAGTCCCATTTTTCTTCTTCACCACCACTGTATTAGAGAGCCATGTAGGGTAGGTCACTTCCCTGATTGCCCCGGCGTCAAGCAGTCTGTCAACCTCCTCGACAATGGCGGTAGTGTGCTCTGTGGCTGATCGCTGGCTTTTCTGGATGATTGGCTTGCATTCAGAATCAACATTCAAACGGTGCTGTGAAACTAGCAGATCTATACCCGGCATCTCATTTGGAGTCCACACAAAGACATCGAGGTTGCTGAGTAGGAAAGAAATTAGCTGCTGTCTGTCAGCTTGATTCAGGAATGCGCCGACCATGAAGAACTTGTCTGGGCTTCCATCGATTTCAACTTGGTCTAAGCCTTTCGTGGCCTTTTCATTTGGGAGCCGCCCAACATCGTCGAGGCTCTCTCGATCCGGCAGCTCAAGGGAATTCACCTGTAGCTCCTTTGGCATTTTTTTAGCAAGGAAATAACATGTTTGTGCCGATTTCTGAGAGCCACGGATTTGCTCAATGTCGCGTTCTGTCGGGAAGTGTAGCAGCTGATGATAGGTACTTGGCACGGCCTGCATAGTATGCAACCAAGATCGCCCCATGATGAGATTATACGGCGACGGCAGCTTGACGACCAAGAACTCCACAGCCACTGTTTGGGAGCCCGCTCGAACGAGTAGTGTAATTTTCCCCAACGGGTATTCTAGATTGGTGTTGAAGCCGAGTAGAGGATAAGGAGCCAGGGAAAGGTTCGATTCAGAGAAGCCGAGCTTGATGAATGTCTTGTAATACATGACTTTTGATGTGCTCCTTGGGTCAATGAGTACGCGCTCAACGGTGAACCGGTTTACACGTAACTCAATTACCAAGGGATCAGTGTGGGGCAGTGTCACTCCGGCCAAATCTAAATCATCAAAAGTAATGCTCGCAGCTTCATGGGGCCGTTTAGCCAGAGTGAGTTGATTTTGAGGGTCGGGATTCGACTGAATGGTATGCACTGCGGATGAAATTGGCAGGCTGTATATCATGTAGATCACACCGAGTGGAGGGAAATCCTGTCTTAAGGCTATTGTTTTGGTTGAGCTGCCTTTTCGGACGTACTGCTGTAGCTAGGGATGAGCAGCGGATATACCGATCCGCCAAAACTGACCGAACCGAACCGATCTGCCGCATTTTGGACGGATGTGTGATGACGAGCGGACGGTTGCGGATTCATATTCTCCAATCCACCAATCTGGCGGACGGATGGCAGATTTGAGATTCCTTTGGCCGCAACCGAACCGCCAAACCGCACACACCCCTAGTAATTTATAAGATTTTGTGTTTTCAGTTTGTTTAAATATTCTGTTTGCATTTTCAATTAAAAAAGAGTTTAAATATTCTATTGAAAAAAAGTTTCTAACTTGAATATCTTTTTTGAATTGAAAAAAATAAACATATTATTTATCTATATTTTTTGGTTTTTAAATCTACCTCTAAAAATAATAAATAAAAAATATAATACATGCTGGTTAGTTTTTGTTTTAAAAAATAGATATTGATGTAACAATACAGAGACATACAATCTCTACTACTGCTCTGTTCATGGTTTTGGTGGTTTGAATTGTTTTTATATTTTAAGAACACAGATTGTAATAATTTATGTGGATGAGGCATGCTGTGATTGTAGTATGTGGATAATGCATGCAGTGATTGTGATATTCTAAAGTTTCAAACTTTCTTACTTTGGATGAGGCATGCAGTGGTTGTAATATTTTTTTAAGTCATTAACTGTAATACTTTCTTTTTCTTCTTTTTTTGAGGAAGTGCACAAATTGAATTATGTTGAAAATTTATAAAATTTTAAACCGCCAAACCGATTCGCATCCATCCGCCAAACCGCCAATCCGCTCAATCCACATCAGCCGGATTGGTGGACGGATGCGGATTGATTTTCTCCAATCTGCTAATGTGGCGGACGGATGGCGGATTGGAGGTTCCGTGGCCGCAACCGACCCACGCCCACCCCTAGCTGTAGCCGACCATCCTGTACCAATTCCTCCAGGTGATCCTTCAAGGCATAACAACTCTCAGTATCATAGCCATGATCTTTGTGATACTCGCACCGCCTATCCCATCTTCGCGTATCGGGAGGTCCCACCATTTTTTACGGCCATTTGAAGAACGGAAGATGTTGGATTTTGGACATGACCGTGCTGATTGGCTCTGACAACTCAGTATATTTCTTGTCGGTGCGCCTTGTGCCCTTGCTATCGACTTGCAGTTGTTCACTTGCTCAGTGGGAGCATTGGTCGCTTGATTAGCGAGAATTCCGTCTCTTATCTCGTTTTGCCCAATGCCATGGTTTAGGGCTCTGAGGTGCTACAGAGTTTAATGGCTGGGCAATTTCAGCAGAAGCTGTCTTGTTAGGCAAATTTTCGACTTTAACCCACAAGGCATCATCTTCCACCTTACAGTATTCTTCAACTTTCTTCATCAACGACCAAACTGTTTTGGGGGGCCTTCTGGTCAAAGAGCTGCGGAGGGCACTGTCGAGATACAGCCCCATCTTGAAGGCGGTGATGGCCATGGAGTCATTGCAAGAATCGTCTACCAGATTAAAACATTCCCAGTACCACGCCGAATACGCGCGAAGGGTTTCCCCTAGTTGAATCTGTATTGCCCAGAGGGAATCGGCTTGCTTTGGCTGGACCTCATTAGTGATAAACCTCGCCCTGAAGGATTTTTGGAGTTGGTGGAAGCTTTTAATCGAGGCCGGTTCCAGTTTATAATACCACCTGACAGCTAGTAGTCCCAAACTGCTCGGAAATATTCTGCACATGAGAGCCTCATCGTCTGCATGCAGTATCATGGCTTGCTTATAATGGCGGATGTGATCGGTGGGGTCTGATTTACCGTCGTACAAGGTGAATGACGGTGCTTTGAATTTCTTGGGAAGTATTGCCTTTGCAATCCGTCGTACAAAGGGATCGTGCCGGTCTTCTTCATCTGAACTGTTTCTTCTTCGCTCATGCCTTATACGGGGACTTTCTTCAGAAGAATTGGTAGTTTCAGGTCGCCCCTTCTTCTTGGGCTCTGGGGATAATGAGTCAGAGTCACTTTCAGTGTAGTCTTGTCGGGCTCGAGGTCGTCGACCACCTGCCCTCGGAGGTCGCTCAGGATCTAGGCATACAGCTTGTTTGGACTTCGCCACCTCCAAGGCCAGATCTTGACGGAGACGTTCGTTCTCAGCGATCACGTTCTCCAACCTCTGTTTATTTTGCTTGGCCTGTTCCATGATTGCCTGCATTGTCTCATGCTCCGAAGTCGAGGGTGAGGCGAAGTTCAAAGCGCGTCTTGCGGCGATAGTCTCCGGTCCAAGCATGGTTGTTGGAGTGAGGTTGTCTCTCTGCGTGGTTTCATCGGTGACTATCGAAGGGTCTTCTGTCACGCCCGCCATGGATGTATTTGAGTATTCCCACAGACGGCGCCAATTGTGAAGAAGTGGTTTGGAGATACTCTTCTGATCCTGGGGGACGCTCGTGATCCTCTGCTAGTCACCTGAAAATGAATAAACACTCCGGTCGGAGGTGCCGGAATTAGCACTCCGACGGGCAAGTCAGTCTCTACACTCAGGATCACTTGTCTTCTAAGTTAAGCTTAATAGTTCTCACATACCTCTTCCTGGCTGATGTTCTTCTATTTATATCTTTTCTTTCTTGGGCCTCGGGATCGGGTCCACTTTCAATTCGCTATTCGGCTTCAACTGTAACAAATCGCTTTTCACTCGGCCCCTTGCTCGACCGACTATTGGGCCGAATAGGATAGGGTTCGAGCGTGTGAGATGGTGCCGAATGCTATGTATTTCGACCCAGAGTTCGACTATTCGGCACCTATGCGACTCCTAATATTCGGCCCTCACAGGGACTTTGTGTCAAATTGTCTAGTTAATTTCTACTTATATCCTATTAGGCACTTAAATAAGTTTAAAAAATTAATTACCCAAAAGTTAAGAAGAAATGCTTTTAATTTAAGTTTGGGAATATGACTAAAACCTCACACTGTAACGAGACATTTAGTCATTTATTTGGTAGAAAATTTAAGACTTATAGCATTTTCCTAACTAAAATCCAGCTTTTTAACTTTTTAATTTTTTTTGAATCATATTATCTCCCTAATTTTTTTTTTACACATTTTTCAAAAAAAATCAAAAAAAAAAAAAAAACACCAAAGCCTACTTCCCAAAACTCAACCAAAGAAAGTCAAATTTATCACTTACTCTCTTGCCCTACCATCTGCCTCACAACAAATTTCTTGGGCGTTTTATTACCAAATTTAATGACTCGATCCAAATTCCCACTCCACGTCCGTTGTTGAATACCAAACAACACTCACTTTCACAAAACGTGTCTCATCCCCTTCATAACTTGTCCAAATTCATTGAATTGGTTCCTTCATGCTACCATAAGTAAAAAATATGTAAGGCAAATCCTAAGTCCCTCTAATGTATTATTTAATAATAAAATTAGTGTAATAAATATTTTAAAAATTAGAAAAAATTTAAAAAATAATTTAAAATGAATAAAAAGCGTTGTCAAATTAGTTTTGTGTATTTTTCTTGTATCCATGAGATATTTATTAGCATGACCCTAAATGTAAATTCTTTTTGAATTAATAATTTGATAGGTTTTGGTTATGGTTTATTTTTTAATTTTTTTTATTTATTACGAAAATACATGCAAAAAAGTAGAAAAATAATTTGATAATAAGCCCATAAACTAATAAATTATGGGCTATTTTGGGAAGTGTGTTAAAAGTCACTTTCTAACTTTTAATCCACTTCCTTCTCTCATAAAAAAAGTCAAAAAAAATCAAAAAATAACTTTTAATCATCTTTTCAAAATACATTATGTTATTTTTTGTGTACCCAAAACAAGGCAAAGTCATGTCAAACTTCAATGCTTTTTGTGTCACATGCAATGGCTTTGTTGATTATTGTTTTTCACTTGCGAAAAAAAAAACAAAAAAAAAAAAAAACAACTAACAAATTCCATAAAAATAGCCTTAAAACTCAACCCAAAAATAAAGAATAATCTAAAAGAAGAACAACCTTGATAGAAAAATAATAGTGATAGAATTCCAATCAAAACAAGGCTCGTTAGAGTATAACTCAAAGATATAACTTTCATATTTGGACTTGGTTGAGAGAAGCCGAAAGATAAATGAAATTGAAGCAAAGTTATGTGAAATACAATTTTTCAAGGGTAGAATTAAAAATAGAGGGATTAAAATTAAATTTTAATAAATATGTAAAGAATTAAAATGAAATTTTAATAAGAATATAGAAATACTAATGAGATAGTTACTCACATATTATTTTTTGCCAATCTTTTTAGAAGGGTGAAATTACAATTTAATAGAGAATTAATTATTACAATTGAAATGAAAGAACGATAACAAAATTTAATATTCACATATTAAATTTTGATGTTTTAAAAAATACAAAAAATTGTGTGTGTTTTTTTTATGGTGAAAAAGTTGATTTTTGAAAAAAAAAAAACCTTTGTAGTTACTTTTTAACCGATTCCAAACAAGGCATAATCCACATATTTGAAAACAATGAATCTATTTGATGCATCTTGTTCTAAGCTACCAGCATTCATCAACTAACTTTTAGACAATCATTTATTTTAAATTTTATTTTTTTGTATAACAAACTGTAAACAAAAACTACAACAAACAATTTGATAAATTTTTTTCTTTAAAGTAATAAGTTATAAACAACTCATATAACCTCCAAACAACCTCAGCACCGATTAGAAACTCAAATATCTTTAATCATGTAGGGCTTGTTTTTGGTATACAAAAAAATAAGTAGTTTATTGACTTATTTGAATCACATCACGTCTCTACTATATTTTTTCACACATTTTTTCATATTAAGTAAAAAAACCAACAAATAAGTCATACCCAAAGCAAGATAATTAAAATAAAATTTTGTTGTTAGAGAAGAAAAAAAAAAAAAAGAACAATTACAGGAAAAAAAAAACACTAAAGTTTTAGCTTATAATAATATAAATTATGAGTTTTAATTTTATCAATTTAAACCTTAATATTTTTATTTATTTTCAATCTAACCTATTCGTCTATATTCATTAAGTAAAATTGATGAAAAAATAATATTTTAGTCATTAAATTCAATGTAGATACAAATAAAATATTTAAGATACTATTTTCATTAAGTTTAATGATTAAAATACTTATTTTTATGAATTTTACTTAATAAAAATAAAAAATAAAAAAATTACAATTTAAATTGATAAAATTAAAAACTCAATATTTATTTTATGAATAAGATAATGGACCCAAATTTTGAACCAAAATGAATTGTGTAGTGGAGATTAAAATTGTGTATTGTCTAATTCATGTGTAAAATGAATCTGAACTATATGTTACTATTTTTAAATAAATTTTGAATATATTATTATGGGTTTGTAATATTACTGTTATATCTTTACAAAACTCAAATTTCAAAATTTTTTTGCAATTTCTAAAAAAAAAATAGCATAGAAGAAAAGGGAATTTACAGATCAGTGAATATCCAAAAATATATATATATTTATAAAAAAATATAAATATTATAAATAATAATAATAATTAAAATTATAAATTTTTTTATCTTTTTGAAAATAAATTTTCTGACTTCCACTAATCATCAGTAATTCCCCTTAGAAGAAAACTTGACCATTCGTACATCCAAGAGAGACACTAGAGAGACACCAAGGATCCTCTAGAGTGAAATTTTTTTAAAGTTTTCTAGAGTATTACATTGTGTGGTTGAGATTTACTGGCAAGTCACATCAGAAAAATTGATGTGACTTGTCAATAAATCTCAACCACACAATGTAACACTCTATAAAACTTTAGAAAAAAATCACTCTAAAGGATCTTGCTCCTAGAGAGAACATGATGACGCACCGATCAGATTCCTAGAGAGAGAGAGAGAGAGAGAGAGAGTCCCCACAAAAACTGACGCTTAAGCAGCCTAGAATTGGGTTCACTAAAATCCCAATAATCGATCACCAAATATCTACCCAGTCCCACTCTTTGCATTTGAAATTTTCTAATCCAAAAAAAGTAGATACCGCAAGTAGGGAAGGTAGAGAGAGAGTGTGTCAAGGTTCCCAAATTTGCACAGAGACAGTTCACGATCTGCTTACCCCATTTCTATTAGCTTCCCCACCCCACCATAAGAACCCATCGATCATGCCATCAGGTGCAAAGAAGAGAAAAAGTGCCAAGAAGAAGCAGCAAAAGGAGGAGGCCAACAACAACAAAAACAACTCAGCAATTCACTCTTTTGGTACTCTCTCTCTCTCTCTCTCTCTCTCTCTCTGTTCTTTACTTTTCTCAACAAATCCGTTGATACCCATCTGTCAATCACTCACACCCTTATCTGTCTAATCTTTTAATATTTGATCTGTCTGTGTAATTTGGTTTGGTGGGTTGTTAGTAATGTCTCTTGTTTGTCTTGATTTACTAGTTGAAGCACTTTATTCATACCTTTTCTACTTTTCCATCTGTTTCTCAACCATTTATTATTGTCTACTTTTTCTAGTTCATGGGGTTTATGTAATTGTTTATTTGTGTGAAAATGGCATGGTGGGTATGGGTTAATGTGTCTTGTTTTTCCTTGGATTTATCTTAAGTTTACTAATCCAAAAACTCCCTTTTCTGCTTATACTATTAACTTTTTCAAATCATAATTTTGAGTTCTGGCTCAGATTGGTTGATGGGTATTTGTTAATGTATAGATATATGTGTATCTACCTACTTATTTTATTTGTGTTTGTGTGAAATTAGCATGATGGGTATGGGATAATGTGTCTTTATCTTTGTTTTTGTGTGTGAAAATAGCATGATGGGTACCACTACTATGCTCATCACTTTTTGCCACAACCCCCATCAATCAATGAAGACACACCCATGTTTCTCTTAATCATACACATCTTTTTCTAGTTCATAATTTTGAGTTCTAGCTAAGATTACTTGATCTGTATTTATTGATGTGTCTTTTACTCAATGTTGTCTTGAATTATTCTGAATGAATCAAACTATGGTAGGAGATGATGATCCGAAAGTCCATGATGAGAAAGAGAGCGATGGAGGAGAGGCAGGCTCTCTTGCTTCACAGGACCACCATAACCACAGCCATCCATTTACTGAGGGAGATGAGGAAGAGATGGAGAATAGAGAAGACACTTTAACTGCTCGATCAATCGTCACTGAGAGTGAACCTGTGGTGGGAATTAGTGGTAATGGAAAGAGTACACCGAATGTGGCAATGGATGCGAACAGTGATATTCAAATTGATCAGGAGATGAAGCATGTGGATGATTCTGACAGGAAGAATGTTAGTATTGAGTATGTTGAGTCTGTGAAAGAATCAAATGGTGGACAGATGTCTTTGGATTTGGGCAAGAATGTTAGTCTCGAGTATGTTGAATCTGTGAAAGAATCAAATAGTGGACGAGTGTCTTTGGATGGTGGGAGCTCTAGCAGTGGCAGCAGCAGTTCAGATGACGAGTCTCATGTTATTGAGAAGAACGTGGTGGTGATAGAGTCAGGGGAATCAAAAGCAGATGATCCTAATTTGGCTGCCGAATCTGCTGCTTTTGCTGATTCAGTAAAGCCAGCTGATTTGCCTGAAGTAACTCGAGCTACTGATGGTGTTCCGGCAATGGATGCTTGTAATTTGGTTGTGGGAGAGCCAAAAGAAGAGGCATATGATCCTGTTGCAGCAAATGCCCCTCCTATTAATTTAGTTGAGCCATCTGATTTTGCTGAAATAACTCCAGTTACAGTTGGTGATCTAGTTATTGAGGGGACTACCTCTCTTGTAGACTCAGAGAATGTATCTAAAACGGTGGTTCCTGTAAATGACAGTTTGGCCATTGAGAATTCTATGCATTCTACCATGTTTGAATTGGGTTTGAAGGAAAGTGGAAAAAATGAGAGTTCAGGGGTTTCATCAGTTGTGATGGATATGGGATCACAACCAAAGGAGGATAAAGTGGCTTCTAAAGCAGATGAGAATTCTTCAGTTTCTTCCGGCACTGGATTTGCAACACAAGAAGATGAACAAGCTAAACCATTGGCTACATCAAGCATTCTTGCTGTTGATCATAGTAATGGTGCAGGACATGTAAAAGATTCTGTGATTTCGGAATGCTCTGATGGCCAGGTATCACACCTATTTCTTCTTGTTGCCCAACTTGGTTTATTATTTGTTTTCTTGAGTAAGCACCGAACAAATGTTACCTTTGCTATTTTTTATTTTTCATATTTTTACTGGAATTATTTGCAGCCTTTGGTAGCTTCAGCTCCACGACTGGCACGAACAACTTCCTGGATGAGTTGCTGTGGAATTTTTGAATTGTTTACAGGCTCCGGTAGATAATTTCAGGTGGGAAACCATTTATATTTTGGTATGTATGTGTTATTGTTTTTAGGTTAAGGCTGAGGAAGTTATTAAGTTGTTATAGACTGGTTGTTCAAAGATTTGTTCTTTGCTTATCGTTGCACGAACACACAAAGTAGGAACTTAAGTATAAATCAATAAAGGCCAAGTTTGGCAAGTTGAAAAAAAGTCAAAAAGTCAAAAAGTTACTCAAAGTTAAAAAGTTATCACTATTCACCAAAAGTCAAAAATTACGGTTGTACAACTCTCAATTCTGAATTTCCCCTACACACTAATTTATACAATTTTTTAATACACATTTTTCCATAAAAAGTCAAAAAGTTAACCCAAACATCCATATTTTTTTCCTCATTTTTTTAGTCTAAAAAGACAAAAAATGCACTTATTTAGGACACCCCAAACAACCCCTAAATCAGGTGTAAGTGTCTAGTTTAGTGGAAGAGAGATAAGGTACTGGAAATCATTCTGTTTTGTATTAGTGGAGTTGGTTAGGACTACAAAAAAAGATAAATAAATGTTGCTAGAATGGGATGAGGTGAAATTTTAAGCTCGTAAAGTATGGATTTATTAGGCAACTGGTTGTTGTGGGACTGTTCCTTGGTAATGGATGCAGGTCTGAGACTTCTCTGTAGTTACTTGTCCGGAGATCTTTTGGAAGTACCTCATGATGCCCTATGATCTCAATGTCTTGGCTAATACATTTTGGTCATGACCATGCCTCGGGCCATATTAGGGATGAGTCTAGTTTGCTATTTACTCAAATGTTGGAGCATAAAATTATGACGCACTGATGCATGCTGTAGTTTTTTGGAAAGTTGTAGTTGGAATAAAAATTCTGAAATGGTCAACCCATGCGCTCAAGAAAGGAAAAAGGAAAAGTGAGGTCTGGTGCTAGTGAAGTCTTGTCATTCTATGGATTAAGAAACCCCTTTGCTTCCCCCTCCATTGCTCTGTAATGTCATTGTTTAGGATTTGTGTGTCTGGCAATTTTTCTTGAAGCATTTTGTGTCTCAAGGATGAAGATGAGCAGCTGTTTCATCTATCTATTCTTTTCGTGTCTTCGTTAGAGTAAATTGGGGAGAAAATGGTTGTTGTTTGGCAAAGCCTCAAGTGGTGTTAACTATATGTGAAAGTTGCATGTGAATTTTTGTTGTCTGAAGGTCAAAGACAACCATTGCTTATGATAACTTTTAAAGTTAAATTAGTGACTATTGAATAACTGGGGATAAAAATTGTCCATTCTAAGTTTGTGGATTAGACATTTAAAAAATTTCCTGTCTTAAATTTTGTATGTGATTTTCTTGTATCTGGTTTAATTACATTAATTAATGGTTATTGGGTAAGTGAGAAAGATTATTGCTCCTAAAATTTACCAGTCTTCATCATGAGCCCATCTCACCCTAACTATGAAGTAGAGTAGATGTACTAAAGTTTGAAAATTATATGATTTCATTTTTGGTAACTTTTTTAATTTCATTTTTGCTCCTGAATTTTTTTACCCTCGTTATTGAAAAGAACAAGTTGTAAAGAGTAGGCAAACTAAAACAAGGTTGGTTGGGAGGTAGAAAATAAAATTCAAATGATAAAGTTGCATCTATTCCACAACGGATATCCCTCACTTGAGAAACTCTGCCACTAGGAAATGCAACTATGAAATGACATGTGGACAGCGTGGAAATGAAATGTTTGGGCAGATGCTAAGTTCTAAATTTTGGTAGTATCGTAGAAAATCTGAAATCCACCATTGTCTTGGCACTATCTTGATGTGCAACTGTTCTCTACTTCTCTATCCCACTTCTTGTCAGTTTCTTCAGCTATAGGTTTGAGTTTTTTCTACCAACCTTGTATGTTAACATTTTGATTTAGTCATTGTGCTTATCCATGGAAATAAATGATATGCGTTCTTTCTCAATCTGCATGAAGGTGATAGATTTTTTTTTTTTTTTTTTTTGAAAAAGAAAAGCTTTACAGCATTAAATTTCATCTGTTGGCTTTATGTTCTTGCTCAAACTAATCGGAAAGATGACTTGGACTTTGGCTTAGTTCATTATTGTTATTGTTGTTTTCCACCGTCCATTTTTAAGCCCATAATAATACAAATTGTTCGCACTAAGCTGGGCATGACAACCTCTTTTTTTAGTTTTCTTGATGCAGAAACATAGCATGAAGGAGCAGAGTGAACTGATGAAGCTAGTGATACTTTTTTAAGGACTTGGATTATTGAAGTTTCTATTCTTTCAAGTTTCTTTCCTGAAGAATAACCGGTGAGGGACCTCACATACATACAATCTCAAGGGTTTTAGTCAATGTTAGTGTTGAAGACAGTCTTCTTCATACTATTTTTTGTTGATTTTGCAGTATGTAGTGTTTTTCCTTTTTTGTTGGTGTGCTTTATATCCGTTGCTGGAGTAAGTTTTATGTTCGATAGGGAAATTGCACAATGCAGAAATTACAAGTTTCGGTTTTAGATTCAGTGCTTTGTTTGGTCTCTTTCACCCATTTGTTCTCCTTTCATTGTTTGCGATGATTGCTCACTCTATCTTCGACTCGTGCTTTCTTCTTTCATTATGTGTGCCTTGGTCTGTAATGCAATCAATTGTTACATCGATTGAAGCTTGGATTTGTGATTTAGAAATTTTATATTGATTGGGATCTTGAGAAGCAATAAACTTTGATTATTGATTTGTTTTGGTGAAACCAGAATTTATGACTGATAGTATAATGAAACCGAAATTTGTGCTATCTATAAGCAGAACCAATGTTTCCACATGCCACTTGATGCAGTGATAATGGAGAAAATAACTAGATATACGGTTCTCTGAGACGAAATTTTGAATTAACAAGAAAAAAACAACCCTCAATCCGTAAGGGAAATTAAAAACTCTCAGAAACTATTATCGATTGAATTAATAAAAAATAGTAAACAAAATCAGCCTCGTATGAATGAAAAATAGATATATGGGATTTTATTCTCTCCAATCTAGATAGAGAGGGGCTGGTTGTATGCGGGGGCTCACCACTTAGTCTCATTTTGTTGGTTTGAACGTTTCATTTTTTTAAAAATTTCGTATATATTATTCATAAAAAAATTTAAGTGATTCGATAATTACACTTCATTTTTAGATTTTTTGTTTATATCATTTAATAAATAAATAAAAAAAAGGCGATCTGATAATTATACTAACATAATTAGACCGGTCTTCCTTAAGGTTTCATAAGTTTAACATAATTGCAATAAGCTCCTTGAAGGTTTTAATTTATATAAAACTTGCCTCTCTTTTTTATTAAAACTTCATTTATTATCTGAATGAAAAAATGATGTCATTTTTTTTATATTGAAATGTATATTTTACCTATATAAAATGAGCGAACCTCAATCACCGAACTCACTTAATATAGATATATTTTATATAAATTTTATTTTTTAAATATATTTAGATTATGTATGTTTAGAAAATTAAAAAAAAATTATTAAATATAAAAAATTTACTAAAAATAATAAAATACGAAAAAAATTGTAGCGAACCTCAATCACCACCTCATACGGAAAAACTAATCCCAAAAAGTTTGATTCTAAAATTATATTTGATAACTTAGGAAGGAAAGGAAAGGAAAGGAAAAGAAATGAAATGAAATGAAATAATATTCAATGTGTTTGATTTCAGTTTTTTGGAAAATAATTTTTTTGATTTTAGTATTTTTTTTTAATGAATATTTTTAAAATTGTAAGTAATTTTTTTATTTTTTTAGATGTATCTTACTTAGATGTATCTAAATGATAAAATATTTGTGAACAAATATTTTTAAAAATTTATAAATATGAAAAATGTATTGAATTTTCTTCTCTTTTTTTTGTATTTTTTGGTATTTAGTGAATTTTTAAAAGATTTTTTTTATCAAATATTATAATTTTAAGTGTATTTATGTTAGGTGTCTAAAAATTAAAAAAAAATTTACTTAAAATATTAAAAAAAATTCATTGAAAACATAAAAATAAAAAAAATAAAAAAGTAAAATTTTCTAAAACGTGTTTTTTGAAAACCAAAACCAAACAAGTTGATTGATTTCTTTTTTATTTTGTTTGATTAAGTTATATAAAGAAAAGTTATAATAATAATAATAAGTTATATAAAAGAAAATAAATAAAATGAACCAAATGATATGATGTTATATTACTATTAAATTAGCTTTTTTATTTTATTTTATAAATGTTAGCCTTTTTTATTTCTTCTATATCTAAAAATATAATCTTGATAGCATAACAAAATAATATTTAATTAATTTCACTTCTTGATTGATTTGTGTGTAACTTATTTTTTAATTTTTTTATGAGAGATTTATATATAAATTTTTCTTACATAACTTATATTTTAATAGACCATTTTTCTCACATTAAAAGTATCATTTTTGTATTTATTATGAAAAGACATACAAAAAGTAGAGATAAAAAAAAGTAGAGAAGTAATGTGACTCAAATAAATTAATAAATCAATAATTTGTTTATTTTTTTGTGCTCTCAAGACAAATCTAAGGCCTTATTTGTGAAGTTGATTATCTGGTATTTTAGATATTTGGGTAAATTATAAATACACTCTCTAATATTTGATTAAAATACAAATCGCCTCATGTGATCTTGGAAATTACATTCCATCCCCTGAGGTTTCTAATTTCATAACAAATCGCTTATTTTATTAATAAATTGTCAAGTCAATTAACAGTTTTTAATAATCTTATAAATATGTTTCAATTAATAATTTAAATAATTTTATTATTATATAGGAAAGCAATTATGAATTTCTTTTTTTTACTTAATTCTGTTAAATAAAAAAATTTAACAAGGGGTATTTGTAATTTTTCAAACTACAAGAGACAATTTATACTTTAAGCAAACCTCAAGGGGTATATTTGTAATTTACTATGTAACTGACTAAAATAGTTGTAGCTCCGTTTGGCATGCACGTTTGGACTAATTTAGCCATATAAAATAAAATTGGCTATTTTAGCTAAATAAGATAAAATGTCACATTTAAATCATAATCATTTTATTTTTTCTCTCACAAAAATCAAAAAAAAAAATCCTAAACGAAACATTTTAGCTCAAGCTAAAATAGCCAAAAAGCCAATCCATATCCCAAACAGAGGCTATGTTAAGAAATTTTTTTGAGAAATTGATTGTTTTTTTTTTTTAATTGATTTGATAATTGTGAGAAAAAATAAATAAAATGATAATAAATTGAATATGATATTTTATTTTATTAATTATTTTAATGGGTAAATTACAAATTACCCCTTGTGGTTATAGAAATTACATTATGCCCATAAGGTTTCTAATTCCATAACAAATAGATCATTTTATTAATAAATTATCAAGTTAATTAATATTTTTTAATAATGTTAAAATTTTATTTCAATTTATAATTCAGATAATTTTATTATTGTACAGGTGAACAGTCAAAAATTTTACTTTCTCAATTAATTTTGTTAAATAAAAAATTCTAACAATGAGGTATTTGTAATTTTTCAAATCACATGAGGCAATTCGTATTTTAAGAAAATTTCTATTTTAATCTATTTTATCTTTTAGGCCACATTTGTTTGGCGGATTAGGTTGGATGAGATTATTAGTGAGAAGATTATTAGTCAAGAGATTGTTAGCAAAGGAATTAAGTAAAAGTGTGTTTGTTTTGATGATAATGTGGGAGATGATTAGCGATGAGATTATTAAATTATTTTTATATAAAATAAATAAATAAATTATTTATATATTATAAAAACTAAAACAAATAAATACACTTAGTAAAAAAAATTAAATAATTTTTTTTATATATATAAAATAGATTCAATTCACTCACTATTTTTCTAACCTCACTTAAAATTCACACAAGCTAATCCTCCTACAGAGGAGGATTACTAAGCCCCGTACATTACTAATCTTATAACATTTTGTTGCATCCAAACAATAGTTTGATGGGTCTCACGAATTAATAATCCAATCCACCCTCCCAAACCAACCCCCCCGGGCGAAACATGGCCTACGGCTTCATTTGGGAAGCCTAGTTTGGGATTTTTTTTTTTGTTATTTTAGTCACAAAAAATAAAATAAATTTTTTAGTTCAATAAGATAAAATATCACACCAAATCTATAATCATTACATTATTTCTCTCATAAAAAAATTAAAAACCCTTTTCAAACAAAATTTTTTAACCTCAGACTAAAATAATTAAAAAAAAACTAAACAGTCAAAAAAAAAAACCAACTCAATTAAACGAATCCTAGTGTGTTATTTTAGCCTATTCCTCCGCCTAAAAAAAACCCTAGTTGAGTCCGTGAATGGTATAAAGCTCGACCAACCACTTTGAAAGAAAACTGGGGCGCCTCTGAGAAACCCTAAAAGAGGGGGTGCCTCTTCTAACAAAGAAGGTTGTGAAGAAGAGGGTTAAGAGCTTCGAGAGGCCCCAAAAGCAACCGCGAGGTCTCTGTTAGGGTATATATATATTACCTATCCATTCAATTTTGGTTTTCCTCTCTATATATATGCAGTTTGTGTTTGTGTTTGTGTTTGTGCAAAATGGTCGATCTTTCTCTATATAACTTTCAGATAGCTTTTCCGATTTACCCATTTGTTTTTCAGGTTTATATTTGCTTTGGTTTTGCTAATTCGTTTCACCTTTTGGTGTTTTTGTTGAAATTATTGTAATATCTATACCCTTGGGTATCATAAATTCGACTAGGATTTGTGTTGATCCAAGAAGGGGATAAATTTTGGTATTTTTTTTGAGTTTATTGGAATATGATGATTTTTTTTGTCGCCCCAGTCTAACATGCATCTCTTTGATGCAAGATGGTGAATGACATTAATGTAATCTGATTCCATTTTGGATAATTGAACTTGAATTTTTTTTCATTTTATTTATTTTATGTTTTGAACTTTGGATTTGTATAATGGAGATATTCAATGAGGTGTGATGATTCCTATCCATCTTTTCTGCAGTTGAATGATGAATATTAACATGCACTACCATCTGATCTCAATACCATATCTCCAATTATTTATTTTTTTATTTTGGAAAGAATTTCTTTTTTTTTATAGATTCAAAATTTTGGAAAGAATTTCATTGTTTAATTTGTCCCATTTAATTATATTTTTTTAACACTATTTTCTTCACATCATGCAATCTATGATGAAAAAAAATTTATGTCTCTGATTTAACAGTGATTATCACATAAATTTATCACCATCTTTCGGCTGAGATTGCACATGTGAATGAAATTATTATTCATGTTACATTCAATTTTTTTTTTTTTTTTTATAATTTTTTTCAAGTTGTTTGTTTTGCCCGTGGTATCTGATGTCCAGACTTGCACTGTTGCTGGGCTTCTCGTTTTTAAGGGCAGAAATTGAATTAGAACAGTTGCGACACAGTTAGCTTCTTTTTCTTATAAGCTTGCTGTTACTTTATCTCTGCTCACATTTCTGAAGTTTTTTAATTTTTTTTTAGTTCAGAATTTTTCATTCATTTTTTTTTTGCTAGTATATTAATGTTATATTTTGGATAAAAGATCCTAAACTTAAAAAGGATTGGATGGGACCGATACTTACTATGAAACATAATGTCAAAATACAAATCAAGATGAAACATTAAGGTTGTGTTTGGTAGAGTTTTATAAATATGATTTGAGAGTATGAGTTGTATTTTGAGTTTGTGAGTTGTGAAATTATTATTTGAGTGTAATTTATTTGGTTATGATTTTTGAATAGACTATTGAATTGAATTTTGAATTAAGTGTGTAATTGAGTTTTGAAAATTTGATTTGATATGTAAAGTAATAAAATTTGTTTGGTTATGAGTTTTAAAAAGTTTTTAAAACTTAATTCAAATTGTTATAACTCATAATAAAACACATTACTTTCGTACTATTGAAAATTTTGATTAACACTCATAATTAAATTCTTTTTAAAATTTAATTAAAAAAATTATTATTAACGGAAAATAATAATAATCAATTTTTTAGTTGAAAATACAACAAAGGAAATAATTTTTTTTTCAATAAATATTTAAAAAATTTAAATCATAAATATTTAAATAATTTAAAAATTTTAATAAGTAAAAAATTTAAATAAATATTTAAAAATTTTAAATCATAAAAATTTAAATAATTTAGAATGTTAATATTTTAAATTTAAAAATAACTTTACGCTCAAATCAAACACATAAAACAAAATTTAATAAAGAAATTATGTTTAAAATTTATAATTAAACATATAATTCGAAATTTCAAACTACTTTTATAATTTTATACTCAAATTATAACTAAATACATAATAAAAAAATTAAAATATTTAAAAATATTTTTATGAAATAAAGTTTGAATTTATTTTTATAAAATATTTTAAAATTTAAAAAATTAAAAATCGTGATATTTTGAAATTAAAATATTTAAAAATATTTAAAAAATTGTAACATATTTAAATATTAAAATATTTAAAAAATTAAAATATTGATTTGAATTGAATTTTGAATTATGTGTTTGGTTATGAGTTTTAAAAAGAATGATTATGTTTTGAATTGAGTTTTAAGAAATAGATGTAGAAATATAATATTCAAATCAATGGGTGAAATTATAATTTGAATTGCCTACCAAAGGGAGCCTAAAATTCCAGTGATTTGACTTCTGATCCTACTTGTGATTACGCTATAACGATTAGGATTGTTTGCAATTTTGATAGCATGGCTCCAACTAGCAAAAAGGTTGAACTCTGAAAAAAAAATGGGGCTTCTTGCTGTGCATCATTGGTAGGGGGAGCGTGGATTGGATTGGAGTAAAATTAAAATTAATTTGTTATTTACGGATCTTGAAAAATTAAAATCAATTTAATCTGTTTAAATCGTAGAATCAATCTGAACCAATCCATTTAAATACGGATTGGATCGGTTTAGAATTTCGGATTTATATAACTAAATAACAAAAATATATATATAACACTTTATTTTTATAAAAATTTAAATATAGCACCATATTAGTTTTACGATAGCAATATGTTTTTTTATAATAGTTTTATAATAGCGACAAATTGTTCTAAAATTTAAACAATCATAAAGAAATTAGTTTCACTATAAGCATTTTAGACCATTATAAATTAATACTAAAAACTAGCAAACAAAAGTAATAAAAGAAGATATTTAGGTTTGGATTTAAGTTTTATATGAAATAAGAGAAGATACTATGCAGAAAGGTGTATAATAAAAATATAGACTATTTGTATACGGTCCGGATCCGTGAATTACGAATTTTTAATTTTTCAATCCGGAACCGAACCACGGATTCAAAAAATCAATTGGACTGGACTGGAGCGGATTACGAATTTCACGGATTCCTTGTTCAGCCCTAATCATTGGCTAGTGTTTATTATCAATTATTGCAGACTAAGAGGTTGTTTGGTATGTCTATATTTTTTATTTTTTTGAATTAAAAAGTTAAAAATATATATATAGATTTTTGGTTAATTTTTTAACTTTTTATAAAAAATATATATATTAAAATATTGTATAAATAAGTTTGTAGGAGAAGATAATTAATTAATTCGTACAAGCTGGGCAACCCAGTCGATTGGGTAGGAAATGAGAAAAAATTGCCTCCTTTTTAGGCTTTGATTGGACGGTGTTGTTCAATCCATGAGGGTCTGTCGAGTACGATATGTTTGTAAAAAATCACTTTGATTGGATATCGATAGTTATCTGATCATGTTAAGTTTTTTTTCAACTGTTAATTGTAACACTATTCATTTTTTATATATTTTTTATACAAAATTGATTTGATAATATAATTAACGATATTGATTTTTTATAGGCATATAGTACTAGACGAGTTTTACATATTGAATGATTCGGATTATCAAAATGAGACTCATATGGGTTTCTACAGGCCTAATTTTACCATTCAACTTAGTGAATATACACATGCAATTTTTTTTTTTTCCTTGTTTTCAGCCTTTGCTTTAACGTCAGTCCTTAAAAAAGTGTGAAGTTATTTGTATTTTAATAATATTTATATTAATTTTTTTATATTTTTTTGATGAATAATGATAACTTTTTAATATTTTTAAGTAACTTTTTGACTTTCTAATTTTTTTTAAAGTTGCCAAACTAGTCCTAAACTGGATCATATTGACAGATGTTTGTATAGTGACTTGAATTCCAAAATCCATTTTTGAAATCAATATCGAAATTATAGCATTGAATTGTATTCTATACTCAAATTATTAATGCCAAAGCCATTCATTTCAAAGCCAAATGCAATCTCACTCTTTATGTGATCTCTCTCCAGCAAACCCCTCCCCCAACCCGATACTTGCGACAGATGCACATAACGGCACCATAGTTTCAATGTTCGGTTCCAAGTGTGATGAATTATATTTGTTGACTTGAGACCACCCCGAATTAATCATTTGTTTTTCAATGATTTTTAATGTAAGCCAAGTTGGTGTAGAGTTTGTTTGGATAGACAGGATAGGAGGATTAGAATTTATCAGATTGTTAGTCTTCTCCGAACTATTTGGTTAGACTGAATTTGCATCTCATATTTTTATTTGGTTAGATTGAATTTGTATCATATGTTTGTTTAGTTGTAGGATTATATGCCATGAAGGACTATTTGATTGGATAGGATATAAATCCTATTTCTTTTGGAATATTATGGAAAAAGATAAATGTTTAAAATTATTTTATCATTTTTAATTATTTATCAAATAATAGTAATATTAAATATATCTTTAATATTTTAATTATTTTTAGTTAGATTAAATAAAAATTTATTTTATTTTTTTTTTATACAATTAAATAAATTTATTTTTTATAAATTAAATAAATAAAATATCTATAAAAATATATGTTATTTTTTAATTAAAATTTTAAATAAATTTATTTTTAAAAATAATAATAATTAAATAATGAAATTAAATAAAATATTTATTAAAAATTAAATAATGAAATTAAATAAAATATAAACAAAATTTTAAAATAAAACATCAATAAAATATTTATAAAAAATTATTTTAAAAAATTAAATATATAAAACATCAATAAAAATTAAATAAAATTATTTTATTTTTAAACTGAGATATTTAAATTTTATTAGATATTGAATTTTATTAAATATTTAGAGAATTAAAATGGTCATTTCATTCATGTATCTCATATTTTCCCTTATCTCCCTATTTGTGTCTCACCTTTCATGAGGTATAATAGTCTTACATATTTGAGACTAATAGTCTGGAATAAAATTGAACAACCAAACAAAGGATGGACTATTAGGCCCCGTTTGTTTGGAGAGTTAGAGAGGGATTGAGATTAGAGTGAGATGGGACTCACTAATATTGTATTTGTGTTTTGAGAGATGGAGGGGGGATTGATAGTGAGCTCTGGATTAGGATGGGCTTCCCCAAGGAGATTCGGATGGGCTTCCAAGACTTGGTATTAGAAAAATAGTCCGGCGGATTAGAAATTTTTTTATTTATTTATTTTTTACACGTTAGGCATTTTTTTTTTTTTTTGAACATTAATATTTAATTTTTTGTATTTTTTGTTAAGTAAAAATTATTATTTTATTTGTTTTATTTTTTTCTGAAAATTTTATTTTTTATTTTTATTTTTTTAAATTTTTTTATATGTTGGGCATTTTTTTTTAAAACATTAATGTTTAATATTTTTTTATTTTTTTTATTTTTTTTTATTTTATATAAAAATAATTTAACAATCTCTACACTAATAACTATCATCAAAACAAACACAATTTTACTTAATCCCCCACTAACAATCCCCTCATTATTAATCCCCTCACTATCAATCTCTTTCATTCTACTTCTGAAAACAAACGGGGCGTTGGGGTATTAAGAAAATACCACCAGAGCATATTAAGAAATGTTTGGTGAACTCTTCAAAGAGCTTGAACTGTTGATGATGCACAACAGGTGAATCAACAAAGCCAGGACTCTTCCATTTCTTCATTTTCAGCAATTTTGTGTTGATTATCCTCATTATTTTTCTCTATTGTTATCATTTGCGATGCAGAACTTATTGTGCAGAGTTTGTGCACAATGTGACCACAAGGAAGACGAAGGAGATAGCTGAGCGAGCTTCTTGGCATGATGTTGTTGTTACAAGCAAGCAAGGTTAGAGGATGAATGAGAGTTTAGCTTAGGAAGTTGTCGCATTCAACATCAAAAAGTTTTGACATGTTTGTCAGGAAATTTATTATCGCTTTTGTTGAATGTTCTTCATGTCATCAACAATGATGTAACTTTGCTAGATGAGAGAGTTTTGATTCTTGCTCGTTATTTTACCAGGTGTCAGGGTTTTTGTTTAAAGATTATTGCTTGATGGCAAACCCCGAGAAGAATTTTTGTACATGTATTTTGTGCCAAATTTTGTTTTTCAACACAGCATTCAAGTTGTCAGATTCTCCTAATTTTCTTATGAATTTGTAAAATATCAATTCTTTTTTAATTTATTTTTTTTATTTTTATGGAAATTATCCTTCTGCTTTATGTTAAAAAGAGACAAATCTAAAGATTTTCAAAAATATCACACAAATTAAGCTAGAAGAACATAACAAACCAAGGTGTCAATTGAGCTAGAAGGAATCCTCAAATCAATAGCTAGAAGTCTGTCATTTATTATGATCAGAACAAGGATGAATATACTTTCTATATTCATCTGTGTTATTCTATACACCTTCCGAATAGGTGCTAAAGATCTATCAGTTGGATGATCAACAAGGAAAACTAGAACAGTAAAGCCAAAGCACAACTAAAAGATAACAGAAACTTGATTTCCAAGTAAGGAACACTAACCAGTTCAGTCCTTGCTTCTCCTCTGTACCTTTGCATTTCCGAGGCAAAAAAAAGCAGCCAAAGCAGCCACAGCTCCAGTGATGACTACTGCAATTGCTGAGCATTTCAGCTTCAATCCCTTCTCTGCATCCAAAGCCTTATCAGATGTGATTGTTGAATCCGCCAATTCATTGTGCATTTGATCCGTTACTAATTCCATCTCTTCTGATTCTGCTTGAACCATTTTTGCTTTGGTTTGCTTCATGAGCTGATCAATTTGGCTTTGGAACAATGAGTCAATTCTGTCTCTCACTTCATCATCAGTTGTTGGTTCCAGTATAGCAGCCACCTTGCTCTTCACAAGATCAACTATCTCCATTTCCTTCTCACAGTTGCTCTGCTTCAGAAGCTCAGTTTCTGATTTCAACTGTTGAAATTTTGCCTGTGCCTTTTCTTTCTCCAACATCAACACCACAAGATTAGCTTGCAGGCTAGAAATTTCTGTCTCAGATTCTTCATCGGAGTCAGTAGTGTTTTTCATTAGCCTTTTCAACATCTGTTTGCTCAGATCATATTGTTCTTTGACCGATTTCTCTGTACTTTTATCAGCTTGATGACGCATCAATGCATACATCTCGTCCTCAAGTCCTTCTATATTAGTATAAACTTCTAAATCAATGCTATTATCAGATTTTTTCTCAAATTCAGCAGACTCACTCTTGAATCCTCCGATTTCAGCCATTACCGATTCTTTGCTCAACCTCCTGTGCTCATCATCTGTTTTTTTGTTCTTGTATCCTTCAGTTTTCGATATCGTTCGTTCCAGTTTTTCAGCATTTCTGAAAGTTTCACTTTCAGCTTGATCATCATACAGATCAGACTCTTTCTGTGACTGTTTCAACTCCTCCTTCAGATCAGTTCCTATGTCACACAACTTTTTTGTCAGTTCTTCAACAGTGGGACGATAAACTTCATGTTCAGTGCAGTAAACAGGTTGATTGAGCTCATTCCGCATCGCTTCCAACTTCTTCTTCAGATCATTTCCATAATCGCACAACTGTTGTGTCAAATCACACGACTGTTCTATCAGTCCTTCAACAATTGCATAAACTTCACGCTCAGCACTGTCATCATCGGATCGATCAGACTCTTTCTGTATTTCGTCCAACTTTTTCTTCAATTTATTCCCAGTATTACTTATCAATTCAAACACCTTTTGTGTGATTCCTTCAACGATTCTAGCAATTTCATCTTCAGTACCGTCACTATCAACTGATCGATCAGACTCTCTCTTCATCTCTTTCAACTTCTTCATAATCAGATAATTTTCAATATTATTCTTCAAATCGTCACCGCTTTCCCCAAAATTACTCAGCAATCGACGCAATTTTCGTACCGGTCCTTCAGTTTTCATAGATGTCTCACAATGAAGGTCCACTCCATCACTGGAGTCTTCGATTTTGTTTTCGCTAATCAATCCATGCATCTCCTGTTCGATTCCTCGTTTATCACCGAATTTGATCTGTATGTCAGACAACTGCTTCTTCAATTCATCTTGATCTCCGTTGAATGCTTCGATTGCGGCCTTTAATTCCTGCATTTCCTCTTCGCTTCTCTCTTCACGCATCAATTCGCTCATTTTGTAGTCCAGAAGTTGAACGTAGCTACTCAGATTTGCGACGTCGGAGCTAATTTCATCTTCAACGTCGCTGCGATCTTCTTCGGCGAGTTCAGCAGCAGTGATCGCTTCATTCTCCATGGATGAACTTACAACTAGGAAGACCTAAAATCACAGAAAATGAGAGAGAGAGAGAGAGAGAGAGAGAGAGAATTGAGATTGGCGCCTAAATCGTTGAAATGGCATGGTTTATATAGAGGTTGCGGTGGGGCTATCTTCGGTATTTCAGGACTTAATAATAGTCCTATTTTGTAAATGGCTTTTTTTTCTTCTTCGTCTTCTTCTTCTTTTTTTTTTTTTTAATTTAATTTTTTATAATAGAAATGACAAGAGACTTTAATACGACACACATCTAACCATAAATCCGTAGATCAAGAACATTGGAGTTGAGAGGGTGATTTATGATCTGGAGTTGGGCCGAGATATCGACCGATCAGGTTGAAAGCCCAGCAGTGCATTGGGCCGGGATGATCCACTGTTCGCCCAGAGAAGGGCTGCCAAAACTTGGGCCGGGCAGAGTTTGGACCGAGTGTGTGCCACCCCGGACCGTACAGAAATTGCTCGGCCAGGAAGTGACCGGTCAGACCAGGATGCTCGGTCCGAGGATGGTCGAAGCCAGACAGGCTGAGAGACCGGCGCCCGGAAAGGCGCGGTCAGCCGAGGTAGTTGATTGACCGGCAGGAAGGCCAACCAAAGGAGGTGCCCGGGCTAGGCTTTGCCGAGATGCCGCCTAGCCCGGTCATCCACGTGTTTGTCCGGCTAGGCGCATGAGTATGAAGCACGACATGGCCGAGGAAGAGCAGCTCGGCTGCCGAGCTCCAGCTGCGAAGTCAGGCAGTTGAGGTTAGGTGGTGAATGGGATGGTTTATGCTGACAGATGGGATAGCAGAGCCACGTGTCAGGAGACGACTGGGAGTGGAAATGGGGGTCAGAAGGTATATAAGCATGTCTGCGCCCCCCATACGCAACACACGAACACATCTGTAAGGATTTCTTACACTCAAACACTCTCTCCCTTCTCTCTATCCATCCTTAGGTGTGTGCTAACTTGACCGTCGGAGGGTTTTTCCGGCCACACACCGCCGGGTAGCTCACCATTACTTGCTCGCAGGTGATCGGACATCGACGGAGCTCGAAAGAAAGGAATACGGGCACGCTAAATATTTGCTCCCCGTACAATTGGCGCCGTCTGTGGGAATCTTTTCAGACAAAACCTTGTCTTCCAGGCTCGTCTGATCGCCGTCCATGGCGAACAACGACGAGTTTCCGTTGTCCGCCATCGACGGAGCCACCCCGGAGTATACCCGAAGGAGAGAGGGACCACCTGCCGTCCATCCAATGGCTGACTTGGGGACGCCCACTGGAGGACAGTCAGGAGACGCGCGGGATAAGCGCGGAAGGAATCATGGTCATTCACGGAGTCCAGACGGTCACCGGCGGAGGAGAGACTCGCACGCCAGGCGACTGGAAAACAAGTTAAGGGACCAAGACGTTGTCATCAGGCGAATGGCGGCGGAGATGGAGGATCTTAAGCGGCATGTCAAAGGGAAAGGTGTAGCTGGAGTGGGAGACCACAGTGAGCGCACCCCATCCCGCCGGTCAGGCGATCAGAGTCAGCGACGTACACAGTCCATTTCCATCACCAGGAGTTACCAGGTTGGTGATTCCGACGTGCATGCAGAAAAGTCTAGCGCGCAAGACAGCACCTACAAACCCTCACGTCCGGCGACGACGTCGAGGTACTCTTATTCTGCTCAGTCAGAGGACCTGCGGGCAGTATTAAGGGAGCGGGCTCGCCGGCGCGAAGCTCAGAGAATACCAGCTTTCCAGCGGCTCTCCTACGGGGTTCACGCCAGCGAGGAGGTCGGAATGCCTCCACCCCGCCAAGCAGTGCCAATATTTGAAGATACAGACCTGGCCAGGCTGAGTGCCACCCCTTTTTCCCTGGAAATAGAGACAACACCGCTTCCGGCAGGCTTCCACCAGCCTAAGTTCACGCTCTACGACGGCAAAACCGATCCTTATATGCATGTGAGCCACTTCCGACAGGTCATGGCCGGACATAGGCGAAATGACGGACTTATGTGCCTAATATTCCCGTCCAGTTTAGGTGAGCTGGGCTTAAAGTGGTTTGAGAGGTTGCCGGAAGGGAGCATACAACGGTGGCATCAGTTGGCCGAAGCGTTTGTTACGCGCTTCAAAACCAACACAAAAACACCAAAGGAAGTCGATCACTTGCTGAGTGTCAAGATGGAACCGTGCGACACACTGAAGGCATACAATTCAAGGTATTGGGAAACCTTCAACGAGATCCTGGATTGCCCGGTCAACCTTGCAATCACGCAATATAAGCGTGGTCTCCCGGTCGGACATAGACTGCGGGACTCGCTTACCATGCACCAGCCGACCTCCATGGGCCAGCTCATGCAGCGCATCAATGAGCACATCCGAGTAGAGGATGATGCATCAGCTTCAACCGTGAAGGCCACTCCGGTCGGAACAGACAAGAAGACAGCAGGCAAAGTGCACACAGCTGGGCAAGAGTCCAGCCGCTCAAATGACCGAGCAGAGGAATCAGACCGAGGTTCAAATCGTAAAAACCGGGGAAGAGGACGTCGGAATGACCGGGATGATTACCCCCGGGATGACATTGAGGATGCAAACAGAAGAATGAAGGCGAGGACTGGCATAACCACGGTCTTCAAGATTCCAATCTATCGCATACTTAGTGAAATCCGAGACGAGGAGTATGTCCGGTTTCCTGCTAAGTTGGGCGATGGACAAAAGGGCTACAATCCGCGGTATCGATGTACGTTTCACCGGGAGAGGGGCCACCGGACTGAGGATTGTTTGCCTTTGCGACAACACTTGGAAGAACTGGTTGCGGCCGGGCATCTGGACCTTTACATTGATGGCGGTGTGAAACCGAATCAGGCTCCGGTCGATCCCAGGGGACAGGATGACCGAGATGCACCACCACAAGGAGTTATTAATGTCATCCACGGCATCGTGGAACCGGAGCGTGTCTGCGAACTCCGGGGCATGATCAAGAAGGCAGAACATATGAGGGAAGTTTTGTCAGTACAGCCCGCCATCAAAAGGGGGAAGATAGAAGAGAAAGACGTGATTAGTTTCACCTCAAGGGATTTAGAGCGTATCCAGACGCCGCACAACGATGCTCTTGTAGTAACACTACGCGTCAAAGAATTTGACGTTAGACGGATCTTGATCGATCAGGGAAGCTCGGTCGAGATCATGTATTATGATGCGTTCAAACAGCTCAAACTCCGTGAGACAGACTTGGCTCCGGCCACTTCGCCACTGGTTGGATTTAACTCGCAGCCGGAGTGGCCATTGGGAAAGATTATCCTGCCGGTCAAAGCGGGATCCGTGGTCAAGCAAGTGGAGTTTTGGGTGCTACAAGTGCCTTCAACGTACAACCTTATCCTTGGAAGAGGATGGCTTCACGCCATGCAGGCCGTAGCATCGACCTACCACCAGGTGATGAGATTCCCCTCGGCTATGGGGGCAATTGAGGAGATTTGGGGTGATCAGGTCATGTCCAAGCAATGCTTCGTGGCGGTCAACGGGAGCCGGTCTGCCAAAGGATTCGTTCAAATGATCGAGGGACCGGAGGACCGGAGTGTCTTGGATGATGTTGGCACCAAAGCCGAAGACAAGGCTGTTGAAGAATTGGTTGAGGTGCGGATTGATGCCGAGCAGCCGGACAGATTCTTCTTGCTCGGTTCAAGTCTCTCGGCCATGGAGAGAACCGAGATGATTGAGTTTTTGATGGCGAATATCGAAGTCTTTGCATGGTCGCCCTACGACATGCCTGGCCTTGACCCAAGTTTTATCTGGCATCACCTCAATGTCTTCCCTGGAGCAAAGCCAGTCATCCAGCGAACAAGGAGATCGGCGCTGCATCACGCCGAGGTAGTAGCGGAGGAGGTAAAAAACTTGCTTGAGGCACAAGCAATACAGGAAGTGCACTACCCTCGGTGGATTTCCAACACGGTAGTGGTGCCTAAGAAGAATGGAAAGTGGCGAGTCTGTGTCGACTACAAGAAAGTCAACCGAGCTTGTCCAAAAGATAGCTTCCCTTTGCCGCGCATTGACCAGCTAGTGGATTTGACGGCTGGACACAATCGGCTCAGTTTCTTGGATGCATACCGTGGCTATCACCAGATTGCCATGCATGGGCCTGATCAAGAGATCACCTCTTTCACGACTCCAAGGGGACTCTTCTGCTATCGAGTTATGCCCTTTGGTTTGAAAAACGCCGGGGCAACCTTTCAAAGGATGGTGACCAAAATGTTTGCTCCTTTGCTTGGCCGGACAATGGAGGCTTACATCGATGATATGGTGGTAAAGAGCCGACATGAGGCAAACCATTTGTCCGACTTAACCGAGATGTTCGCCATTCTGAAGAAGCACAAGTTGCGCTTGAACGCCTCGAAGTGTGCCTTTGGTGTGGGATCCGGGAAATTTTTGGGATTCTTAGTCACGAACCGAGGCATCGAAGCAGACCCTACTCAGATTAGAGCCGTGCAAGAGTTGAAGCAGCCCCGCTCGGCTAAGGACGTGCAGCATCTGGCCGGGATGGCCGCCGCGCTTAATCGATTTATAAGCCGGTCATCAGATCGCTGCCGCCCTTTTTTTCAAGCATTGAAGTCAAAGTTCTCATGGGATGACGAGTGTGACCGAGCTTTGGCCGAGCTCAAAGATTATTTGTCTTCTCCGCCGCTGTTGGTTACACCAGAGCCCGGTGAGGAACTCTACCTTTACCTTGCCGTCTCCCAGCACGCAGTAAGTGCGGTGTTAGTCCGGGCTGAAGGAATCAAGCACCTCCCAATTTTTTACGTAAGTAAGACCTTGCTGCCGGCTGAGACGAGGTACTTGCCGCTGGAAAAGCTTGCGTTGGCACTGATGATGGCTTTGAGGAAATTGGCACATTATTTTCACGCCCATACCATCGTCGTACTGACCGAGTTTCCCCTCAAGGCCTTGTTTGAGCGCGCAGACTTTTCGGGCCGAATTTTAAAATGGGCGGTCGAGTTGGGACAATTCGATGTGAAGTTCCAGCCGCGCACCGCAATCAAAGCCCAAACCTTGGCCGATTTTGTTGCCGAGTTCTCACCTGGCACTCATCCGGTATGCCCGGTCGACATTGCCGAGGCAGATGATGAGACGCACACAATGCCAACCGAGGAACAACCAGCTGCAGAAGGTCGCGCCGCGGAGTTAGCGCGCACCATCGAAGTTCCCTCAATTTGCACGGTAATACCTCCCGGTGCTGCGATGACGGAGTTGTGTATCACCAACCCATCCACTCTGTCCGGTACCGCATCACCAAGGGGGGAAGGAATGGTTCCACACAGCTCAGAACTTGATGATTCGCCTACGGACTTGGGCATTCTGAACCAACTTGCTGAGTCCGGTGCCGAATCATCAAGGGAGGGAGGAATGGTTCCAGACAGCTCAGAACCTGCAGCCGGCTTCACACCGCAACCTTGTGATTCGCCTACGGACTTGAGCATTACGGACCAACTTGCTGAGTCCGGTGTCGAATCACCAAGGGGCACTGAATTTGAACCGGTCAACACCAAACTTGACACCGCACAGCCGAGCAGTTGTGATCCCATTGCCCTTCGCAACTCTCAGGACCCATCTGACTGCTGGAAGCTTTTTGTGGGGGACATGTGGAAGCTTTTTGTTGATGGAGCGTCCAACCGTCATGGTGCCGGCCTAGGTATTATTCTTATATCCCCTGACGGCCTAACCATTGAGCATTCTATCACACTCGGCTTCCCGGCGTCTAACAACGAGGCTGAGTACGAGGCGCTTCTTGCTGGGCTCAAAAGCGCAATTCAAATGAAGGCTGCCGAGCTTCTGGTATATAGTGATTCCCAGCTTGTGGTTAACCAAGTTTCAGGGATTTATGAAGCGAAGGACGATAGGATGGCGAAGTACCAAGCTCTGGTCAGGGACCATATCAAGCAGTTTAAGGCAATCAGAGTCCAACAGATTGGCCGGGAAGAAAACAGCCGGGCTGATGAACTCGCCGGCCTCGCTTCCATGGTAGATAGTACGTCTCCAAACCCCCTGTTGATTGACTTTCTTCCGCGGCCGAGCATTGAAAACGCCGGGCAGACGGATGTACTCTGCGCCGAGCTAGGTCCTTCATGGATGGACCCCTTGATCTTGTTCCTCAGAGACCGAACTCTTCCAGCGGACAAGAAAGAAGCACACAAAATCCGGGTGAAGTCAGAGCGGTTTTGGCTCTCTCCATCAGGCGCGTTGTATAAGAAGTCCTTCACCGGTCCTTATCTCAAGTGCGTGCACCCGAACAGTGTGGAGGCCTTCTTGTTTGAAATTCATGAAGGCATTTGTGGCAGCCACATCGGGGGCAGGTCCTTGGCCTACCAAGCTATTTCGCAGGGATACTGGTGGCCGTGCATGCAGGCCGACGCGCAAAAATATGTCCGCAAGTGCGAGAAATGCCAGAAATTCGCCCATCAGATCCACCAGCCTGCCAGGGAACTTCTTCCCCTCACCAGTCCTTGGCCTTTTGCCATGTAGGGGCTAGATATAGTGGGACCATTGCCAACAGCACCGGGCAACCGGAAATTCTTCATCGCGGCCACAGATTACTTCACAAAGTGGGTTGAAGCTGAGCCCTTGGCAACCATCAAAGAGAAAGACGTGAAGCGATTTGTCTGGCAGAACGTTGTCACGCGGTTTGGCGTCCCCAAGATTTTGATCTCTGACAATGGCACCCAGTTTGACGGTCGCCTATTCAGAGGATTTTGTGAAGATCTGAAGATAGAATTCTACAACTCCACCCCGGCCTACCCGCAGTCCAATGGTCAAGCCGAAGCGTCGAACAAGACTATACTAGATGGGTTGAAGAAACGGCTGGAAAAGGCCAAGGGAAAGTGGGCTGAGGAATTGCCCAGTGTACTTTGGGCATACCGAACAACCCCGCGACGTTCAACCGGGGAAACTCCATTTGCTTTGGCTTACGGCATGGAGGCGGTCATACCCTTGGAAGTTGAAATGTCCACCCTCAGAACCGAGAGTTTTGAGCCCGAGCTAAATGCCGAGGCTATTGCCTTGGAGCTGGACTTAGCGGAAGAGCGCCGGGAGAAAGCCCTCATCCATGTGGCCGCCTACCAACAAGAGCTCTCCAAGAAGTATAACAAGACAGTGCACCCCAGACCGTTCAAAGTTGGAGATTGGGTTTTGAGGAAGATTATGGGCAACACCCTGGTGCAGGAGAAGGCAAACTAGGGGCAAATTGGGAAGGACCCTACAAGATCACTGGTCTGGCTGGCAAGGGGGCTTACCACTTGGAGGATCTAGAGGGAAGAGCTATACCCCGGCCATGGAATGCGGCCAACTTGAAATTGTATTATTTTTAAGCTTTACTTTCCTCTTTTTGTAAAGAAATTTTTTGGCTTGCAAAGCAGAATGTAATTCTTTTTGTCAAAATTATAGAAGTAATTTTGCTTTAGCACATGGATTATTGTTTTAATGTTTAGAACCGAGATGGTGTACTCCGGTTGGAAGAGTTGGTGTTTTGTCCAACTTAGGATTCCCAACCGAGATGGTGTACTCCGGTTGGAAGAGTTGGTGTTTTGTCCAACTTAGGATTCCCAACCGAGATGGTGTACTCCGGTTGGAAGAGTTGGTGTTTTGTCCAACTTAGAATTCCCAACCGAGAGGATGTATTCCGGTTGGAAGAGTTGGTGTTTTGTCCAACTTAGGATTCCCAACCGAGATGGTGTACTCCGGTTGGAAGAGTTGGTGTTTTGTCCAACTTAGGATTCCCAACCGAGATGGTGTACTCCGGTTGGAAGAGTTGGTGTTTTGTCCAACTTAGAATTCCCAATCGAGAGGATGTACTCCGGTTGGAAGAGTTGGTGTTTTGTCCAACTTAGGATTCCCAACCGAGATGGTGTACTCCGGTTGGAAGAGTTGGTGTTTTGTCCAACTTAGAATTCCCAACCGAGATGGTGTACTCCGGTTGGAAGAGTTGGCGTTTTGTCCAACTTTGGATTCCCAACCGAGAGGATGTACTCCGGTTGGAAGAGTTGGTGTCTTGTCCAACTTTGGATTCCCAACCGAGATGATGTACTCCGGTTGGAAGTGTTGATTTGTTCGACTTAGTTACAGCCGAAGTGGCTACTTCGGTTCATGAATTTGTCTTGTTCTGTTGAAGTGCTTAGACCGTGTTATGTATTCCGGTTCGATGAGTTATACCGAGATGTTTTGCTGAAGACAGAACTGATTACAACCGTGCATACACTTGCAAAAATTTGAATTTTCATTGATAAGAAATTCATTACAAACGGAGGGGACAGAGCCTGGTTACATCAAAAGAGTTGGAAGCAAAAATACAAAAACAAGGAAAAAGAAACCTAAACTAAGGGGGAAAGATTGGTGAACGCATCATCGGCAGTATCAGCATCAAGGTCAATAGTTTGGCTTGCTTCTTGGGCGCCGGGCTCATCGTTGCTGGGCTGCTCAGGGACCTCGGCCTCTTCTTCCTCAGAATCTGTCTCCCCGTCCCCATCTTCAAGTCCCTCCTCGGCCTCAGCCTGTAAAGCGCTGAAAACATCGTTTGCATATGGCACAAGGTAGACCGGTAGAGAAGCTGGAGGAGGGTTGGCAAATACGTCGGTGTCAGAACTTTGGCCGAGGTGTTCGCAGGCGGACTTCCAACCGGCCTTAAAGTAGATGTCTTGGGTTGCAAAGACCTGCTTTTTGTAGCTCTCCTCGGCCTCGTTGAAGCCAGCGGTGTTTGCAGCCCGGCAAGCTTTCTTCTTCGACTTCTTCAGAGCGTCCACCTCGGCTTGGAGCTCATCTCGTTTTTTCTCGGCTGCATCCAGCTGGCCGAGCAGTCTGTTATTATCATTGTTGGCCATCTCGAGAGAAGCTTTAGCCCGGCCGAGCTCGGCTTGAAGGCTTTCAACCTGGCTGGCAGTGTCGTTGGCTTTCTGCCTAAGCCGGTGGATGCGCTCCAAAACCAAGTGTTGTTTTTGAATGGCCTGCACAAAGAAGCAAAGTTGATCAGAAAGGAGACCGAGCAGAAAGGAAACCGAACAAACACTTATGAAATTTTTCAAAGCAACATCCACTTACCCTGGCCATGGACTTCACCGACGATTTGACCAACCGGGTGTCTGGGACGTGGTCGCTGCCGACCACGTCGCTCGGTAGCAGCAGGGCCTTGGTCAGATCAAAGGCGAGCAAATGCTCTTTGTCAGCTTTGATAGAAGCCGTTGCCGGGATATCCTGACCCCGGTGCTTCAAATGTGGACGCCAGGCCGGCACTGGGGCGGGCGCGTCTGTTGGGTGCTCGGTGGTAAGCTCGGTGACTAGCTCGGCGGACGGGTCTGCCCGAGCTCTCTTCCCGGCGCGCCTTGCAGAGGGTTCTCGGCTGGATTGCCCGGTGGATGGAGTGGCAAGGGCGACCACAGCGCTACTGGATTGGCCGGCGGCTGGCGACCGGGTTACAACGCTCGGCAGCTCGGCGGAGGTGGCGGTGAGAAGATTCTTGATTCTGCTGCGCTTTGCCATCTCTTACTCCTCGGTCAGGCGAATGAGTGGAACGTCTGGAAGGGTAGGATCTGGAGGTGGCGAAGGAGCTCTGAGGAAGTCAGTTACTCTACTCCGGCGCGGAGCAGAATATCTGTAAGTCGGGGTGTAGCCGAGCAGTTCGTTGCAATCTCGGTGACGGTACCTAAGCACGGCCCGAATTGCCTCGACGTTTGGGAATTGATAGTTGGCTTGTAAGGCTTGGATTGCTGCAAAGGAGACAGGAAAACCGGTTAGATGCAGAGTAAAGAGTTAGACCAACCGAGCAAGGTGAGTGGCTTACATGAAGAACCGAAGTTTTTGTTTATAGACCAGCCCGGTACCTCGGCTGTTTCGTAGTTGCCGGACACCCAGAAAAAATCGTCGTCATGCATGTCTTTATCCGGGGTGCCGGTTATGATTTTTTCCTTGCCCGGTCTTATTTTCAAATAGTAAGCTAGGCCATCACCGGTATGGCCCATAGTGTATTGCCTCAGTATCTCGGCTAGACCTAAGTTGATGCCTAGCCGATTGTTCAACTCGTGAACGCCGTTGATTATTCTATAAGTGTTGGTGGACACCTGTGTGGGAGCCAGCCCGGTGCGGCGGAGGAACTCGGTTATAAGAGGGTTGAGCGGGAAACGGAGCCCCCCCTCGATAATGGACAGCACGGTGAAGGGGCACTCCTCCCTACCCCAAGGTGTGGTCTCCTCTTCTGCGAGATCCAGATGGACATCGGCCGGGACGCCGTACTCCTCTCTGAACGCAGCCAGCGCAGCCGGAGTATCCACTAGGAAGCGGAATTTCCCCATTTCTGGCCGGCTTGGTATAGCCCGGTTGAGTGGTTTGGCACTGGTAATTGGTTGCTGCTCGGTTCTGAGAGACTCAGGAACGACAGTGGTCCCCTTGGACTCTGCAGGAAAAGGATGGCAAGTTTAAGTGTGAGCGCGGTCGCGCAAAAGGAGCTGGATTTTAGCTCGGTCATTAAGAGTGCCAAACCACCCCGGTTTTCTAATCTATCTAAGGAGCCCGGTCGCCCTAGCAGACCAGTTGTTAGCCCGGATGAGCGACCAAGTCCTTTTGTTATCTCGGTTTTTGCTAGGGTTGAGACAAACTTGTTATTTGCTCGGTTTCATTGGTTTTTTGGATCAAAAGAAGGCCCATAGCCCGGTTCACCCCAGTTCTTCAGCGTTGTTCAGGAAGACGAAGAACACCAAGAACAGTGGGGGGTTTGGGACAGATTCTATGGCCTTTGCCCTAAATGCTACGTTTTTGTGCCCTAATATGTGCAATACGAGAGAAAATAACAACGAAATGAGGGTGGAATGACTTACCAGTGAAGAGTAGGACCTAATCCTTCAAGCACGAAGAATGGCAGCAAGTCTGGATGAGGATGCAAGAGCTCTGGGATCGAATGTCGAAATGGCAGTAGGAGGATTTGGAGTTCGAGCAGGGCATGTATGTATAAGCAAAGAAAACCGCCCAAATTCAAATTCTGGCAAAAACGACGGGTTGGCTGCCCGATGACCAATGGCAGACCGCCACGTGTCCCCATTTATGGCTTTAACAGGACTGAAGCGACGGGTTGAAAAGACGAAGAGCCAACCGAGCTACTTTCGACGAGAATAGGTCAGCCGAGGAATATAACCGGTCAAATCTGCGGACAATTACGTCAACTAGCTCGGTCGAGGCTTGGCATCTTGACGACCAGAGAAACGTTATCTCGGTCGAGGTGAGTAATCCCAGTCACGCTTCCGCGGACGGAATTAAGGGGCAATTGAGAGGGTGATTTATGATCTGGAGTTGGGCCGAGATATCGACCGATCAGGTTGAGAGCCCAGCAGTGCATTGGGCCGGGATGATCCACTGTTCGCCCAGAGAAGGGCTGCCAAAACTTGGGCCGGGCAGAGTTTGGACCGAGTGTGTGCCACCCCGGACCGTACAGAAATTGCTCGGCCAGGAAGTGACCGGTCAGACCAGGATGCTCGGTCCGAGGATGGTCGAAGCCAGACAGGCTGAGAGACCGGCGCCCGGAAAGGCGCGGTCAGCCGAGGTAGTTGATTGACCGGCAGGAAGGCCAACCAAAGGAGGTGCCCGGGCTAGGCTTTGCCGAGATGCCGCCTAGCCCGGTCATCCACGTGTTTGTCCGGCTAGGCGCATGAGTATGAAGCACGACATGGCCGAGGAAGAGCAGCTCGGCTGCCGAGCTCCAGCTGCGAAGTCAGGCAGTTGAGGTTAGGTGGTGAATGGCATGGTTTATGCTGACAGATGGGATAGCAGAGCCACGTGTCAAGAGACGACTAGGAGTGGAAATGGGGGTCAGAAGGTATATAAGCATATCTGCGCCCCCCATACGCAACACACGAACACATCTGTAAGGATTTCTTACACTCAAACACTCTCTCCCTTCTCTCTATCCATCCTTAGGTGTGTGCTAACTTGACCGTCGGAGGGTTTTTCCGGCCACACACCGCCGGGTAGCTCACCATTACTTGCTCGCAGGTGATCGGACATCGACGGAGCTCGGAAGAAAGGAATACAGGCACGCCAAAATATTTGCTCCCCGTACAGGAGTGTAATGAAGTTTTCAAAAAAAGAAAGAGAAACAAATATCTACCTAGGAGGAATCATTTAAGATTAAAAATAAATACATAAAGAAAATAAACACAAACCAAATTACAAGCCATAACTTTCGACAAACTTTTATTGTTACGGTCAATTTGAATGTTATAATTTTTACTACAAAATAATATATAAGACCTTTTAATTAGAATATGTGTGATCGCTTAGTGCAAATCTACTCACTAATTGCGTTTGATGATGAATTGCAAGAAATCTAGGGTAAATTTGGAAGCTACGTCGATTGCAAGTCGAGGGAAGCTTGTAGAAAGAATGACAAAAATTCGGATGGTAAACATAAACAGACAAAATTCACTAGTTGGCCAAAAAAAGCAGAGGTGAATGCAGAGGAATAAAAAGACTAAGGTGGAGTTGGCCGACAATAAAAAAGAAATTTGTTTAAGCCTTATCAAGAGAGAAATTAATTTATACTCCAATTACAATATAAATTTTTTAATCAAAAACTCCGTACAATGCTATTGCATTACCCAAGGTGCACTAATAGGCAAAATCATATATTTATTCTACTACATCAGGTATTGGCTAGTTTACCTCACTTTGATTTGTTCTTATTTGTTTTGATACATAAACTAATTATAATGTATTTGATTTTTTTTTTTTTTTAAATTTGGGTATATTATATATATATATATATATATATATTGAGAAACAACAAACAAGAAGTAATATTAGATAAGAAAGTCATTTACAGATCTAACCAAGTCATGTGTTGGTTTCACTATCGACCTCTTAACCTTAGATACACTAATGATGTATTTGGTTGAAGGATTTGAAAAGGAAAATGAAAAAAGTAAGTGAAATGTGAATAAAATATATTTACATTTTACTTAATTTCACACACCTTTTCTTTTTCTTTTTCTAAATTCTTTTTTAAATTCTCCAACCAAACACAACATAAGATAATTGAAAAACTTACTATGAAACCAAATATCGGCAACTAAAATTGTGAATGCCCAATAAGGATGAACTCTTTTACGTAACACATCAATCAAAACCTGAGAGTCTGTACACATGTAGACATTCAACAATCTTTGCTCCTTTGACTATTGGTTCATTGTTGCCGTTGTAGCATACCCAAGCTACCACCATTTTGTAACCCTGAAAATCAACACCATGAGGAATATCATTAACATGAATACATGTGTTGTTTAAAAGACCCGGTGAATAGCGGAATAGGTTCATTTGAGACCAAATGCTCATCAAACTCCTGAATCCCACTTCGACTTTCAGAAGAAAAGAATAAGTCTTGGGCTAGAGTAATAGTTTGCTGACAAGTTAGTGAAATTCCTTGAAAAACTACGTTATTCCTTTGCTTCCAAATGGGGAAGCGTGTGGCATAGGCCTAAGAACTTGTTTGATAACATATTATCTTATTAATTTTTTATAAAAAATATGTGCAAAAAATTAGAGGGAATAATGTGACAATTTATAATAATTTTTTAATTTTTTAGTTTAAAAGACTACCAAATGAGGCCTAAGGCACTATTTGGATTACACCACATAAGTATATTTGCTTACGATCATTTTATTTTATTTTTAAGTCATATCATTTCTATATTTTTTTACATATATTTTTATAAAAAATTAAAAAAAAATTAAAAAATACACTTAGTTAGATCATTCTAAATAATTCCCAACTTATTGGATATTTGAAGATTTTAACTAATGTTAATTTCCTTGGTTTAAAAAAAAAAGGGCAAATTACATTTCATTTCTCTAAATTATTATCTTATATCATTTTACCCCCTTAAAATAAAAATTGTAATACTTAACCTGTTGGAAATTTTGGTTTTATAGGTTTACTTTGAGCCTAAATTTAAGTGAGGCCCACGCGTCTTTTGAGATTGGTCCAAGTGGTGACATGTTCCTTGCAACATGGCAAGTCACACGATGAAGACAGATCGTCAAAATCGTTTATGAGTGAATGAGAAGTTGACATCGTTTTCGATTTCATAAAATGAGAAATTTAAGAGTCAAATATAGGTTATCTTGTTCTGGGTGTCCCATTTAGAAACAATAAGAGAGCTTATATGATTATATAAGTTTAGGTTGGCATAGTTAGGATGGATCCCAAGGGGCACCCCAAGTTTTGTAAGAAGAGGAGTTATGGACAAAGTGAATTTGACGCAAATCCACCACACACATCAAATTCTTGTTGGAAAATTTAAAATCCTAACGAATTTATTCAAACTTTTGTGTCAAAATTCAAATTCAAATTTTTTCTCTCTGGTCGCCTCTCTTCATTTTCCAGCGGTTCCAGGTTTCGCACTTGTTTGAAAGGTTTTTTGTCTTTTCGAACAGATACCTCTTAGCCTATAAATACAGGATCCTCCAGCAGATTCAATTAATTCCATTTTTCCTTTCCCATTTTCCTTCTGTGCTACATTTATTCTTCATACTGTTGGGAAAAACTACTCACATTACATAATTTCACATTGCATATCGCAAAATTATGAGATGAACAAAACAAACCTTCAATCCCAGGAAAATAAAATGCTGAATAAAATACAAATAAAATATAAAATGGTTAAAGGAAACAAACCGAAGCTTGTGTGATACCACAATCTCCTTAAAATAGATTCGCCGCCTCACCGTTGGGTGCTGGAGGTACGCCGGCGTCTACTTCCCAGGATACGACGGTTTTTACCAGCTACAACAGAAGCACCTTCTGATTAGCTTAGCGAACGGACAACGGCAACACTCTTTCTCAGGAAGAAAATTATAGGAGAAGTAGATTGACAGTGTATGAATGTCAAGGAAAAATTCTATATCTCTTTTCAAGGAATAGGGCCTCCTTTTATACACCATGGGGGAGAGGGGAGGAGCCTCTAGCCATCAAGGCTGGCAACTAATGCTAGCAAAACTGCCCAATCAATTTTGTAAAACTGATGAACCTTAAATGTGTGAGTTATATACACATTTATGAGGCAATTTCTTATTCAACCATTTTCCTCCAACAATCCCTCACATGAATAAAAATTGACCGAATACAGCAAACGCTCAACATTTATCAACAAAGACTCGGAAAAAGAGAGAGCACATAGACTAACCCTGCATAAGAAAAGGTAGCTGTTGACCTTGAACCTTTCGTAGTGAAAGCCTATCGAATTTACTAGCTGACCAGTGAACGTGATGTCTTGAACTGTTCTGCCGTTTATGTAAACCGAGACAATAGACCCCACACAGGAGTTAGTCCAACCATTGTTCTTGTTCTCACTGGTGTGTCCAGTATGGCCCTGGAACACTAGCCTGGTTCTGTGAGTGTTTTTAAAGAATTCAGCCTTGGCAATTCTTAAAGAAGCGGCCCCACTTCACACTCACATAGGTGACCTAGATACGGTATTTCATTATATCACATCACTAAAGTCATTAAAAGCATTAGCTTAACCTTCCACCCCCACAGGGCATCACTGTATAAAGGAATGGGCAAGAGAATTTACCTCTTCAGTGACTCACCCGTTACACGAAGTTAGGTTGTCCCTTTGAACCTAGATCTTGGGATCTCCAGTCAACTAGGTTGGGTTTTCCGTTCCGGTAACCTTTACTAAAGGCCTTAACCCCATTCCTCTTGACAACTTTTCTACTAACTCTCGAGTTAACCCTTTGGTTAGCGGATCCGCAATGTTGTCCTTAGACTTGACATAGTCTAGAGAGACAACTCCATTTGAGAGTAGTTGTCGTATGGAATTATGTTTACGACGGATATGTCTAGACTTTCCATTATACATATTACTCTATGCCCGACCAATCGCTGATTGGCTATCACAATGAATACTGATAGCTGGCACAGGTTTCAGCCAACGTGGAATATCCTCAACAAACTGGCAAAGCCATTCAGCTTCTTCAGTTGCTTTATCTAAAGCAATAAACTCAGATTCCATCGTTGATCTCGAGATACACGTTTGCTTGGCAGATTTCCAAGACACGACTGCCCCTCTGAGGGTAAACACATAACCACTAGTGGATTTGGAATCTTTTATATCAGATATCCAATTTGCGTCATTATACCCTTCTAGTACCGCTGGGTATCTGGTATAATGCAGCCCATAATCCAGGGTGTAACAGATCTACCCCAACACCCGCATAATGCCCTTCCAATGAGTAATATGAGGATTACTCGTGTATCTACTAAGCCTACTAACAGCGTAGGCGATATCCGGCCTTATACAACTCATCAGATACATCAAACTCCCAATGACCCGAGAATATTCTAGTTGAGAGACACTCTCACCATTATTCTTGGTCAAATATAGACTTAAGTCTACCGGTGTCCTAAACATACTTGTATCTGACTTTCTAAGTTTCTCAAGTATGTTATTAACATAATGAGCTTGAGAAAGTATAATACCACCAGATGTTCTGGTGATCTTAACACCTAGAATGACATCTGCAAGGCCCATATCCTTCATGTCAAACTTAGAGTTTAACAATCTTTTGGTAGCTTTAATCATTTCATCATTGCTACCAACAATGAGTATGTCATCAACGTATAGACACAAAATGACATAACCTTTTTCAATGTCTTTAACATATACAAACTTATCACACTCATTGATTCAAAACCCATTTGACAACATAGCATTGTCAAATTTCTCATGCCATTGTTTGGGAGCTTGCTTCAAACCATACAATGACTTGACAAGCTTACAGACTTTCTTACTTTTTCCTGGAGTTGAAAACCCCTCGAGTTGCTCCATGTAGATTTCTTCATCTAAATCTCCATTTAAGAAAACTGTCTTTACATCCATCTGATGAATTTCTAAACCATGTAAAGCTGTTATTGCAATCACCATGCAAATGGATGTAATCCTTGTCACAGGTGAATACGTATCAAAGTAATCCAGGCCTTCTGGCTGTCTGTATCCTTTGATAACTAGCCGAGCTTCATATTTGTCAATTTACCCATCCGCTTTCATCTTTCTTCGAAAGATCCACTTACTCCCCAAGGCCTTACTGTCTAGGGGTAGATTAACCAACTCCCAAGTGTGGTTCTGTAAGATGGAGTCAATCTCACTCTTAATTGCTTCTTTCCATAAAGGACTTTCAGGTGAAGTCACAGCTTCATGGAACGTTCGAGGTTCTCCCTCTAGCATATAAGTCAAGAAGTCTGGACCAAAAGACTTTGTGGTTCTAGCCCTTTTACTCCTTCTTGGCTCATCTACTTCACCAGCTTGATCATCTACTTGATCAGTTATTTGATCAGTTGTTTGATCATCCATGTGATCGTCTTCGTGATCATCTATTTCTTTCATGGAACTCAAAACCCTGTCTTGGGGACGACACAGAAATACATCTTCAAAGAAAGATGCACTTCTAGATTCCATGATAGTATTCTTGTGTATATTTGAAATATCAGACTTGTGCACAAGAAATCTTTATGCACTACTATTTTGTGCATAACCAATGAAAATACAGTCCATGATTTTCGGACCTATCCTAACCCGCTTGAGTGTAGGCACCGCCACTTTTGCAAGACACCCCCACATTCGTAGGTATTTATATAAAGGCTTGTGACCTTTCCACAACTCATATGGAGTCTTATCCACTTTCTTCTGTGGTATTCTATTAAGAATATAATTCGCGGAGAGAATTGCTTTCCCCCATAAGTTCTGTGGCAACCCAAAACTTATCAACATTGCATTCATCATCTCTTTCAGCGTCCTGTTCTTCCGCTCAACAATACCATTTGACTGAGGCGAATAAGGCGCTGTGGTTTGGTGAATAATCCCAAATTGAGCACAAGTCTCGGCAAACGGGGATTCATACTCACCACCACGATCATTTCTCAATGCCTTGATTTTCTGGCTTAATTGATTCTCAACTTCATTCTTAAAAAGAATAAATTTATCAATAGTCTCGTCTTTGCTTTTAAGCAAATACACATAACAGTATTTAGTGCAATCATCAACAAAAGTGATGAAGTACTTGTTGCCACCACGTGATTGTACAACTTTCAAGTCACACACATCACTATGCACTAAACCCAAATGCTGGGTAGTTCTTTCAATAGAATGAAAAGAAAACCTTGTCAATTTTGCTTCTACACAAGTTTCACACTTGTGTTGTGGATTAATCTTGAAAGATGGTATGTGATCTAACTTGATTAATCTACGTAAAGAGTCAAAATTTACATGACCCAATCTATCATGTCATAAATTAGGGGACTCAAGCATATAAGCAGAAGAAGAATTTTTCTCATTAATCTTAGGGATAAGTGTCATTACATTCAATTTAAACATACCACCTGACATATATCCCTTCCCCACGTAGACCCCGCCCTTGGTCAACACGACCTTGTCTGATTCAAACACCATGCGAAAGCCATGCTTGCTTAGGAGAAACCCCGAGATAAGGTTCTTACGAATGTCCGGCACAAAAAGGACATCGTTCAAACTCAGTTCTTTTCCTGAAGTCATCTTCAGGATTACCCTGCCTTTACCCTCAACAGCTGAGGTTGCAGAGTTTCCCATAAATAACTTCTCCCCGTTTGAAACCGGTTCGAAAGTTGTGAACACTCTCTTCTCTGCACAAATATGGCGAGTGGCCCCAGTGTCCACCCACCACTCCCTCGGGTTTGACCCTACCATGTTCACTTCTGACACGACGGCTGACAGATGCATGTCGTCCACATCGTGTGACAATTCCTTCATTTCAGCCATATGTGCCCGGTTTTTGTGTTGGGGAGGGTTTTTCCTGTAGGGCTTCTTCTTCAGACAATCAACTGCCCGATGCCCGTCACTTCGACAGTTGAAGCATTTGCCATCGAACCTAAAAATAGGCTCCTTTGGTTTATAGGCTGGCCTTTTGGAGATTCCTCCTCTAGCCCCCAACTTTGAGCTTTTGCCTGTCGGTGGTTTTTTTCTCGCCCCCAAGGACTCGCCATGCTCAACCATGTTGGCTTTGACAGTGGAGGTACTCTTTTCTTTCTTCCTGTTGTCCTCTTCAATCCGGAGCCTAACAACGAGCTCTTCGACTGTCATCTTGTAACAACCCTCGTCACTCTTTACCGATTAACTACCGATTACTGCTAAACTGAGACTGATTATGATTGGTAATCGAACTGATTGAAATACTGAATCGATTGACTGAAATCTGGAACTGAATTGATTGAATATATCTGTTTAATTGTATGTCTATATGTTGACTGTTTGATTATCTGTTCATGCCTTTGTGTTTAAATTGCGAATTGAAGGCCTTATCGGCGGCCGAATCTGAAATTGATTGATGATTTGTGATCCTTAGAATTAATGTGATTTTATGGCATATTCAGTTAAAATATGATTTGGTATGATTAAATTGGATTAAAATAAGTTAAATTGCATTGTTGACTTAATTACCATTTTGCCATTGTGTATGGCCACTATCTAAGACCACCTTTGAGCCTCATTACACCTAGATCAAACATTTGCCCAGCTCTTTTCCCTTGTTCTTGCCGACCAAGAGAGTTAGAGTGAGAGAAAGTGAGTTCCTCCTTGATAATTGCTTGTAGACTTGGAGATTTTAGAAGATAATTATGAGTTTGAGCTCCTACACCTTATAATTCAAGACTTAGGTAAGGATTTCACCTTTTCATTGATGTATTTAAGGTTGTTCTTGCATGGTTCTTGAGCCTCTAAAGAGAGCTAAGTCATGTCTTAGTCTAATAATGTTGAATTATAGCTTAATTCATGCATGCATGTTTGAATTGTTGAGTTGTGAGTTGATTTCATGGTAAAATGTTACATACATGTTTATATTGTGTTTAAGTCCATAATTCCATCTTGTCTTTGAAAGAATTGGATCATTAGAGCATGAAATTGAAGCTTTAAAATGGTTTAAATTCATGCATGTTTGCATGTTTTTCATATTCTTGAAAATTGGTTTGAAATTGAGTTGTTTGAAACACCCTTGGGCTTTGATTTTACAATTGAGCTTTGGAATCATGTTAAACTATAAGTTTTGGGATGTTTTCTGGAAAATTGGCCCAAGAGGATCGAAATTTATGTTTTAAAACTTGAATTTGAGCTTGAGATTCAAATCTGGGAATTCCAGATTTTGAACTCACGCTCGAGTGGGGTGACTGGCGCTCAAGCGTGAAATTCGTGCTCCCAGTACTTTGCACTGTTTTGAAGTCCGCTCGAGCAGAATAATTGACGCTCGAGCGGGACATTATGTCTCATGCTTGAGCGGGTGTTATGACTGAATGACTGATATACTGAATCAACTGACTGGTTTCAATACTGAAAGGACATTCATTCTTAACCTCTTTACGCATTATGTTATTCACTGGGCTTTAGCTCACTGCTCATATATATATGTAGGTGTACATGCACCAGACCGTGGTTAGAAGCGTCGGGGTAAGCTCCAGTTTTGTCAAGCCAACCACTGTGCCTCACTGCGAGGTTCCGAGCCTGTCAAGCTATGGCTTAGGGGTGTTTTAGTTCCCCCTTCTGTCTCTGTAACCGTTTTGTTTACTGTACTGTACTGTTTAATAGGGATTAGGTCCCTGAACTGAATGATTGTATATATGTACATACTGTTTTGTCCGACTGTATATATATTTGAATGAAAGTCTTTTTGGCATACAGACTGTCACAGCTCATTGGACATTGTTTATTTACTGTATTGGCTTCTGCCAAGCCCCTGTACTCTATTTTACTGTATTACTGTTAAGCAAGCCTTCGGTAATCTCGGATTACTGGCCGGTTATGGTGCTAAACCCATAGGGGGGTTTGGGTCGTGACACATCTCCTTTCGTTTGTGCTTCAAGTAGTTCTTGAAGTCTTTCCAGCCGTTAGGTAGCTTCTCAATCAAAGCAGCCGCCTGGAATGACTTACTTAGGACCATCCCTTCTGTATGTATCTCGTGCAGAATCACTTGGAACTCTTGGACTTGACTCAGGACAGTTTTAGAGTCCATCATCTTGAAGTCCAGGAACCGGCCGACGATAAATTTCTTTACCCCAGCATCCTCGGTCTTGTACTTTTTGTCCAAGGCATCCCACAACTACTTAGCCGATTTCTTGGCATAGTACACATTGAAAAGCGGATTCGCCAAGCCGTTCAGAATGTAATTCCGGCATAAGAAGTCTACTTGTTTCCAAGCGTCCAGAGCCATGAGCTTTTGTTTATCTTGCTCATTCTCCTCTACGGCTGGTACATCTTCACTCAGAAATCTCGCAAGGCTTAGAGTAGTCAAATAAAACAGCATCTTCTGCTGCCATCTCTTGAAATTCACTCCCGTGAACTTCTCCGGGCGCTCATGATGATTGAGCGGTCCTCCCGTAACAGCCGGAGTAACAACAGGAGGATTGACCACAGAGGTCACAGCAGGGGTTGGCAAGCCAGTCACCCCGGCGTTCGGATCCCTACCAACATTAGCAGCAGCAGTAGCAGCATCAGAGATAGTTGCCATTTCTGAAAAATTACAACAGAATTTTCACTATTCTGTATTTCTAGAAATCAAACTTAACACTAGAAAATCCCACAATTGGAAATTTAATTCAAAACTAAGTCTCACCACGCAATCTAGAATCGAACATGGTCAGGAAAGTTTCTAGGAAGACTGGAGGGGTCACACCGGTCCCACTTAAAACCCAGTTAACCTTAGACAAAACTTTCAAGAGCATGCTGACTCCTAGTCCATGGAAAACAACTTTAAGAATTAAATTTTCCAAGGGATGAACTAGGTTAAACACACTAAGTTCCAAACTGTACAAGCAATTACAACAAAATTGTTACAATAATTACAAGCAAATAAAACGTGCTTTACATATTGGTGAATAATCACAAATGAACACTCAAGCAAACAATTGCTTCAAATATTTAGTCCAAATTAGTCCTTTTTCCCATTTCCATAGGTATTCCTGCAATAAAGAGTTAGCAGCAAAATACAACAAAACCTCCCTCAGCTTTTCTTTGCTTTTGGCAAAGTAGTGATTGAAGGGGAGGGTACTAGCAAATAAACTAATAAATAACTGTAAGTAAAGATTAAAACCAACCCTTAAGTTACACATCTAGAATTTAAACTAAAAAAAATTATAAAAAATTAATTACATAATAAACATGTAATTAACTATATAAGTTACAGACCTAAATTAAATATAATTAAATCATATTTTAAATTGGTAAAGGTTACATATGAACTTATGGTACACTAAACACGTAATTAATTGAGGCAAGTTACAAACATTTTATAACTCCTAAATACTTTAATCACATTACTAGGCAAGAATTGCAAATGACATGATTAACATGCAAATAATTCTATAGAAATTAACATGAATTTAAATATAGGCAAGTTATAAACTTTACAACTCCACACCTAAATTAAAGATTAATAGGTACAAGTTACATGAAAATTTACTACCTAATAAACACGCTAGAAATGTAAATTACACTAAAAATTAAACCCGAATGAACATGTAATTTATATTGTAAACTAGAAGCATGTGAACTAGAATCATGTAAATCTAGAAATATAAGGCATGAACCGGTACACCATAAATTAATAAATTAATTAGAAAATACAGTGAATTAACGTTGCACCAATAGAACTCTTCTTCCCTATTGATAACAGTGGCCGATTCCATGTCATGGGAAGACCAAATAGTAGCATACACAAAATGGCAAATCAAAAGCTTAACCCTGTGTACATGCATCTAATAAACCAATTAACTCGCTAGTACTACCAGTGGCCAATTACATGCAAAATTATTACACACACCTATGAATCTATTAATCTAATTCTATAATAAACGTTGAATCTATTTTAAGCTTGTTGGGAAAAACTACTCACATTATATAATTTCACATTGCATATCGCAAAATTATGAGATAAACAAAACAAACCTTCAATCCCAGGAAAAATAAAATGCTGAATAAAATATAGATAAAATATAAAATGGTTAAAGAAAGCAAACCGAAGCCTGTGTGATACCACAGTCTCCTTAAAATAGATTCGCCGCCTCACCGTTGGGTGCTGGAGGTACGCCGGCGTCTACTTCCCAGGATACGACGGTGTTTACCAGCTACAACAAAAGCACCTTCTGATTAGCTTAGCGAACGAACAACGGCAGCACTCTCTCTTGGGAAGAAAATTATAGGAGAAGTAGACTGACAGTAAATGGATGTCAAGGAAAAATTCTATATCTCTTTTCAAGGAATAGGGCCTCCTTTTATACACCATGGGGGAGAGGGGATGAGCCTCTAGCCATCAAGGCTGGCAACTAATGCTAGCAAAACTGCCCAATTAATTTTGTAAAACTGATGAGCCTTAAATGTGTGAGTTATATACACATTTATGAGGCAATTTCTTATTCAACCATTTTCCTCCAACACATACTAGTTCTTAGAGTTTCAAGAGAGTTTCAGAACTCAGGTTCAGGTTTGTCAGAATAGATTGTTTGTAGTACTACTACAATCTATATGAGTGATCATTATATCTTGGGAGATAGACGCCGATAATTCGTGAGCACCTGTGCGGCAACGAATTTGTCTTAAGGACAAAGTGTCATACACTCAACTTGATCGTGATTTTGCTGTTCTAATTTTCCAGTACAAGAACTTCATGTAAGTAATTTATTTACTTTGTTTCAGTTTTTATTTTTTACACAAAAGATTGTTACAACAATCTTAAGACAGGCCCGAATTATTCTATTTATACAGAATTTTTCGTTTGTTTCTTTTTAGAAAAAAATGTTTTTATTTTATTTTATTTTATTTTTTTTACAGAAATTATTTTTTGTGTCAAGTTTGTCAGAAATTAATTCTGAATTTTCAGAAATAATATTCTGGGTTTTTATTAATTAAAATTATGATTTTTAGTATTTCAATTTTTGAAGTTTATAGAAATAATATTCTATGTGGAATTAATTTGATTAAATAAAAACTTATTTTCAAATTACTTTGAAATAAAAGTTACAACTTTATTTATTTTATTTTTTTACATAATTATATTCTGTGTTTTTGGGTTTAATTTTCGGTGTACTATAAAAATTCTAATTCTAATTCTGTTTTATAATTTAGAATTCAATGGCTACTAAAACTGCTCAAACCTCTAATTCGACCGGTGTTGCAACTGCCCTAATCCCTCATGCTGTTGTGACAGTCTCGGTGAATCCCGAAGAAAAGCCAGACAAGTTCCTAGGAACTAACTTTAAAAGATAGCCGCAGAAAATGTTATTCTATCTTACTACATTAAATCTGACGCGTTTTCTTCATAAAGATGCTCCTATTCTGAAAGATGATGAAATTGACCGACAAGTGGTTGTTGCGGTTGATGCTTGGAAGCATGCGTTTTTCCTTTGCCGTAACTATATCTTGAATGGGCTTAATAATACATTGCACAACGTTTATAACCCTATTAAGACGACAAAGGGATTATAGAAATCGTTGGAGAAAAAAACACAAAACAAAGTATATTAGTGTGAAGAAATTCGTGGTGGGTAAATTTCTAAACTTTGTAATGGTTGATTCAAAAATTATGATTAGCCAAGTTCAGGATCTCCAACTCATTCTACATGAGATCCATGTTGAAGGCATGCCACTAAGCAAGTCTTTCCAAGTTGCTGCCCTAATTGAAAAGTTACCACAAGGTTTGAAGGAATTCAAGAACTATCTCAAATACAAGCGCAAAGAAATAACTTTAGAAGAATTGATTATGCGTTTGAGAATTGAGAAAGACAACCAAACTTGTGAGAAGAGGGTTGGAAAGCATCCTATGGAGTCAAAGGCTAATGTGGTGGAACATGCACCAAAAGCAAGAAATGGAAATTTACTGGAGAAAGTTCCTCGCAAGGCTCTAAGGGAGGGGAAACCAAGAAATTCAAGTTTAATGGCAAATGCTACATTTGTGACAAAGAAGGACACTGGACAAAAGATTGTTGTAGCAAGTGTAAAGGTAAAGGAAGCTCAAGTAAAAACCTGCTCAGGACAATGTCATCGAAGTGGACCAAATCTCTAATGGTGTTAATGACATAAACCTTTTAGCCATTGTGTCTAAGATCAACCTTGTCAAAAATCTCAAAGAATGGTGGGTGGACACTAGTGCTACTCGTCACATTTATGCCTACAAAAAGATGTTATCCTCCTATTTTATCGTGGACAATGGAGAATAATTGTTCATGGGGAACTCCTCGACTTCTAAAGACAAAGACAGGTTATTCTGAAGATGGCATCTGGAAAGAAACTCACCCTCAACAATGTGTTGCATGTGCCGGACATTCGCAAAAATCTTGTTTCCGGATCTTTGTTGAGCAAGAATGAGTTTAGGCTAGTTTTTTAGAGTGACAAATTTGTACTTACCAAAAACGGAATGTATATAAGGAAATGTTACATAAATGATGGCCTTTTTAAAATGAATGAAATGACTATTGTATCTTCTATAATTAATAAAAATACATCTTCTTCTTACTTGTTTGAGTCTTCAAATTTATGGCATGGTAGACTATGATATGTTAATTATGCCTCTTTGTGTAGATTAATTAATATGAAATGTTTACCTAAATTTGAAATTGATCCAAATCATAAATATGAAATTTGTATTGAGGTAAAATTAACTAAACTCATTTTCATTCAATTGAAAGAAGTACTGAACCACTTGAATTAATTCATAGTAGGATCTGTGATTTTAAATCAATTCATATCAGATGTGAGAAAAAATATTTTATCACTTTTATAGATGACTGTACTAGATATAGTTATATTTATTTAATTCGAACCAATTAAAATTTTATTCAATATAAGAATGAAGTTGAAAATCAACTTGATAAGAAAATTAAAATTTTAAGAAGTGATAAAGGTAGTGAATATGAATCATCTTTTGGTGATTTTTGTAAAGAATATGGAATAATTCATCAAACCACTGCTCCTTACTCATTTCAACAAAATGGAATTGCTAAAAAGAAAAATAAGATTTTAAAAGAAATGATGAATGTCATATTAATAAGTTCTGAATTACCTCGAAACTTGTGGGGGGGAAGCAATACTTTCTACTAATTATATTCTTAATAAAGTATCCTGACAGAAGTGAATCAAACACTTTATGATATGTGGCATGGGAGAATACCATCCTACAAATACTTAAAAGTGTGGCGGTGTTTGGCTAAAGTGGCTATTACTAGTCCAAAAAAGACTAAGACAGGTCCGAAAATCGTTGATTGCATGTTCATCAATTTTGCCAAGAATAGTAGTGCATATCAGTTTTTAATTCATAAGTCAGAACACTCAGAAATGCATGTAAATACTATTATTAAATCTAGGAATGCATCGTTCTTTGAACATGTGTTTCCTAAGAAACTAGATAAGAGACTAGTACTAACAAAAGATCTTATGATGTTATTACTAGTCATGATCAAGAAAAAGATCAAGTACAAGAGCAAGAGATAAATCAAAATGAAGAAGATGAACCTAGGCGTAGTAAACGTGCTAGAACATCAAAATCTTTTGGTCTAAATTTTCTAACATTTTTGTTAGAAAATGAGCCTTTAACTTTTAAAGAAACTATATCCAGTCTTGAGGCTTCTTCATGGAAAGAGACTGTAAATAGCGAAGTTGAATCCATTTTGAAAAATTACACATGGGAATTGGTGGATTTGTCACCAGGTTGTAAACCTTTTGGATACAAGTGGATTTTCAAGAGGAAAATAAAGTAGATGAATCAATTGATAAATACAAGGCAAGACTTGTAGTCAAAGGATATAGATAAAAAGAAGATCTTGATTACTTTGATACATACTCATCAGTTACTAAAATAACATCCATTAGAATGCTAATTGCCACTGCATCTTTATATAATATAGAAATTCATCAAATGGATATGAAAATAGTTTTCTTAAGTGGTGAGTTAAATGAAGAAATCTACATAGAACAACCAGAAGGATTTTCTGTTCCAAGGAAATAAAAGAAAGTGTGCAAATTGGTTAAATAATTATATAGTTTAAAACAAGCACCAAAGCAATGACATGAGAAATTTGACAAGGCAATGATGTCAAATGGATTGAAAATTAATGAATGTGACAAATGTATTTATGTTAAAAACACAAACAAAAGTTATGTTATAGACGCTGATAATCCATGAACACCTGTGCGGCGGCGAATCTGTCTTGATGACAGAATGCCACACATTCGACTTGATTGTGATTTTGTTGTTCTAACTTTCCAGTACAAGAACTTCTTGAAAGCAATTTATTTACTTTGTTTTAGCTTTTATTTTTAACACAGAAGATTGTTTCAACGTAACCCTCCTCATCTATTAATTTTTTTCAATTTGGACTTTAATGACGAAAATACCCTTTTAACTATAGGAGTAAATTACACTTTACTCCTTTGAACTATTACTCAATATCACTCTACACCATTAACTAAAAAAAAAGTTTAATTTTTAATTTAAAATGCAAAATTTAAAAATTTTTTAATAATATTTCGTATTTTTTATTTTTAATAAACTTTTTTTTTTCATATTTTAGTCAAAAAAATTAAATTTTTAGATGCACCCAAAAGTTAAATATTTGTGAAGATTTGTTTTTGAAAAATCATTAAAGATGAAAAAATAAGAAAATAAAAAACGAAAATATGGTACGTTTTTATATTTCATTGTCTTTAGTGAATATTTTTTACAAATATTTTATTGATTTGGTTTTCAATTTTTTTTTTCTAACAAATTAAAAATTAATTTGGTGATAAAATCAAAAAAAAAAAAAAAAAAAAGGAAGTCCAAATTCAAAGTGATAGTTCAAGGGATAAGGAGTCACTTCTGTGACTCCCTTCTTGCTGTGCCTGTTGTGCAAAAACGTTGCTGTTTTATGTTTTTTTGTTTTTGAAAAACTAACTTAAACATGGCCTTCTCTCCTTCAGCAAGCACCTTCCCATTGCTACCATTACATGCATTGAGTTAAAAAAAGAATACAACACATAAAACTACTTATGGAGGTCAATAGTTTTTTGCTATATTAGCCCCGTTTGGTAAAGTTGTGGAAAAGTGATTATAATTTATAGCCTAACAACTTATACCTTATAGCTGTGAACATAAGCTGATTTTGAACTTATAAATTAAGCTTCTCCTCCCCCACTCAAAGAATAAGTCGATTTTTGACTTACAAAAAAGTTATAAACTGTATTGTTAAACTAAACTAAACATATCAAAATAACTTAAATTAAGTTAAAAACTGAAATAAGCTGGAAATAAACAATACCAAACAGGGCCATTATGGTTCTCGTGGCTTCATCATAATGATGTTATTGAATTGAGGGAAGCCATTTTTTTTTATGTGTTGTGTTTTGGTCCTTATGAAATGATTTTATCTTTATGAACTGTTGGGGGTGGGTCATCAACTTCCTTCTCTCTTTTTCAGATAAGTAGTAACTTCCGTCTCTCATTCCTCTATAAATCTATACACTTCACCTATACAAAACATATTCATAGCACCATACATAGATGCCCGAGAGAAGTCTACGGCGAAGAATTATAATGTCAAACTGGAGAGTGCAACCATTGTTGTGCCTCTTTGACAAACTCCAGTGACGCTTTAATGTTTATCGAAGCCTTCGAGGCCCCGCACGGACGACTGGCCTCACCGCCTCTTACAACAAGTTTCAAAATCTAACCACATCGAATGGTGTGCTTTTCAATCTATAGAGACATACATTGCTTGAATTTGTTTTTTAATTTAAAAAAAAATGACAACATATTTGCCGCACGGCAAGAAGGGAGTCACAACAGTGACCCCTTCTCCTAATTCAAGAGGGTAAAGTGATAAGAGGAGATAATTCAGGAGGGTAAAATATAATTTATCTAATTGATGAAAGGGTATTTTAGTCATAAAAGTAAAATTGAAAAAAATTAACAAATGAGGGGAATTAAGCCTGCGTTTGGTTGTGTTTTGTAAATGTGATTTGAGAGTATGAATTGTATTTTGAGTTTATGGGTTGTAGAATTATGATTTGAGTGTAAAAAATTTGTTTGGTTATGATTTTTAAATAGAGTTTTGAATTGTGTTTTGAAGATGTATTTTGAATTATGTTTTGGAAGTTTGATGTGACATGTGAAATGTGAAAATTTGTTTGATGATGTGTTTTGAAAGTAATTTTCAAAACTTAATTCAACCAATAATTTATCATCAAACACACAACTCATATATCGATATCGATATCGATATCTATATTTTTTATCAACAATAATAACCAAACTATTTTTAAAATACTGAAATTAAACATTGATTTTTTTTGTCAATTATTTTTTTTTAGTAATTTTTTTGAATAATTGTGATTTCGAAATAATTTTTTCATTTTAAAATAAACCGATGTCAATTTTTTCTGCCAATTAATTTTTCTATCAATTCATTTATAAAATACGTTTTTAATTTTTTTCTAACATTTTGTTAAAGTCAACAACTTTTGAAAATACATATTAATAAAAAAGGGATAAATATACTAACTTTCATATTTTAAAATACAAATCATAATATAAATCTTACAAAACATTATCAATTTATTTTTCATTTATTATATTTTTTGTAATTTAGTACAGATGTGTAACAGAAATGCACTCTATTATTGTCCACGAAGAACTCATATAATTGTAGGAATTGACATACGAAATGACCATTATGCCCCTCTGGACTTAAATGAGAAGTGATGATATAAAACAAAATACAAAGGGTAAGATCGTAATTTCACTTACTTAATACCTACTCCCTATTATATAATAGTTGTGTTCTAGCTATGTTCTAATAGTGAAGGAAAGAAAAAGCAAAGGAAGCATGTGATATTGATTTGAAAAAAGTAATAATATTATATTTAACAAATAAAAAGTAAAAAAAAAAAAAATTCCTACAATTATATAAACCTCACCCTTCCTATTAAATTTGAATCTCATTCTATTTACCGCACCAACTTCACCTTCTCGGAAGCACCTTCTCCAGTTACATCATAGAATTAAATTAGACAAATAGAAGATATCCACCGTCTGGTTAGGTCCTTCTTCTCCACTTCCATAATTTACAGGTGAGATTTTGATGCCAGTTCATCTTCATATTTGGTTCAAACATGAGCTTCAGAAATTCAGACATGAGCTTCAGAAATTAGCTTCACTGAAGGGGAAGGGGAGGACGACCGGCCGGTCATCCCGCCGGTCTACCGGTCGGTCGTCCCGTGGGACTTCCGCCCGGTCATCCCGGCCAAGTCACTTTTCATTTCTGTTCCATTTTCATTTGTTATATTTTCTGATATCTGTTATAATTTTTTCGCACTATCATTTATTTTCTAATTATCAGTTTTTAAGTTCTTATAAACTCTATGAATCAAACCCCAATGACAAATATTATTCCCTATGATTTTTGTTTTTATACAAATCTATTTCTTTGGAATCTGCCTAATTAAATTTTGTCACCAAATTTTTTTATATTTATTTTTTTCATAAAAATAAGTTTGTATGCATAAAAAGATACTAATGTTTGATATATTTTTCATACATTTTTCTTACCTCTCGTATATTTTAATATACATTTTTCTTTCACTTTTACAGTCATCATGCCAAGAACAATCATGCCAAGAACAAAATGAACCAGACCCGAACTTGGTGAATCGTCAAACCCTGTACCTCCACCACAGCAACAAGATGATGGCTATCCAACTAATGATTTTGCAACATATCATTATGAACAAGCCTATGAACATTTCATTCGTCGACCAATTGTTACGGGGAGAAACGTAAAACTACCTTCTCAACATGATTCACTCTTACTTGGCAAATTAGATACAATGGGATGGTTACCATTAAATAATTTACCAAGTAAGATATATCCCCGTCTTGTACAATTATTTTATGTTCACTTGACATCGGGTGACCAACAAAATGAACTGTGGAGTCTTACCTCTTATGTTAAGGGGAAAAGAATCATACTCTCTCTGCGTCGTTTTGCATTGGAGTCGAAACAGGAGATTTACAATGTTATTTTCAAAATGAGTCTGCCTTAGAAAAAATCGTTGATGATGTCACTCAGATTTATACCACAATTTGTGACAATCGATTTAGCGGCACTAATTTAAAAGTCAGCCATTTAAAACCTCACCTTCGTATTCTCCATCGATGGATAGTTGAAAATGTCACCCCCAAAAAAGGACATTATAATACTGTTTCATGTTTTCAAGTTTACTTGTTATATTGTTTTGAAATTGGACAAAAATTAGATTTATGCTTTATATTACTAAAAGAAATGATGGTTGCAAAATTGGATACTCTGAGTGGCCGGTCCCTACCTTTTGGAGCTTTACTAACCATAATTTTCAAAGCCCATGATGTGAACCTTGAAGATGAAGTATGGATCAGAATCACTTCACCAATTTCTGAATATACACTGACCCAAGCTAGTGGTTCTGACACGTTGATGGGCTCTCTTAATCTTCAAAATGAACCAATACCTGATGAGGAAGAACCCAATGACAATGCCATGCCACCAAATGAACAACCCCGTTACTGGACAAATTATTTAGCCTTGGAACAAGAACGGTACAATCGGCGCCTACAATGGGAACAACAAATGGCTAATCAGCTCAATACACTGGGTACTCGGTTTGATGAATTTGGTACTCGATTCGATGAAATTGCCACCGCTCAGAACTCACTAATTCATCAATTTGATGAGTTCCGCGTAGACTCCGAGAGACGTGCTGAACTGACAAGGAACCGCATTGATCTGACTGACCATCGAGTCACTCAGCTGTACCATCAGCATTTCCCTCCACCTCCAACACCACCTGATAAGGATGCTTAACTTGTTTAAAAATCATACGGTTGTTATATTTTTTTCCCTTATTTTTGTTTTGCTTATTTATTTGGTGAGTTTTGTTGTGATTGTTTTACTTTTGTTATTTTGTTATACACTTTTCTATTCACGTAATGAATAAGAACGAGGGGTTTTTTTTGGAAGCATTTAATTACACAGTTATAATGTTAATAAATAGTATGTCATACATGTCTATGAAAACCTTCATTTCAATAAAAAAAATAAAAATTACACAATTATTAAATAATTTGTGTGCATCAATTAATAGAAAAAATGAAATTAATGTTCTAAAATTAAATACAACAACTTACAATTTAATAATAAACATGTGTACTAAAAAAACAAATATTTAATAATAAACATTCATTTTTTTAATGAAAAGGGAAAAAAATTCATATAAGCAAAAAAAAATATTTAATAATAAACATTCTTTTTTTATATCGGGGGATATAAAAAAGTAAAATATAATAATTATTTTATGTTATTTTATTTATTATTATTATTATTCTTATTATTATTCGTTATTTGTTACACTTTTAAACGGTGAACTTATCACCACCACCACCTACCACCACCAACTACCCATCTGCCACCACCACCCACCACCCACCTGCCACCACCACCAACCACCACCCACTACCCACTTGCCACCACCACCCACCTGCCACCATCACCCACCACCCACCTGCCACCACCACCCATCACCACCCACCACCCACTTGCCACCACCACCCATCACCACCCACCACACATCTGCCACCACCACCCATCATCACCCACCACCCATCGCCCCCCACCACACATCTGCCACCCACCACCCACCTGCCACCACCACCCATCACCACCCACCACCCATCTGTCACCACCACCCACCTGCCAGCACCACCCATCACCACCCACCACCCATCTGCCACCACCACCCACTACCCACCACCCACCACCCACTACCACATTTAATTTAATGACAACATATTTATTTTTGAAAGTTACTAAGAAACACATTGCATATTAATAACAACATATTTAATTGTCTTTGGTAGACTATACATAAATTTGCATATTACACATTGCATGAACAACATATTTAAGTACACATGTACTATGAAAACCATTATCTTCAGTGCCCATGGTGAACATGATTTTGCCACATAGCAGTAGCAATTGCATCCCTAACGTTCGATTGGGACGTTAATCCATGTTGTGACATGTCAACGTAGTCAGGTTGGTCTCCAAGAAGCCCATCTGCTTCTGCTTCTGCTTCTGCTTCTGCTTCTGCGGCCATTTCATTATCAGCTTCCATAAAGAATGGATCCATAACTGCATGCAAACGGATCCAATTGTGCACTACACAACATGCAATCACGAGAGGCCCTTCTCGTGTAGACTTGTAATTTGGCATGGACTGCAATATTGGGAAGCGCTTCTTCAAAACACCAAATGTTCTTTCTATGACGTTGCGTAATGACGAATGTCGATAGTTAAACAATTCCTTAGGTCCTGCATAACGATGGCCACGAAACTCTTACAAGTGATATCGTTGAGACCGAAATAGAGCAAGAAATCCAGGCATGTTCGTGAAACCAACATCAACTAAATAGTACTTGCCTACATGTAAATAATGAATACACAGTTCTGTCAATTGATATGTATAAAAACAGACAAGGAAAAAAGTGTACAGTATGTTGTTCAGGGACAGTCACCATTGGGTGGGTGTGGGAACTATAGATCAGCTCGTGTAATAGAGTCAACCAGAATAGCATTGTCGTGAGCGCTACCTTCCCATCCAGAATTAATAAATGTGAACAACATATCGAAGTTGCAAGCTACGAGTACATTTTGCGATGCCGTTGCTTTCCGACCGCAGAATGTATGTTGTCTTGAAGCAGGGACCCATACATCCACCAATATGCCATCGATAGCACCGACACAATCCTAATTGACAGATATCAGACTTTGATATTAAAAGCGAAACAAACTGATTGATTTTACTTTCATAATTAAAAAATAATAATATTTATTAACCCTTATGGATATGAACAAATTTACAGGACAGTCACACTGTTCATACCTTGAACCAGGGAAAAAACCGCCTATCATTTAAAATTTTTCCTGGGATGTCCTCTAGGTTACGTGGTTTGATAACCGATGATGAAAGCTTGCACAATGCCCGCATAACAATTTTTATGTGCCGACAAATTGTTTCCGTTGAGTGTTGAAATCTATCTGCCATTATTCGATGGCGATCATTTTGTGCAAAAGTTTATAAAAAAATTCCAAGCGATTCCTCCACACTTATATGCATATGTTCAGTATCGATAAAGCCATTATGGAGTAAAGTGTCTTTCAATAAAATGAATGTTTGTGCATCCATTCGCATAACGTTCATCATTGTTTCTGGATGGCCATTTAATAGGCCGAAGATGTAATCATCACCTCTGAATGGACACGTTCGCTGCGGTCGGCAACTACTTGACGCGTTCATATGGTCATGCATTACAGCAATCATCAAGAAATCCATAAAATCATCAACAACCTCATCCTCCTCTGATGAGAGCTCCATTGTATTGTTTTTTCTGTCGGATGACATATGCCTTTGTCTACATCACAGTAAAAGCATAATTATAAAATATGTTATTCATGCAGTAACAGTTAGCGTTATTGGTGAAACAGTAAAATTCAGAGGATAACAAAATTTATTTAACACATGGTCATATTATAATAACTTCCATAGTTTTAATATAACAGAAAACACTTAAAAGTTAAAAAAAAAAAAAAAAAAACATACGAGCATAGAAAAGGAAAGAGGATATGATGGAATGAAAAAAATAAGAATTAAAACCAAATCAGGAATAATGAAATGATCAAACAGTTCAGCCAAGAAGATTTGCTAACACAAGCAAAACAGAACGTCTCAGTTCACTGCAAAGCGAGGATCATGGCTAGGCGCAAATGGGTAGGAGTGCGCATGAAAAACCTTCGCCATTCCTTATCCTTGAACAGTGTCAGTGCCCTAACGTACTGCAACGGTGGTATGTCCCCAAGCTCAAGCAATGCATCTTGACATGCATCAAGGGAATAATCATCACCACCTGCACTCACAGCCTCAGTCTCATTTTCTCGTGCACGTGAATGTCCTGTTTTGGCTTGTACATAGGATGTGAAAGCTGCACACACATCATCAAACCCACTTGACCGTGACTTTTTGGAACGACCACTGTCAGTCTGGCTGGTTGCAGGGCCTCTCTTGTGACTTTTGCCCTTTGCTGGATCTATATACTCATCCCCGAATAAGTCAACAGGAATGGCCTCAGCAGCATTACTCCCACCAGCGTTACTCCCACCAGCATCAGCGTTCCAAAATTTATTTAACATGTCGTCTTTTTCTTCTGAGTCAAGGGGTCCTTGTGTGGATGCACGAGACAAGGCCCCTGTAGCACAACAATTTTCAACAATCTCTGCCATTTCCTGAAAATATTCAAACCCTTTTGTCCTAAACTTCTTCACATTTCTGCTAGCCTACAACAAGTACAAAACAAGAATTAAGCATTGTATATATCATGAAACGTTTAAAATAAAATTAGAAAATAGTACAGATTAATGGAAAACCTTATCCCAAAATTCATCGGGTGCAACAACAGTGCCTATAATAGGATCCCATCCCAGACCAGTCTGTGCCTGGAGTCGCTTGAATGTCTGGTAATCAGCTTTCAAGCGCTGATATTTTTGGCGCACCTTAACACCTGTATACCGAAATCCATATATGTTGTGCAACTGATTTGCATAATGATTCCAATGCCTAATTGTCCACGAAGTAGTACGGCCCGTTGTTTGATTGTTTCTAACCTCATCTCTCAACATATTTATTAATTTCGTTTCAATTCTGGGCGTCCACATTTTGGTGTTCTCATTGTCATCGGAATTATTTCCATCCATCTATAAATATACAAATTATATTTAAACTAGTTTGGGATGAATATACAAGCAGAACAGAGTATTTTAAAGAACACTGCGATGGATATACAACAATAACAGTGCAAAATGATTTGAAGGAGAACACAGATAAAGGAAAAAGAACAGATTATTTTATTTCAAGGAAAAAAGAACATAGCAGATTAATTGAATTTAAATAACAGAAATATAATCACCAAAAAAAAAAACATTCAGATAGCAGAAATATAACCACAAATAAAAAAAAAAAAATCGACTTTTATAAACCCAAAACCAACTTTTTTTCCTGTGTCCCAAACAATCCCTTGCAAGTAGTCATGGAAAAAATATTTGTTTGTTTTATCAAAAAAAGTTTTGCATAAAAAAAATTTCGCTAAACCTTTTTTTTTTAATTCTACAAAATGTAATTTCAGCCAATAGAAAGAAAATGAGAGTAAAGTATGGTATGAACTCGATCAAAAAAAATTATGGTATGAACATTTGATTTATTTATTTCTATAAATTAAAATATGACTCAAAATAATAAAAAATTAAAATACATACATAAATATTCTAATCTGTTGAAAAATTATGAAAAAATATAATTAATTTTAACATAAGTATATTGACTTATCTTTTAATAAGATCAAAATAAAAAATATTTTAATGTAAAAAAGATAACATTATTATTATTTTTAATTCATATTCATATGAATGATAAATTATTAATAAAAAATGAAATGCTATAAAAATTAAAAACTTTACTATATTTTCTATAAGTCTTATTTACCATATAAATAAATAAATATAAACATATATATGTCTATGTGGGGATATATTTTCTGAGTACCAACACGTGGCAAGGTGACGCCGATGTGTCAGCCGAGGTGCCACGTGTCCTGGTCGTGACGCCGAGGTGATCTTGGCTAGGCCGAGGTTGCCTCCGAAGATATCGGAATCCGAGATAAGCGGATAAGGGACAAGAGTCCTAGAATAAAGAGGGAACTCAACTTGGATATGGACAAAAGTCCTAGATTGGAAGAAGACTTCAGTTTGGATTAAGATAAGACTCTTAGAGAGTTTATCCTAATCCCACTGGGAGTCCCAGATTAGCAGTAATCCTAAGTCCATTAGGGTCAGGCTCCTTTTGGGACTAGGATTGTATTGGCTATAAAAGAGAGGCACCCCCATGGGTCTAAGGTATGTTTTTTGATACTCAAGCTTGTGAGTTTAGTATTTGATTTATCTTTGAAAGATATACTGACTTGATCGTCGGAGTGCCCCCGGGTGGTCGAAACCACCGCGGGATTCTTATATTTCTGTTACAGGTCAGTCAGGTGCCATCTATTCTGCCAGTGCTCTCCAGCTGATTACTAAGCGGGCAGTGTGGTCGGAAAATCACCCACACAATTTGGCGCCGTCTGTGGGAAAGAAAGAAGAATAGATGGCCAATGATGGACAGAAGGATCAAATTAGAGACAATGCTCCTACTGGGAGTGGGAGATCTATCAACCTCGACGTTGAAGGGGATAATAGCAACACAGAAACTCGTGACCAGAGTCACGGAGTGAAAGAAGCCGGCCAGGAAGGTGACGCACCAAAGACAACAGATCGAAGCAACGAAGACAACCTCCAAGTATGGAAGGATAGATACCTGCGGAGGAACGAAGACCCTTCCAGAAGGGATGCAAAGACAGGGGGCATGAGCGCTCCCAAGGAGATAACATTCAATCATAGAAGAACTCATCCTGAGTGAGCAGATCCCGGATTCCAGATCCTGGATCCCGGATCCGAGAAGACATGATCTCAGCCTAGACAAGTAGGCCCGAGAAGACGAGAGCTCAACTTGAGTGAGCAAATCCCGGATCCCAGATCCCAGAAGACATGATCTCGGCCTAGATGAGTAGGACCAAGAAAAGAAGAGCTCAACCTGAGTGAGCAGATCCAAGATTTCAGAAGACAAGATCTCGGCACTTGAGTCCGAGAAGAGAAGAGCACAATGAGCAGATCTCAGATCCCAGAAGATAAAAAGGAAACACACAAGATCAGACTAAAGTTGGCCAGAATTGAGAAGTATGCTAGGGTCGAGGAGGACATGCCGGGAACAAAGGCGTCGGAACAAGAAAAGAGAAACGGCTCGCCGATGCGAGGCCGAAAATCAAACTCAGGTTGGAGCCAAGTAAGATCAATAAAGAAACCAAGGCCGACAACCTTGGCTTGAATTAAACCTCGGCGACAAGGTCGAAGCTACATGTATGATGAGAACCCAAGTGGATTTTAAGTTCACACTGGAGGGACAGAGAGAAAAAGAATGTGTTTACCACTTGTTGAAATTTGTAGCAATTTACAAGTTGGTTAAACCAATATGATGCTTAACCGTAGTTAAGCCGAAGATGATGCTTAACCAAAGTTAAGCCGAGATAATGCTTAACTGAAGTTAAGCCGAGATGATGCTTAACCGAAGTTAAGCCGAAGATGATGCTTAACCGTAGTTAAGCCGAGATGATGCTTAACCAAAGTTAAGCCGAGATGATTCCTTATCTTCACTTGTTGAAATTTGTAGCAATTTACAAGTTGGAGTTAAGCTGATTCCTTAATTCACTTGTTGAAATTTGTAGCAATTTACAAGTTGGAATTAAGCTGATTCCTTAATTCACTTGTTGAAATTTGTAGCAATTTACAAGTTGGAATTAAGCTGATTCCTTATCTTCACTTGTTGAAATTTGTAGCAATTTACAAGTTGGAGTTAAGCTGATTCCTTATCTTCACTTGTTGAAATTTGTAGCAATTTACAAGTTGAAGTTAAGCTGAGATGGTTCCTTATCTTCACTTGTTGAAATTTGCAGCAATTTACAAGTTGAAGTTAAGCCGAGATTACTGTTTCTTTTCACTTGTTGAAATTTGTAGCAATTTACAAGTCGAAGTGAAGCCGAGGTTATTGCTAAACGCTTGTAGCAATCTACAGGTTGGTTAAAACCAGAGAAGATGCTTAACACTTGTTGAAATTTGTAGCAATTTACAAGATAATGTTAAACCGACATGTGATCATCTGTTGAAATTTGCAGCAATTTACAGGGTGAGGTAAAAGCTAAGTATATTGTTTAAACACTTGTTGAAATTTGTAGTAATTTACAAGTAGATCATTGTTATAACTTGAGAAAAATTTACAGTATATGTTAATCCTTGTTAAAATTTGTAGCAATTTACAAGTAGGCTAGACCGAGATCATCGTTTTAACACTTGTTGAAACTTGAGAAAAAGTTTGCAAAGTCAACATTGAGTAGTATATGTTTTACACTTGTTAGAATCCATGAAAAGTTTGCAGGTCAATATCTTGCCGAAGCAAAAGTTTTGTGGCTATTATACCCGAGGTATGTAACCCCGAGAAGATTGCACAAATGAGGCAAAGTATGAAAGGTATACAAAATATTCTAAGTATAGAATCATGTAAGAACAGTTAGAAGAAAATCAAAACAGAATTCATCGTGACTGACACGCACTCGCCATGCAATATCATCTTGGGAAGGCCATGGCTGCATACAATGGGGGCAGTTCCCTCAACGTTGCATCAACTATTGCAGTACCCCACAGAACATGGGATTAAAGAAGTCAGAGGAGACCAACTGCAGGCAAAGAATTGCTCCATGGCAGCGATGAAAACTACCTGCAACATTCGAGAACCAGGGAAGGCAGAGATTGAAGACGAGGACATAGAGGTCCTAGATTATGTCGGCAAGGAGCCAGCCAAAAAGAGTGAAGAGACACTGAAGAAAATCCTCGTCCAGGAGGGCGACGAAGAGCGCTTCATTCAGAGAAGGAAAGTTGAATTAGACATTCAAGAACAAAGAGGCACATCGGCCATATGCAGAGCTTACATTATCTAAAGAACAAAAAAGTACAAGAGTACAAGCGACAAAAAAAGAAAAAACTTCAAAAACTAAGGTGATGCTTAACCGAAGTTAAGCCCAAATGATGTTTAACCGAAGTTAAACTGAGATGATGTTTAACCGAAGTTAAACTGAAGTGATGCTTAACCGAAGTTAAGCCGAGATGATGTTTAACCGAAGTTAAACGGAGATAATGCTTAAACCGAAGTTAAAACGAAATGATGAAATTCTGAGAGTGCACAAAGTTAAATGTCGGCAAAAGATTTGCCGGAGTCAAACGTCGTTTTGATTAGAACAGAACCACTAAGTACACGCCAGAAGAAGTGACCAGAATTGTGAAAGGAATAAATGTCTCAAGAAACAGCGATGATAGTTTGCAAAGGCCAAGAGAAAGAGGGTCTAAAGGGGGTGCATTAAATACCAGAAGTTTTAATACATCGGCGAAAGCAGAACACATCAGGTCTGTGACTACGGCGCGAAGCCAACTTCCCTAATGTGATCCTAAGTACAACTTATGTTCACATTAGGGGGCAGGAAGAAGGTACAGGAGGAATGAATGATAATTAAGGAGCAAGGAATGTTTACACTTGTTGAAATTTTTGAGCAAATTACAAAGATGAGTTAACCGAAGATTATGAAGTCTACCACTTGTTGAAATTTGTAGCAATTTACAAGTTTGGTATAGCCGAGATAAACACTGAAAGACGTTTCCGAGATATGATCAACCGGGATGACCAACTAGCTTGTTAAGAGCTGAGAAGGTTGGAAAGTACAAAAATGAAGACCTTAAAGAACTAGGGACTGAAAGCAAGAACGTCGGACTAATCTGCTTCGACGGACGACAATGGTTCAGCCTTGGCAGTCAGTTGGAGGAGCTTCTCTACCGCTACCTCGGCATCAATTTCAAGAAGGAAGCAAACTACTCGGCATCAGCGGTAGGTTGTGTCTTACCCCCAGAAGACAGTTGGAAAGAACTTCTCAGCAGCCTTCTCAGCCACGAACTCAGCATCAACCTCCTGAAGAGTTTGATCAAAGCTCTTCTTGGCGATTAGCACCTCAGAGTTTTGAGAGCAAGGATTGAAAGCAAGAATCTGGGAAAAGACACAGAAAACAGAAACAAGAATAAAAAATGGTGATGAAGCTATCAGGAAATTAAGACAAAAAAAATTGCACAGGTGTGTCAAGCCAAGAACAGTGGCAGAAATCAACAGATATGTGAACAGTGTGTAGTCAAGAAGATGATTTGGAAACAACAGGTAAAACAGCAATGGTGATTAACAATGAAGCAGAGCTTCTTGGAAAGCAACAAAAAATAAAACCAGGAGGAAAAGTGTCTTACCAGAAAGAGGGAAGCTTGAATGAGAATTGCCAAAGTCTGACGACAGATGCGAAAATAACAGAATCACATAAGCTTCACCGGAGGAGAGGAACGAAGACAGTTGCAGAAGCTTGAAAGCTTGGAACAATGATGGATATAAGCAAAAGCGCTAGAAAGAGAAAAAGTCAGAGGATTAAATGAAACAAAAAGGAGAAGAATAGTCAAGAAGACGACAAAATTCAAAAATAAAGCCAAGTACACAAGCACTAAGTAAGTATGTAAAGAACAAGAAAGTAATGAACCAGACATGATGCTAACAACAGAAAGCGGATATGACAAAAAACAGTTCCAGGCATTTTAGCAATAAGAAATCAAAAACTTGAAGACAGACGAGAACAGAAGGCAACAGATGGTAAATAAACAGATTCAAAGTAAATCAGAAGAGTTATGAAAGATCAAGCTTAATGGCAAGTAAAGAGTTTATGAACCTACCACGTGAAATGAACGCCGATATGAAAATCGCTGGAGTCAAATAGATGACTGGAAATCGGGAACTCACCAGAGAGTGTGAGTGGAACAGTTGCGAAGCTCTTGGAGTTTACGAATTAATGGAACCAGAACCTCGGCTAGGAGGTACGATTTCGAGTAGTTTGGAAAGCATGAAACTTGATTCTTGACACCAGTGGACAGCGAAGTCCAGGGAACTTTGAGGTCGGCAAGTTTGATCTCAGACAGAGGGGCACAGATGAACGAACAGTGTAGGTTCCATCACCTCAGAATGCCAAGGTAATAGAACCTAGGGGGCAGTTGTGGGGATATATTTTCTGAGTACCAACACGTGGCAAGGTGACGCCGATGTGTCAGCCGAGGTGCCACGTGTCCTGGTCGTGACGCCGAGGTGATCTTGGCTAGGCCGAGGTTGCCTCCGAAGATATCGGAATCCGAGATAAGCGGATAAGGGACAAGAGTCCTAGAATAAAGAGGGAACTCAACTTGGATATGGACAAAAGTCCTAGATTGGAAGAAGACTTCAGTTTGGATTAAGATAAGACTCTTAGAGAGTTTATCCTAATCCCACTGGGAGTCCCAGATTAGCAGTAATCCTAAGTCCATTAGGGTCAGGCTCCTTTTGGGACTAGGATTGTATTGGCTATAAAAGAGAGGCACCCCCATGGGTCTAAGGTATGTTTTTTGATACTCAAGCTTGTGAGTTTAGTATTTGATTTATCTTTGAAAGATATACTGACTTGATCGTCGGAGTGCCCCCGGGTGGTCGAAACCACCGCGGGATTCTTATATTTCTGTTACAGGTCAGTCAGGTGCCATCTATTCTGCCAGTGCTCTCCAGCTGATTACTAAGCGGGCAGTGTGGTCGGAAAATCACCCACACAGTCTAAATGGTAATGTAACAGTAGCTATCCCTGATTTTAACCGTGTGTGCCAGCGCTAGGGGTGTCTTTGCTCTCAAAGACACAAAATTCAGTTAACATTGGGGTGTCTTTGCTCTCAAAGCCTCAAAATTCAGTTAACATTGTGTTTAAATAGTAGGAAAGAAATCAGTAATTTTTTTTTAATTAACAATCAGATATAAAAAAATTAGTATTGGTTGTTAACAATGTAAAAAAAAAATCTGAATTAAAAAAAACACAATGTTAACATTCAGTTAACAATGTTTTACAAAAAAAATTCAGTTAACATTCAATGTTTAACAATGTGTTTAACATTGTGTTATATTGATTTGAATTCAAAACAAATCAGTATTGGTTGTTAATTGAAATTAAGGAAAAAAAATAGTAAAAAAACCGGTGGGTTCAAACAGTTCAGGGAGGACCGGTGGTTCAAACCATTCAGGAATGGAAAGTGGAAGACAAAACTGGAAGAGAGGTGGGAAGACCGGGTGGTCGACCGGCCGAATGACCCGGGGGACGACCGGCCGGGTGTCCCAGGCACTGCCACTATGCCTTTGATAGAAGAAAGGTTCAAACCGTTCATAATTTCAAATAACAACCGATCTGAAATGGAAAATACGGCATACCAAATTCTGATAAACCATTTACGAACTGATTTCAACTTCTCCGAATTCATTTATACATAACAGATGAATGATTTACACTATTCTTGAAGAACAAAAAGTTGAAACAGTTGATCGACTCGTTTGAAATCATTTTCAGATGACAGATGATGGATGAAGGATTTATTTACCAGATTAGTGGGAGTTGAATAATTATCGCCGGTGATGGAATGTGTATACTGATTGAACGTGCCACTGTTTGCTCGTCGAATTCGACAATAAATTTGATAAATTTGACCTGGAAAAAAAAATTAGAATGAATTTCTCAAATAATTTCCCTATAACAAAATATGTAAATAATTTTGTGAGTAATTTCACCTCGCAGTCGTCGTTGTTTGGTTGCCCGTAATAAGAATCGTCCGCAACGCACAAATCGTAACTCAGTTGATTTGTGAAATATGATACAAGTACGGAACGGGTTAGGTAGATTCATTATTTATAAAATGAGTCTGACTTCTGAAACTCTCTGAAATTCATCCGTGATGAATCTGAACACAGAGAAGCCACCCGTGATGAATCTGAAGGACAGGTGTAGATGAGGTTCACGTGAAAGTTAGGAGATGATGAAGAAGGCAGAAACGTTGAAAGGGAGATATTTGCTACCAAACAGATTTTCAAAATGTAATTTGAATTAACACGCGGAATCAATTTTTGAACATCGTATCCAAACGTCATACGCGAGCCCACGTGTTAAAAATTGATTTCAGTTCACAACCAAACAGAGCCTTACAATTTTTAGTTGAAATGGGTAAAATGATACAAATAATAATTGAAGAGGGTAAAGTATAATTTATCAAAAACAAAAATACTTCTAATAATCAAATTTACTTTAAAATTTAACATTTCTAAGACAAGCGTGTCTATCTTGAAATGACAAAAATAAATAAATAAAATCTCAATTCAACACTAGGACCAAATATCTTGGGACCGAATTGGAAGATGAAAATAAAAAATTGAAGATCCAAAGAAATGTGGTACCCAAATTTTTTAACGGTTGCAAACCACATCTTGAAAGCTATTCTTGGTTGAGTTCTTAATAGATAGGAATCGAATAATCATTTTTTTAAATAGTCTCTTTACATCTTTTAATTTTGTCTTTTCAATTTCATCTCTAATGATGTAAAATTAGAGGGGGGCTAAAAAAAAAAAAAAAAATTAGTGTGAGACCGCTTCACATGGGTGAGCTAAATATGAGAGTACGAAACTCCTTCGCATGAGTTTTAGTCACGTCATTAGGACAAAATTAAGGAATGAAATATTTTTCTTTTTTCAAAATATCCATTTACATATTTGGTTGACAAAATATATATATATATATATATATATATATATTATAAATAGAATCGTTATTTAATGAATACTCATTTTATAAAAAAATCTAAAAATTATCATTCCATTCTATCTCATGCCATTGGAATCAAATAGAGCATTAATTGCTTTTCCTGAAATATTGAGCAAAAGCCATAGCTTCAAGGTTGAGACAATTAAAAACTTAAAGGGCACTTTTTGGAAGCTTGGACTTTCAACAAAAGGTATGTGTTTGAAGAATAACTTCAAATTCAAAACTGAAATAGGATTTTGGTTGCTTCAAAATCAAAAATTAGGCATAATTCATTTTATCTTATTATAGTGTGATTTGATAGCACTTTACTCCTTATTTTTTTTTAAAGATAGTCATATGTCCCCAAGTGATTTTGAATTAAAATGTAACTATTAACACCGTTAACTATAAATGTGAAATGATTATAATACCCTTAAACTTTATATTTTTTGTTATTTTTTTCTCCCTCATCTCTCATACACATAATTTATAATGTGAAGTATTAATTCAATTAAATCACAGTTAATTATAAATTCTCAATTATTTATTGTAGTTATTTAATTTTTATTTTAATTATATTTTAGATCACAATTAATCCTAAATATTTAACTATTTATTGTAATTACTAAATTTTTTATCTAATTTTAATTTAATTGTATTTTATATCACAATTAATCCTAATTTTTTAATTATTTATTATAATTTCTAATATGTTAATCTAATTTTAATTTAATTACATTTTAGATCAATTCTTAATTATTGTTTATTTTATTTTATTATATTTTAAATCAATTCTTAATTATATTTTATATTTTAGATCAATTCTTAATTATATTTTATTTTAATTAACATATTAATCTAACTTTATGTTTGGAGAAAATGGGGGTAAAATTATCATTTTCTTGTATTAATTTCATTCTAATTTTTCAGAAAATAAAGCCCTCTAAAAAATTATGTATGTAATACACCTTCCATTAATTTGGATGGAAAAACTGACGGTAGAACTTTAGTCTAAAATCACAGAAAGGCTTTCTGACTATATTTAAACGATAGAGGGTAAAGTTTTCCATCCCCAATAGTTTTCCATCCCCCAATCACAAGGGAGTAAAATGAATTTAACCCACAAAAATTTAGTGGTCGTTTGATAATTTGTTTTTTTAAGTATTTTTAACATTTTTATGAGGTGATTTTTATTTTTTTTTTTAAATGTGTTTGGAATGATGTTAAATGTTCGGTTGGTAATTTCTTTTCTTTTTTTTTTTATGGAACTAGTTTTTAAGCTTTTTGAAGAAAAAAAAAATGAAATAAAAAATAGATTTTTAAAACTCAACTGTTCATAACCTAAATTTAGGTGATTAAAAAGTGAATGATTATGACCCAAATGACAACAACACTGGGTTGGTTTGGCAATGGCTCATTAGGTTTTTTTGGCTCAATGAGTCATAAAAGACAGAATAGGCTCATGAGCCATAACAAACAAAACATCCTATCCAACCCCATAATCATTACATTCTTCTCTCACAAAAAAATCAAAAAAGCCAAAAAGTCAAAAGTCCTTTCCAAACTAAACTTTTGAGCCCAGGCTCATATAGTCAAAAAAGCCAAAAAATCAAAAAGTCAACCCACTTTCCAAACGGAGGCTTAGTAGGGATTTTATTTGCACTAAAAAATCATTTAGTACGTCTAATATCTCAATACTCACTATTATTTAGGATTATAATTTATTCTTAATATACCTTATAATTTTTTCACAAATTATCCTTTAAACAAATAAAAAAAATCATAAATTGCAATACTTTAAAAAAACCCTGTCAAGGGATCAAGAGTACTCTTCGAAATTTTCGATCTTCTTCTTGTTCACATACTAAACGAGCGGCACGGAAACTAGGCAGCTCACTTGTTTGCTCCCATGGCAATTGAAGTGGAGCAACGAAGTGTTTGGATGGAAGGGTCTCAACCTCTCTTCTTTCTTATGTTTTGGCTGATAGAATAATAGTTGTGTAAACTGTTTGGCTCATACCTCTCATGAAAAGAAAAAGGAAAATGAGTTGGATCTTTCAACGAGACACCCACTTTGACACTCTCTCTTTTTGATTGGTTTTTTTTTTTTTTTTTTTCTAATCACCATCTGTCACGTGTGTGTGGGGTGATGGGGGTGGTGGTTGGAGGGGGTCTCAATAACTTCCCAAAGAAAAAAAAATATATATCTTTTTTATTATTATTTTTATTTATTGTTTGATTTTGTTCAAATTTTCTTCTATTTTAAAGTAATAACACAATAAAAAAATAATAATATTGATGATAATGGTGAATTTTGATATGGTGGATTGGAATTTTAAAATAAGAAAGAAAATGAAGAGAAAATAATTGAAACTTAAAAAAACAGATGAAGATGCAAATAATATGAATAATATATAAGTAATTAAGGTGTATAATAAGAATAAAAATATTTATGTTAGGGTTTAATGTGTATGATTCTTATTAATAAATTTATATGTATATTAAAAAATGAAATTTTAAAATTTTAATTCGACGTATTAAATGATTATTTAAATACAAATAAAATCCCCCATTTTCGTCTTTATATTTGTGACTTCAAAAAGGAATTAGGCTTAGCACATGGTGGTCAGTAAAGGGCCCACATGGGAGTTTGGGATGGAGCCCATACGTGAGTTTCCATTCTTTTATCCTGATTTTTTTTTAATTTTTTTTTCTGATTTTAAAATACAAATAAAACTAAAATTACATCAAATTAGACATTTAAGTATCCAAAAAACAAAAATCAACACATAATTACAGGCGTATAATAAATTCTACAAATATACAAACAAATACTCAAAACAAATATATTTGAAAAAAAACCAACACGAACGTAAGAAAATCTGACTTTTTATATTTAGATTTAGAGATTTTGTGTCAAATTATATATTGAATCTTTTAATTACAATTTATACGATAAAAATAACTTAAAAAAATTAAATATATTGAAACTGAGCAAATAATAATTTTAAATTCTCTTTATAAATTATTAATTTTTAACTTTGAATGAATTGCAACAAACATGAACAAATCTCAACCACATCGAAATTTAACAAGTATCTATTTGTTTCTTTAAATTGGATAAAGTTTGCAGACATGGATTTTCAAAGATTTTACACAAATAATGTAGATAATGAATTGAATATTCCTAACATAATTAAAAGAATTTCCTATTTATTTATTTATCTTTATTTTTTTTGAGAAAGCAATTTAAAATATGTTTTATTTTATGTGACCATCACTATTTTAGGGAGGTGGTCCACCGACATTTCCATAATCTAGTTAGTGGTGCGTGTATTGAATTAGTTTTGAAAGGCAACCAAATAAATAACCAGACTTATTGGACACCCCACATTTTATATATTTTTAGTATCTAAATCAAATTATCATAAAAGACAAATCTAAAACTACACTTACTTTTAACTATCACTTTTTTTCAGTTCTATCCATTATTGTTGTCATTCCTGGAAGCCATACTAGCTCCCAATTTCACCCTCTTGTTATCTCTATTGTCAGTCATCCTAACCGTTTCTCTCCGACCACCATATGCAACCCCTTATTTTTCCTTCCGCCCACCTTCTCTTACCTCTAATCTCCCTCAACTTCTCACCTTTTCCCTCCATCCATATGTAAAATTCGCATCTCCTTTCTTCATGTATGGTCCGTAACAATCCAGATTTTTAATTATTCTGTAGAATTTATATTAATATTATTTAATCACAGTTCGAAAAATATATAATTTATTATATATTATTATGTGTAATTTTGGAAAATAATATAATTATTAAAAGTTTAGAGGTCAAAATATAAATATTAATAATAATTATAACAATGGGTGTGATAATAAAATAAATAATTTATTTTCTGTTAGTATACAATAAAGTGTAATTTAATTAAAAATTAATTAATTTTTATAATTATATTAAAATATTAAGTCAAACAATAATTATCTTAAATATCTATTAAAGATAACAACAAATCTATATAATTATTAATCGAATATGAGGAAGGCGTGTCACCTGGAGAAGAAAGGAAGAAGAAAGGAAAAGAAAGAAAGGAAAGAAAATGAAGAAAAGAAAGAAGGAAAAAATGGTGGAAGCTAAGAGGGTCTTCGATAGTAGAAAAAAAGAGTAAGGTATTAAAGTTAAGGTGAATTATATTATACTTTGAGTTACCAAAATATATTTTACGTATGTTTTGACTTACCATATTTATTTTATACAAGTTATGTTATATAAACTATTATAAATTATATAAACATTTCAGTTATGTGGTTTTATTTCTGAACCCTATTTGTTTAAAAAAAAACTCATGGATATATTTGTTTTACTTTTAAAGAATATTTGACTATGACCTTATATGTAATTATGTTTTGTAAGTACCACCACGGGAGTCCCACGCCTTGGGGGACTTAAATAACCATTGGTCTCTGTGTTGACCACTTTGTGGTCCTCTGTTTGTCATGGATCCATTGACCTTTGTTCTGTGCGGAGCGAAGTGTTGTGCGGAATTAAGTGCTACATTGTTGTGGGAGCCACCTCTAGAATCCGTACGAGCCACCTCTTGAATCCGTACCTCTGTTCAGTGCGGAATAAAGTGCTGTGCGGAGCTAAGTGCTACACTTTTGTGGGAGCCACCTCTAGAATTCGTACGAGCCACCTCTTGAATCCGTACCTCTATTCTGATTGTCACTTCTGTGACCTCTGTTCTGTTCTATTCTGTTCTGTACCGTGGTTATGGTTATATATTTACATAATATCTGTATTTCAGTTTCTGCTACTTAAATGATTTGGTTACTAATGACTTATTTACCAAACTGAGTTATGTAAATATTTTGGCCTAACTAACTATCTATGGTTATTTCGTGTCTTTTATACTCTTGGTATAATATTTCTCACGCTGTCATGTGCTTATAGTTGTTTACCAATTTTTAGGAAACAATGCAATCCAAAAATAGCTTTTGAAAAATCTTAGATGCAAGGCTGCGAAATAGACACACACAACACTTTTTTGATATTTTTCTATATAAATATAGGCTTTTTTAGTCAGTATAATTTTGTAATAAAAATAGAAGTTCCAATGATTATTTTGGTACCCTCATTTGAATATTTCTTCCGCTTGCGTTTATTGATTTGTTTAAGAATTGACCATAAATAACTTCAATTACTAACCATCATAATGTTTAATCCTTAAATACGGGGAGCAGATCGTGACATAGCCGAACTCACCATCGTCACTTACTTTGATCTGTAAAATTTATATAGTCTCAATTTGGTTACTAATTATTGATTTTTTTTTTGTCAATGTGGTCAAATTGAAAACTTTTGTCAAACACTCTTAACGAAAAATCACCACGTGGCATTGAACTGAAGGGCCAAGTAAGAAGATTGTAAAATTTGAAGGGTCAAAATGAAAAAAAGTATTAATGTCACATTAAATTTTTGGTCTAAAAATTCTACCAGAGTTACTAGAGAAATCACATTGCGAAAACTCATTAATTGGTGGACCAAATTGAAAATTTTGAAGTTTAAAATTCAAATGAATTAGGTAATACTTTTAAGGGTGCAAAGGCTATCGTTTGGTAATTTCTCATTTTTTTCCGAAACTAATTTTTAAGCTTTTGAAGAAAAAAATAAAATGAAAAACAGATTTTTAAAACTCAACTGTTCAAGACCTAAATTTAGGTGATACAAGTGATTGATTATAATGACTAGGGGTGAGCAGCGGATATACCGATCCGCCAAAACCGACCGAACCGAACCGATCCGCCGCATTTTGGACGGATGCGCGATGATGAGCGGACGGTTGCGGATTGATTTTCTCCAATCCGCCAATTTGGCGGACGGATGGCGGATTTGAGATTTTTTGGCCGCAACCGAACCGCCAAACCGCCAAATCGCGAGCACCTGTAGTAATTTATAAGACTTTGTATTTTCAATTTGTTTAAATATTATGTTTGTGTTTTCAATTGAAAAAGAGTTTAAATATTCTGTTGAAAAAAAGTTTTCAACTTGATTATATTTTTGAATTGAAAAAAATAAACGTATTATTCATCTATATTTTTTAGTTTTTAAATCTAACTCTAAAAATAATAAATAGAAAATATGATATATGCTGGTTGGTTTTTGTTTTCAAAAACATATGTAGATGTAACAATATAGAGACATTCAATCTCTACAACTGCTCTGTTTATGGTTTTGGTGGTTTGAATTGTTATTATATTTTAAGAATTACAGATTGTAATACTTTATAGGGATGAATCATACTGTGATTGTAATATGTGGATGAAGCATGTAGTGATCGTGATATTCTAAAGTTTCAAACTTTCTTTCTTTGGATAAGGCACACAGTGATTGTAATACTTTTTTAAGTCATTGACTGTAATACTTTTTTTTTTTCTTTTTTTTTTTAAGGAAGTGCACAAGTTGAATTATGTTGAAAATTTATAAAACTTTAAACCGCCAAACCGATTCGCATCCATCCGCTAAACCGCCAATCCGCTCAATCAACATCCGCCGGATTGGCGGACGGATGCGGATTGATTTTCTTCAATCCGCCAATCTGGCGGACGGATGGCGGATTAGAGGTTTCGTGGCCGCAACCGACCCGCGCCCACCCCTAATAATGACAACAGCACTAAGACATTTTCGTCTTGTGAATCCAAACATCGAACTAGGCTTAGCACATGGATAAAGCGCCCATATGCAAAACTTACGGAGAATTTGGGATGGTGCCCATATGTGGAAATAGGAGTGTTTTGGGAAATTGATAAACAATTGATTTTTGACTTTTTATCAAGTTTTTTGATTTTTTTGAAAGTGATTTAGGAAGTTGGTAAAAAATTGACTTTTTTACTTTTTGATTTAATATTTTTTAAAAGTGTCACATCACTCTAAAATGATCAAAATATCCTTACTTTTTACATGTCAACTTTTTTTGAATTAATTAATTATAATGTTCTATAAGGTAGTTTGGTAAATTTGTAAGTAGCTTTTTTGGGTATTCGCAAATGGGTGTAGTGGCGTTTTTGCAAGGGTGACGTTTTGGGAAAATTGCTCAAAACGTGGCGTTTTTGGGAAGTTGCCAAAACGACACAAAATATCACATGTTCGCCCCATATTCTATATAATATATTTTAATAATTCTATTAATTATATACCTATTATTTTATATTTTTCTCCAATATATTACTTAAAGTAACCAATAAAACTGGAAGAGCACATATTATCCTTTTTTTTTTTTGGTTTTAAAATACCAATATAACTAAAATTACATCAAATTAGACATTTAAGTATCCCAAAAAAAAAAAAAATCAACACAGAATTACAAGCGTACAATAAATTTTACAAATGTAAAAACAAATAATAAATATATTTGAAAAAGATTGACACAAAAGTGAGAAAATCCGAACTTTTATATTTAGAGATTTTGTATCAAACTATATATAGTATCTTTTAGTTAGAATTTATGCGGTAAAAATAACTTAAATAAAATTTAAAAATCTAAATATAATGAAATTGAGAAAATAGTAATTTCAAATTCTCTTTATAAATTATTAATTTTTAACTTTGAATAAATTGCAACAAAAATAAACAAATCTCAACCACATCAAAATTCATTAAGTGTTAGATTCTGTTTGCTCTTTGAATTGGATAAAGTTTGCTGACATGGATTTTCAAAGATTTTACACAAATAATGTAGATGATGAATTGAATATTCCTACCATAATTAAAAGAACTTCCTATTTATTTATTTATTGAGAAAGCAATTTAAAATATGTTTTATTTTATGTGACTACCACTATTTTAGGGAGGTGGTCCACCGACATATGCAACATTAATTCCATAATCTAATTAGTGGTATATGTATTGAATTAGTTTTGAAAGGCAACACAAAGAAAAAATAATAATAAATTTATTAGACACTCCACATTTATATAATTTTGGTATCTAAATCAAATTATCATAAAAGACAAAATCTAAAACTCTACACTTACTTTCAACCATTACTTTTTTTTGAACTCCGTCCGTTATTGTTATCACTTCTAACAACCACCTTAACTCCCAACTTAACCTCCTTTATTATTACTGATACTAATTGTTTCTCTCCGACTACCATATGCAACTCCTTATTTTCCCTTTCACCTACATTTCCTTACCTCTTATCCCCTCACAACGTCTCGCCTCTTCCCTCCATCCACCTATAAAATTTGCATCCCTTTCCCTCATGCATGGTCAAACTAATAATCATCACTCGCTTTGATTCTTAAACTTCATATTGTCTACATATGGTTACTGATTAATGAATTTTTGTCAAAGTGGTCAAATTGAAAACTTTTGTCAAACACTCGTAATGATAAACACCACGTGACATTGAATCGAAGGGTCAAGTAAGAAAATTGTAAAATTTAAACGGCAAAGTTAGAAAAGTATTAACGACATACGAAATTTTTGGTTAAAAATTTGTAATTCATTGCCAGAAACTCATTAATGATGGACCAAATAGGAAATTTTAAAGTTTAAAATCCAAAGTAAGAATTAGATAACCCTTTAACAGTGCAAAGTATAATTTATTTTTTTGGTAGTAAGGCTATCGTTAATAAGTATATATGGAGTAAAATTTGAAAATATTACAAGTTAACTTCGAAAAACAAAAGCGGCAAATTTGACTTTACTCATTGTGGTTTACTCCGTGAGATTTACTCATTATCATTTAGAAATAATTACATAACTTCTCTATAATTGTTTATTAAAGTACACAATCAATCATTTTATCTAAGTTAACAATAAGTGTAAAGCACATGCTAACAGTAAGGGAATTATGCATTCATTTCTAAGTATCAAGAGATAAATCACACATAAAGTAAAACACAAAGGGTTTAAAGTGAATTTTACATTTCAAAATATAACAGAAATGTCTATGACTTACATAATAATGTAACTTATATATATATATATATATATATATTAGTATTTTAGTCTTTTTGCTTAAATTATTAACAGACTTGACGATACGCTTTAACCTATAATGCATAATAGATTATGTGCTTATTTTCATATAACAGGGACTATGAGTAAATAAATCAAATTTATCCCCAAAAAAAGAGAAAAAGATTGAAAGTCCCATGGTTGCATGAAGGGCAAAGCGGTAATTTAAATCAACTCGCACTTGCACGCGTGACCTGCAGTAATTATCATATCATTAATTAATCCATTCCACGCTTGAAATTGCTCTTTGATTCCCAAAATTAGAAAATTAATTATATCCTAATTAAACGCTTGTAAGTCTTGTTTGGCAACCATATTATTTTTTAACTTCTGGGGCTGTCTTTTGTTGGTGACTTCCTGATTTTTTATTTTTCTGAAATGACTTCTTCACTTTCTGATTAATTGAAAATCATAAAATATTGAAAGCAAGTCATTTTGAAAGATTATACCGATATTCTATATAATTTGTTTCTCCTGTCAATATAATATCTATATTTTTAATTTTTTTTATTAATCTTTCACAATATGTTAATTTAATTTAATTGATAAAGAGACATATCGTTTTAAATTAATATCAGCTCCTCAATTATTTTGAAAATACTAACTTAATTATTTTGCCCATTTATTTATATCTACTTTTAAAAATACATTATCAATTAGATTAAAATTTGATGTAATTAAAATAATAATGACCAAATTGACATAACAGATAAATAATAATTTTCTCTATTCATTTTGTAATGAAAAATTAACAAGTCTTGAAATCAAATACCTAATTTTGTTTTTATTTTAAACTTTTCACTTGATTTTTTCAGAAGGGCAAGAAAATCCGACCCAAACGAGAAGTTAATCCTGATTTTTTTTAATGGTTAGTGGTTTTGAAATAAATTATTAATTTTTTTCTTTATCTGCACATTTTTTTTTTATAGATAACATTAAAAAATAAAAATAAATAAATAAAACTGGGTTGCATACGGACACCAAAACAGATTTAAATAGAGCTAAATTCTTCAGAACACTTACCCCTCTCATCACAACTCAACTCTCTCTCTCTCTCAATCATTCTCTGAACCCTCTTTACCCAATCATCTCTCTCCTCTCTCTCGTTACTCTCTCTCTAAATATATATATTATATATATATATATATATATATGTATATGTTGTGGCTGCGTACGAAGTAAAAGAAGTAATTGAGTGAAAGAAAGACCATTCTCGCTTCACGTCTCTCTACTTTCTTTCTCTCCTTTGATGGTGGGAAGGTTTTCATCGAATCTGTTCTGGATTGGTATATAATCATTCAACTATCTCTTTTGGTTTTAGGGTTCGCTGAGTTTCCCTTTTTTCAGGTAAATATGTGAGTGTGTTGGATTTTTTTTGGGGTTAATTTGTTTTTTTGAAATGCCAAGTGTTGATGAATTGTTCTGCTTTTTGTGTGTTTGATTTATGTGTTTTGAAGTTGTATTTCTGGCAAAGTTTTTTGAGTGGCGATATTGGGAAAATTTGGGCTTTACTTGTAGTAGTGATAAAGGTTGTGTTTTTTTGTGAAATCAGTGCCCTTCTTTTGTGGGTACTTTGTTGATCGTCTTGTAAGTTTGATGAATTTCGACTTTATCTTCACTGGTTTTTGGGTTCACCAGAAATTTGGATTTAATTTTTTTTTTAATTGAGAGACGGGCGTAAATGGACACCCACGCTTGTGGTGCTATTTGTCTCCTGTGCAATTCTGTTTTGATTTTGGTTGAGATATGCCTGTGTTTACATTTTTTTTATAACTCAGTATCCGGACCATTGGACTGACCAATCTGGGAACCAATCCCACAGTCCATTTGCGGGGTGCCAATTAAAGTCAGGGCAAAGCCCATATGGACGCCCTAAGAAATTGTTTGCACACCCTTGGAGGTTTCGAACCTGGGCCCTTGGAAGGATCATTCCTCAAGTCCCAAGCCTGTGTTTACATGTGGGCGGTGGGGCTGTGGTTGATCGGGAGGCTACGGTGGCATCTTATGTGTGTGGGGGGGGGGAGGGTGTTTACATGTGGGCGGTGGGGCTGTGGTTGATCGGGAGGCTACGGTGGCATCTTATGTGTGTGGGGGGGTGGGGGGGGGGGGGGGTGTGGTGGTGTGGGATATTCAGTTGCGGCAACAGGTGCAAGATTGGGAGGTGGCTCAGTTAGTGGACCTGCGGGGCTTCTTATATGGGTTGGGCATCACTGGAGTGGGATTAGATGTTATGGTGTGGCATGGGGTGGGGGCAAAGAGACGGTTATCAGTTTCATCTTTCTATTGGGGTTTGGTGGCAGATTGTGGGAGGGTTTTCCCTTGGAAGAGTGTTTGGGTGCCGGTGTTCTGTCTAAGGTGGCTTTCTTCATGTGGACAGCTGCTTTGGGGCGAAATCTCACATTGGATAATTTGGCATGACGTGGGCATGTTTTAGTGAATCGGTGCTTTATGTGCTGTGCGGCTTCGAAGTCTGTGGATCATTTGTTTCTTCATTGTTCAGTGGCTTCGTGGCTATGGGGTTTTATTTGCTTGCTTTTTGGGATTGCTTGGGTTTAACCGGAAGGGGTGTTGGAGCTTTGGGCCTAGCAGGGTGCTCGGATTGGGTGTCGGCGTTGCCGGGTGTGGGTGTTGGCGCCGTTTTTTTTTTTTTATGTGGATTGTTTGGTTGGAGCGGGAGAGGAGAGGTGTATCATGGTGTCCTTTGGTTAGAGAATCGTCTTCTTGGAGTTATGTATAATTGGTTGGAGAGGAAGGTTGATCGGATATATTTGTTTTTTAGATTTTTTAGATGAGGTGATTGGTTATACTTATTTCTGGTTTTCCTTCATTGGGGATGCTGTTTTGTATTCGTTGCATCATTTTTGATACTTTCTTAATAATATTTGTTTATTTATCCCCCCCCCCAAAAAAAAAGTTCATACATATCACAGTTTGACTTTCATGTCTTCATTTAGAAATTTTTTCATAGGTTCACTCCGCAACTATTGTAACTAATAGTTGAATTATGATGCATGTTGAAGTAGTCTGTAGTTTAGGGAAATAATTATTAATCTATTCTTAAGGAAGATTTGATTTTTATGCTTAATCTCTTCAATAGTTTGGCCAATTACAATTGATTTGTTGAGGGCAATGAAGGCTTGTTTGAAATTTTTTGCAATACCTAAGAGACTCTATTAACATGGTCTCAAGGACCTTGGCAAGTCGGGATAAGTATGTATAGTGTTTTCAATTTGGAAGGCTTCAATAGTCAAATTACATAAAATTGAGTTTTGGTTTCTAAGGTTTCAAGCTCTTTGAAAGGTGGTTCAAATAGGTGTACTACTTTGTTGTTATTTATAAGTGGATTTGTTATTCTGATGTAGTTTTGTGATTTTAATGATTTGCTGATCCTGGTATGCAAATGAAATTGATGGGTTTTATTAGCTGATCTGCCTTTTTTATAAAAAAAAACTATATAATAAACAGATCTTCCCCTCGACACCAATCATGAGTTTTTCTCCATTCCTCTCGTATATCGTCGTAATGCCCTTGATGCTAGGTTTTGTTGTACCATAGCATGTAAAAAAATAAAAATAAAAAAAGGTTTTTGATATTATTGTGCCTCAGAATCAACCCAGTCAGGGTTGTTTTTTGGGGTAAGTAAGAAAGCAGTCAAGGTGGTTGGTGAAAATTTTGCTTTATCATCAACAGATTGAAAACCATGATCCGCGGTGTTTAATTTCACTGCCACAAAGAGAAAGAAATAATATTATTTCACTCGAAGTGTTTCTTTTAACCTTCCTTTCATTGTCAGGAATTAACTTTTTTATATTTGTGTAGGTTTCTTATTATTGGCCAATAGGTAATGCAATGCAACAGTCATCGGAGGATAACTTTCCTGGTAATTTCTGAAATTCTTCTTCTTAAAAAACAAAAAGTGAAGTGTGTACTATTATTGATGAATCATGTGATTCGTGTGTTCTAGGTTACTTAAAGATTCCATCCAATGTTTCCAAGAAAGTTGGAAGTGGAGCATGGGGAGTCTTGTATGGATCTGATGTCTGTCATGCCTCAAGTGATGCTACCCTTTTTTCCACTTCATTACCAGTTCTTCCCCATGAAAAGTGTATGCGTCTGCTATTGCTTGAAGATAACTATGCCATTTTGATTTTGAGAAATAATATTATTTCTTTCTCTTTGTGGCAGTGAAATTAAACACCGCGGATCATGGTTTTCAATCTGTTGATGATAGCTCACCCAGCTTAAACAAATTTGATCCAGATGTGGAAAGTAATGACCTGCTTGAAGATGTTGAAAGTCATGCAATTGGAAGTTTACTTCCTGATGATGAGGATGAGCTTTTAGCTGGCATAATAGATGGTTTTGACATAAGTGTGTTACCTAATCAATTGGATGACTTGGAATTGGAAGAGTATGATCTTTTTGGAAGTGGTGGAGGTATGGAATTGGAATCTGATCTACAAGAGGGCTTGCTTAAGGGTTTGTCGAAGATAAGTTTATCTGAGGGTGGTGTTGGTAATGGGGTCGCTAATTTTGGTTTTCCAAATGGTGTGGGAACTGTTGCTGGAGAACATCCATTTGGGGAGCATCCTTCCAGGACCTTGTTTGTCCGAAATATTAATAGTAATGTCGAGGACTCAGAGCTGAGAGCTCTCTTTGAGGTAATACAAGTCAGTTGAACCTCTTTGTAGTTAGGTTTTGGCTGTTATAGTGTCCACACTACCACCTATTTGTACTTAGGTTTGTTTTGGGAAGTAGGTTAAAAGCTGACTTTTTGATTTTTGATTTTTGATTTTTTTTGGTTGAAAAAACGTATAAAAAAGTAGAGAGATGATGTGACCTAAAAAAGCTAAAAAGCTGGCTTTTAGCCAGGTCACCAAAACAGGCCTTAATTGACTTGTATTTTTTACTTCATAGCTGCTTCTATGGATATAATTAGCTAAATCCTTGCACTATTTTTAAGTTTTTATTTAATTCAATTTAATTTTTTGCTGGAGAAACCACTTAATTTTGCTTTCATGACTCTATGGTTTGATTTTGCATTCCACACATCTGTTTTGGGCCTTTGGGATATATGGTCCCTAAGGTCAGGTTTCCCAGCTGAAGTATTGAGAATGTGACTTTGATCTTCATGAGGATGTATCATTCTTACCATTGTCCTTTGCTTCTCTCTTTACGATATTGTTTATCTGTGCTCAGCCTATTTCTCCTAGTTGTTTGTTTGATCAAGAATATAACTTATCCTCTGGAGGGAATTTATTGAACTAACTGGTTGCAAGTTTAGCTAGAGCAATGATATTCAAACAGAAAAGTACACAAAATGTATACAGAATGATGTGGCAGAATTATGGGCCTATCATTTTAACAACAAAAACCCATTAAGATGCGTCTTAATATAAAAATGTCACTGAAACATCATTCTGATGAATGATTCTATATGAAAATTCTGGAAGAATAACATTTTCCTTTATTGTTATCATATGCAACCATCACATTTTTTTCCGTACTATTTTTCTACGCTCTTTTAATTGTTATTCCTGTGTCAGATGGATGGTTTCATAGTTTCCTTCTGCTGGCTGTGGATGGGTTTTCATATTTAATTATTATGTCATGCTAAAAATTGGTTCAATATATTCCCATTATATATGCTTTATGGTGCTTTCTGATATTTGAATCTCATATAAAAATTGTTGATCCTTATATTTAATGGTGCTGGAGCCACCACATCATATGCTTAAATGTGTGATTAGATTCTTCTAGTCCACTCTGGTTTGAAAATATTTTGAGTTGTTTACATTGGAATTTTTTTCATCCTCTACATGAAAGAGTACCATATGATAGTCCACAACCTTATTTCTTATATTCTTCCATATGTCCATTTTTTAAAGAACTTGATGATTGGGCTGCCTTCTTATTTTTCTTCTGTGTGTGCATAAACTGTATGATAGCAGGTCTTGAATAAGATTACCATTCTTTATGACCTGACAAGAAATTACTAACAGATCTTATTTGCTTCTCAATTTGTGATATTTCTATCTTTAGCAATATGGAGACATCAGAACGCTATACACTGCATGTAAACATAGGGGCTTTGTGATGATATCTTACTACGATATCCGTGCTGCTCGAACTGCTATGCGGGCATTACAAAACAAGCCACTAAGGCGGAGGAAACTGGACATTCACTTCTCAATTCCTAAGGTTCAAAACAAATTGTCAGCTTCGTGTATTTCAGTTTCTATATGTTGATACTAACTTCATAACATTTTTACTTTATTTTGTCTTTATTTTTGGTGCCACACCAGGATAACCCATCAGATAAGGACATTAATCAAGGAACTTTAGTAGTTTTTAATTTGGATCCTTCGGTTTCCAATGATGACCTTCGTCAAATATTTGGGGCTTATGGCGAGGTTAAAGAGGTGATTAATTATTCTCTTCCCCCCCCCCCCCCCCAACATTTACTGCTTGTGATGGTTTTCTTCCATCAGGCATTCTTGTGATTTGGGCTGACATCTTAGCAAATTTGGTATTCATTGCACAAGCAGATAAGGGAAACACCACACAAGAGGCACCATAAATTCATTGAATTTTATGATGTTAGAGCCGCAGAAGCAGCACTTAGGTCCTTAAATAGGAGTGACATAGCTGGTAAACGCATAAAGCTTGAACCTAGTCGCCCCGGGGGAGCTCGTCGAAAGTGCGTTTACTGACTTTCTTTATTCTTATTTTTATTGCATTAGGTGTTCCAAGTTTAGCAATTTCCTCAATTGATCAGATTCTTCCAAACTAGTTTCTCTGATTTCATTTTACCATTACAACTGCTTGGCACATTTACTGCATTGTTTCATTTTGCATTAATTCTGATTGTATTTGGTGGCTGAGGTTCCCTGGTTTTGTTGGATTAATCAAATTGATCCATCCATAGTTTAATGAGATTGCACCATACTAACTTTAAGCATTCTGTGCCTTTCAAACAAAACAGAATTATTGGACATATAGCTAGATGCATGTAACAAATGGATAGATATATCGATGTCATTGAGGAACTTACAGGTGAAGTGATGGATTTTAGGTAGTCAATGAAGAATAAGAAAGTAACATGAGGAGTTTGAGGGTGCTTGAATGGAGCTTGATGGAATATAACATAAGATCATTCTTGCTGTAATTTATCTCCTTGTTCAAAAGGTTTATGTTTATTAACTTGATAGGGGCAGGTATTTAATTATTATTTATTTATTTGGGAAGTACTTCTGTGGTTCTAATGAGGAACACTTTTGGCTATGAGAGCTCTTTCACTGTAACATTGCTTTTCTTTCTCTGTGGCGGGGATTGCTGCTGTTTATTTAAATATGCATTGCACTCAGATCAGAAAGAAGTGAATGAAGATAATGGGCAGGAAGCATGCATTAGAAATCTCTGTAAGGAAGAAGATGGCGAGAATATGATATCTCATGGTTATTAGAGAGACAAGCAAATTAGAGATCTTGGATGCAGTTAGATGCATCACGGAAGAAAGAAATTTAGCTTGGTTTTTTTAAAGATTTCTGTAGTAGATTGAAGACTCTGATCAAGTTGTTTTTGCACTTACAAGTAACAAAGGAGGATATGATCTTGATTTACAACTTCCAAGTCAAAAGTCATTCTGTAGAATAGTGGCAGAGAATTGTGGACTCAAAGAAAGCTTGGAACAAGTAATTTAGACAACTTAGTTGGCTTCTCTTTGTGGAAAACTCTAAAAAGTTGTAGATTGTCTCAGGCAACTTGTAGAGATGTTTGTCTGTAAATTTGATGCTGTTTCTAGAGAGAGAGAGAGAGAGAGAGAGAGAGAGAGAGAGAGAGAGAGAGAGAGAGAGAGAGAGAGAGAGAGAGAGAGGTAGAGGTGATGAAGATGGTGGGTCAGTTGAGAGGAGGAAAAAGTTGCAGTGGGTCAACTTCTTTAAAGAGAATGGAGTATAAAATGAAATAGCAGAATGAAAAAGGTTTAGAGTGGGAAAGTCAAGTCAAAGAATTACACACACCGGCATATATGTGATGAATTTGGGTTCAGTTTGTCTCGACAACCCAATTCAGGATTGAACCGAATTTAATTTGGGCTGAACAAATTCAGCTCAAGCACAGGCCGAAATCAAAAAAATGTTGCCCAGTTTTCGGGTTGCTCGGGTTCAATTTGCCCAGGTTGCACCCCAAAGCAAGATCATGCTTGGCTTAAAAACATTATATGCCCAAGTACAGGTTAAACAGTGACCAAGTGAATTTTGAGGCTAAAAGAGTAGGCAGTGCAAACTTCTTGTATTACCAGTATGAAATATGTAGGCCAATCCTAGTGCAGAATTTGGTTAATGAGGTTCCCAACACCATCAGGTCAAAACCCACCCATGTCTGCCACCCTTCTTGCTTATATACTTCGGATGTGTACTTGCACTCTATGTTACATGGACTCGGATACGGGTGTCGGGTGCGGGTATGTATCTAGAGGTCGGACTCATCAAATCATAAATTTAAGGATACGCGGACTCGGCAAAAAAATGTCATATTTTTATATTTTTAATCTAATATGTGAGATAAAATGGTATTATATGTAACTTATAGTGTCAAAATGACATTTATAGCAATTATATAACAATATATACATATAATAATAGTGTTATATACAATTATATAAGAAGTATCCGTTGAAAAGTATCCGACACATATCCCATACCCTTGTCCGAGTGTCGGGTGTCCGACACGGGTATTTGATTTAATTTGAAGAGTCCATGTAACATAGCTTGCACTATAAAACAGTGATTGAGCTCTATATGTCTCTCTTTTTCCCTTCTCCTTCCCCTTCCCTTCTCCATTCTTATGTACCTGATTAGATGGGTTGATTATGTTAGAAAAGACCAACGAGAAAGTGGGAGGGTTGCAGGGTTCTAGATAATTAGGGGCTGACTAGAAGGATAATGTTAGGTTAACGTAAAAGTATTTCAGCTCATTCAGTATGGGGCTAGAAATTGTTGTTAAGTTGTCTATGATAATAACTTTCTTACTTTGACTAACAAATTCTAATGCTTGTATTAAGAGATGTTTTATCTTCTTTTAGGATTTAATATTTCTCCCAAAGCTCCAGATAACATGATATTAGTGGCAAAGTTGTTTGGCTACTGTTGTATGTTTGCATTGTGCTCAGTTGATGAGATCCATTTAAGGACAAAGAATAACAAAATTTAATGCCCCATCTTCCATGCTTTTCCCGGTTTTTAATTACTCTACCATTGGCTCTCTATATACATATGTCTTTTAGAAATCCCCTATAGTCATAGAAGTATTAACTATGTGTATCTATGTTGTTGTTGTTCCCTGCCAAACATCATGTTTTGTTTTACTTTTTGTTATTTATTGTTAAACTTGAGCCATTTTTGTGTTTGATTTGTAGAATCTGTTAAGTGGATCTCTCTCTGTCTGTCAAATAGTTTAACTGATACAAATGTTGCCTTGTTACATATTTTACCTTTAGCCTTATGTTGCATCTGAACCAAGACCTTGAACAAGATGAATCTCGAAGTTTCAGACATCAATTGAGTTCATCAATAGCCAACTCCCCTCCAGGTAATGCCTTCTGGGATTAATTTCCCTTATTTTTTAGTTTGTGAGAGTGTTAGTGTCTTCTCGTTTGAGTTATGATTTCTTGATCCTTTTTCTATTTTATTTATCTGCTTTTTGACTTAAAAACTGAGTTGCTACCCACATTCCTGGCAGGTAGCTGGCCTCAGTTTGGCAGCCCTATAGAGCGTAATCCTCTGCAAACTCTTAGCCATTCCCCTGGTTTCAGTTCTATGAGCCCTACAATTGGTAATAATTTACCTGGGTTGGCTTCAATTCTACATCCTCTGGGATCAAACTCTGCAAGGGTTGCACCTATTGGCAATGGAAGAGGTAGCCAGGTGGAGCCTAAATTCACCAACTCAAATTCAAACTACGGAGCTGCTTTTCAACAGTCTCATTCATTTCCAGAACCAAAGCTGAATCAATATTCTGGGACCATGTCCACTTTTGGTGGTTCCAGTTCAAATGGATCTGGTATTGAAACATTGTCTGGGCCACAATTTCTTTGGGGAAGTCCCAGACCATACACAGAACAAACTAATTCTTCTGCTTGGCAACCACCATCCATTGGGCATCCATTTACATCCAATGGACAGAGTCATGGCCTCCCACACACTGGTCGCCATGAATCTTTCATTGGTTTATCTCCCCACCATCCACACCATCACGTTGGATCTGCCCCATCCGGTGTTCCTTTGGAAAGGCACTTTGGCTTTTACAAGGAGTCTCCAGAAACATCATTAACGAGTCCACTTGGTTTTGGAAGCATGGGTTTAGGCCACAATGATGCAAGTTTTTTGGCGAATGTGGGCTCTCGTCCTGCTTTAAATGCCGGCGCTGCTTTTGCTGGAAACATTGGAGAAAATGGTTCCCCTGTTTTCAGAATGATGTCTTCTTCGAGGCTTAGTCCTGTATTCCTTGGTAATGGTCATTACCCAGGACTAGCACCCCCCCGCATGGAAGGTTTTGAGCGGGGGTGGAGCCAACGTGTTGAGAACAATGTGAACCAGATAGATAACAAAAAACAGTTCCAGCTTGATTTGAATAAGATTAAAAGTGGGGAAGATACTCGGACAACTTTAATGATCAAAAACATCCCCAATAAGTATGGACTCTGTAATCTTTCTCATTTGTGAATAACAGCTATAGATTTTTAGTGCTGGACTGGATGTCATTGTGATATTCGCCATTGTCTTCATCCAGGTACACCTCAAAGATGTTACTTGCAGCCATTGATGAAAATCACAGGGGCACTTATGATTTTCTTTATCTGCCCATTGATTTCAAGGTAATTTTTGTTATGGGCATTTTGATGAGGTCATACTATACTACTTGAATTCATCACAACTGATTTTGGTTCTTGCATGTGGGTGCAGAACAAATGCAACGTGGGCTATGCATTTATTAATATGCTGTCTCCTTCGCACATTATTCCATTCTATGAGGTATTTCAGATGAGGTGTCTCTTGAAAAAAAAAATCGATGTGCACTATTAACTTTTTTTCCCTTTTGTATTTTTCCATATATCCTGCTTGCAGATTAGCAACTGCCAGAATTACATTTCTTTCTCACGAAAGGAAAATAAATGTGAGTGATGAAGTTTTCAAAAGCAAGTTGTATGATTTGCTCACGTTCCTAAACTGTGCAGGCATTTAATGGAAAGAAGTGGGAGAAGTTCAATAGTGAAAAAGTTGCTTCATTGGCATATGCCAGAATTCAAGGAAAGGCAGCCCTTGTCACCCACTTCCAGAATTCTAGCTTGATGAATGAAGATAAGCGATGCCGTCCTATTCTCTTCCATTCGGAGGGCTCAGAGGCTGGTGATCAGGTAACACTATTAATTACCTGGTACAACTGAGATCTATAGTGACCTATGTTACATGGACTCTTCAAATTAAATCAAATACCCGTGTCGGACACCCGACACTCGGACAAGGGTATGGGATATGTGTCGGATACTTTTCAACGGATACTTCTTATATAATTGTATATAACACTATTATTATATGTATATATTGTTATATAATTGCTATAAATGTCATTTTGACACTATAAGTTACATATAATACCATTTTATCTCACATATTAGATTAAAAATATAAAAATATGACATTTTTTTGCCGAGTCCGCGTATCCTTAAATTTATGATTTGATGAGTCCGACCTCTAGATACATACCCGCACCCGACACCCGTATCCGAGTCCATGTAACATAGTGACAATATTATCTGATTTTACATATACTTGATAGAAATGTTGAAATTTATATTAAGTTAACATGCTGGAACTCCCGTAACTGACATATATAATACACGTGTTTTCTTTCCCTTGCTCTTTGTCCAATCCAGAGTGTATCTTCATTTTTTGATCTTCTAGTCAAGTAATATGGCTTCGTGAAAAATCTGTATTCCATTAGAATATCAGGATTGTCATGAAGAAGATATAGCCCCCTCCCCCCACCTGCAAAAAATAATAAATAAAACAGAAACAAAAGCAAAATTTTGGATCAATGGTGCATCATATGTAGGGTAGATGATGAATCTTCTTATTTTTGTATTACCCATTAGTTTCGTCTTTTTGGCATTGACTTTTTCAATTTGTGGAGATTTGTTGGGTAGCACCAGCTTCTTGTTCCCAAATGCTTCTGATTGAATTCCAGAGTTTTGGGTGCAATGATAAAGCAAAATTCTTGTGGGATTATGTTTTTCATGCAAATATTTTGGGTCATTTGGTTGGAGCGTAATGCTAAGATCTTTGAGAATATGATTGAAGAGTTAGGCTCTTTATGAGATAAAGTTTGTTATCTGCCATCTTTTTGGGCTTCAGTTTTCGCTTCTTATACAGGGATTTCACCTTCTTTTTTTTTTTTTTTTTCTTTTTTTCTTTTTTTTGTGAATTTATATAGATATGTGGGCAGTCTGTGATATGTAGTGTAAGACTTCAGTTTTCTCTTCTTTTAGAGGGAATTCACTTTATTTTATTTTATTTTATTTTTGGGATATCTATAGATATGAGGATAGTGTGTGATATGTAGTGTGAGACTCTGGTGGTTTTTTCTGTCCGTGGACTCCTTGTTCTCCTTTTTTAATAGTATTTCTTTTGCTGCCAATCAACAATATATATATATATATATATATAATAGTTCACTGACCATGCTGGTGTTCATGTAGATCATCCAGGAACATCTTCCCATGGATGGTTTGAACATCCAAGTCCATCAATCATATGGGTCTTACTCAGAGGATTCTCCTGGAAGTCCTTTACCGGGCAGTCCAGATGAGAAGCCAGATAAGAGCTAACATTAGTGAAGACAGAAGCAGATTGCCCGCAGTCCAAAACAGTGGTGGCTGTGAGTGCTGTCGCATATATATATATATGTCTATAAAGATTAGGATGTGCATCAAAGAAAGGGGCGTGTAGATTTTGTACTATATGGTTTTCTTAAGAAAGCTTTGGGGAGCTGAAGCAGGAGTATTTTGATTGCAAAAGCATTGATCATGTGCAATGTATCTCTTCTCTGTGCTCTCTAGTTGGAGTCGTTTTGATATTTTGACTTGAAAAATTGGGTAAATCAATCTGCAAATATGATGTTTGTTTTGGGTATAGAGTATATGGGGAAAACTGTATCATGGGGTTTGAAATTTTTTGGATGGTGATTTGTATTGGGGACTATCTACAAACTGTACAGTGTTGAACTTGGAAGACAGACTAGACTGCCTTCTGTCAATCTAGCGCAGTATTCTTGACCTAAATGACAAACTATGTAATTCTGAGACATGAAATTGTATACAGTGCTTTCCATGGCTTCCGGTATTTATCCTTTGAAAGCGAAGGTGTTGTATTATTGTAATTCTGTACTTTATCCTTGAACACCTCTCTCTCTCTCCCTTTCTCTCTCTCTCTCTCTCTCTCTCTATATATATATATATATATATATATGTATATATATATATATATATTTCAAACATGATTACATGTTTAGGGTAAGGAAAATGATGTTGAAGTTGAGACTCGAGCTGAAACAAACTAATGTTGTTGGTTTTGATTGGTTCATGTTTGGGGTCACAAAGTCCGGGTTAATCAAAACCGATCACATTGGTTAGTTTCAACCTGGAAATTTTTGGGGGGAATTTCATAACCAAGATTGAGCTTCAGATGGTTAAAATAAGATTAGTTTCTTTTTTCTTTTTTCTTTCTTGTTAAATGTTTCAAAGCTTGAAAGTTTGAAATTGCTATTAAATTGAATTTGTGCATTTAGAATTTGAGCTATTCTACTTCATTTTTATTTTTTTGTTTTATTTTATTTTATTTAATATTTTCCTACACTTATTTTTTACTATACTCGTGAAGTCTCATAAATCAAATTGATTGTTCAATCAATTGTATTGTATGAATTTTTTTTTTCTTCCTTCTCTATCCCTATCTCTATACCATAGGTGAAGTGTCGATGCCATCTTCTGTATGAATCAATAGTATTATATTCCAATTCTTTCACTGTATCTACCTATGAAAATCTCGAATTACATCCCAAATTGATGGCTTATTCTTTAAATAGGAATCCATTTTCTAAAAGACTAACAAAAGCTTTAACTCTGAAGTTACCACAGCACACTGCAATTTCAGTTCGTGAGTACATAAATATTTACACATTCACTAACAAGAAATGGTTGAAGCACACAATAAAAGATGCTCTTATTCCAAAACATGTACAGCGAAAACTAACCCGAGGCATAATAGAAGTTACATACTATGAAACCGTCATCATAGAAGTTACATACTATGAAACCGTCATCATAGATGCTTCTAGAACATTCTGGAAATGAAAGCTAGTTATTCTGCTCGCTATCCACTTTTGAGCGGCCATTCATTCCCTTTGTCTTGATGACCTTGTTCTGAATTTGAGGTCAATGAGGAAGTGACACGCATCTTGCTCTCTGGTGTAACGGACGTGACCATTCATCATGTTGAGAAGTTTTCGGGGACAAGTTTAGACTCGGTCATTCCTGTGTAGTCCATTGATTTCCTTCTCCAAACATGTCTTGAATCAGAGCATAAGGCAGGCCTTGCCCAGAATGAGTCATTCTAAAGAACCAAGAAAGGGAAAGAAAAAAAAATGTTGAAAACAGAATCTAAAAGTAAATATTTATAACTTATTTTGTTGTGCTTTTAGAATCATATACACTTCTTTTTAATAAAATGAAATCAATATTTAACAATCTTTTATTCATAGCAACATTGATTTCTTTCATTTTACAAATGCTCTCTAATGTGAACAACTATACAAATATCAATATGTTTAACTAACCAATGATTAGCTGTTTATTCATTTCAACAGATTTCAATTTATGTTTCCAAACATTTCTATATATATTTAAATTCGTTTTGTCACTTCTGAAACATTTCTTTTTCCATGCTAATCGAAACAATAGACTGAAACAAAATTTTGAAACATTAATGTGCCTGACCTTAAACAAAACAAAAAAGCATTTGTTTTTTATGTAATTCATACACAGAGATACAGGAAAGTCATCTTCTCCCACTGCAAGCCCTCATCAGAGCAAGCAGGCATAAAAAAGAGTGATGCATCTAATACAATAACTAAATTAATCAATTAAAAAAAAAAAAAATTGAATTGGTGCAAGACTTGGATTCAAAGAGATAAAAACTTACTCCTCCTCAATACTACCCAAATCTATATTGTTTACGATTGACATCATTTGTTTTTCGCACGCATCGCTAGTCTCAAGAAGTTGCTTCTGATCCTCCCAAACAGCACTACTTTCCAGTAGTTTGTGGATAAACCGTATTCCATTCAATGGATTTCTCATCTCTTGTCGAATAAAAACCAACTCTTTAAGTTTCGAAACGCGCTCTTCATTCTCTTTTTCGTTTCCAAAAGGCTTGCACGCCAGACACAATAGTTTGCAAGAAACAAAAACACCCGATTATATTCTCTGCCTCATCGGTTCTCTTATTCGCTGTTAAGAGCACCTCCACATATTTCCCATTCCTATCAAAAAACCCAAATGGCAACTTCTCAAAATCATTACCGTTAATCACTTGTTGAAGTAGAATATTAAATTTAGTGAGCGTGTCTTGACCTTTCAATCGACAAAACCCCCCAAAAATTTCCCCGGGAAGCATTCTGCCGATTATCTCTTGTCTCGTCCAACCAGTTATCTTTTCCAGGGCTGCATTCCATTCAGAACAACAAGCCTTTTCGTCTGAACCAAATATTGGTGGAATCAACGGATTGAGACTTTGAATGATTGCCTTATAATCATCTAGCAATCGGATGAATTTATCCATGACAACTTTCTCAGATGTGATGTCTTGACCAACAAAGAACACACCCATAACTTTCTTTGTGCAATCTCTCCTCACACCCATTGCCCACAATGTATAATACTGAGTTTTGCTCATTTAGCCCAAACTTTCGCAGCTTTAGTTCAACACTTTTCTCCTCCTCACCTGGATAAAATTAAACTAAATTTAGAACCACGGTGTCATTGGAGTTGAACTTCTTCAAGAGAATCTTAGTCATTAACCTAGAAATCAGGACAAAGAACCTTAGACAAACTGTTCATAGAAATTGAATAGAAAATAAAATTTGATTGTGAAAATAGAGATATTACTATTAGTATATAAAGGTAGTGTTCTTGATCATTAAGATAGGGGAAAATTCACCTTGCAAAGCTCTACATATAAGATATTAATAGTGTTCTAGATCATTAATATAAGAAGAAAAAAATCTCCTTGCAAACCTCTGCTTATAAGGTTTTCAGCGACTCCACGCAAATCCTCACGAACAACATTAAACAAAGATTTCCCCATTGCTTCATTGGCTTGTAATCCTGTCAGCTCAGCGATTTTTGCACTCCAAGCATTGGTAAAACCAGCCAAATCAACCCCAAAAATAGGAGCAGACGCTCTCTCAATCAATCTAACCATTTCACACGACACCGAACTAAATTCATCCATCCCCTTCTCCTCAGAACCATTGTGTTGTGTGTATATTACCATCTTAGTATCATCACCGTCTCCAATCTCTCGAAAATAAATTTTCATTATAAGCTGCAAAGATTGAATAGCATTAATCTCCAAAACCTCCCAAGGCAAACTTGTGTTTCTAACCACTTCACAAAACACTATGAACGAAGATCTCAGATGCATTCTTCCACCATCATCTTTATCCTCAGGATGATGCTTAGCTCCTGCCCATTTGACTTTGTTTGCGGTGCGAGACCTAAACCAAAACAAGAAATCTTTCGATGTAATTCTTGCAGTTGCCATGCCATGCCACAAACCGCATCGCCCAATAAATATGCACCAGGGTAACCAGCATTGGCTAGACTCTCCGTGCTTTATCTGGTTGAATCCCATTGATTATTCAACAGCTACTTTGCAATATCTTTTACTTGCGACTCGGTTGGAGTTACACCTTGCAACCAACATTTCCCACCATAGTACAACGCAGCCCCGTCACATTTCAGAAGATCCATGATACTAGGCGATTGAGTCACAATCCCACATGGGGCATTGCGGAGGAGTATGTCACACAACAAAGTTTGCATTTGGAGAACCTTTTTCTCCGCCAATTGTGATGTCAATTGAAGTTCCATGTGAAGCTGCAACACGAATACTGCATTAGGGATTCACAAGCCCAGCGAAGTGCGAAAGTAATGTAGCGAGGGGAAGTATGGTGACACGCCAGTAAGCGCCATCGCTTCGTTGAGTCTTTGTCATTGATAACAATCGCTAACACCAATGAGGCAATTGAACCCATGTTAGCCATATACTTCTTGTGGCAAGCATGGCGCGAGCGAAGGGTTGAATTTACTAAGCAAAGAGGTTGTTTTAGCTCTTTGCTTTGAATTATTCTAACCGGATTCGCAAGACAATTGCAAATCATCCGAACTCGGTTCTGCTTGAACAAAAACCAAGCAGCATGTGGGATGTCCGTTGCCGGAAAATGTAATCCCAAGTAGGGTTCTAAATCAGGCCTTCTAGTTTCTGAAACAACTTCACCATGATCATCATCATGAAAGTTACAAACCATAACCCTATCATACCCGGTTAGCTGTTGAACATCTTCAACAACAGTATCACACAAAACACCAATATCACAAGCAGGGACAGATTGCAGCCTAGAAATTGCTCTCGCCACCAGTTTCTGAGACTGCACAGCCTCTGCCAGCGACAAAGCTGGATCACCCGAAAGTGCAGGCTCCAAGTCAATTATAATACCCACATCAATCCTATGAAGTATAGCATAAAACGGCTTCTGGGTACTTCTAGAATAGACCCAAATTGGGTTTGACAGTGAAATTTCACTAGACCCATTTCTTGTTTTGACTCAAAAAGTGTGTCTAAATCCAAAAACTCAAAGCAATAGTCACTATAACTTGTGATTTTGAAACTGGGTTCAACAATTGCAAGCATACAACCAAAGGATTGGATTAAACCACCTCTCTGAATCCCAGAGAGGTAAGCTGTGATTTGTTCTTCAGGGACAGTTTCTGGGGCGTGAATGACTGATCTTGAGTAGTTGAAGGATTTACCAAAGTCTGAAGATTGTTCAAATTCAGAGAGGAGACTAGCATCGGCATTGCACTAAGCTATGGCTTTGTTCTTTTTGGTGATGTTGTTGTTGTTGTTGTTGTTGTTGTTGCTGCTGCTGGTTGAAGCTGTTGATGAGAAGGTGGTTGTGGAGTTGATGATTCTTTCTCTGCTTTCTCTGATTCTCAACTCCATTTTTGGATCTCTTGATTTGATGGTTTTTTTTTTTTTTTTTTTTTTTTTTTTTTTTTTTTTTGGGTGAGAAATTGAAAGGAGTTGGGTTAGCATTTAGTAGTAGAAAGTAGTATGGTGGAGCTTTACAGAGCCCGCTTGAGGTGGGTTGCATCAACTTCAATTTGCTAAAATTAGTAGTAGAGTTCAAAAAATAATAAATAAATAAATAAAAATCTAAAATAGTTATTTGTCATGCCCTTGGCTTCTCTCCCGTCCGATTGTTAGGTCTCGTGGATTCATTTTTGAGTTTCATTTTAATAATTTAAATTATTTATATTTTAAAATTTATCAAATATATTATTCTTATAAAAATTAAGTTTATTGGATAAAAAAAATTATATGTTTGGATCAATATTGTATGAAAAAAAAATGAACGGTAAGGAAATAAATAATTCATACAAAATTAATCGAAACATGTGGTTTCTGTTACTTGACCGACTTGATTTTTTTGCAGGGATGATACACTCGATAAATTTTAAAATGTAAACGATTTGAATTGTCGAAACAGAACTTTAAAGTGGGCCAATTGGACCTGACTAAACGGTCCAATCTGATTACGGACGGACCACAATCCAATCCCGCATTGGCCATATCAATAGGTCATCTCTAGGAGGTGCTATCCTCACATCACAAATTTTTGAGAAGTTATTGGTTGATCCAGGACAGTGCCACGTGGTTTTCCACATACATTATAATTGATAGAGGGGTAGAGTTTGCGATTTTATATTACGTAATTGAGAAATATGAGAGAGTATGATGGTTTGTGATTAGTCAGAGTATAACCACGTAATACTCCTGGATCAACCAATAATTTTTTCAAATAAATTTTTAGTTGATGCCATTTGTTGTTTGGGTATTAATTTTTGAACGAAAACAAACTTATTGAGATATTAGAATTGATTTGAGGAGTGAATTTTTTTTTTCCTTCTGTTTTTAGTTTTTAGTTAAAATATGCAGTGCAGAAAATTGAAGTGCTTGGAAATTTTTTTTTTTTGACTTTTTATATAATAAAAAAAGTATATATATGAATGAATATTTGACCTTTTTATATGATATTTTTACTTTTTGATTTTTAATATTTATTTTTAATTTTTTTAACTTTTTAACTATATTATCTAATTGTCAAACGCACCCTAACTTTTAAATAAAAATGAATTGGTCAGATATAAACACATGTCAGGTAATTGATATTCGAACATATTTTTGTTTAGAAATTGGTATATATTTCACATGACAAAATTAAATGAACTAAGACAAAAAGTTTCCCTCATCACTTTCAACGTAGGCCCTATAAAAGGCTTGTTAGTATAATTTAATAATTAAAAAATAAAATTTAAAAATATCTCTCACTCAATTTTTAGATAATTATTTTTTATAATTTATTTAAATTATTTATATTTAATAAGTTATAAGAAAAAGTTAGACCACGTACTCTGAAGTATATTTCCAGCTAAGTAGAATGATAAGATGCACCATACAGAGCTAAAATACTTCAACAAATAACATTTTTGTTTCATATTGTTTGACAAAGTAGATAAAACGACATTTCATTATTAAAGTAGAATTGTCATATTATAATGTTTTAACATAAATTATTTGAGAAGTACAAATAAATAAGGGTTAATTACACTAATAGTCCCTATAGTTTGGGACTTGTGTCACTTTGATACCTGACTTTTCAATTGTGACATATTTGACCATGAATTTTGAATCTTATTCTAAATAAGGACAATTGAAAATATTATTAGATTTTTCAAGGGTAAAATCGTCAATTTGATAAAATATAAACTAATTTAACAAAAATAAATGTCAAAAAAAAATTTAATTTTTTTAAAATTATTTTTATCCATCAATGATAAAATTATGTAAAATTAATAAAAATTACATGATTAATTTTACATGATCATCATCCAAACACATAATAAAAATTAATTTGGTAAAAAAAAAATAAATGTCTAAAAGATTTATCAATTTTACATAATTTTATTTTTAGTAGGTAGAAATAATTTTTAAAAATTCAAAAATATTTGTTTGACATTTATTTTTGTCAAATTAGTTTATATTTTATCAAATTGACAATTTTACCCTTGAAAAATCTAATTATATATTCAATTGTCCTTATTTGGAACAAAATTCAAAATTCAGGGTCAAATGTGTCACAATTGAAAAGTCAAGGACCAGAGTGACACAAGTCCCAAACTATAGGGACTAGTTGTGTAATTTGCCAAATAAATAAATAAGATGGAATGTGCATAATTATGTGCATAACACGGATTAAATTAATTTTTCTTTATATTTTTTATTTTTTTCTATCTTATTAATGTCTTAATATTAATTTATATTTAATTATATATATATATATATATATATGAGTATTATTTACCCTCAAAGTTTCTCTCTCCTATGTGGCATATCTCTCTTCTATTTTTTTATTTTTTTTTAAGTACTGCATAAATACCCTTATACTTAATTATTTCTAAAATCTAATACTTAAAAAATTTCTACTTAATATAAATTACCCATAAATAAAATTTAAAATAATTATATGTACTAAAAAAATACTTTACGATTTAATTTTCCTCTACTTTTTTCACTTTTATTCTATTCAATTATTATATTAAAATTAAATATATTACTTATTTTTTTGTCTATCTTATTTATATTTTATTATTAATTTATATTGAGTTTCCTATTTAACATGAAATTGTTTACTAGGAAAATTTTATATTTGTGGTTTGGGATGATTTAAATAAGTGTATTTTTTGACTTTTTATGAAATATGGGTTGGGTATGGGTTGAGTTTGAAGTGATGTGTTAGAGAGGTGATGTGACTTAGGTCAAGTTTGGCAATCTTAAAAAAAGTTAAAAAATTACTCAAAAAGTTAAAAAATTATCACTGTTCACCAAAAGTAAAAAATTACAGCTGCACAACTCTCAATCCTAATTTTCCTCTACACACTAATTTATACAATTTTTAATACACATTTTTTCATAAAAAGTTAAAAAGTCAAAAAGTTAACCCAAACATCCATATTTTTTTCCTCAATTTTTTAGTCCAAAAAGATAAAAAGTGCACTTATTTAGGACACCCCAAACAACCCCTTAAATAAGATGATGTGACTTAAATAGGATAGTGACTTTTTGACTTTTTGACTTTTTTAGATCATGCCAAATAAGGTCTTAAACTTTATATCTATATGACATGGAAGCTCAGATTTTTACTCCTTATGGGACTTTTGTCCCTTTGTCAACACATGGACCAATAGATTGAATTTAATCCAATGGCTTACAATGTCTAAACACCTTACAGATCCTCTCTCTCTCTCTCTCTCTTTCACACACACTCAAATTTTGAACACACTCCTCTTTCAAATTTTGAACACACACTCTATCTCTCTCTCTCTACATTACTCTCTTCATCTTCTCTCTTCCTCCATCCCACTGAGCAGCCCCCAACAAACCCATCTCAATCCCTCTAAACCGCTCCAAAATTCTTCAACTTCGCCGGTGGGGGAATCCGAGCTCTACAACTGGCGTTGCTTTGACACAGAGGTAAAGAATTTCTCTCCATCATCAAAAAACTAGAGTCACATCTGTGAACCCTCCTCCAAATCCACAGAGGTAAAGAATTTTATTTGTTGTTTAATCATTTATAAATTTATTGATTTTCTTAGTTGTTTTCTCTCATATTAATCAACAAATCGGACATTTTTGGGATTAATCTAGACAGTTTTTTGTTTTGGTAGGGAAGGTTTGTTTTGGGTTGCCTATTTTGCCATTCTTTTTTCTTTCTTTTTTTAAATTTCTGTTTTACCATATTAATCTAAACAGCTCTGTTTTTTTTTATTTCTGTTCTGGGTTAGACAATTTTTAAACCCTTAATTTGTTGTCATATTTTTTTTTTCATCTTATTTTTTGTTTATCTTTTTCATCTTATAAAATGACCCAATAAGTCATGTATTGCAAGTATTTGATAGAATGACCCAATAAGTTTTCTTTATATAAGCACGCAACTAGAACCCATTTCCTGAACACATGTGTTCAAAAAATAAACCAATCATGTTTTTTTGTTTTGTTTTTTTATTTTTTGGTGTGAGTTTGCTGGACTCAAATCAATTACGATCATTACACATGTGTTTCCTAGAATGACCCAATAAGTCATGTATTGCAAGTGTTTGATAGAGTGACCCAATAAGTCATATTAAATTAATATACACCCCAAAAACTTTTTTGCAAGTGTTCGATAGAATGACCCAATAAGTTTTCTTTATGTAGGCACGCAATCCTGAACACATGTGTTCAGAAAATAAACCAATCATGTTTTTTTGTTTTATTTTTTTATTTTTTGGTGTGAGTTTGCTGGTCTCGAATCAATTACGATTATTACACATGTGTTTGATAGAATGACCCAATAAGTCATGTATTGGAAGTGTTTGATAGAATGATCCAATAAGTCATATTAAATTTATATACACCCCAAAAACTTTTTAGCGATATGCATCCAAAGTTTTAATCACAATAGTTCATAATCTTAAAAAAATATCATAAAATCATCATAACTAAGGTCACTTGAATTTATAATTAAACATCACAAAATTTCATAATCAAAACCACCATGGGTTATAACCATAAACACTACAAAAAGTCTAATAACCAAGTTATCATAAATTTGACCATCACAAAATCTTATAAGTAAGGCCCCGTTTAGTGTAGCTGTTAAAATAGCTTATAGATTATAACTTAACAGATTATAGATTATGACTTTAATCAGAAGTTGTTAATATGTTTGGTATAGCTGTTAGATTATAGATTTAAGTTGCTGAGTAGTGTTTGTTAAATAAGCTGTGAAATAGCTTTTTCAATTAATTTTTATTTTTTGTTTGTCTACATTTCTCATAAAAAATAATAATAATAATCTATAGTCCATTTGAGTCTTTTTCTATTTTTAAAATAATAAAAAATAAAAAAATTTACGAGTATAACCATAAATTAATATGTCCACAGCAGAAGCTGATAATCAGAAGCAAGGGGTGAGCAGCTTCTCAGAATCAACTTTTTTGAGTTAAAATAAGCTGTTAGAATCAGAAGCTGTTTGAAATAAGTGTAACCAAATAGTCCAAAATAACTTTTTCAAAGCTAAAAGCCATAAGTTGGCTCTGAAAAGCTGAAACAAACGCCCCCTAAATGCCACAAATCATTAGAATTATGGTTGGAAAGGTTTGTTTTGGGTTGCCTATTTTGCCATTTTTTTTTTTTAATTTCTGCTTTACTATATTAATCTAGACAGTTTTTGTGTGTGTGTGTGTGTGTGTTCTGGGTTAGACAGTTTTTAAACCCTTAATTTGTTGTCATATTTTTTTTTCATCTTATTTTTTGTTCATCTTTTTCATCTTATAGAATGACCCGATAAGTCATGTATTGCAAGTGTTTGATAGAATGACCCAATAAATTTTCTTTATATAGGCACACAACTAGAACCCATTTCCTAAACACATGTTCAGGAAATAAACGAATCATGTTTTTTTATTTTTTGGTGTGAGTTTACTGGACTCAAATCAATTATGATCATTACACGTGTTTGATAGAATGATCAACAAATTGGACATTTTTGGGGATTAATCTAGACAGTTTTTGTTGTGGTACGGAAGGTTTGTTTTGGGTTGCCTATTTTTCCATTCTTTTTTTTTTAATTTCTTTTTTACCATATTAATCTAGCCAGCTCTGTTTGTTTGTTTTTTTTTTTTTTTTTTTTTTTTTTATTTCTGTTCTGGGTTAGATAGTTTTTAAACCCTTAATTTGTTGTCATATTTTTTTTTCATCTTATTTTTCGTTCATCTTTTTCATCTTATAGAATGACCCAATAAGTCATGTATTGCAAGTGTTTGATAGAATGACCCAATAAGTTTTCTTTATATAGGCACACAACTAGAACCTATTTCTTGAACACGTGTTCACGAAATAAACCAATCATGTTTTTTTGTTTTGTTTTTTTATTTTTCGGTGTGAGTTTACTGGACTCAAATCAATTATGATAATTATATGTGTTTGATAGAATAACCCAATAAGTCATGTATTGCAAATGTTTGATAGAATGATCCAATAAGTCATTAAATTTATATACACCCCAAAAGCTTTTTAATGATATGCATCCAAAGTTTTAATCATAGTAGTTCATAATCTTAAAAAAATATCATAAATCCTCATAACTAAGGCCACTTAAATTTATAATTAAACATCACAAAATTTCATAACTAAAACCACCATGGGCTATAACCATAAACACTACAAAAAGTCTAATAACCAAGTTCATCATAAATTTGACCATCACAAAATCTTATAACTAAATGCCACAAATTGTTAGAATTATGGTGCATGGTACACATTTTTCAACGTTTATTTTATAACCAAAACCACTATGTGTATCAAAGAATTTTTCAACGTTTATTTTAATTAATTCGTAAAAATTATTTGTGATATAGTAAGTGTGTGGGTGAAAATCTGACCACACTGCCTGCTTAGTAACCAGCTGGAGAGCACAGGCAGAATAGATGGCTTCAGTAACCTGTAACAGAAAGAAAAGGCTCCGGCGGTGGTTCTTCCACCCGGGGGCACTCTGACGATCAAGTCAGTATATCTCTCAAAGATAATCAAGTGCAAAACTTAATACTCAAAACATAAATTGCATACCTTAGACCCACAGGGGTGCCTCTCTTTTATAATATACTCAATCCAAGTCCCACTAGAAGTATGACTTCTATGCACTCTAATTCTGTGCTTACTTTGGACTCCTCAAGAGATAAAGATAAACTCCCTAAGAGCTTTATCCTTATCTTGGTTAAGTCCCCTCTTCGTCTTAGGACTCTTGTCCCTTATTCGTTTATCTCGGATTCCGATATCTTCGGAGATATCCTCGGCAACACCGAGATCACCTCGGCCTAACTACCACGACACGTGGCACCTCGGCTGACACGTCGGCGTCACCATGCCACGTGTTGGTATTCAGAAAATATATCCCCACAGTAAGTTTTCAGCTTGGAAAACAGAGTCTTTTGACAAGGCATTCAACATTAAACCTATAGTTTTGAATGTAAGTTTAATATTTCTTTTGTTTCTTTTCTATTTTTGTTGGTAATCAAGTTACCGATAAATTAAGGTGAACTTGCTTTGCATCTCATGAAGAATTATTCATTGCTCATATAGTAAATGTTTTCTTTATTTTGCTCTCATGTTTTATATATTCACTATTGTATTTTTATCTTCATTTCATTTTTATTTTAGCCACTTGATTTTTTATTAAAAAAAATTCTCCTTTTCCATTTGCATAAAAGAGAATATGAGCAATGAAGCAAAATAGGATTGGTAAGTAGTGGAAAAATTGGGAGTGGAAGGAACTTTGGAGCAGTGGCCAATAATGTAGCTCCTGATAAAAAATAGTACTGCTAGAACTTTTTATTTTTTATTTTTTATTTTTTATGATTTGCTTCAATCATCGGGTCATTTTTCTTCCATAAGTTTGGTCACTTTTTTCCATAAGTTTTGCCTTCTTTTATTGGTTTTCTTTATCTTTTTTTGTCCAAAGTGTATTGTGGAAGTCTCAGTAGCTTTATTGTTAGTGGTTTTGGTGGATGTTAGAGCAGTGGGTATTTAAATAGAATGAATGTCTCAGCATCATTTAGTGAAGTGGGTATTCGATGATCACATAGTTTTTTTTGTTCTCCTAAAATACCTTTTTCTCTATTTATTTTTTCTCCTAAAATATCTTTTTCAAACCTTAGAATCATATCCTTCTATTTATTTTTGTTGTGAGTTGGGTGTTGCCTTTTTTGAATTGATCATGACATGTTTGGAGCTTTTATTTCAACAATGTGATTGTGGCAGTGGAGTTTTGGTTTCAAATGTTGAGTTTTGGTTTCTTTTGCGAAACACCCACATCTTATTAGCATTTTTGGAGGAGTTTGATTATTTAAAGCTCCGTTTTTTAATTTTGAAGGGACATTTGTGTATATCATTTTCGATGGTGATGATTTTGGCTTAGATAGTTTTGACAAGACGTTTGATTCAGTTTATAATTCAATTTAATAACAAAATTGTACTGTTCAAAGTTGTAGCTCATCCCATTTGAAATCCATTTTAGCGGCTTTGCAGCATCATCTCTTCCCGTTTCTCTCTCGCTCTCTCCAACGGACCACCATCAAGGTAATGCCACTTTTCTCTTGCTCTCTCTTCAAACCTCACCTATTTCAGCATCTTTTGTTTTAATAATCTTTACTCTAATTTGTGAATATCTTTTGTTTCAATAATCTTTAATTCTAGCAGGTTTGTTACTCAATAATATTGACAACATGTTGTCCAATTTAATTGCTTTATTGATGTTTACAGGTTGTGATTGAAACATTGTGTCTGAAGCATTGTGGACTTCCTTAAGACCTTTCATATCGAAACATTGTGGTAAGAATTTGATTTGTGTTCTTACTTAAACATTGTCTCTATATATATTTTTTGTTTGCTTTTCTATCTATTTGTCCACTTTATGTGCAGAAGTATATATTGGTTGACTTTACTACTACATATATTTCTACTCATTTACACCCTTTGCTAGGTTGGGGTAATGTGGCATATCTAAAAATTTTAGGATTTATTAATTTGTAAGAACAATGGTAAGATTCATTAATATTTTCTTTTCATGTTGTTTGGAGTTAGATTGTGTTACCAATACCTGAAAATGTCCTCATATTAGACTGATTCATTATTTTTATTTAATTTTTGGAGTCAAATTATTATTTTAAAATTGTGTAGATGTGCAAATCTTTTGTTATATGTTAATTTTAATAAATAGATTCTTGGAAGCAAAGTACTAAGTGATTGATGTGTTTTATTGGTAGTTTTCATTGGAAACACAATCCATTTTGATAAATTGTTTAATTTTAGTAAAATTTGGTAGCGGAAAATGATTGGTAGGTTATTAGTTTGGCGTCTGCATATCTATTTGATTTTTTATTAATTCCTTGAATGAGATATTTTATTCATGGAAAATGATTGGTAGGTTATTAGTTTGCAGTTCCATTTAAACCTCTTTTAATTCAATAAAATTTAAGAAAGCTTAAGCCATCGATATGTTTGATTCCTAACAATAATGTAGGAGCCATCGATATGTTAAGTATCTATTGATATAGATTTATATCAGCCATTTGTTATATTTATATAGATTTACAGTCTAAATCGGATGAGATTGAAGTTTATGAGATATAATAGGATTTTAGTTTATGATAATGTGTTTCAAATATAATGTGTTTAATATGTGTATGATAATGGGTCTCAAATATAATGAGATTTAAGTTCCTGATAATGTGTTTTGTATAAACGAGTTATCTTCTACCGTCTAAAACTTGCTGTTTAGTGGATGGAGCTCTCAACTTTGCTAAAGAAACTTTCAATAGGCTTGGATAGCATAAATGAGAATTAAGTGTTTCAAATATGATTAGTGTTCTGATAAATGATTTAGGTGATTTTGATAAATGTGTGAATTGGGTTTCATTTTTAACATGAAAAGTAATGTTTTGTGATCTTTTGTTTTTATGTTATTGTTAAAAATTAGAATTGGATTTCCTTTTATTTGATTGTACTTAACGTATGGCACAATTAAGTAATCAAATAGTCATTGTACAACCCATTGTTATTTAAACCCAATCTATTCATAGCACTATTAAATGAGTTATTTCTTCACTGCAGGTCTGTGGTGTTTCAACCTCTTCAACAACCTTAGAGTTTATTTTAATTCAAATCATGGACAACATTCATAGTTTTGGTTATGTATGTTTAGTTTATAGTTTATGAATTGAGGCTTAATTTCTTGCTTATTATTTATAATTTTCCTCATAATTAAATGTTTTTGTATTATTGTTTACAGGTGGATGATATGTTAGAGGAAACAGTAATATTAAATCTCTATACTCATTTTTTATTTAATCTACATTCCTTAATATAATTTTTCTTTTACCTTTCAAATGCATTTCTATATATACACAGGTTCGGTTTCTTCAAAATAGAAATGTCAGTGTTGTGCTCTATAATGAACGTGGCTTCAATGTCCTCTGTGTTCGTGGGGTAAGCCCACTAATCAAATGTATTTGCTTCTGATATTTTTTCTTCATAATTTTTTCTTATTTTTTGAAAGGCAAAGGCAATGGTAAGGGCAAAGGAAAATGAGAAGCTTACAGTAAAAAGAAAGAAAAACTACTCAATAAAGGGAATAAAAAAATACACAAGTGGTATGATTCTTTTCAAGTTTGTTTTGGAGCATGTGTAAAGAAAATCGTGGGGGAATGTGATATGTTGAAGCATGCATAATTTGTGTAATTTTTTTTTTTTTTACTGTAAAGTTTGTGAAGATGGACTTGGTGCTTTTAATCTGTAATATTACTAATTTCCAAACTAAATTATGCATCCTTAAAAAACAATAAACTAGAAAAAATTATAAAGGATCTTTTACAAAGATATATAAAATTTTCCAAATAGAATAGGGAAGTAATTAAAGTTTAAAAAAGAATACAAATGATAAAAGAAGGACACAAATTGAAAGTGTATTTTAATTAAAATTTTGTTTAAATTATGATCAAGTCAAACTTTTGTAGAATTGGGTTGAAAAAGCTATGGAGCTCAAGAGGATAAATAAGACTACATTACTCCGATGGAATAGTAAAAAGGTATTCTTAGTTCATATTGTTTCAATATCTATTTTTCGTATTGTTTCAATATGCTAATGTTAATGTTTTTAAAATATTAGATTGTTGTACATGCTCCTCACTGGAAAAAGTACACAGAAGTTGATACATAGACATTTCAAAATGTGATGGAGAACAAGTTTGAAGGCGCCCAAGCGCTTTAGATGCGTCCAAGTACTTTTTCTATAGGCGTTCAAGTTTTTGTAGAGGAATCCAAGTACTTTTTGTTGAGGCGTCCAAGTACTTTAGAGGCATCCAAGTTTGAAGACATTATATGGCATACATTTTGTAAATTTGACAAAAAATTACTTTTGTAAAGCTTGATGTTAACCAATTTTGTAAAGCTTCAAATTGATATATACTTCAATGGATTTCTAATATTTTTGTAAAGTCTATTATCAATGTAAAAGATTGGACCTTATGGATGGTTATTGAGTGTGGACTATCAAGTGCCCTTGAAAATTCACTAAACTTAAGTGCAATAATTTAATTTAGTATCTTTGCATATTTTGGTGGAAGTCACATATGCTTGACATGGATTTTTGTATAATTTTAGTGTCTATTGTGTAGGATGTTAGAGTCACATTGAAAAAGAATAATTTATTAGTGGGTTGAAGCAGGAGAATGTTAATAGTATTGTTGCCTCTTAATTTGATCATGGTTATGAATTTTATGTTTCTTCATTAAGAAAGACCAGTGTATTTTGATGCACTATTTTCATGGTTTGTTTCTGAATTCATTTATCTTTTCAGGACCTCTCACATTCCAACACAGCTGGTTGTGAAAGTAGTTTCGGTTTGTTGTATCATCCCTGATATTTTGGTATCAACAATAAGGTTAGTCTTTAAAGTAACTTGGATTATTTTTATTTCATTTATTTATAAGTAGTTAGTTGAAACTGTGAAGAAGTTGGGAGGATTTGAATTATTTCTATTGATATTTGATGTTTTAGTAGACTGATTTGAACTATTCCTTAAACAGGGCTAATTTTGAAAATATGTTAGAGAATGAGGTGGGAACTCTTGAAGGCACCACCCATAAAAGATTTGAAATTTATTAGTTATTTATTTCAGTCTTCTTTATATATTGTGTTCCTCTTTCTATGTGAAGTTTTAAATTAGGGTGATATTATTATTTTGAATTGATTTATTATAATTGAATTTCGTAGCACGTGTGGTATCAAAAAAAAAAATTGCTCGCAGTGCCTTCAGGCATGGGTTATCCCTAATATATATATATATGATATATAAACTACACTTTTATAATTTAACAGAACGAAAATTGCACTGGATATTTTGTAATATATTTTTTAAATATATATGTATACATATATATATATATATATATAAATAATTATATATATATATATATAGATATTTATTTATTTATAGTATATTTTATATCATGATAAATAATATTATTCTTTTGCAATGCATGCATTGCAACATATTTCTAAAAATAATTTATATAGACATATATAAATAATTTTATTTTATTTTATTTTATAAAATATTATTTAAAAAGAAAAAAAAATTAAATTATGTATCGCACGGATCAACCACGAATTTCATTATTAAAGTGGGATTATCATATTATAATATTCCAACATGAAAAAGTTATAAAGTAATAATAGGTATTATGAAGAGTTTTACTATTAACATTGTGACACCCTCAAGGTTAATTAAATATTACATAAATACTTATAGTTATATATAATTGTGAATGTATGTGATAATATATTATTAAATAAATAATAATAAATACAAAATCTAATTTGACATTAGATTATCAAAAATGAGATTAATTAGGGATTATTAATTGGGGCCAAATTAACAGAAATATGAATTTATAATACTAATTGGGTCAAATTAGAGTTAAAAATAGTAAATAAATAAATCTAAAAGTAAGAGTAAATAAATAATAATATTGATAACAATAATAATAATAATAATAATAGTGGGTGTGGTAGTAAAATAATTAATTAATTTTTTGTTGGTATACAATAAAGTGTAATTTAATTAGGGATTAATTTATTTATATGGTTATTGGGAAAAAGTGTAATTACCATAAACATTTATTAAGGTTACTATAAATCTATGTTAGTAAATGGCATATCCAGGTGAGATTGAAACAAATCTGTGGAAGGATTCAAGATCAGCCACGTGTTGGCCGGATAGTGGTCTTACCTCCCTTTAAATAGCAAGAAGTTGCTCAAATCTGTAGAAGGAGAAAACAAAGAAAGGGAAAAAAAAAAAAAAAGAGGCACGTAGGTAAGAAACTTATAGTAGGAAAGTTGTGATAATGAAGTAAGTGTAATGGTCAATATTAAGGTGAGTTATATTATACCTTGAGTTACCATAATATATTTTACGTATGTTTTAACTTACTATAATTTATTTTATACAAGTTATATTTTATAAGTTATATTAATTCAAGTTATGATTTAGAAATATTTCAGTTATGTGGATTAATTTCTAAACTCTTTTTGTTTAAATGAAACCCATGGATATGTTTGTTTAAATTTTAAAGAATATTTGACTATGATCTTATAAACAATTATGTTTTGTAAGTACCACCACGGGAGTCCCACGCATTGGGAGACTTAAATAACCATTGGCATCTGTTTGACCACTTGTGGCCCTCTATTTGTCATGGATCCATTGACCTCTGTTCTGATTGTCACTTTTGTGACCTTCGTTCTATTCTGTTCTGTACCGTGGCTATGGTTATTTACTTATATAATTTATATGTTTCAGTTTCTGCCACTTAAATGATTTATTTACCAAATTAAGTTATGTAAATGTTTTGGCTTCCATGGTTATTTTGTATTCCCTATACTCTTGTCATAATATTTCTCACTCTGCTATGTGCTTATAGCTGTTACCATTTCAGGTGACGAGATGTAGGGGAAAACCCATAACCTCACGAAATAGAACCCGCACGTGAATTGATATTAAACCACTTTTTTTTTTTCCTTCTTCTCTTTTTTTTTTTTTTTTTTTTATATTTTTGCTCCATTTTGTTCTACTCGGGGCCGGTCACTGAATAATAAAATAATAAAAGTCCTATAAATGTATTTCTCTTATTAAAATAGTAAAATGGAGTAAATTCCTGTTTAATTATTTTTATTTCCACTTGCACAGTTTAATTTGCTACAAATAGAAAAAGTTACTAAGTTGCGATTCCAACCCTAAGCCCCTGGGATTGGGTTGTGACAAAGGCGGTATTAGAGCAACGGTTCAAAAAAAAAACTATTTTAATTTTATCAGGAAGTTCGAAAAGTTATAAATAAACATAATAAATAAAACTATATAGCTAAATAAACATAATAAAATAAAATACGATAAAAAATAATAATAATAAATATTTACCTGCAACGCTAGTCTTTTTGTGTAAAATCTCACGTTTATTCTGCTGTTGTAGGAATGTCAGAGATTAATCTTAATGATGCGTTTTGGGATGAGCTCTAGGCCATTAATTTAGATGAGATTTTAGCCGAGCACCCCGCCCCCGCCCCCGCCTCACTTGAGAGTTGGGGAGGTTCAGAGGACATAATCAGAGGACTGTACCTAGGCCTTGCCCAGTTGATGGGTCGGCCAGTTTATATCCAGGCTGACCTTACTGATGCCCCACATTTACTATGGAGGCACAACCTTGTCGATACACGTAGACGTTTTCTTGGACCATCTCGTGTCCTTGGCGTTGCCCCGGGACATGACCGCCGGCACTATATCATAGGCCCTCTACCCCCAGATTTTGTGGCTAGAAGGGGGAACGTATACCCTGAGGACTATATTTTCACTACAGTCCCTAACCCACTAGAGATCATTAATATTCAAAATGTTGACTTTAATAATAACCTGTCATATATTGAGACACCCCGCTGGATTGTCGACCGAGCATTTTAGGGATACATACAGTCCATCCCCATTTTCACAGTCCAAGTAGCATGGATGTGTTTTGGGGTAGTCCAGTTAGGATGGGAATTTGAGTTTTTTATGCAACACTATTTCCCATGATTTTTCGGCCTATTTGACCTACCACTCTAGATTTGGTAGAAGGAAACCTTTTTGTATGCTGACCATGTAACACCCTCAAAATAATACATAAACCCAACATTTCCGACATGCATTGATATAAGAGAATAAAACATCCTTCCATTCATCAGAGTAGTTAAGTACAAAAATAATACATGTTGACAACAAAAGTAAATGCCCTATGGGCTTACAACTTTCAAAGCCAACACTTGGTCACAAAAGAGAGTACTAACTCATATACACTTTAAGCCCTTGGCTTGAATTTACATGTAATATTCAAATAACAAAATAACCAAAAAGAGTCTTCAACTCCAAAACCTTCCAAGCTATGTCCTTGGAGGTAGCATATCACCTGAACCTGAAAATGATGTCCCATATAGGGTGAGCCACAACCCAGTAGAGATATATTAAACCAAATATAAGTAATGACTAAAACAATAGCATTTGATAGATGGTTAACACTTATAAACCAGTTATATCACAATATAGTTCCATGACAATCTTGTCCATGTTTCAATTCAATTTTCTTTACTTATACAAACCCGATACATAAACATGGCTCAAAACCTGGCCTACCAATTCAATGAGACTATGGCTCATATTAACACGTTTCCATATTTCACAATTACACATGAGATTTACAACTCATATTCAAACACTTCCATACTTCAAATTATACACATATTTGCTGAATCAACACTTCAATTTAATACACATATTTGCTGTATTAATGGAGTCCATCCCCTATCTCCTCCCAAACAGGTTTGAGAGTCCATCCCCTATCTTCCCTCAAACCATGGAGTACGTCCCCTATCTCCTCCCACACAATACACATATTCCAAGTATATAAATAATTATCATATACAGGAATCAATCAATACATATATTTGATGTATTATTTCAACTGTCATATTCAATGACATATTCAATATGATTAGTTTCCGTTTTCCCTAATCAACATACAGTGTCTACAACAATTAAGACTATCCTCCACCGATAGCCCAAACAATTATTTCTAAACAGAAAATAAATGCATTAAACAAATATAATATCAACTTTTATATAGGTGAGTGATAAATTAATCCAACTACACCATTCAATCCCATAACCTCCCAATTTCACAATTTTCAATTCAATTTCATATTTCCCAAATTAATTATACCAATTAATTATCACAATAATTAGGGCAGTTTTCCCTAATCCTCAATATCAACCCTAAGGTCCAATTTCATCGATAATACAACAATAATTCCGTTTCTCAATGTCTTACATACATATGGGTTTTAATATTTGAAAACCTCTCTTTTATAAATTACACAATAACCCCAACTTTTTCAAAAATTTCCTAACATCACCAACTACTCAAAATGACCAAAATTAAAGACAAAGCTCATAAGATGGAGTAGGGTGTCCCTACCTTGAAATGAAGAGCTCAAATGGAGAAAATAGTGAAAATCCAAAGTGCTCCAAATCCACAAATTTTCAGATTAAAACGTAACCCACACAACCCTCTATCTTTCTTACAAAGGGATTAGGGTAGAAACACACTATAAGTAGATCAATCCCTAGAGAGAAGGTGTGTATAGAGAGAGAAAGAGTCGGATCTAGGGTTTGTGTAAAAAATGAGATGAAAAAGTGAAGTGTTTCCCCGCTGCTGTTTACTGATATAACACAGGCTTGCTCGAGCGACCAGACACAAAGAACCCTCGCTCGAGCGTAGAAAGCCTCGCTCAAGCCAACAATTCGAAACTTCAGGTCTGCAACCCAGAAGCACGCTCGAACGAAAGAATGCTCGCTCGAGCGAAAAAAACCCAAAACATACAACTCACTCGCTCGAGCCAAGAAATGCAACTCTCAGGTCCAGAACCAGACGCAGACGCAAGCTCGAGCGAAGGACTTCTCGCTCGAGCCACCAGATACAAAACTCAACTCTCGCTCGAGTGAAGAAACCCTGGCTCGAGCGAAGGATCTAGAACACAGAGCTCGCTCGAGCGACAAAAGCCTCGCTCAAGCAAAGAACCAAAATTCTGGGCAGCAACCATTTGCTCCCAGTCACACCCAACCTGTAACAAACCTGCCTAAAACATCCTATAACTCAAATACAAAGTATTGAAGGACAGAAACAAGATATATACAACAACCAACATCCACGGAGCCAAGTCCGGATCACACTAATCAATGGAGGGAAAACCAGGGTCGCTATAGACCATGATGCGTTCTGATCCCTTTTTGTTGTCTTTTTGTTTTGTTTACCACAGGGATTGGACACTAACATATTCTAACTGATGTAATATTAATTGTAAAAATAGTAAAGTTGGCATTTTATATAGATATAGTTTGCGCTACATATGCTTACATGTATGCTGCGTTGTGAATATAATGTCTCATTTATTACTTTGTAGAATGACCAATAATGGTAACGGAAGTGAGTCATCAGTCAGTGACACTGAATCGATGAAAAGAATAATAGAAAGAGCGGTTATTAGCTTTTTGCAAGCCTTGTAGACTAACATCAACAATGGGACGTCGGAACGGCGAGAAGAGCTGGTACCATAAAACAGTCCCAGGATCTGAAACCCACCACATTTACTGGCGGCCCAGACCCAATAGTAGCAGACACTTGGGTTAAAGACATGGAAAAGATTTTTCGCGCCTTACCCTGCACTGAAAGACAAAAGGTAACTTTCGCCACTTTCACTTTCAAAGACAATGCATAGAAATGGTGGCTTCTCACTTTGGCCAAAGAAGAAATTACAACTTGGGTAAGATTCTTGGAAGTATTCTACGAAAAATACTTCCCAGATTCATTACGGGAACAGAAGGCATCCGAATTCATACATCTAAAGCAAGGAACCATGACGATGGCCGAATACGAGAGCAAGTTCACTCAACTCGCTAGCTTTGCAACATACGTCATCCCCACCGAAACTCGAAAAGCAAGAAAATTCGAAGCAAGATTGGATGTCAAAATTAAAGACAGACTTGAGGCCTTGAAACTGCCAACCTATGCAAAAGTGGTAGACCGGGCGTACATTGTAGAAAAGGGGATTAAAGCCTCGCGTTCTAGGGAATCAAGCCAAAAGAAGCGATTTTGGGAAAGAGACAACAGAAGACCCGGTATTGCGCCTCCTAAAAAGGTGAATACTGGCACAACTAGTTCAGTCCGTCAAGGTCCTACCAACCCCCGAGGTGGCACTGTTCCAATTTGTTCCACTTGTGGGAAGGCTCATTGGGGACAATGCCATCGAGACACGGGAGCATGTTTTAAATGCGGTCAAGTTGGCCACTTGCTGAGGGATTGTCCAAAGATGACTAATCCTACACCCAGCCCCTCTGGCCTAGTCAGAAAACTCGCAGGATCTGGAGAGGAGAGGAAGGACCAAAAAGGCCAAGGAAGAGCTTTCGCCTTGGGTACCTGGAAAACCAGAAGTTACTGAAAATGTGGTGACAGGTACACTTTCTGTCTGTGGTCATTTAGCTCATGTCCTCATTGACTCTGGGTCAACTCATTCTTTTGTTGCACCACACTTTGCTGCCAAGTGGGCATTAACACCCGAACCATTAAGATTTATATTGTCTATGTCTTTTCCTTCTGGTAAGTCTGCTTGTAGTACAGATGTGTACAGATCTTGTGTTATATTCTTAAAAGGCAAAACCTTATACGTAGACTTGATTCCCCTCCACATTGAGAACTTTGATGCGATCATAGGTATAGATTGGCTGGCTGCCAACCACGCCTCTATCGATTGTAAAACCAAAAAGGTCTTCCTCAGGTTACCAAACCAACCCAAACTTGTCTTTGATGGGACTGGAGTTTCTAACCCTCCCTGTATTATATCCTCCATGGCAGCCCAATGACTTCTAAGAAAGGGTTGTGGTAGTTATATTTGTTATGTGACCGATACACAGAAAGAGGCCCCTACCGTTGATGCAATCCCCGTGGTTCGAGAATTTTCGAATGTTTTTCTTGAAGATCTACCCAGTATTCCAATTGATCGGGAAATCGAATTCACCATTGAAACCCAACCTGGCACATAACCAATATCAAAAGCTCCTTATTGCATGTCGATGACAGAATTGAAAGAGCTGAAGACTTAACTCTAGGAACTCCTGGACAAAGGTTTCATTCGACCTAGTACCTCACCCTGGGGAGCTCCAGTATTGTTCGTGAAGAAAAATGATGGCACGATGAGATTATGCATCGATTACCGAGAGCTGAATAAGGTCACCATCAAGAATCGGTACCCTCTGTCGCGAATCGATGACTTGTTCGATCAACTTCAAGGCGCCCAAGTATTCTTCAAAATCGACTTACGTTCTGGCTACCATCAGCTAAAAGTCAAAACGGAAAGCATCGAAAAGACTGCCTTCAGAACCCGTTACGGGCACTACAAGTTTCTTGTGATGCCTTTTGGCATCACAAATGCCCTAGTAGCCTTCATGGACCTCATGAACCGAGTATTCAAACCTTATCTTGATGAGTTCGTTATCGTCTTCATTGACGACATCCACATATACTCAAAGTCACCAGAGGCCCATGAGCAGCACTTGCAAACGGTTCTACAAACACTACGTGATCATAAACTTTATGCAAAGTTGAAGAAATACGAATTCTGGATCACTAGTGTACACTTTCTCGGTCACGTCATTGACAAAGATGGCATCTCGGTTGACCCCCAAAAAGTTGCAGCAATCGTGGACTGGCCACGACCTACTAATGTGTCAGAAATCTGAAGTTTCTTGGGTCTAGCTGGCTATTATCGACGCTTCATGCAAGATTTCTCAAAGATAACATCACCCTTGACCCAGCTAACTCAGAAGAATACACCCTTCGAATGGACTGATATACAGGAGCGTTGCTTTCAAGAATTAAAAAGTCGACTTGTGTCAGCCCCTATTCTAGCACTCCCTACAGGAGTAGATAGGTTCGTAATCTATAGTGATGCTGTAGACGCGCCCGCGTGGGGCCTTCGTGCTACAGTTCGAACTCGATTTTTGTCATGGTTCTTAATCTGAACCAAAGAGTCCAAATCAGGCAAATCGTTTTAAGAAAAACAGATTTTTAGAAAGAAGTGCCAAACATGGACTGCTTTTCCAGTTACAGAGTCACCAGCTAAATATTTTATTTTGGGAAATTTAGGAAACCCTGACTCGGTGCCAAAGGCCACGTGTCCGTCATCACCAAAGTTGCCTCGGCTCGGGAACTCGGGTACGATTGGGGAAGGTCAGCTATGAGCACCCCCTCTCGCCCGATCCGAAGATCGGCCTCTACTAACCATGATATCCGATTTTGAAAATGTTATGTGTTCTTATTCCAGTTAATTAGCTAGAATTACTGTGTGATGCGCACAACACAAAAATATAGACTAGATCGCCTAATTTGGAACGAAGCATTGCATATCCGTTTGTTTGAAAAACAGTTTGAAATTTGCTACTCGCAAGTAGGCTAAAGCACGGATTTCAACGAGTTGTTCCAACTCAAACAATCCAACCTTCACCCATAGGCATTCAAGCAATTTATATCACATAAGCAGCTAGCCTCATGGTAAGTATGCTGTCATGGCAACACTCACACTCATGCGAGATACTAAAGCAGAAAAATACTTACAACACTTACGGTGTACTCCAAGCCAAGACAAGAACATGTTAGCAATCAATGCATGATTCAAGTCCATGTTAAGTGGCTAATGCAACGCATACAGAAAGCAATCTAGAATAGGCTCGGCTAATCTAAGGATGACATGTGAAAATGCACAGATAACATGTATTCAAGTTAGATTTGAAATACTTTATGCAGTTAGCATGATGTGCTGAGCCTGGTGCATGCAAGACTAATGAATGATGCACGCATGCATAGCATAAGGTATGCTAAATTAAACATGTCCTAATACTAACCATCAAAAGCAGGTAAGTAAAAGGGAGAAAGAAGTGGGGGGTTGGAAGACATGCACACACGCACCCATACTTATTACAAATTTGCCCTCGCTCAGAGGGACCGAAAGAATAATACAAATTAATTAACCTACAAGCTAATTAAATATTACAGACCAATTAATTAATTAACAAATTAACTAATCTAATAAAAGCAGTAAACAGCCTCGGGAAGAGGGCCCAATGCAATGCGCGCTCGGCTCCGCTCGGAAAGTCATTGCCATGCACAAGTTGCCTCTGCTTTGACTGTTATCCTTCTCTGAAGACTGCACAAATCTCAAGGTTACTTCCCTGAATGCTGTGAAACACCACCGGCTGAGGGAATTGGTCACCGGCCATGGAGAATGGTCACCGGACACAAATTAATCCATCGGCCTCTTATGGATGGCCGGTCGGCACTGAAGGTGGCCGGCCGGCCAAAGCTTCCTGCAGAATCTGTTTTTGACAACAACAGAGGGAAAAACTTAGCATAGCAATGCATTTCAAGCAGATGTGTGCACCACCACATCCCTTATCATGTTTGTGACTCAAAGGGGGTATGGTGCTCGATTCTCGGATCACTAATCACGTATTTCCATGCATGATTGCCCAAGAAACCAAGTGTGCATTTTGATATGGAATGCAATGCACATAATCAAACAAAGAAGCTCAACCTCTATCACACTCAACTCAAGAGGCAAAGCATGCATGCCAATGCAATGCAACCTAGATATGTGGACTAAGTATGCAACATGAGCATAGGCACTAGCAATACACCATGCATATTAGGCATGCAACCTATGCAAGCAAGCATGCAAGGTATGAGGCATCAATGCTAATCAACAAGCATGCAAGATACAATGTGGATATTCAAGCATGTAACCACACACAAGTATACAACAACACACAAGGTGAGCATGCATCAACATGCAAGGGGTGGTCTTAAACTGATTTGGACAGCCTTATACTAGGCCCAAAACAATGGCCAAATGCTAAGAGAATGATGACCAAATAACATGCAAGCATGCATGCACACAAGGACCAACACTTAGGCATTGAAAAGCAACTCTCAAGCACACTTAAGAGGATGCAAACATGGACATATAGCATGCACATTAAGCTTTGAAAATCATGTTAAGAATGGTGCCAAACCAAGTAAACAAGATAGACATGGCATGCAAATAAAACCCAAAATCCAAGACAATCCAAAGGGCTTAAATCTTGATCATGTGACATATGAAGCAAATGATCAAAATGAATCAAATCAGTCCCAAATCATGTTAAGGCAAGCCCTAAAAACCACTTAGATGGCATCTAAATGATCTACACATGGAGGCATGCATAAGTGCTTAAACATGGAGTATATAACACAACCTCTTAAAGCATCAAAGGAGCATTAAATGCAAGCATGCGAGCATGTTATAAGGACTGAAATAGCATAGTCAGTGGTTCCAAACCACTGAAATAGTGCAAGTAATGCATGCTACACACTCACACACCTAAGGCTAACAAGCCAAAATGCAAGGTGGCTATACTAAGCATGCTATGGTCGACCAAAACAACCAAGAACAGAACTTAAGAATGCTAAAACAAACACAAAAGCTTCACAAAGCTTGGCCAAAATCATGCTAGAACAAGGATCAAAACCTAAAGCATGTTAAGACCAAAACATGGCATTACAAGGCATGTATGCTAAACAAGCATGGTGTACCTAAACCAACTTAACACAATGCTATATCATGGCAATATAAGCACAAAAATCAGTTAAGGCATGATCAACATGAACCTAAACTAGATGCTTCCTTAAGAGGCAAAAATGACCCTTTTCAAGGACAACAAGGAGGGGGGGTGGCTCTCTCCTTCTTAGGACCTCAAGGCACCATCCTCACCACTAAAATCCCTCAAGATTTCAATGGTGAGGAGGCCCAAACACAATGGTCCTGGAGCTCACCAAAAATGCACAAAAATGGAGCCTAACAAGGCTTAAGAGGGGTCAAACAACCCCAAAGCTCAAAACAATGTTAAACAACTATTTAAAGGACTCAAAAACAGAACTTTTATACGTTATATGAAAATCCTAAAAACAGTTGCAAGATAGGCAAAAAAGCTATGCAAAAAGGGGGGATTTAAAGGTAAAGTTGTTACCCTTGAAGACCTCCTTCACAAACAATGCTCCAGCTAGTTCTTTGAGTTCAAAACCACCCAAGAACACCAAGAACAACCCTCTGGCCCCTCAGCAACCAAGAGAAGGTGTAAGACTAGGTGTTTATGTGCAAAAGTAAGACTAAACACACACACTAAGCTTAAGAGAGAGAGATATAGAGATAGAAGAGATACAAACTCAAAACCCTAATATCAGAGCTCCCCTCAGTTTTTTTCTCTCTCCTAAAAGAGGGAGAAGAGGCCTCCTCTTATAGAGGATTCAATCTTGTAAAGCTTCCAAGGCAAGCTAACAAGAAGGAGATCCCTCCATACACGTGTATGGAGGGGAGAAAAGTGTATGCCAGCTAGCATAAAATATCTGCAAAAGCAGATGAACAGTGATCGGCCAGCCAAAAATGTAATTTGGCCAAAATAGATGGCCGGTCGACCATCTATAGTCCGGTCGGCCAAACATTTGGCCGGTGGAAACAAAACACAGCCGGTGGCCTCAAGCCATGGCCGGTGGAGTGTGAGGATGGCCAATAAGCCATTCCCTGCCCTCCAAAGTAAAAACACAAGTGTTTGGTGCAAAACCAAACACAAAATAGTAGAGTCGAGAGATCCTGAGGCAAGGCGCGTAGCTGAGACTTCCGGGAACTCAAGACAAACACAAACAAGGATGATCACCAAGTGTTCAAACGGTGACGCCCAAGTCTTGAGGACGGTCAAAAATGGGGTGTCTCCAGATGCCTCATACAATGGTTTGGGTTACATTCTCATGCAAAATGGAAAAGTCATTGCTTATGCGTTATGACAATTAAAGACTCACGAGAAGAATTACCCGACTCATGATTTGAAATTGGCTGTGGTAATCTTTGCTCTCAAAATCTGGCGTCATTATCTTTACGGTGCAACCTGTGAGATTTACACTGATCACAAGAGTCTTAAATATCTGTTCACACAGAAGGAACTGAATATGAGGCAACGACGGTGGCTAGAATTTATGAAAGACTATGATAGATCCATCACCATCCAGGAAAAGCTAACATGGTGACAGACCCACTGCGCTGAAAGACGACTAAAAGTTTGGCATGTACTCTCGTTTTCCATAAGATCAATGGATTACTCGCCAACATAACCATGGAACCTACACTGATTGAAGAAATTAAAGCGCGCCAATATGAAGATAAACTTTTGAAGAAAAAGTATGATGAACAAAGAAACACGTCTAATCCTGATTTCACTATAAGCAATGGGATACTGAAATTTCGAAATCGAATGTGCATACCCAATATCTCGGAACTCAAGAAAAAGCTACTAGAGGAAGCTCATAACTCGAGAGTTGCAGTCCACCCTGGTAACACAAAGATGTACCATGATCTGAAGGAACACTACTGGTGGACCGGAATGAAAAGAGAGATAGCAAGCCATGTTTCCAAATGTCTGCATTGTCAGCGTGTTAAAGCGGAACATCAGAGATCTGCAGAACTGCTGCTACCATTCCCTATTCCTAAATGGAAATGAAAACACATTACTATGGACTTCGTAGTCGGGCTACCACAGTTATTTTCGAATAATGATGCAATATGGGTTATAGTAGACCGATTGACGAAGTCGGCGCATTTTCTGCCAATCAAAATCATGTACTCCCTTAATAAGTTTGCCACTTTATATATCAAGGAAATTATTAATTTGCATGGTATCCCAGTTTCAATCGTGTCTGACCGAGACCCCCGCTTCGTGTCTCACTTTCGAAACAAATTGCGAGAAGCTTTGGAAACCACACTGAAGTTTAGTACTGCGTATCACCCACAAACTGATGGACAATCCGAAAGAACAATCCGAAAGAACAATCCAAGCATTGGAAGACATGTTACGTGTGTGCATATTGGACCTCAAAGGTAACTGGAATAAGCACCTATCTTTAATGGAATTTGCCAATAACAACAGCTACCAAGCAAGCATTGGGATGGCACCGTACGAAGCTCTGTATGGAAAGAGATGTCGATCACCTCTGTGTTGGACGGAAGTCAGGGACAGGAAATTGTTAGGCCCCGAGATCGTGCAAGTCACCAGTGAGAAAATCCAACTCATCTAACAACGAATTCGCACTACTTAGAGTCGCCAGAAAAGTTATGCAGATACACGGAGACGAGACTTGGAATTTCAAGTAGGGGATCATGTGTTCCTCAAGATCTCACCAGCAAGTGGAGTAATCCGATTTGGAAAGTGAGGAAAGCTAAACCCACGTTACATCGGGCCATTCGAGATACTAGAAAGGATTGTTCCTGTAGCCTATCGCCTTACACTACCACTTGAACTATCCAATATCCACAATGTGTTTCACATTTCAATGCTTCGACGGTACCTTCGAGATCCAGAACACATTGTTGATTATGAGAATTTAGAAGTTCAGGAAGATCTCTCTTATGAAGAGCAACTAGTGCAGATTCTCGATCGTCGTGATTAAATTCTCCAAAACAAGACCATACCGCTGGTAAAGGTCTTATGGCAAAATCATCGTATCGAAGAAGCTACGTGGGAAATAGAAAGTCAAATGTGAGCCAAGTATCTATACCCCTTCGAAAATTAAGGTACGTCAAGTTTGGGGACAAACTTCTATTTAGAAAGGGAGAAATGTGACGCCCTGAACGTTAATTAAATATCACATAAATACTTATAGTTATATATAATTGTGAATGTATGTGATAATATATTATTAAATAAATAATAATAAATACAGAATCTAATTTGGATAATATATTATTAAATAAATAATAATAAATAAAGAATCTAATTTGGCATTGGATTATCAAAAATGAGATTAATTAGGGATAATTATTTGGGGCCAAATTAACAGAAATATAGAATTATAATACTAGTTGGGTCAAATTAGAGTTAAAAATAGTAAATAAATAAATATAAAAGTAAGAGTAAATAAATAATAATATTGATAACAATAATAATAATAAACTGGGTGTGGTAGTAAAATAAATAATTAATTTTATGTTGGTATACGATAAAGTGTAATTTAATTAGGGATTAATTTATTTATATGGTTATTGGGCAAAAGTGTAATTACCATAAACATTTATTACGATAACTATAAATCTATGTTAGTAAATAGCATATCCAGGTGAGATTGAAACAAATCTGTGGAAGGATTCAAGATCGGCCACGTGTTGGCCGGATAGTGGTCTTACCGCCTTTTAAATAGGGAGAAGTTGCTCAAATCTGTGGAAGGAGAAAACAAAGAAAGGGAAAAAAAGAGAGGCATGTAGGTAAGAAACTTATAGTAGGAAGGTTGTGATAGTGAAGTAAGGCTAATGGTCAATATTAAGGTGAGTTATATATTATACCTTGAGTTACCATAATATATTTTACGTATGTTTTGACTTACCATAATTTATTTTATACAAGTTATATTTTATAAGTTATATTAATTCAAGTTATGATTTAGAAATATTTCAGTTACGTGGATTAATTTCTAAACTCTTTATGTTTAAATGAAACCCATGGATATGCTTGTTTAAATTTTAAAGAATATTTGACTATAACCTGATAAACAATTATGTTTTGTAAGTACCACCACGGGAGTCCCACGTCTTGGGGGACTTAAATAACTATTGGCCTCTATTTGACCACTTGTGGTCCTCTGTTTGTCATGGATCCATTGACCTTTGTTCTGATTGTCACTTCTGTGACCTTTGTTCTGTTCTGTTTTATACCGTGGTTATAGTTATTTACTTATATAATTTATATATTTCAGTTTCTGCCACTTTAATGATTTATTTACCAAATTGAGCTATGTAAATGTTTTGGCTTCCATGGTTATTTTGTATTCCCTATACTCTTGGCATAATATTTCTCACTCTGTTGTATGCTTATAGCTGTTACTGTTTCAGGTGACGAGATGTAAGGAAAAACCCATAACCTCACGAAATGGAACCCGCACGTGGATTGATATTGAACAACTTTTTTTTTTCCTTCTTCTCTCTTTTTTCTAAAATATTTTTGCTCCCTTTTGTTCAACTCGGGGCCGGTCACTGAATAATAAAATAATAAAAGCCCTATAAATGTATTTCTCTTATTAAATAGTAAAATGGAGTAAATTCCTGTTTAATTATTTTTATTTCCACTTGCGCAGTTTAATTTGTAACAAATAAAAAAAGTTAGTAAGTTGCGATTCCAACCCTAAGCCCCTGGGATTGGGTCGTGACAAACATACCATCAATTATTTTAGATTTTTTATTTTTTTGCATTTTTTTATTACAATAATAACCTCAAATGAAATTACTAAAAATGGCAGCAATAATTTTGGAACACCTCATTCCACAATTAAGCCCATATACCCACGACATCATGAGTTAGTGTTTATGAGAGCACTCACTTCTATCACCATCCATCCATCTTTTCCAAATCCCACCTTTAAAGCCTACCCACCCTCAAAACATTGAAAATTCTTTGGCGGTAGCGATGACTACCATTTGATTACCTACACTTCTTCTTCAATGACAATGAGTGAAATTTTTTCAGGCAACCATAATTGCATGAAACGAAAGGAGTACAACAATAAAAGTTTAGATGAGGTTCATAACTTTGATGGTGTTCTTAACTCAGAGAAGATTAACATTGTAAGAGTAAATTTCTTTTAAAAAAAATGGTAAAAATAATAAAATTCTTTATCATTTTTTTTAAACTGAACTCCCGAACATATGACTGAAATTCGAGAACACAAGCCCGAACATTGTTCATTTGTTCGGAAAACCGAAATTTTCTTATTTGTTCAAGAATAGATAATCGAAACTCGTGGAAATTGCAAAACCTACAAAAAGGAAATTTTAAATTAACAACAAAAAAAACTCTACATGTATTTTCACAGATCACGAACAAGTATATGGAGATTAAATAATAATTGCCTTCGTGAGTTTTGTTAAGATTTTTGGGAGATAGTCTTTTTGAGGTGTGGGGGTGTGTATTCAATTGAATGAGTGGAATGTTTTCATAAAGATAATTTAATATTTTTTTTGGGGGGGGGAAAGGAATTTTAAGGGTTTTAAAATTTATAAGTGGGGGCATAAAGAAATGAGAATCCAAAATAATTGATGGAGTGTTAATAGCAGCACTCATTATGAAAGAAATAATTAAAAAATTTCATAAAAATTCTCCAGTCTTAGATTAGTTATTATATGTTATGCAATCATTTACACTAAATTATAACTTATCAATGATAAAGCACTATAAGACAAAAACTAAGTTTATACTAATTATAAACAAAGTTTAGTACTCTATTGTGGGGACATAATTTTTGAATGACAACACGTGGCCAAGGTGTCACCGAAGTGCCAGCTGAGGTGCCACGTGTCCTGATCATGACGCCAAGATCATCTCGGCTAGGCCGAGGTTATCTGCGAAAATACCAGAATCCGGGATAAGCAGATAAGGGACAAGAGTCCTAGAATAAGAAATGACTTCAGTTTGGGTAAAGATAAGACTCTTAGAAAGTTTATCCCAATTCTACTAGGAGTCCAATATTAGCAGTAATCCTAAAGTCCATTGAAGTTAGGCTTCTATTGAGATTAGGTAAGTGTTGGCTATAAAAGAGAGACACCCCTATGGGTCTAAGGTATGCTTTTTATATTCTAAATAGTGAGTTAAACTCTTTTGCTATCTTTGAGAGATAACTGACTTGATCGTCGGAGTGCCCCCCGGGTGGACGAACCACCAACGGAATCTCTTCTTTTTATGACAGGTCGTTCGGGCTTGATCTATTCTGCCAGTGTTCTCCAGCTGAGTGCTTGATTGGCAGTGTGGTCGAAAATTGACACACATAATTTGGCACTGTCTGTGGGAAAGAAAGGAGAATAGAAGGCCAACGACAGACAGAAAGAGAAGGTTGGGGACGACACCCCTACTGAGAGTGGGAAACATATTGACCCTGGCGTCGAAGAAGACAACTGCAACGAAGAGACTCGTGATATGAATCACGGAGGAAAAGACGTTGGCCAGGAGGGCGGCGTACCGAAGAAATCGGCTCGGAGCAGGTATTATAACGAGGATGACCTCCAGGTATGGAAAGATAGATGCTTGCGGAGGGACGACGAGATGAAGGGAATGGCGGACAAATTGGCGGACTTGCAAACGGTCGCCAATTTCATGATGCAAAACAACATCATGCAGCCACCGTTCCCGTTACAAGATACGCCGATTCCAGCGCCCAAGAAAGAGAAAGGTGCCTAGAAAGGGGGGCAGAAAACGGTTCCTGCAGTTCCTTAGCATGGTGGGACCAAAGGACATTCTTGCCGGCCTTCGCGGGAGGTCGGGCATGGAGAATCCCAGAAGACACGTCGAACAAAAGAAACCTACACCAAAGAACATCGGGATGTTCAAGGGAAGGAACTCTGTTGCGACACGACCAATGGAGAGAGGTCCAAAAGGACTCACAATGACATTGGAAGTAGTGCATCAAAGAGGGCTAGAGAATGATGCTTGGGAGTTGGAATTTACAAGCTAAGGTTGGTTTAACACTTGTTGAAATTTTAAAAATTTACGAGTTGAAATTAAACTGAGGACATGTTTAACACTTGTTAAAATTTTAAAAATTTACAAGTTGAAGTTAAACCGAGGTCATGTTTAACACTTGTTGAAATTTTTAAAATTTTCAAGTTGAAGTTAAACCGATGTCATGTTTAACACTTGTTGAAATTTTTAAAATTTACAAGTTGAAGTCAAACTGAGGACATGTGTAACACTTGTTGAAATTTTAAAAATTTACAAGTTGAAAGTAAACCGAGGTTATGTTTAACATTTGTTGAAATTTTAAAAATTTACAAGTTGAAGTTAAACCGAGATCATGTTTAACACTTGTTGAAATTTTAAAAATTTACAAGTTAAAGTTAAACCGGGATTATGATTAAAGGAATGAATGATATAGGTTCCATCACCTCAGGATGCCGAGGTAATAGAACCTAGGGGACAGTTGTGGGGACATAATTTTTGAATGACAACACGTGGCCGAGATGTCACCGAAGTGCCAGCCGAGGTGCCATGTGTCCAAGTCATGATGCCGAGATCATCTCGGCTAGGTCGAGGTTATCTGCGAAGATACCGAAATCTGAGATAAGCGGATAAGGGACAAGAGTCCTAGAATGAGAGAGGACTTCAGTTTAGATAAAGATAAAACCCTTAGAGAGTTTATCTCAATCCTACTGGGAGTCCAAGATTAGCAATAATCCTAAAGTCCATTGAAGTTAGGCTTCTATTGGGATTAGGTAAGTGTTGGCTATAAAAGAGAGGCACCCCCATGAGTCTAAGGTATGCTTTTTATATTATGAATAGTAAGTTAAACTCTTTTGCTATCTTTGAGAGATAACTGACTTGATCGTCAGAGTGCTCCCGGGTGGACGAACCACCGCCGGAATCTCTTCTTTTTGTGACAGGTCGTTCGGGCTTGATCTATTCTGCCAGTGTTCTCCAACTGAGTGCTTGATTGGCAGTGTGGTCGGAAATTAAAACACACATCTATAATTGATTAGGGGTTATGTGATGCATCATACATAATAATAATCCAAAAGTAAAAAAAAAAATTATAAAATTTTTTATAATATTTTTTCATAATACCTAATATTACTAAAAGTAATAACATCACCGATACTTTAAAGTCAAATTTTGATATTACTACTGTATGAAGATGTCAAATTTTAATAATAGTAAACTAGTCATTTTCTATTTTATTTTAAAATGTTAATATTATTTGTGGGCCCCAATTATAAAAGAAATTGAAAAATATACTATTTGTGAGTCCCCATTTAATAATAATAGACTCATTTATTTAATATAATTTATATATGTGATTCGATCATATGATAATTTATACGTGGTTAACTTAATATATATATATATATATATATATATTCTTTTCAACATATCATATAAGATGAACGGGTATAGATTAATTTCACAATGCGTTAATTTTACATATAAATTTTTAATTTTATCAAAATCGAGCATTGTACCTCTCTTAAGGTTTGAAAAATATACAACTAATCTTATACAATCTTCCATTCTTTTTTTAATATTTATACCAGATTAAATTAATGAATTATAACAAATCAATTGATTGATGAGTCTATATTTTTTAGACAGTGGAGAGCGAAAACTAAGTTAAAGGGAAAATAGCTATTTATGAGCATTTTTAGGCCCTCCCTTTAATAAAATTAAAAATAGCAAAATTAATACATATAGTATAAAAATATAAAAATACATAAAGTAAAATATTCATTTTAATGTAAAAAAAGATGATATATAATTTTTGTAATGCCCCAACTTTTTAATTACTCGGAAACATTACCAAAAGCCTATAATTTAGGTCCATTTTTTTTTTATATATCTATTATTCTTGAGTAATAGAAACATAATAACATTTGTTCTCTCTCTCAATAAATACAACAAGAATAATACATGCCAAGCTTCCGCTACGGAGCTACAAATAAATAATTATAAACATCAATGTACAAAATTCATTTCTTTCACATCCATTATGAAATTACACATAAAAAAAATATATACATGAACTTCTCAACTCTCCAACTAATCAATCTAAATTCTCTTCCTGTAAAAAAAATCAAACAACAAGGGATGAGCATAATTGCTCAGTAGGAATCTCATAGTTCTACAATAATAACTAACACGCAGATAGAAATGATCTTGCATGCAGGGTGCTACCATATTGTAAGGTGACGTTTTGTAATTTCAAAATATCATACGCAGAGTACCTTTTTCTCAAAATTTATTTGAACATTTAAGGAAACCTTTAGCCATAAAAATTATCCCTTATCATTAGAAAATCATAAATCTTTTTTGAAAACAAATATGCTTAAGGAATAACCTCATTTTAAATTACTAACCCAATTCCAAAATACTCATCGTTTCATTTCCATTTACCTTTTTATTATTCATAATTATTATGACTCCATAACCTCAAAGTTTAAGTTACCTTAATACTCCACAAATAACCCTCATACACTCCATTCTCACTTGTCTTTCCATTATTGCTATAACTCCATAATATAGAAATCCAAATCTCCTTTATATTCAATAACAATTCTCCTACACTTAACTCCTACATGTCTAACAATTACATCACATCCACATTTGCGTTATCATTTATAATTCAACATATCACAAGGATAATAAACCCTTTTAATTCAATTTCTACATTATTTACAAACGAAACTCATAATCTTCCCTTAATGGTTACATATAACCCGATGAGTTTGTTATCACTAATCTCTTATCTAATTACTATTTCGTTATCCATTGATTTCAAATAATTTCTATATACATTTCCTTTCCATACTAAGGTACACATCAACTTGTAATTTCATCAATTCATCACAAGTCACACATATTACCACCAACTCAACACATTTCTCAACACATTCCACCATTTGCTGACTTGGTACGGCGGGATAGCGGGCACCCAATTCATGGCACATTCCACCTTTTGCCGGCTATTATACGGCGGGAAGATATGGTGGGAAGTGAACTCCCAGAAACCTTTTTCTCAAAAACCATACTTTTCAAAAAATCATGTTTTTCCACATTTACCGACTGTCATACGGCAGGACATGGACCCTCAAAAACATTTTCAACTTTAAAACCATCCCAACATTTGCCGGCTATTATACGGCAGGAAATAGGCACCCAAAAACATTTTCAAAACCATATATTTTTCCACTTTTGTCGGCTATTATACAGGGGACTGTGTGGACACCCAAAAATATCTTTCCCACATTCGTCCAGCTATAAGCCTATACAGGGCATTTGGGCACCTTTAATTCAAAATCACCCCCACATTTACCGGCTATTATACGGCGGGTTGTGGGCCCCCAAAAACATTTTCAACTCCCCATGCGGGTACCAACACAACGCCACCCAACACAACTCAACACACTTAACACCAAACAATGCAATTCAACATAATTCGATGTAAGTTCAACATAGCTCCATGCAATTCAACATATTTCAATGCAACCTCTTAAACCTCAACTTCATCATTTCATCACAAAATTCATATCATCCATACCATTAACAATTTCTTCCCCCAAAACTTTGTTTCATATTATCACATAATTTAAAATATCAACAATAAAGGTTCAATCACAACTTTTACATAAATTTACAAACACTTCCAAAATTTAATTAAACTTGTATATGCTCAATTGAACACCTCAATTTCATAATACTACTTTTAATTTAAGCAAAACCATCATCCATCTTCATGAATCAAACTAGGGTTTTTAGAGAAATTAAAGCTTTCACCCAAACACTTTTTATTCCAATTTTTCTATTAATTATACACCCAATTTCATAAGCTCATAATCATAACCCAAAATTTAAACCCCAACATTTCAAACCCTAAGCCTCCAATCTCATCATTTATCACAATATCCTTAAAAATATAAATTTTGTGTTTATACAAAGAAAATACCACAAATCTATCTATAATTGAGAGCATTGAAGGAGAACTAGAAACCCCTACCTCAAGGATCAAGCAAGAAAGTAAGGCTTTAAGAAGAATTCTTCGCAAATCCAAATTTCAATCGGTAGAAAAGTAAGATGTTCAAGCCTTCTTCACTTTTTGGTAAGAGATCTTGGCCGAATATTTGAGAAATGGAAGCTATTTGGGTCAAGAAATCAAGGGTTTTCGAACTTAGGATGAGGGAATGGAAGAGAGGAAAGAAAAGTGGAGAGAATGATCTAGAAAATCACTTTTTAAGTTGCTGAATTCGCGCAGTCCACTCGAGCGCACTTGTTTCCAACATAGATACTAAAACTTCAAATGGGTATAACTCTCCCATCCGGACTTCGTTTAGGTCGTTCTTGTGTCCAAATCAAAGCCCCAGAAACAAGATATCCAATGGTTCTAGCCTCACACCCAAATTCAAAGTGTGGAAAAAGAAAAGGGCAAAAGAGTAATAGTTGTTCGTAGGAAAATTACCCGAGTCAAAGTTTTTTGGTCCAATCTTACTCAACCATCATGTTACCCCTTCGATCAATGTCTCAAAATAAAACAAGGGGGCTTCAAACACAATAATAAAAATGTCAAGAACAATCCCACTAGTCCTAGAAACTCAGACTCAACCAGGTAGACTGCTCGAGCGTCCAATCTTGCGGTCAAGCGAACAGACCAACAAAGCTGACCGCTCGAGCGGACATTTACAACTCTCAGAATCTCAGACGTCTACAAAAGTACTGGGAGCCTCACAAGGCCGCTCGAGCGTCAACTCTTGCGCTTGAGCAGAGAGAAAAATTCTGGAGTCTTATAATTTTTTTTATTCAAATGATACGAATTTTTTTTAAAAATAAAGTCAAATATTATATGAATTAAAACTTTATGACAACTTAATTATGCCAAATTTTAATAAGTTTATTGCCATTTCTAATCAATAGTTTATTGTAATTATGTAAAACATACTATTTTAGTATTTTTGATTTTTTATATAAAAAAATGTGTAGAAAAGTAAATAGAGTTATGTGATAATTTATAGTAACTTTTTAATTTTTTGACTAAAATGTCTAGTTCCCAAACACGGCCTAAAATCATACTAAATCCCAAATAGCAACTATTCATCCAATCCGAAGTGGGCCAAACAGCCGCATAACAGTGGATGGTATCGTTTTTGTTTTTATTTTATATTTTATATTTTTTAAAAATACAAAAAAAACATATTTGACGGATTGTTTTTGAAAAAATTACAATTTTTCAAAAAAAAATACCAAAAGGTTATTTTCACATAAATAAAAAAAATATATGAAAACTACGGAAGTTTTATTCTTTTTGTTTTCGAAAACGTGAAAATTAAAAATTAAAAAGATACCAAGCAGCCCCTTTCCAAAATGAGTTTCTTGCTAACTACGCCAAACATGGACTCAGCTCATAATTTTTTTACGATCTGGGCCTGAATCCAATGATAACAGGCCTACAAGTTATGACTAGAGCCCAACCCCATTAATATCTTCATCGGGACCATTCATGTTTTGTTTAGGCGATAAAATTGAAAATTGAAAAAATATTGAACGTTTAAAATTGAAAATTGTGGAGGAATAAAATATTGGCTCCAATTCAACCTTAGCCAAGCAGGTTGGCCTAAAGGAAAAAAGAAAAGTGCAGATAACTAGAAGGCCCATCAGAAAGGTAGATAAGAGAACAATGTCACGTGGCTGAAGCATGAGTAAAATTTCCTTTGGAAAAGAGATCTACAAAATGCATGAAGTCCTTAAATCCATCATTATCCAACGGTGAACACAACAATTAGCAAAGAAAATGATGTAGACCAAGCATACCCAAACAATACAACCGTTCGATTGTCTTAATCGGACGGACGAAGCATTTGGTAAGTTGGTCACTAACATCTGACATAATGTAAGTTGCCCGCAGCAAGATGGTCCAATAATAAAGGGTAAAGACAACCTAACCACTTGCATGACCAAAGTTCAGAAACAAACAGAACCATCAGATCAGATGTCAATCCAACAGTTGAGACCCATGACAATAACACTATAAAGATAAGGGTAAGAAAAGTAAGAAGGCAAACCAGAGGTAACTAAGACTCATTCTTTAAGAAAAAAACACAATATATGGCCAATCAGTATTCTGACTTGCCATGGTAAGAGCCCTGATCATTGATGTACGTTTCTTCATAGAGTACATCCGGAGGTGTTGGTCTGGCATAATAATTTCTGGTTGGAGGTAACATAGCTGGTTGGGAAGAGTTATAAGGATAAAGTTTGTTAACGGATGTGGGTTCTTGAAAATTTAATTGTATCGCTTGAATTTGTTCAAGTGATAAATCATCTTCATGTTCTGGAGGAATAGCCCTAAGCATGTGGATTGAACCAGAGGGTTCATTGGACTCTGTTTGAACATTCAATGTTTTCATTTTCTGTAATAAAGTGTCCATAAATTCTGTATTTGAGGCTTTTAATTTAAAATTGGTTACCTCTAAGGGTGGTTTTATAGAAACTGGATGGATTGTGGAAGGTCTAATGACGGGTGGAGCTAAAGTCCTATCTCGGAAAGTATTGATCGCTTCTTCGATCTTAGTTAACTGTTTACTCATAGTTTGACAAAACAAATTGGTATAATTATGTTGTCTGCAAATAAGGCCAAGGTCTGAAAGTTTGATATAGTCTGATTTGGTAAATCTAGCTGATTGAGCATCTATATATGTTGTGGCAACTAACGGTTGACGAGTTACTTCTCCATTAGGAGCTAACTCTAAAGATTGAGGTGGTGGATGGAGGGCATGGATAACTTGTCCTTCAGTTGTAGTCCACGTCTTATACTGATCCTCTAATGTATTTAATTGAGAATTAAATACTGTATTATACCATTCTACAAAAGGTATTATTTTCTGGTGTAATTCAAGGTGTTGATAGTATTGATCCTTGTATTCTTGTAACTGTTGAGGTGTATGGTTTGTAAAATACCACGTCCTAAATTCCTGGTAATGAGGTTGAAGAAATTCCTGGTTTAAATACTTACGATTTTCACTTCCTGGTGTAAAATCCATTAAATATCAAAATTCATGTCACTGGCCGTTGGGCTATCTGGTGTTGGGGTCGTATAGACACCATGTGGGATTTGGTTGTTGGATATCCTAATACCTTGTATTTCGGAAATCATTGGATCTTCATTAGGATCACTAGGTGGTCTACTAGGAGGTCTATCGAGTATGAGGGAATCTACAGATTGCCTACTAGATTCTGCTAAGTCTACCCTATATGGGGGAATAGAACGGAAATTGTTATTAGAAAAACTGCGATGAGCTGTTCTAAAACTGGCATTTGAAGAATTGCTTCGAATCAACTGCTGTGGAGGTTTCTGAAATTGAATATACACATTTCCTCCCTGTGTTTGAATTACATCATCTAAATTCTGACGGATGATAGGTCGTGTTGGGACAGCATTAGGTATATGCCATCTTTCTGGAAAAGTTATATCCTTCCAAGGAATTAACCTAGGGACGGCTACTTGACTGCTATAAAGATTAGTGTCAATCAATACTGTCTGTCCTGTAGTAGTTTTCTTACGGGTGTAAGGATTTAACGTTCTTAAAACCTTAAGATATATTCTAGAATGAACAGAGAATGGTGGAGATCCTGGTTTATACTCATATCCATGAGTAAGAACTCTCAGTTCCAAGACATCAGATAAGTTAGCATCAGTCATTGCTATGCTAAGATTCAGATAAATATCAAAATATACTAGTCCATGAGACAAACTTGTCTCAATGGCTCCCATTAAGGAAGCTCTCCAATTAAGACACCTTCCATTACGGAGTGTACACTGTATACTGGTATTTTGACCTAAAAGAGTCTACGGCTTAAAAGCTATCTGAACCAATCCTATGTGGATATATTTATATTTACCGATAAAAGGGATAAAATCATTAATATGGATCAATTTTATGATTTCATCATTGTTCTGGATACATGAGGCATGCTCAAAAGTTTTAATTATCTGTTTACTGAAAAAATTAAAATGTCCAATCTTATAGATTGTTCTTGAATCTACTGTTGGGATTGTCCATTTGTCTAAAGCATCCTTTACATCCTGATATGCAACTAACTCAGTTGTTTTTGATGATGAGGTAATTGTATTACCTACGGTAGTTACTGATTCATTACCTGTTGATTCAACTGGTGGTGTTTCATTAGTAATCTCTGCCATGGATGTACTGTGATCATATATGCCTAATTTATTAAGTTTATCTTCACATTATGTTTATTATTAAAATTGGCTCTGATACCAACTAAGGTGCTCACTAAAGGTTTAGGCTAGCACGTCTGTCAACGACTTACAGGTATCAATGGTTAACATGCAATCCCTGCTATACGACCTAACCTTACGCGACTTGGGTGACATCCCACTAACCCTAACAATTAATTAACCTTACATTAGCACAAATCCAGGAATAATCATTCACATAATATGTGGATAAACAGAATAAATTACAACATATATGATCCCATTAATTTACTGTTCTGGAGGTGGAGGCCTTCTGGCCGCCCACGCAACTATCTGTTCGTTAATCAGAGTTTGTAATTCTGTGATACGCTGATTACACTCTGATATACGCTCAGATATATACGGTTGGGTGTAACAATCTACAGGTGTATTAAGATAATAATTTTTCTATTGTTGCCAAAATTACAGGAAAGATAATAACTGTTCTAAAGTATTAACAGAGGGCATGCATACTTACAAACATGAAGAGTGCACACAAAAGCTTGATATTATTAATGGAGGAAGTACCACTATTTTACAAGAGGGGGGTTGGAAGGATTACAAATGGAAAGAAAAATGAAAAAAAATCTTAGTTCTATTCTGTCTCAACAAGGGTGAGACCATCCCTATTTATACTACAAAGAAGATAAGAGAGAATCTAACAAGAGGACAGGTGTCTGTCATGAAATGGACCGACGACTTACACCTAATCCTTATCCTTATCTTCAGCTTTGTCGGAAAGTGGGTCAAGAATCTCCTTTTAACTGATAGTGGGCATCTGCTTTTCCCAAAGTTGTTTGTCTGGTAGTGCCGACACTCGACATAATTACTGCTCTGGACCCTTGCCTTTGCTTTTAGACATTTTCTCGGCTATTACAGCTGTTAGTGAGTCCTAAAAGTCACCAAGGTTGGGCTCATCGTCTTCTAGAAGTTGTGACTCTCCTGCTAACACGTGTTCGGCTGCATCATTATCTGGTTCGGATGCAGTCTGACTGGTGCCTGACCTCATAGAGGCATCATCATCTGGGCTAACTGTTTGGAGAAACTGTTCTTTCAAAAAATCCATACTTTTAATTATTAATTCATGTTCTGAAAGATGAGGGAATTGCTGTTTTAATTCCTTTTGAATTTGGAGGAAAGGATTACTGGATAATGCTGGTGGTGGAGTAGGTAAAGCAGGCTGCTTGACAGACTCCCAACATACTTGGGTATGCTGTTGTATCTTCTGGACAGTTTCTGTTAAATTAGGGTTCATACCCTTATCCCACCATTTCACAAAAAAGATTCTTTTGAGACGGGGAACCTTATTCTGGTAGTCACAGGCAAAGTCCCATTTCCATATCCATGGAATACCAAAACGGATAGTAAAATAGACTATTGACTTACTGATGGAGAGGTCTCTGTTTTTATTTAAGTAGGCATATGCTCGGGAACAAGCAATGTTCCATTCATTAAATGCATTTCGGATGGGTTCTGGTAAGATATCAAGTGAAAGCCCAAATTTATCCCACCAAACGAGGAACCAGTTAGGTACATCGTTTTTAAGGACATCAGGGCAAATGCGGATAAACCAAGAGTGATTCTTGATGGGATTCTGATAATAGAACACCTGGGTAAATGCATCAACATAATCCCAGTAACTGTACTTGGTCTGTTTATTACGCAAATCGATATCGCGGGTGGTATGCGGATGGATGCCCCATGTTGAAATAGGCATAATATTACGGATGATAATTTTACTGAATTGAATTGGGCTAGTTGTTTTATTAGCATCATGAAGAGTGTGCTTAAATTCAGCTGCCCCTGTTTCGGTTAATATCTGCTCATAGATATAGCGATACTGGTCAAAGTGAGAAGGAGATTGTTGGGTAGTAAGATACCTACGCTTGATCTCTCATGGATCTGTCATCCATTGTTCATCTGCGGATTCGATGTAGAGGACTGTTTCCTCTGTAATACTGTTAGGGGTATATGGTTCTTCAGTCTTAAGGAGAATATCCTTAGCTGATGAATTACTGGTTTGTCCTCGAGAGAGGGACGGAAATTCTGTTGGATCATAGCAAGGGTTGTGGCCTCTACCACGACCACGACCTCAATGGCCTCTACTGGTCATTCCTCTTCAGGAGTGGATTTCTGCAAATACTCACGGGTCAAGAAATCAGGCAAAGAATTAGATTCTCCTTTGATATATGCAATATCAAAATCGAAATTAGATAAAAAACTTTGCCATGACAAAAATATCTGTTTAGATGCAAGATTTTTAACATCCTTTTTAAAAACCTGTTTAGCAGCAGAGCAATCAACTCTGATGAGAAAATGCTGATTTAAAAGATCATCCTGGAATTTAATTGCACATTTTACAATTGCTAAGCATTCCTGTTTTATTGTTGGATAGTTTAAAGCGGCTTTATTCCAATGACCAGAATGGAATCTTACTAATTCCTCTTTCTTGGTATTGGGATTAAGCTGTTTTAATATCCCACCAAATCCTATATTAGAAGCATCGGTTTCAACAATCTTTTTCCAGTTAGGGTTTGGTAACTGTAAACAAGGTATCTGCTGGACTTTAGCCTTAATTCGTCTAACAGCTAAAGTATGTTCTTCATCCCATGGTGGCGGATTTTTTCGGAGCCTGGTATACAAAATACTAGCATCTGCTGATAACTGTTGATAATAATCTCTAATATAATTGAGACTGCCTAAAAATCTCTGTAATTGAGTTTTATCCTTAATTTCATCAGGGAATTTAGAAGCAAACTCAATACTTCTGTTAATCGGAATAATACTTCCATTGGAGATATTATGTCCTAGGTATCTAACTGTTGTTTGGAATAATTGCATTTTGGGTGCTGAAATAACTAATCCATTTCTGATAATAACATTCTTAAAAATATTAAGATGTTTTATATGTTGGTCAATTGATGAAGAAAATATTAAAACATCATCAATATATGATAAAGCAAATTCTGTATAAGGAGTAAAAATATCATTCATGATATGTTGAAATTCGGAGGGAGCATTCTTTAGACCAAATGGCATTACATTCCATTCATAATGTCCAAAGGGTACTGTAAAAGCTATTTTGTAACGATCCTGTTCTGCAATCTGAATTTGCCAATATCCTGATTTAAGATCAAATTTAGAAAATATGATCGCATCCTGTAAGCGGTCTAAAAGATCTTTTTTATTTGGAATTGGGTACCTAATCCATTTAAGTACTTCATTTAACGGTTTATAGTTAATGACAAGGCGTGGAACACCTCTCTCGATTTCGGCATTTTTATTAACATAAAAAGCGGTACAACTACAAGGAGATTGGCTAGGTCGGATGAGTTTCTTAGCAAGAAGATTTTGGATTTCTGTTTTACACATTTCCATATATTCCTTTTTCATTTGACTAGGGCGAGCTCTAGTTGGAATATGTTTTTCATTAAAATCAGGTTCATATGGTAAGGTGACTGTATGTTTTTTACGTTCCCAGAAAGCATTTGGAACATTGTCACAGACTTCTGTTTGAAATTCCTTTTCAAGTAATTTAATTTTCTGCTGTAAAGAAGGTTGTTGTAATCTTTGTTCTGTTGTTAAAAATTGAACTTCTTTTTGTAAAAAGTTTATCTGGTTTTCTTTAAAAGTTACTAGATCACGAATTTGATCTAATTCTTTTGTATAGGATTCTGTTATAAATTCAAAAATAACTGATCTTCCCTGTATTTGAGAGTAGATACCTGTTTGGTCAATTTTCTGTATAGGCATCAGAAGGCACAAAAAGGGAGTACCTAAAATGATGTTTTGTGCCAGATTTTTGACTAATACAAAAGATGTAGGTAAACAAGAATCTTGATTACAAATATAAGCTTCTGGAATTTTATATCTGATCTGGAGTGAGTTTCCACTAGCGCTGGTGAGACTTTGAGTAGTCTTTTGAAAATATTTGGTAGGAACTATAGCTTCTTGAATACAGTTCATATCGGCACCACTATCGACTAAAGCGATAGCATCTTTAATCCAAAAGTCTGGTTGTATCATAAATGAAATTTTTATATACCATTTCTGGAAAGTGACTTGATTCACAAGTAATAAATACTGGGTTGAAGATTCTGTATTTTCGTCCGGTTGAACTTGTTTAGTTTCTTTTGATTCCTTTGGTTTAAGCTGACTATGAAGATATTTGATATCTTTAATAGTAGCTGCACTAGCTGTTTGTAATTGTTTGACTTCGGTTTTTAAAATGTTTATTTCCATTTTTAAATCCTGGATTGTTGTGGGTTGTTCTACAGATGTAGAATTTAAATTCTGGATTCTTTTGAACACATCTTGTAGATTGTAAGAATGTTCTGGTATTAAAGGTTGTTCTTGGGTTGTCTGTTGATGTTCATAACACATCTTTAAATATTTCATTTTTATTTCTAGATCCTGAATTTGGTCTGCTACAGCTAGCATATCCTTCTGGGTATCTGTTAAAACATTAATACTGTTGGGTTCTCCTAGGTGTAAACCATTCATTTCAACTATTGATTTCCAATAATTGATTTCTGATAGTTGATCCTGGTTAGTTGAACAAGGACAAGAAGTCTCTACTTGGTCATCATCACTACTGGAGGGTGAAAATAGTTCATTTATTTCATCTTCGGAGGGAGACTCGTATTCTGTTGATTCTTCGTCTATGGTTTGAAGAAGTTGGCTTCTAATATCGGGATCAAGATCCAATTCATTGATCTTGGACTTAACTTTAGATTTGCATCGGTTAGCATAATGACCAATTTGGCCACACTTATAACATTTAATTTCTGATTTGGGTTTTCCTTTTCCTTTTCCAGTATATGAGGCTTTTTTGGAATAAAACTTCTTACTGGGTTTTTGCTGGTATGTTTTATGTGATTTTCTCCGGATGGGTTTAGACTGTTTTTTATGGGAAATCTTTCTAGGTTTAGCTGGATATTTAATACCTGGTTCATAAGCAAACTGCTCACAGAATTCTCCTAATTCTTTTCTACCTGTTAAATTTTGTTGCTTCATCTGATAATGAAGTTTAAGGTCATTACACAAGGATAGACCTTCGTCGGTAACAATGGAACAAAGTTGTCCATATGTATACTGTTCATAAGGAATAGACATCCGGTCATGGCGGTCCCGAAGTTTTTTCCTAACGCGTTCGGCAAAAAGGATAGGAAGACCATCAATAAATTTAGCCTTCCAATGGCGATGGTGTCATGATGGAAATGATGGCAGTGGTTATAGCAATGGTTATGGAGATGAAAAGTTATAATGGTGGTGGAGAGCTAGCGATTGTAATGTTGGTAGTGAAATGATCATGTTGCTTGATAATCGTGATCAAAGGTGTGTCCCATGGGTCATGAAATTAGGCCCAGGCCCAGTAATATTTGGGCCTTAAGCGGATCGGTGGCCCTGGGCCTAAGCTCGAGCTTGAATAATTTTTAAATATTTTTTTATCCAAAATTTTATTTTTTATTTTTTACAAAAAATGATATTAGGCCTCGAGCGGGCTGGGCTTTGAGTGGACCGCGGGCCGATCCAGGCAGGTCGAGGCCCACAAGCGGGGCCGGATTTCAAAATGATGGCCTAGGCCCAAGCATAGGATATCAGGCTGGGCTTGGGGTCGGGTCCACCCCGAGCCGCGGGCTATTTTTACACTCCTAATGGTGATGGAGATTGTGGTATTGGTAGTGGTGGTGGTGGAGAAATGTTACTAGTGATGGTAGTAGCTATAATGGTGGTGTGATGGTAATAATGGTGATGGTGGTAATGGTAGTCATTGTGGTGAGGTTATAATGGTATATGTCGACGCTTGTTCGTAAATATTTATAAATCTAGTGAGTATTAAGTAAGTTTCTTATTATTTAATTTTTTTCCAACATTTAGCATACAATTTAAAAGTTCCTTACAATTTTAAGTGATGCTAACTCTGATTATCAAATAGGTTTAATTAATTTTCACTTAATATATTTAGTTTTAAGTGTTAAATTAATTAAGTTATTAAATACCCCCTTAGTATGATGGCATCTTTTCGATGTTGTTTTGTGTAATTTTTTTTAAAGTCAAAAATTAGAAAGTTAAAAGTACTCATTTATCAGTCATAAAATAATAAATTTTTAATTTTTTTAAAAATTATTTTCGCCTAATAAATTATACGCCGAAGTTACGCAAAATAAAAAATAAAATAACCACCATAAAAAATAAAAACTATAAATTATAAACAGCTCAGATAATTTGCACAAAACAACATTAATATCTGGTGGTGGCCTTCTGGGCATGTTGCTTTCTGAGTTGGTCTAATTAATCAAAGTCATTTAAGTCATATGACAACGGGACAAAAATTTTATGGGATCTTTTTTCATCTTATGCCTCGTTTGGCAAGTAATTTTTGTACATAAAGTTTGGATTATTTCAAATACAATTTAATGTGTTTCGTTTTAATTTTTTGAATTCAATTTTTAAAAAATTAAGTTTTTTATTTTTTATATTTTTTTGTTTTTAGTAAATGTTTTTAAAATTAAATTTTTTTTTTTTACTTTTTTAGATACACTTTATTTAGATGTATCTAAATAATAAAATATTTATGAAAAAATATCTTAAAAAATTAATAAATACACAAAAATATAATAAAAAAATGTACTGAATTTTTATTTTTTAAAAATATATTTTTGGTATTTAGTGATTTTTTTAAAGTTTTTTTTCACAAATATTATATTTTTTAAGTATATTTATGTTAGACTTGTCTAAAAATTAAAAAAACTTGCTTAAAATATTAAAAAATCTCAGTGAAAATAAAAAATACGAAAAATAAAAAAGTAAAATTTTTCTGAAAAATGAATTTTGAAAAAAACCAAACAGAGTGGTTATTTCTTATTTTTATAAATACAAATTATCAAGATTCGTTTGGAATGTGGGTTGACTTTTTGATTTTTTGGATATTAACCTGTGACTAAAAAGTCTCGTTTGAGATTAATTTTTTAATTTTTTTAATTTTTGTGAGAGAAAAAATAAAATAATTATAATTTAAATGTGACACTTTGAGCTCTTTTGGGATTAGAGCAAAACGTCACGTTTTGTGGCCAGAGCAAAACGCAGAGTTGCGTTTTTTTGCTCATTTGGGAAGTGGCAAAAGTAGGTTGGAAAATTACATAAGTATCCTCAATGTTTATATCTCGTGGGTTTGGGTAAAATGTAATTTTCTTAAGTTTGGTAAGGTTCTTTTAGTCATTTTAGTGTGATGTGACACCATAAATAAATATTAATTAAAAAAAAAACAATAATTTTTTACCAGTTTTTCAAATCACTCCCAAAAAGCTTGGTTAAAAACAAAAAATTATTTTTTACCATCTTCTCAAAATATCACTTTGTCTTATTAATTTTTTAATCTTTTTTTTTTGTGACTATTTTAGTCAAAAAAAACCCCAGGCCTTTTCTTCCCAAACAAGCTCTCAATCAATTTTAATAAACAAATGGAGTAATGCTAAAGATATTAAATTTTTTACCAAATAAATGATCAAATGTCTCACATGAATATAGGATCCGCAAATTTATGAATCCCATACTTATGTGAAATATTTAATTATTTATTCAATAGAAAATTTGAGATTTGTAACATTCGTTCAAACAAAAAATTATATTCCTTCAAATTTAATCATTTAAAAAATAGAGCCATGAAAAAAAGTATAACAACCCCAAAAGAAAGAAACTCATGTACACTAGCTTCGTTTCGTTTGGGAAGGGATATGAGTTGATTTTTTAATTTTTTGACGTTTTAGCTTCCGTTTGGGAAGTTGGTTGGCTTTTTGGCTTTTTGACTTTTTGACTATTTTCTTGAGATTAAAAAGCCTGGTTTGGGAAGGACTTTTTGGCTTTTTGACTTTTTGACTTTTTTGACTTTTTTTGTGAGAGAGGAGTGTAATGATTATGGGTTAGATTTAATGTTTTGTTTTTTGTGGCTAAAATAGCCTATTTTGTTTTTTGTGACTATTTTAGCCGCTAACCCAACCAAACCAACTTCCCAAACATAGACTTAGTTAATTTAATTTAGAGTTAAAAAATTTTGTTTGAGATGAATTTTTTGATTTTTATGAAAGAAAAAATGAAATAATTATAGTTTGATGTCAGATTTTTTTTTATTAATTTTTTAATCTATTTTATTTTTTTATGACTAAAATATCCTTAACTCCCCTACCAAACGAGGGCTAAGGCTATATTTGATAATCAAATATTTTAATTAAAATTTTAAAAAGTTGTTATTACAAGTTATTAAATTATTAATATTACTTTTTTATTTTTTTACACAGTTTTTTTCTTAAATAATTAAAATTTTAATTTTCAAACAAGCCCTAAAGGAGGAGCGTGTAACACACGCACCCCAGAGCGCATTAGAGTAGTCCCTTCGTTCCGCGATTCCTCTCTTTCCGCGAACCTGCACGTGTCATCACGTCACGCTGAGCTGGACGCTGACTACACGTGGCAGCTTCCCACCGGTCCAATCACCTTCCCACAAATTCCAATCACGGCCGTCCATTTTAATCTTCTCCTCAAAGTAAACACATCATCACCACATCATCATAGACCCTCGAGACCGTTCTCTCGCGCGTAACTTAAAAAAATAATAATAAATAAATAAATATTATATATATTAATTGGTATATTAATTAATATATTAATAAATAATGTGATATAATTTTAGAAATTTTAAATATTTATAATTTATGTAATAAATAAAACAATAATGTTATATGTATCAATTGATATATTAATTACTGTACTAATGGATAATATAATATAATTTTAGAAATTTTAAATCTTTATAATTTATATAATGAATGAGATTATAATTTTAAAATAGCAATATTCTAACTATGTTGATATATTAATTAATATGTTAATTGATACATATAATATTACTGTAAGTAAAATTAATAATAGTAATATTACTGTAAGTAAAATTAATAATAGTATTATGTTATAATATATGTTGATTTGGTACAAATATAATTTCATAAAAAAAATTAAATAAATAACCCAGAATGGCCCCTTACACCCCCACACACCCACACACCACACCACTTTTTTTTTAGAGAGAGAAAGTGAAACTTTAGAGAGAGAAATCGAGGCTCATATATATGCATGTATATATATATATATATGTATCTAGAGAGAGAGAGACTTGTTTGATTCGCAGGTATGTTCATGTTGTTCTTGTTCATTAATTCACTGTTATCTACATCTTTATTTATCAGCTTGATTGATTAGTATTGAGTGTTTGTATATGAGGACTCTCTATTTACTGATAATTCAACTGGATGAATCGTTGTTCGGTTTTGTTTCTAGGGTTTTAAGTTCGTAGATTGCTTGCTTTTAGTTTTGATTTTGATGATTCTTACGATTTTTGTTGTTGTGTGAATTGATTGTTGTTAATTGCGTTTCTTGGGTTTAATTACTTGGGTTGACTTCGTCGTTTGCGGGTTTACTTGGAAAATTCTTCTGGTGTTCTTTGATTTGGGATTACCGGATTTCTGAATTGCTTGTATGTGTATATATGTGTGAAAGTTCTGTACTTTGATTCTCTGTTTGTGGGTTTTTTTTTTTTTTTTTTAAATTTTTTTTGGACAAGCTTGGGTTTTTCTCTTCTTGTAACTAGTTTGAAAGGGAAGAAAACCTGCAGATTTCATCAACAGAATTAGTCTGCAAGTTTCAATTTAAGATCTCTGTGTTAATCATGTAAGTGAGTTGTAGATTTTAGATTTTATGTACAAATGGGTGGAGATGGATGATATAATTTTGAGGAACAACATGCCATATTCCCTTCTTATGATTGGAAGGGGTTATATCCATCTCTTTTGCAACTTGAGCTGTGATTTGTGTTTCCAAAATAATCGAAAAATTGGTAGCGTATCCAAACAACAATTGTTATTCTTATCTTTATGTTGTAGATAAAGTAAAAAAATCGAAAGAAATAAAAACAAGCACTTTTTTCTTTCTAGTCACTTCCACCATTGGTCACTGTTTTCATTCATTAATAGTTGACGTTAAAGAACAGTTTGAAGGGACGTTGTTTACCTAGCCATTTGACCCACTTTTGTCTGTATCCAACGTTTATTCTCAAAATAGAAATGTTACTGTTTTCATTAATGCATAGTTGACATCCAAGAACGGTAAAAGGGACGTTATTTACCTAGCCATTTGTCCCACTGTTGTTTGTAGCCGCCGTTTTGTTCATAAAATGGAAATGAAATTGTTTTCATTAATGCATAGCTGACATCAAAGAATGGCCAAAAGGTTGTTATTTACCTAGCCATTTAAGCTGCTGTTGTCTGTATCTGCCATTTTGTTCTCAAAATTGTTTTCATTAATGCATAGGTGACATCAAAGAACGGCCAAAAGGGATGTTATTTACCTAGCCATTTGACCCACTGTTGTCTATATCCGCCGGTTTTTTCTTGAAATGGAAATGAAACTGTTTTCATTAATGCATAGTTGACATCAAAGAATGGCCACGTATTTTCCTAGCTATTTAACCTGCTGTTATCTGTATACGCCGTTTTGTTCTCAAAATGGAAATGTTGCTGTTTTCAATAAATAGTTGATATCAAAGAACAGCCAAAAGGAACGTTATTTACCTAGCCATTTGACCCATTGTTGTTTGTATCTGCCGTTTTGTTCTCAAAATGGGAATGTTACTGTTCCATTAATAAATAGCTGACATCAAAGAACGGCCAAAAGGAACGTTGTTTACCCAGCCATTTGACCCACTGTTTGTATCCACCGTTTTGTTCTCAGCATGGGAATTTTTTAACCTAATGAGACGGGCAATATTTGAATTCAGAGGGACGACTGAATAGGTCTACATTGATTATACTTTCAGATCGGGACATAATGTCACCCATATAATACTAGTTGATGCTGCATTCATAAGGGTATGATTAGTGTATGGCATCAGAATTCAAAACTGTCACAAAGTACTAGATTGAGCAATTTCAACAAAGAATATGGCCTTTTGTTTTATGAATAACAGCCAGATTGTGCGACTTTTTAGACTTTTTAACTATTATAAACTAACCAAAATATAAGTATTGAATCAAGGGGTGCTATGATATTTATTTATAAGAAAAAAGGGACTTTTTTTCATAGAACCACAAAATCTTTAATGTATTGAAGTGTGGGTCCTTGTAGTCGTAAGGTAAATTCCACAGTTTACCATGATAGCATTTGTAGCCGAGTCAAACTGTCAATGCTCAGTCTGCTTCTATGTTATTTCACTTATATAAATACTGTACGTGGTGGGTTGTTGACCTACATCTTAGTTTTCTTTAAATGAATCGTGGTTGCTCTAAAACGGTTTTTATTCCCATCGATGCATATATACTATCGCTATTCAATTTACATTTCCTGTCTTTCTGATTCATGTGTCTCTTATTATATTCTGTAGTAGTTGCTCTACATGTATTGCTGTGTCCAGTATTAATTTCTTATCCCAGTTGTTTTCATGACAGTCTTTTGCTGCTGTATTGATTGTTTAGAGGGGTTTTGTTTCCCCACTGATGTGCTCAATTGAAGATTGTGCTACATATAACAAGGACAGATCAAATGCCATCATTAAAAATGAAGACCAAGTCAACTGTGGGCTGTTTAAGAGAAAAAAATGGTCTCCATGTATGCCAGAAGTCAAACATGATATCGAAGAATTCTTGCTCTAATGTCCGGATTTCTCATCAAACAGCAGAATTTGATTCTATTATTCAAAATAGTGAGAATGGTAAGTGATGTATCTTAGTAATTACATGAAAACTTTTAGATAAGATCTCTTGGTGGTGTCAATAAAGGCCATATATTTTTTTTCTTTCAGATTAGTTTTTATGGTTATGTGGTACAATTTGAGTCAAGTTTTTCATCTATTGTGAGATATCGCATTATTAATCCCTGGTTTTTATGTATCATAGTCATATGACAATAGACTTGAGATTTTTAAACTAGTTCCTATAAAATGCACTGAAAATATTGTAATAGTCATAGTTTAAAATATATTGTAACTACTTGGATTTTTTAAACAAATATAAATAAAATGCATGGATAAATTAGAAGCTTAATAGTCAATTTGAAATATATTAACCACCGTTCAATTTCATGAAGTTTTCTAGTGAAAGACTGTCACTCTCTGTCATATTTGAATTTGGATATCTGGTTTTAGATACAAGAATTCATTAAAACTATGTGTTTCTATTAGATATTTGGACTATGCTACTTCTATTTGTTTGGTCAATCACTCAAAGTTTGAACTGTAGTTTCTCCTTTTCAACTTCACGTGTTTATGCTTATACAGACTTTGCTTTCAATGGGCATTTATTGGTTTCAAAATTTTCACATGGTTGTAGTTTTTTGGTGTGCAAAAAGAAAATCTGATATTTTGGATTTTCAGGATACAGGAAGAAAACTCAGTTTCTTGATGTTTCCAGAAACTTATGTGTGGTTGGTCTCTATTTTTACATTGAAAAAACTGAAAGTAAAAAAGTTTGAATATTTTGTGTAGTAGAAACAAATATTATTTTAGTAAACAATGACAATGAACCCTGAAAGCTCAAAACCTTTTTAAAAAGGCGAACTGCGACATTATATATTTTCATAATCCTTGATTTACAGTAAAATGCCTGTTAGAATAGTTTCCCTTTTTCTCTCTGATTTGAAGAGAAGATGCTCAAAAATTTGCCAATCAAAAAACATTAAAAAAATGTTCCAAAATTCATTTTTTTAAAAAATAAATTGCGATAAAATTTTGAATTTATTGCATAGTAAGTCTATGATTTGCTTTTTACTGTTTGCCATAGCATGTGTCTGGGCATAAAAAGAAAAAAAAACACCAGAACAACATTTGTAAAGTATTATTTTGCAAGGCTTTTGATCTTTCTCGTGTTCCTGCAGTTTTATTGTAGCTATCTATGTAATCTCTATAGATTTTTCTGTGAATGAGAAAAAATACTTTGTCGTGTGGAATACCTCTTCTAATCACACTTATTGTTCTTGTAGTTTCTCTGTGCAATAAAGTATATGCTCAGGAGATTGAAGATGACAAAGCTATTGACCATCATGAATTGATCGATGAAGAAAATCTTGAGTTAAATTTTGCGACTGCTGGGAGAATGGTAAGGAGAAATTATAATATTCAACTTTATTGCATATTAGGATAGCTGTCTGGTAACTGTTATTCTTTTCAAAAAGCTTGTCATTTTATGATATCTAATACAGTACACTAATTGCTGCATGTTCTTTTATCTCATGCCTATTTTTGGTGTTATTTTGTGTGGGGAACTTTCCTTTCACATTCCAGATTCAGGAAAAATAGCATGAAGTTCATTAGATTCATGCACATGCACAATATTCATAAAGCTAAATGTTTACCCCTTCTAGCCTCCTACAAATTTATGCTATGCCATGCTTCCTCCATTTTTCCATAAAACCAAACCAAACCAAGCTAAGTCTTTTAGGTCCCATCAAATGGGGTTGGCTACATGAATTCTTCTTCTCCACTCGACTCTATCCAAGGTCATTTCGTTAGTCAAATTAAGGAGGTTCATATCTCTTTTTACTTTTCTAGCCCACGTCAATCTAGGTCTACCCCTTCCTCTAACCCTTCCATCTACCGTCCTTGTATTGCATCTCTTCACTACTATCTCTGTTGGTTTTCGTTGTATATGATCAAACCATCTCAATCTATTCTCTCTCAACTTATTTTCTATCAGTACTACTCCTACCCATTCTCAAATATACTCATTCCTAACTCATATTTTCTAGTCTTGCCACACATCTACGTTAGCATCTTCACCTCAGCAACAATCATCTTATCTACATGTTATTTCTTAGTTGCCCAACATTCCGACAACATACAACATCGCTGGTCTAATAGCCGTTCTATAGAATTTTCCTTTTAGTCTAGTGTAGTGGGTACTCATTTATTGCACAGTACCTCAAACGAACCCCTCCACATAAGCCACCCACCTTAATTCTATGGACCACATCCACTCCAATCTCTCTAGCCGTTGTAATAATCGATTCTAAATAACGAAAATGTTCACTCTTAGGTAGTTCTTGGTTCTCAATCTTCACTTCTCATCTACTTCCATTGTTATTGTTACTAAAATTACACTCCTATCATGTTAGCACAGTACCCCATACTTGACAAAAAAGAGAAGAGTTTTGATCCCACAAATTTCTATTGATTCATCGATTTGCCCTCTGATACCTCAATCATATTTTGTAGATTTAGAGAATACATGACGTCAACATACAGTATTTCACAAATCCAAATATTGTTATCTAAATTTTCTTCTTCTTTTTCTGCTATTATTTTGCGGGTCGGGTCAGGGTGTTGCACACACATTTATTCAGGTATCTTTTCTCATATATGTTTCTGCTGAGCTCTACATTACAAATATTATGATATGTTTGAGGTTTGTGACAAAGTCTCAGCTCACTAAATGCAGTTGTATGTTTTCCAAGCACCTTTAAATGTTTCTCCTCATCACACTAAATTTTAGTAGTAGTCAATGGCATATGGTATTCTCTATTTGCAGTTTGTTTTGCTTAGTGAAACTATTTTAGTGGTTTTAGAGGGAAGTGCGAACATGATAGGAATTGATTGAATGCTAAGAACTGCTTCAAATGGTAACAATGCGCCAATTGTAAAATATGTGTGTGTGTGTTTTTATTTATTTATTTTTTAATTTAGCTTTTGAAATTGAGATTTTGAACATACATGTCAGTTAATAGCCTCTTCTTACTGAGGCTTTCAATGTTCTATTGTCTTTCCATACTGTCACCAATCTCTTTTCTTTCTTTAGTCAGATTGGCATATTGAGAGCCATTCTCTTATTTTCTTAGTTTTCTCATGGATTCCGTTGGAGTCATTATTTCCTGCTATCAACTGAAGTTGGAGATTTTTGCAGAATATGAACATTGGTGGCCAGATGGGCCTATGTAGATTGCGAAATTGGTTTCCTGATAATTAGATTGAAACATACTCAGCGGTTTATTTCTTGTTTTTGCTACTCGAACTGTTCCCCATATTTCAAGAGGCTGACAATGTATTCCTAGAATGTTACTATAGTGATGTGTGACAAATGATGGTTGATTGCAGGAAACTACACCACCAACTTGTGCGTCAAACTTGGAGACAATTTTTTCACCAACTTTGGAGTCAAATGAAGTTCACGGTGAACCAGAGATCAACAATGATGCAGGTACAGTTTAGAATTTTTCTGTTTATGGTATCTTGGGAATTGTTTTTTTTATCTTTAATTAGAGATTTGTCGCTAGAGCATGTGTACTTTTTGACATGAAGATGAAGTTTTTTGAGAAATTTTGTTTGAGTGTTGCTTCATTCCTCCTAAAAAAGGTGGAAATGAAAATGCTGGAAGTCACTTCTTCATGTTTCCAGAAAATGGTCTGTATGTATCTGAAGTAAATTATCTGTTTCTTTCTTTTGGTTTTGAATACAATATTGATCATTTAAAGCTCCCCATAACTCAAAATTTCCTTCACTAAAAGGCACTTTGAAGAGATTGGGTTCACATATTTAAAAAATTACGACATCCTTGACCAGTGCGAAAATTGTAAGATGAGCAGAACAAAGAAGCAACACATTTTGTTTCGGAAGATCACCAAAAAGCAATTACTAGACCCCCAATGCCTGCATTGTATTCAAACTCATTTCATTTGTTGCCTGCACACCAGTTTAATTCTTTATCACTTGCATTCCCAACTTATTTAATGTGTCACTTGAATGAATAATGATGAAGTTTTGCTTGATCCATGAAGAGTTCTTTGTTGGAGATGGGAGTATAAATCTTTGCACATGTTTGTAAAGAATGTCAAACAACATAGATTTTTCTTATTGGATTATGTTTTTATAAAATATTTCAAACACGTCTTAGGTTTGGAAATATAAAATAAACCATCTTCTGCATATGACAGCACAAAGCAGAAGATTCACGTTCAGTTTTGAATTGGTCGTGCTAAAAATGGATTGACATTGTCTAAATTAGCCTTACCTTCCTCTTATCTCTATGCAGGGAGTAACGAGGATCTTGATCCATCACTTTTGGGAGCTGATGACAGTGATGATAACAGCAGAAGCTCTAGTGAATATCAAACTTGCAATGTCTCAGATTTCTACATTTCTGACATGATTGTTGCAGGCTTACCCATTGAAGGCAACTCAATTTATGATGACATCACAGAAGCTAGTTGCTTGCTTGATTACAAATGTGATGAGCCAAGTACGTTTTTTGATGTGGCTGAGGAATACATGATACTGCCTTTCCTTGAGGATACCATGGAGGCAGGTGGCGATCATGAAGGCAGAACATGTGAGGACACAATTATAGATTCAGATGATTCAAGCTTGTATCTTGCAATCCATCAGTTGAGATCCTGCAATGAGGAACCTGATGTGAATCCCTACTCAGATTCAGATCAATTAGAGTGCTTTGATCCACACATGTTTATCAGAAATCTACCTGACCTACCAGATGTGGCGCCAAATTTTCACCCCATTACATTGCTAAATGAAACACAGAAAATGAAGTCCACTACCCTGGTACTGGATTTGGATGGTAAGAAAATTGAACTCCTTTGATCTGTTTACTATTAATCTTGATAGTATTTCATTTTTTCTCATCTAGTTTATTTCTCGGTTATATCATTATAATATTTATGATTCACACCTATAGTGAACTTTCAACTTCTGGTGTACTTGTATTTCTACGAATCATTTTAAAGGATATTTACATAAGTTGACGCTTCCAAAGGTTGGTCACACTAGCTTCATTTGTGCAGAAACACTTGTCCACTCTACGTTGGAACATTGTGAAGATGCGGATTTTAGCTTTCCAGTCTTTTTCAACATGAAAGAGCACACAGTCTATGTAAAACAGAGGCCTTACCTTCAGATGTTCCTGGAGAGGGTTGCTGAGATGTTTGAAATTGTGGTGTTCACAGCCAGTCAAAGCATCTATGCAGAACAGCTTCTGGATATATTGGATCCAGATAGAAAACTTATATCTCGTCGAGCTTATCGTGAATCATGCATTTTTTCAGATGGAAGTTACACCAAGGACTTAACAGTTTTAGGTGTTGATCTTGCAAAAATTGTTATAATTGACAATTCTCCTCAGGTAGATTTCCTGCCCATTGACTTTCACGTATCCTTTGCTCATTTTGCCTCTTTCCTTTCTTCCTTCTTCCTTGAGGATATATTTTGTGTTTTTATTGTTTTGGTTACATATATGTATATATATATATATATATATCTTTTATTATGGCCTCAAGTGTTATATATTGTTCAAACCTTTTTTTATGAAGGAATTGGATATGTGAGATCAAGTCTGTTGGTCGACCAAATTTAATTTTGGATTTAATTTACCAATCCTTTTAGCCACAAATTCAGAATGATGAGAGTGTTTGGTAGTGACCTACACATAAAAACTGTTGAATTGTTTGAGATAGTGTTGAGGCAATACTTATAAAAGATTGACCCCCGGCTTAGAGTTTTATTGGACAGTATTTCAGCATCTAGATTAAATTCATTCACATAAGGTGTATGAGAAGAAACTGGTCCTATTTTTGTTTCTAGTGACATGATAGAACGTTTGGTACATTCCTAATGGTAAAGGAAAGTAGAAAAGCTAAAAGTTACAAATCTCTGTTGGAGAAGTTACTTGTTATTAAATGCTTCTCTTTGGTGATTTCAGGTTTTTCGGTTGCAAGTGAATAATGGGATTCCTATTAAGAGTTGGTTTGATGACCCATCAGATTGTGCACTAATTTCATTACTACCCTTCCTTGAGACCCTGGTTGATGCTGATGATGTCCGTCCTATCATTGCCAAGAGATTCGGTAACAAGGAATAAGAGCCCCTTGTTCTCACCTATTTTGCTCAATTTAACAGTTCCTTGTCCTTGTCATCTTGTTTTAAGCAAAAAATATCCTCAATATAGATGCTCAATATTCATTCCTCCTTGAGCTCCTGGTATAGTTATTTAGACTAAATATATCATTAGTCCTTTGTTCAGTCAGCTTTTGGTGCTCATTCCTTTCTTTTCTCTCCTCTTTTGACAATCTCTTCAAGTGTTCAATCGAATTTGTGGCAAAGGTGGTTTTAAAGAACTTTTCTATATTTGCATTGTACAGTTATAGGTGCTTATATTTTCTTAAGGGTGTGTATATGAATTATTTTGTTGTGGAATAAATTTTGTGAGCTTGTTTTTGCATTAATAACTGTTGACCCTAGTTATGCAATCAATTTTTTTTCTTGCTCAATCATTATTTTATTGCCTTGTGGAAAAGAATATCCAACCCTATGAATTATAGTATTTGACTTTCAACAGTTGAAAATGATACTGATGCATTACTTGCCTCATCTTGTTATGCTCAGGTGCTTCCATCATCACTTAATTCTTGTGTGATTTTCATTTTATTTATTTATTTAATAATATAGCCAACATGCTAGGATGAGGATTTAAATCCTGGTTCCTATAAGATGACTTGAGCAACATATTGTGGAAGGAATTGTTATTCTATATGCTTCTTGATATATACAAGATATGGTTCTATTAATTTCAAGAATCCTCATGAACATATAGAAGTCAAGGAAAACTAGAATAGACTCCTCTAAAAAGGATTGTGGAGAATGTGAATTTGTTGGTGCGCAAGAAGCTTTTTATCCTTCTTTTTTGTGTGAGCGCTTATTTTCCCATTCTTGGGGTGAGGGGAAAGGGATTTGGGATCAATCCCATATTATATTAGTGAGATTTTTATTAGAGAACATTGTTGTTTTCCCATTTGTGCAAAGCCTTCTGTTGTCTTCTATTTCTTACTTTTCTTTTATTGTTGTTGATTATATTCCTGTATTTTAGATTTTATGGAATTCATTGAAATATTGATGTATTGCTTGGCTGCATCATCTTGTTTTTTTAAAAAAAAAAAACCCAAATCCTAAATTTAGAATTCTAATAACTTGTGTTAATTGTTACCTTCTATAAGAATTAAGATAAAGGTCTTCCTTACATGATAACAAGTGAGCACTACAGAAATTATTGGAATTTGGAAGTTGATGAGGATCAGTTACTACACTGCAAACCCTGATCTTTTAGAAATAGGAGCTACAGGCCAGCAGTTTCTGTGGTGTGGAATCCTCTCATTTGGTGAAGGAATGCCATTCTTCTGCTAGAAATTTGAGGGGGTTGTTACTGGAAAAAACTGCAAAAGGCTCTCTCCTTAGGAGTGTATATGGCCATGGAGGAGGCAGCAGTGTAGAGAATGCTGATGGTGAACCATCGGAGTTAGACACAATGCTAGATAGATTGGACATTTCAACTAGAGTTTTGTCAATAGGGTTTCCCAAAATAGAAGATTCTTTTTAATGCTATGATAAAGTCAAGGCACATTACAGACAGAGTACACCTGTGAAGAAAAGCTAAGCTGAATTACTATGATATTGGAACTTTAAGCAAGAGACCCTTGTAATATGTAGGTAGGCAGAGTACTGAAAGAACTACTATTTAAGAAGACATCCTTTAGCTTCAAGAAGGGAAGCTATAGTTTCTCCAGGATTTCGTATTTCTTGCTTTGATTCTTGTATTTTGTTATTATTAATTAAATAATTATATCCATTTGTTATATCTTTAGGTGCATAGATTTACTTTGGTTCCGCTTTGTCAAGATTCACAAAATCTTTTAGTTAAGAAGGCTTGACTACCATTCATGCTCCTCTCATTTGTTTGAACTTCAGTTTTTAAAGCATGTTAGTCAGATCTCAGTCCTCATATAGCCATTCCCTTTCTTTCATGATGCTGGCACGTCCTCTGATTGTGATATTGATGCCAAGTTTTAATGGTTTGTTGCGATTTTATCTTTTCAAGTAGTTCAAGCTAAGAGAGTGAGGTCGTTGTTGATTTCATGATTATAAGGATCAGTATTAAAGTGATTGGAAGGTTATTCCGGGTAAGAGAGTGAGTGAGATCATTGTTGAATACAGGATTGGTCTTGTGATTAAATGCATCTATTTTCTTTATCCTTACTTATGGCTCCACAAGACAAGCTGCAACACTCAGTTATGACTCTTTAAGTAATTCATTCTGCTAACCATAGGTGCTGCGACGATTCAAGTATACTTAAAAATGTCAATGGATTAGTTACCGTGTAGGTCAAGTGGGTGGGTTATTAGTCTATGAGGAATTTTCATCTTATACCTAAGAGGATGTACATTATGGGTAAACTTGACCAAACTAGCTGTTGCTAGCCTTAAACTTAGAATGCTAATTCTCTCAGGCTGTGTTTTGCTATTGGATTTGTGTAGGGGTTTGTGGAGGGAAAAATAAAAATAAAAAAACGAAAAGGGAAAAGGGAAAAGAGAAATGAGAAATGAAGTAGTCGCTAACTACTATTTTTTTTCCTTTCTATTTTTCCTTTTATTTAATTTTTTTTTTTTTTTTTTTGGTAGAGGGATTTGTGTAGTTACTTTTCATGCACTTCTAGGATTGATGTTGATTTATGGAAAGATCAAAGATGGGGATGTCTGTGATGCCAATTTACAGGACACATGTCAGTAAGCCCAAGAGTAAGTAGTACGGTTTAAGATCTCAGGCTACATGTTGGTTGAATTATTGACAATATTTTCAAATGGGAACAGCCTTTTGATTAGGTAGCTGCTTCAGGTTAAAAAGAGACCATTGAATAGGATTGTGAAGAGAACCTAGAATTGAATAGCAATAATATTTTTCTCACTAAAGAGTATTTAGGAGACAAATGCAATTGGTTTGTAGGAAAACTTGAACAAACCAGCTTGACTTGCTCTGCTGAATTAGAACTTTGTTTTACCATTGTGAATTTTCTATGCCTTATCTGCAGGTCATGCGGACCTCTGTTTTGGATTTGCTGCCAATTGCAGTATCAAATAGGTATGCAGTTTTGAATTGCTATTTATTCTATCGTAATTTTTGTACAAAAACTAATATTATCCCGTGTTATATTTGACATTTTTTGTCCCCTAGGAAGTAATGTGAATTTTGAGTAGTGTAATGTAAATTCATTTGGCGATACAGATTGCTGTCGATTTCTGTTGTTATTGCCATCTCTTGATAGTTATGTAAGGGTTAATTTTATTCAGAAGTCATGTAAGATGTTAAAATAAAAGCATATATTCAGCTAGTGCAATGCTGAATTATAGATTGATATTGAGTAGTCTCTACTGTGTTGCTTTGATGCTGTGATTGCTTGTACCTTTTTATCTGTCTAGCCATTGGGACACTGTTGTAAACTTTCCATTTTTCTGTTATGTTCTCTCTCTTTCTCTCTCTCTCTCTCTCTCTCTCTCTCATCGCCAAATATGCCGATCCATGAAATAGCATCATAGAGCATTGTTGGTACATCCCTGTGTGATTAATTACGTGAATGGAGATTGTTTTCCCATAGCATTGTAGGTACATCCATGTTTTCACGTGGTTCGGTAACGTTTAAATTTTGAATTTGTCAAATGAAAAGAAAATGAAAGTAAAATAGAAATACACCTTCACTTTTTTTCTTTTTTTTTTTCTTTCTTTTCCCTTTTTTTTTGTAGGTAGGTAACTAAACATTTTTTTTTTCATTGACATTTTGTATTCATTTTCTTTTCATTTCCTTTAATCTAACCAAAACAGAAAAAATTTAACTTGTATTTGATTTTCGTTTTTGATCTTTTCTTTCCTCTAATTCAAGTGGTTGTTCTATGCTTGGATGGTAGGAATAAAGAGAAGAAATGGAATTTCATTATCAGAAATCTCATTACTCACAATAATATATTGTGTTAATAGTAGTCAAAACGTTAGGCTTAGTTAAAATGTTTTGGTATATTATACTTGCATCTCCTAAGATTTGGCTTTAATACAAATATCTTTCCGATGTTGCGGAAATTATATTGACTTGCTGTCAAAGTCTGTCGATTAACTCCTTTGTGTTGTGTTTGGTTGAGGAATTTGAGGAGATATTTAGAAAGGGAAATAGAAAAAGTAAGTGAAATGTGAATAAAATATATTTATATTTCACTTTGTTTTACACAATTTTTTTTTTTTCAAATCTCTTTCTAAATTCTTCAATCAAACACCGTTTCAATAAAAAATAAATAAAATGACTTATAATTTCCTTGTGATGAATTAGGCATGGAATTTCTTTTTCACGCTACCTTCTCTTCACAGTACATCTCTTTCCCTTTACCATCGATAATTTTGATTGACACACCTGAAAGTATTTCATTTCAGTATTTCATCAGACATGAAAGGGATACAAAAACCTCAATTCTGCCGGTACTTTCATTAGAAAATCAAATCCAAAAAGAAAAAAAATTCAATCGGCTTATGACAAATAAATTAAAGAGAGATATAATGTAAAGATTGTTGATTTTGAAAAAGGGGTAAAAGTTATTAGGATAACCACTCAATTCATCAAACAAATTAATTGATGATATCAGAAACTGGTGTTAGTTAACCTAACGGCTAGTTAACGGAGGTTACAAATTTTAATGAGATTACAAATTTTGTGAAGGAAAATGTAATTTTTAAAACGTTAGCTAAGTATCTGTATTAAAGCTAAACTTTAAGGGGGTGGAGGTGTAATTTACCCTAAATGTTAAAGGGTGTTGAGTTGATCCAACTTATGGCCTCGAGCCTAGCAGGTGACGGCCTTTATTAAAAGAGAAAATCAGGTACACGCGTATTACATTGTTCGTGGTGTTAGGGCTTGTAGAAAGATGGAAAAAATTGTAAATCAGTCTAAGACTACTGTATTGTTTGGTTTGATTTTTTTTTATATTATATTTGGTTGAGGGATTTGAAAAGGAAAAGGGAAAAGGTATGTAGGTAAAATATAGGCATGTTTTATTCATATTTTACATATCTTTTCTATTTCTCTTTCTAAATCTCTCTTCAAATCCCTCAACCAAACACAACATTAATGTATAATTAGGTCCTAATTATTAAAATAGGTGAATCATATTTCAGTTTAGTTCATGATTTTATAGTTTAATTCTATTTTAAAACCGAACTATATTGTTTAGATATATACACATATATAATTTATTATTTATTATAGACATTAAAATGTCTTATTAGTATCTTATATATATATATATTCATAAATTATTGACCTTTTGTTTATAAGTCTATCACAGTATAATAGTAGAACTGATTCTAAATAATTATTTAAACAATTTTGTTTATAAAATAATAATATATTGTTTGATAATTAAGTCAGTTATGATTATATTACGAAAATTGTAGTTCTTAACCGAATTGAATTGTGTTTCATTGTTCGGTTTGGTTTTAAATTTATGAAACCATAGGTAATAATTTTATCTTGATTTATCAATTCTTTTTGGGTGAATTGTATTAACTTCTTTAAAATTTAGAGAAATAAATTTTATAATTTTGACATAATTATATTAGATTCATTTAAGATTTTAATTTACATAACATTTATTCTTATTTTTATCAATAATTGGTTTCATCATATGAATAGAAAAATAATAATATTTTTTTACATTGAAATTATATTTTTTTATTTATCTATATTTTCATACTATTTGTATTAATTTTAATTACTTTAATCTTATTAAAAAGAACTTTTTTTTAAAATCTCAAAGCGAAAGCAGTGTAATTTATCTATTCTTTTTCGGTTTTTAAAAAACAATAAATAAATAAAAAATCGAAACAAAATGTTTTTAGTTACGATAATGAGTGGTATGTCAAGTGGTATTGACAGATTTTTTTTTTTTTCTTTTTAATGTGTTGCAATTCTTTCGAGTTAAAATTTGAATTTCATTAAATTTGAATTTGACTATTATATTTAAGTTTATAAGACTTATTATTAGTTGGTTATGTTTTAATGATGTCAAAATCATTCTTTTTTGTATGATACTTTGTGTATATGAATATGATAATTATAATATTTTTATATTATTACGTTTATTTTTGAAAAAATATATAACAAATGGTATTTTTAAAAATAGATCAATTATTTTTTTAGCTAAATGCGATAAAATAAAATATTACGATTTTTAGATCAACTTAATTTTTTTTTCATGAATAATATAACTTAATTTTTTTTATGAATGATATATATAAAATACCTTGCAAAATAAATAATTCAGATCATTGCATGGCAAACTCCATGAGTTTGAAAATAACGATCAAGTTTAATTTTAAACTTGAAAGAAGTTCAATTCAAAAGTTATGTAATATTTTAGGGACTAGTTTGTCAACTTATTTTTTAATTGATAAAATGAAATATTATTTTACAATTATCAAATAATTTTTTTTGTAGAAGATATTTATCAATTTGAAGTTTGAGATTGTGATTGTGACTCTACAAAAAGAGAAATGGATTTGTGTGGTAATCTAATATTAATTGGTTAACATTATCTCGTGCAAAAAAATTAAAAATTGAAATTATAAAAGTGAAGAAAATCTGGAGTGATATGCTTAATAATTTTCTAGGAATACCACGTTTCAAGTGGATGTACACGTTGACGAATGAAGAACAACCGACAACGTGACTTGACACAAGCTGTTATCGCAACTCTGATCATGAGTAATAGACTGATCAAATAATTCGAGTATTCGATTTATTAAAAATTTATTTGAATTTACTTTGCTAAATAAATAAAATAAATTTAAATATATTTTGAAATTTATTAGAATTTTTATATTCAAATTTACATAATTAATTACTTGCTTAGCTCAATTTAATAAATTTAAAATTATATAAAATATTAAAATTATTCAGACTCACTCCATAATGAATTTAAAATTATATAAAATATCAAATTATTCAAACTTGATTCAATCAAAATTGATTTTAGATCAACTCAAAAATTTACCACACTAACGTCAATAAATTTCAAAACTGTTACTAAAGCTGTGTTTGGGAATAAATTTTTTTAATAATTTTTTAGTTTTTTAATTAAAATATGATGTAAAAAAATTAGTATATTTTAGAATAATTTTTTTATATTTTACAAAAAAAAATGTAAAAAGGCTTTAATTTTTTAATATAAATTTTTAATTTTTTAATAAATTTTTAACTTTTAAACTAAAAAAATTGTTATTAAACGAGACCTGAACCAAACTTGACCAGTTTATGACCCCAACGCAACACTGACTCTCTCCCTCTCCCTCTCCCTCTCTCTCTCTCTCTCGGCGAAAACCGAAAGACAAACACTAGAAACAAGATGCTGGCTCTTTCTCTCTCCTCTCCACGGCCTTTCTCTCTCTACAACAAACACACTCTCTCTCTAAAATCTCCGCCTCATGAGAGTAGGCTTCTGCATCTCGCTCCAGACTCGAGCTTCCTTCACTTCAACCACTTCAGGTACTACACATTCTGCGAATTTTGAGAAATTCAATGCTGAATTCATGGGTTTAGTCGATTGGAATTGTGTTTTTGTGTTTGTATTGATTTATATGCGTATTTGTATATGCAGAGTTTCGAGGAACTGTGAGGGGATGATGATGATGAAGAAGAAGAAGCGAGGACGATTGGGTCCTGTTTGTTACTCTGCGCCTTTCACTCCTCGCGACCTTCAATGGATCTCCACCGTTTCCACCGCGTAAGCACGTCTCTTTCTCTCTCGATTGATTGATTGGTAGTGTCATATTGCTGTATGAGCTGGATGATGAAAATGATTGATAGTCTGAGACGCCTCATGTTATGATTAGGGGTGTTATTTATTGGAAAAAAAAAAAAAAACTCTTTTTCATTTAGAAAATAGTTTGCTGATATTTTTTTGTTAGGAAATTTGGAGAAGTTATAAATGAATTCTGTGAAGCCAACTGTACTGGTTTGAAAATAGTTTAGGATAATTTAGAAAAAATAATACTAATTTAAGTTATTTATTTATTTGTTTTTTCGTTGGTAAATAATAATATAATTTAAGTTAGATGGTCAACTTCTTGGGATTTAAAATGGTTTTTGGTGAACCACCGGGATGGTGGCAGCATGGAAAGGCGCTGGCCTTTCACACAGGTAAATAGGGCTTGATTCCTGGGATATAACTAGCAACAGTGATAGAGATCACTAATTTTGAAGCTCTAAAAAGATCACTAATGACATGGCACTCAATAAAAAAAGAAAAAAAATACAATACCAAAGTCAAAATATCAAATCATTCCTGATGAGGTCCACTGTCACATCATTAGTAATAGCACTAATTAGTGCTCTCACTCATTTTTCTATAACTAGTGGCTTATTTATTTGGTAAAATTGACCGCTCTGTACTTGTGATCCTGCCTCTTGTACTAAGGCTTGGTGGATTTCTCGCTTACTCCAGTGGTGATTCCTTCCTTTAAATTGGGGATAAATCTAGCCATAATGGCCCCGTTTGGTGTAGCTGTTAAAACAGCTTATAGATTATAGCTTAACAGATTATAGATTATGACTTTAATCAAAAGTTGTTAATCTGTTTGATGTAGCTGTTGGATTATAGATTTAAGTTGCTGAGTAGTGTTTGTTAAATAAGTTGTGAAATAGCTTTTTCAATTAATTTTTATTTTTTGTTTGTCTACATTTCTCATAAAAAATAATAATAATAATCTATAATTCATTTGAGTCTTTTTCTATTTTTAAAAAAATAAAAAATAAAAAAATTTAAGAGTATAACCATAAATTAACATGTCCACAGCAGAAGTTGATAATCAGAAGCAAGGGGTAAGCAGATTTTCAAAATCAGCTTTTTTGAGTTAAAATAAGCTGTTAGAATCAGAAACTGTTTGAAATAAGTTTAACCAAACAGTCCAAAATAACTTTTTCAAAGCTAAAAGTCATAAGTTGGCTCTGAAAAGCTGAAACAAACACCCCCAATACCTGAGTGTATTCCCCGCTTACCCCGGTAATAGGGGGCCTCTTTCTTTGAATTAGGATAAATCTAGCCATAATACCGGAGCTTAGGATTGCAATGATAAGGAGCACTCTTTTTCTCAGTTAAAAAAAAAAAATGAGGATTTGATCAAAATCTTCTCATAATAAAACTTTAATACATTAAGGATAAATATAAAAAAAAAAATTATTTAAAAAGTTCAGCACATACCACTATTATCAAAATATCCTTTAGTGAGTAATTTAATATTTTAAACTTTAAGAGTTGTTTGAGATGATCTAAATAAGTACACTTTTTAATTTTTTATGAAATATGAGTTGGGTGTGAGTTGAGTTTGAAATGATGTGATAGAGAGGTGATGTGACTTTTTGACTCTTTTAGATCATTAAAGTTCAGCACATACCACTATTATCAAAATATCCTTTAGGAGCACTCTTTTTGACTTTTTGACTTTTTTAGGTCTCGTTTGACTTTTTAACTAAAATATGAGATAAAAAAAATCAGTATGTTTGAGATGACTTTTTAGTCAAACAAGACCTTAAAAAGTCAAAAAATTAAATAGTTTATTCCCAAACGAGGACAAACAAGGCCTTAAAATAATATAACTTTTAATCTAAATGTCGATTTTTAATAAAATTAGTATTTTTAAAAAAAAATTCATCAAGATCTATCCAAGATTCATGTTGACTATGATATTCTTAAAAAAATAAAAAATTTACCGTCGAAATTGACGTAAACAGTAACGTGTTGTTCTGTTTGATAGTAAAACTAACCAGAGTACATCTTCAATGAGCAACCACAACAAGTATAGATGAAATTTTACTTTTATATTTACAAACTAGTAAACAATCACCATTACAAATCACACATAGCAAAAACAAATAAAAAAAAAATAATCAAAAACTAAAATTTACTTGCACATACTTCACTATTTCTTATTTAAGTAAACCCACACATGGTTATCCAGCCATTCCTTACCTTTTTACATGAAGCCATTGTTAATTTGCTATTATTGCTATCAATCATGGCACCGACTAAAAACAAAAAATGAGATAACCATGGTGCAAGCAATTCATTGCTGGTATTGGAGTTCGAGAGAAGCAAATCGGGGCCATGTTAAAGGCAGCACATAGCTTCCTACAAAGCTCAATGAATCGTTGATACAGATTTGATTTAAATCTGTGAGACATATGCAAGGGGATTTATAAATATACACCTCCTCTATAGGGGGTTTATGAAGTAAAACAAATTAGGTTGTCTTTTTCACCAAATATGAGTCTAATAAGTGTTTTGGTCAAATTTCACAAAATAAAAAAAAAAAAAAAACAAAAGGTTTTTGGTGAATTGGCTATACTATCACTCCCTAGGGCAAGCGATGAGGGCCACAACACACAAAAGGTTGGTAGCACAAGCCTTCCATTCCTGGGCAGGCTGTACCCAGTGTTAGGAGTGTGTGTTCGAATCTCCATCTATGTGTGAGTTCGCAACTTACCGCTGCATTGTTGAGTGGCCATGTTATATAGCACCACCTAAAGGTGAACTCAGAGACCTTGGCTCTCTTAGGGTCTAGTCACAGACGTCACCACCCTGTGGCTAGGCATTTTTTTTCTTTTTTTGTACATTAGATTAATTAGGTGTTCAGTAGTTTAACTGAGGAAACTGAATTTTTCTAAGGGACGATTTTATTTTTATGAGAAAATATTGTGTGTGGAATTTTAGTATAAAGAGTGAGGGAGTGTTTAGCAACTAAGCATATATATCTACTTCTTTAATTATGTCTTTTTTGTTTTATATTTTTATGTATGCTGGTAATGTTGACTTTTGCTCTTTTTCATGAGTATGGGCATCTATGTGAACCTCTCCTCTAACTTGTTAATTGTCAAACTCTTGCTAATAATTTGGTTTGAGATGGACAGCTAGTAAAGAAAATGGAATTGAACTCTATCATATGGATCTCTTTTGCTGCCTAGAAATTCATACTTCTGCTGCATCAAGATAGTCATGCTTTGTTTGGTAGGAGGGAACTGGGGAAAATGGAATGGGTGGGCGGATGCATGCATTTTTCTTCTGCCGGTAGGAATGAGAGAGAAAACAAAGGGGAAAATTGAGGGGGATCAAACCCTTAGGAACCATTAAAAACAGATCTGTGTAAGTGGGGAAAAAACCGGAGGAACAGAAGGCAGCATCAGAGGGGGCTTTCGTTTACATTTATGCTCCTCAAACATTGAAAAAATTGTTAATTTAATATATAAGGGTATAGCGGTAAAATAAGCATTTGCTGGTCTCTTTTCCTTCCATTTAAATTGAATAACCAATGGTTGTAACACCCTTCTCTTTCATTCCTTCTCAACCAAAAAACAGCAAAGCGGGAGACAAAATCCTATTCTCCTCTCACTTTTTCCATTCCTCATAGCTCGTCCTTCTTCTCAACCAAAAAATGAAGTTATTATTTTCATGCGTATATATATATATATATATATTTGTTTACAGGTCCTCAGAACACCCCACAGTGGTGGGAGCCTCATGCACTAGGATTACCCTTTTTTATCGCGCCCCTAACATCATGTCCTTATCATGTTGTTTCTGTCTCCTGGGTCAGTATCTGTGCTTCTTAGAAACAAAGCATTACAATCACATTGGTTTATCTTTCCATGAAACAGTTTTCAAGTTTTGACTATGCTCTGATGGAAATCTACTTTCCCTTTCCAGGGTTTTAATGTTTGCAAAGGGAACTGCCATTAACAAATCCTTTCTTGTGCCTTTTTTTGCTCTACAAGCACCTCCAAGCATCATTTCATGGATGAAGTAAGCTTTTGAACTTCCAATCAAGATGTTACACATTTTTTAGGGCAAATTACTGATCTGTGCACCTGTAAAAAAATTATTACAAATTAATGAAAAAAGTTTGTCTTTAATTATTACTTATAAATTTTACCATTTATTTGTAATTTATTTTAAAACTCTACCATGCTTTGAAATTTCCCCTTTTTTTTATAGCCATCATCATTTTATTTATTAAGCAAAAGGTTTTCAGAACAATGCCTCAGTAGCTTGTTATTTTGGCTTGCAGGGGTGAATATGGTATTTGGGCTGCATTCTTGGCACTTCTTGTTCGTCTCTTCTTCTTTATTCCTGGTAGGTTCTGTATCTATCAGAATAATATGAATTTACTGTTGGGCTATTATTCTGAAATTAGTTGGTACCATGTTTTTACAAGAACTTGCTCTGGGATTTTTTGAAATTGGTCCTTGTAAATGTGTTTTGTGACTACTTTGATCCTTATTATATAATTTCATTATTCTTGTTGGTATGTGTTGGTCAACTTGAATCTGAAGAGAGGTAGGATTGGTTAAGTGACCTCAATGGATGGCAAAGATCAGTATTTCTTTCCAGAAACCTCATGATAGGTTTCTGTCATTTTCCCTTTACAAAGGAAGTAGAGAAATGAAAACAAACTATGAAGCAGGATGAATTAGTTGGTTGTGCTTGTATTTCTCTGCCTCTATGTTCCTTCCGTCTTCTAATTTCTGCTTTCAATCAATCTGAAGAAACATTTTAACAGATCCTGTTTTGGCTATTCCTTGTTTGTAGGTGAACTCGAATTGCCTTTTGTAAGTCTACTACTGGTGATTTTGGCTCCTTATCAGCTTATGAACCTAAGGTAAGTAATTGCAGAATACTAGATAGTTGAGACTTGTTTTTTTTCTTTTTCTTTTTTTCCATCTTTGAATAAATTTTAATATGGTGGTTTTTTTTTTTTTTTTTCTTGGCAGGGGAAGACAAGAAGGTATCATTATTTCTTTAATAATTGCGGGGTATTTGGCATTCCAGCATTTCTCGTTGGCGGGCAGCTTGAGAAGGGCATTTGACCAAGGTTCAATTGTCGCCACCTTAACCATCATTTGCATGTCTGCTGTGCCATGCTTGTGCTTGTTCCTGATCTGACTTTAATGTCAAATTCTAAAGAGATCCTTTCATTTCTTTGTAAATCGTAGTACTCGTGAAGAAGACAAGTTAGAGAATGATTGTGATATCTAGACCTTTCGTCTGTAGGTTAAGAGTTCTGATGAATGTCTTGTGTCTTTGCTAGACAATAAATTATGTATTTTGTGCTTTTGCATTTGTTCAACAAAAGATAGATATTCGTTACCAAAAAAAGAAAAGAAAAATGATAAAATATAATTCTATTGCTTGCTCATTCTTACACTGCTTGGTTCGTTTGATGATTAAAGCCTTATTTATCTCTGCTGTGCTTATATTTAATTCAATTGTGTTATTCTTTTAATGTTTACTGTTTCGGAAGATCGGGAAGGGGATCACTGCTCACCAAGGTGAAAAAAGTCCTAATTAAGTGCAATGCTTTTGAATTTGCGTGGGGCTAAGAGTCAAGTGCTTTGGTTTCCTTGTGGTGTCAATGGGCACAGAAAAACAATAGTAGGCTAAGATCTTCAACGCTGGTTATGTACTAGTTGGGCACAGCAAATATCATCAAGCTTTATGAGCCTTGGTGGCTTTGCCTAATTAAATAGTAACTTGACACAGTAACTGCATATCTGTTACCATCCTGATTGTCTCCCACTTTCTTCAGTTGTTTAGGATACCCACTTGGTGAAATATATCATGTGCACCCCTAAAAAGGGCATACCATAAAAAAGTAAAGTTATGAATGTTTATGGTATATTATGGTAAAAGTTACGAATGGCAAATCTATAGTGTGCATCCTTAAGCTAAAAGTTACAAACTATTGTAGTTATGTTATGAATGATGAGGTTATGTTACGAATGATGCGGTGTAAATGCTACGAAGCATTTGTGGTGAGAAATATTACAAATCGGTGAAAAAGTTCATGACCACGTGATATTTGTTATGGAACGTTGTGGTTATGTTTCGCAACGGTATGTACCTTTTTAAGGGTGGTGCACACCATAGCAGCTCCCCTACCTTGTTCCTTATTAGGCAAACAGTTAGCAACAAACATGTATATGGAAGATTACTGTATATGCCTAGTACTGAATTCAGTAGTTTATCACTCTTCTGATCATTGAGTCAGTTGATGGCTATTGTACATGTCTCTGCCCTAAAAGCAGTCCTAAAACCATCTGGTCTTGACTATATAGTTATTAACTGCATAAAGAGTATCAATAAAAAACCTACTTTTTTTTCTTCTTCATTCTCTCTGGTCTTTTTAGTTGAACTACAATGCATAAGTAGATGAAGTATAGCTATGATCTTATGATGGAAAAAAGGCGGCTTTGAGATTTATATCTTGGATTTAATTTCCACCGCCCCCTTAAAACTCTGTATAGAGCGTCCAGGGAACTGAATGAATCACCATCTCATTGTGGAGAGAGAATAATTGGATTTCGTTCTCAGCTGTCTAGAGATAGTTTGCTGCGAGAAGTGAGAAAAAAGTGGCGGTGGAGAGCAGCAGTACATTGTGTGACACTGAATCTGCTGAGTTGGGGGATGATGTCGGTTCAGAACCGTAAATTGTTGGTACACTTGGGGTGTTGTAAGGATTCACCGGAGTACTGATGCTGTAATTGCAAACATGGGTTACTTCATCAGTTACCTTACTTTTGACTGGAAAACTGAAATTAGAAGTGGTCTGTAGAAGTAAACCTGGGTGGTGGTGGTGTGAAAGTCGATATTGTCGGTGTTGGTATTGTCGGTGTTGGTGTCATCGGTGTTGATGTCAATGTCTTAGGCGATGAATAATGACAGTTTCCAGAACCTGCAATAGTGCCAAGGGAAATTTTTAAAAGTTAACCAATGTAGTTAATTTGAATTTGGAATTTATTTTATTTTTTCATCCTACATTTCTTTGAACAAATTTTAAGGCATGCTATTTATAGCAAAATAAATAAATAAAAATAAAATTTAGGTGTGTAACTAACAATGATAGTTTATCAATCAGTAAATTGGTGTCCTTCAATTAGCTTTGTTTGTTTTTGATGGAAATCATTTTTCCGTGAAAAATGTTTTTCTTGGCAGAAATTTTGCGGAAAACTTCTTTCGCAAAAAATGTTTTCATATGTTTGGTTGTGATCTGAAAAATAATGGTGCTAGTAGTGGTGTTGTGGCAGTGGTGGTAATATTGTGATGATGGTGGCAGTGGTAGGGGATGGGGACCGCGGTGGTAGGATGGGGGTGTTTGTTTAGGTTTCTTTGAGTCAACTTATAACTTCTAATTTTTAAAAATTTATTTTAGATTGTTTGATTAAACTTATTTCAAATAACTTTTGATTCTAATAATTTATTTTAACTCAAAAAAATTGATTCTGAAAAGAATCAAATGGACTATAGATTATTTTTTTTTTTTATGAAAAATGTACCCAAGTAGTGAATAATAAAAAATAAAAGTTAATTGAAAATGCTACTTCACAGCTTATTTAGCAAACACTACTCAGCAACTTAAATCTATAATCCAACAGTTACACCAAACAAATTAACAACTCCTAATTAAAATCACAATCTATAATCTATTTTAACAAATATACCAAACGCGATTGATGATGATGGTGACAATTATAGTACTATGGTTTGCCTTGTTAATTTCAAAAAACGTCTTTTGCTTTTTAAAATGTAAAAAACATTTTCACGAAAATAAGTTCATTTTCTGTTGATTACAGAAAACAGATTTTTCTTAACTTTTATTTTCCGTCATACTAAAAAATCAAAAAATTGCAGAAAAACAAAAACAAAAACAAACAGTGAAAATATTTTATTGTAATTTTGTGAATGCATATCTTACTTGGATCAGTGTAGGTGAGCTGTGCTGTTCCTCCGAAACTGCAGCTAGTCGGAGCTGGGTTCTTCTGATAGTAATCATTGAACGCATACGAAGCATGATCACGGAGCGTGTTTGGATTATAACAACTTGCCCCGTTCTGAATCGGTGAGCAATCTGCACCTCCATAGCCACAAGCATAATCAAGAGCCACCTGCAAAGCAGTTTGTGATGCGGTTGGGCTTGCAACACACCAAGCCCCTCCAGACGTTGCAGGGGCAGTGGTCGCCGGAGTTGGGATGGTTGGAGTTGTGATCGGAGTGGTTGGTTCCGTGGTGGTTGGTGGTGGTGGGCCTGGCGGCATTATAATCGGAGTCGCCGTGTATGGAGGAGTTGGGTTGACAATGGGAATAGTGTCCAGTTGGGTATCTGATATTGAAGGTGGGAAGATTACTGGGATTTCTTCACTGTCAAGCTTTCGGATTTGCCGGATTGCTTCAAGAGGAGGTTTCTCTGCAATGCTTGAATCTGAAGAAACCAAAAAAAAAATTCGGAGGTAAGTTATTCTTTCCTTTCTTTACATGCAAAGTTTGTTTTGATTTGATTCCATATATTATCATATGCTAATGTCAGATATGTTTTGCAAATATCACTTTCTAGATTTAAAATATTGTCGTTTAGCATCACAGAGAAAAGTATAGGATTAAAAAAGAGTTAAGTCACATACACAGAATTAAATTACAAAAAAAAAAATATTAAGAACATACACACGCACTAGCATGTTGGGCTCGCTAAAGATATCCTCATTATTTTATTAGAACTAGGATATATTACGCTAACATGTATATTTTTTATATTTTGTGTTTTTATTTATTTATTTATTTTAATTATGTGTATTTAGATTGCTTTCATTCGACAAAGCATCAAGGAATCATAACTCAAGCAAAATATGCAACACATGAAATGAGTTCAATTGAAAGTGTGAATCAAATGAAAATTTTCCATAAGGATTTCGTGTTTTGATCTGTTTTTCATAATCATGTCAAGATTATCTATTTTTTTCTTCGTGGATATTTCTCCTAAGCAATCAATGAAGTTTTTCAAATTTCAACATTAAGAGTTAACCGAGTGACAAGTTGAGTTGTGATAAGCGTTTCAAGTAAATTAGAGTTCAAATTTCATGAAATGCTATGCCCCTAAGATTTGAACTCGGTAATTATATGATATGTGTAAGATGGGAGATTGCATGTATATAGAGATTAGCTACGATAAAAGTCCAAAATACCCTCGTTATCCCATTCAAAGTTTAGTATATGACTGACTTTATTATATCAAATTCATTACCAATCTTAATATATACCTTTGTATGTTGAACTAAGCAAATCCTAACTAGATCGATATTAAGAAATGCAACAATGAAGAGATTTCATAATAGAAAATGTGAATCTTGAATATTTGAATTTGAGGAACAATTAAGTAAGCTTAATTAAGAATAAAGTAAAATTACCAGAATTAAGAAAAAAATACAAGAAGAATGCAAAACGCTGAAGAACTCTAGCACCACCCATCTCTCTGCTAGCTATTCTACGATCCATTTCTGTATTTTCTTAGCTATCTATAATGACAATAGAAAATAGGAAATTTCTCAATCAAGAGAGAGAGAGAGACAGAGAGAGAATTGTGTGTTTGCTTCAAAGATGAAGTTAGTTTCATTCCCTCCAAATTTAGTGTATATATATGTATAAAGGTTGAAGAATCAGAGCTTTCTTGGTTTGAAGATGGAAGGAAGAGAGAGAGAGAATGGAATATGAGAAAACTTGAGAGAAGAGGCATTGGTTAGTTGAAATCTGCAAGCAAAGAGGTGGTACCAAAAGAGGGCAAAAGAGTGATCTGTTTGGGAATTTAAATCTGAAGTTTGTTCTCATTAAAATGATTGTTAATATGAGCTACATATTCCCTTTTTCTTTCTGCCTATCTTTCTACTGTTTCATGGGACTAACTCAAAAGCTAAAGGAGAGAGAGAGTGAGAGAGAGAGATAGAGAGAGAGAGATTTTGTTCTTAGTACTTTCATGGTCTGAAACTAAAAGTTTACTCCCCAGATCTGTCCATCTTAAACAATTTGCATATTTGTGAGAAATAAATTTTAGAACACAAAAATTAAATAAAAAATGAGACAAAATATATATATATATATATATATATATATGAATGAATATGATTTTATATGATTTGTATGTGGTGTCTACTGTTGCGAAAACATGTTGGTCAATATATTTGTGTCTAATTCTGTTCTTAATTTCTATGTTTCCATACTTTTTTGTATTTACTACCTAAAAATATGTTTATTTTAGGAAAATGTAGCCAAAATCCCTTTATTGGACCTCTATTTGGTAAAATGACAATCTAATTTATTTTGCTTCATAAACTCTTTAGGGAGGAAACACATAATTGAGCAAAAACAAAGTAATATATATATATATATATATATATATTTGGGTAAATGACACTTACACCTCCTGAGGTTTGGGTTTAATACATATCACCCCTGACGTTTGAAAAATTACACTAACCCCCCTATCATTGTAATTATTTAGACAGAATGAAGACATTGAATTCATACACTCTCTCTTTTTTTGCTTTGCTTTACTTTCTCTTTTATTTTCCCTTTCCTTTACTTTTTTTTTTTAATGTAATTTCTTCTGTTTTTTTACTAGGAGTTGTTACATTTTATATAAGCAGGGGTTTGTGAAATGAGACTTTTAAACACAGAGGCGAGAATGTAATTTTCAAAACGTAAGGGAGTGAGTAGTAATTTGACCAAACCTCAAGGGGTGTCAATGTAATTTATCCTGTATTTTTTTTCTTGGATAATATTGCTAGAGTAACATGTTACTATTATACAGAGTAACATGTTACTGTTAAACAGAGTTACTGTCAAACAGGATAACATGTTACTGTGACTGTTTAGATCAATTTAGATGGTAACAAATTTTTATTTTTTATTTTTTAAATTTCATAGGCAACATAGATCTTATTTGATAAATTTTGATGAAAAATTCTAAAAATACTAATTTTATTAAAAATCGATATCTACATCAAAAGTTATATTATTTGAAAGTTTAATATTTTGATGATAATGGTATGTGTTAGAATTTTGAAGAAATTTTCTTTGAGTGGTGCTACATGCACCAATTAGTATACCAACATTAGTTATGACATTATTATTGATCTTACTCATTATACAAATTACAAATACCAAAAACACTTAAATTATGCCACATCATCAATTTTTTTTGATCAGAAAGAAATGTTTATTGCTCAAGCCAAACGGCACTTACAAAAGGAAACCATCCAAAAGAATAGTTTACACCAAGCAAAGAAAAATCAGATCAAATAAACACACAGGTATAAAACTATGAAAATCTCAAACGCACATCACGTGCACGTGCTCGTGCTCGTACTGCAAGCAGAGGCCAAAAGATCAGCTATAGAGCATGTCTAAGATAGGTCATAGATTACACCATAGAGTAGATAAGCCGCAGAATAGCATCGATGGATTCCATATAGCACTCACAAACCAAAAAAACAAACAAAAAAAGCTGGAGTGTACAACCTCAAACCTAGAGGAACCGCTGGATCGAGAGAGGCAACCAAATCCAAAACAGATCTAGTTGTGGAAAGGTGATATAGAGACGGTGAGCAGCGGAGAAGAAGAGCATGGCAGATCCGGCAGCGGTGGGAGAATGAGCAACCCAGCAAACTTCTACCAAAGGGGAAAAAATCCTTACAAAGAGGAAAAGGTTGGGAAGAGAGATCTCCCAAGGGTTATTGAGCAGAGAGCAAGAAAGAAAAGAAAAATGAGGGAGAGATGAGAGGGATGGCCGGAGGCCGAAGCCCCCTCCCCCTCCCAAACAGCGCTGCTGGGTTGAAACCCTAACGGAAGAGACTAGAGAGAGATAGCATCAATTGATACACTAGTTTGTGCACTGATTGGTTCATATAGCATTAGTCATTTTTTAATGCTTGTCCTTAAGAATAATGTTATATGCACCAACTAGTGTATTAATTAGTTTACCAATCGATGACGTGGCATATTTTAAGATGTTTTTTGTATTTGTAATTTGTATAATGAGTGGGGTCAATAATAATATCATAACTAGTATTGGTACACTAGTTAGTACACTAATTGGTGCATGTAGCACTACTGTGTCCTTAATGAATTAAAAGTTTATTGTAAGGGAGTTTTGACCAAATTCTCCATTATTTGAGTCCCTATTAAGGGCTCGTTTGGAAAGAACTTATTGACTTTTTCACTAATTTAGCATCGCTAAATTAGCTCCATTTGGGGGGGGAGGGGAATTGATTTTTTTTTACCTTTTTTACTTTTTTGTGAGAGAAAAAAATAAAATAATTATAATTTGAATATGACATTTTGGATTGTTTTAGGAAAATAGTTAAAAGCTGATTTTTTGACTTTTTTTGAAAAAACGTGTAAAAAATATAAGAGATGATGTGACCTAAAATGAATTAAAAGCTGACTTTTGGCTACTAACCCACTTCCCAAAAGAATTTACTATCTTATTGGCTTATTTTTAGTCTATTTTTATCTTTTTGTGCTTTTTTTTAGTCTCAACCAAGCCTCGTTGGAAAACAGGCTAATTTAGTAATTTTTTTGCTATTTGGCTAAAATATGAACTAAAAAATAGTATGTTTGGAATGACTTTTTGACTTTTTACGAAAAGATATGCAAACAGTAAAGAGAAAAGAGAATCTTTGACTTTTTAGTATAAATTTTTGACTTTTTTATTTTTTTAATAATTTTTTGACTTTTTTATTAAATAGGTTGATTCTCAAACGAGGCCTAATGGATCTATGAAAGGTAGGCTGGGTACATACTTGACTTTTTTTATGTTATTTGCACAAATTGACTGATTAAATATTTGACAGGTTGAGTTTTAATTACTGAACCAATATCATTGTATATACAAAGTGGCTCAAGTGAAAAAATATATATTTTGCATGCACAGTAAAAACATATTAAGGAAAAAAAATTATGGGGTAATTACTCACAGGTCATGTCTTAAAAACTTATATATTATTAAGGTCACGTTTGGCAATATCACTTTTTAGCTTAAAAGTCAAAAAGTTATTAAAAAAATCAAAAAATCAACAACTTATACCAAAAAGTTAAAAATTCTCTTTTCTCTCTACTTTTTACACATCTTTTCGTAAAAAATTAAAAAGTCATCTCAAACATACTAATTTTTTTTTATATAATATTTTAACCAAAAAATTAATAAAAAAGTATATTGCCAAACGAGGCTAGTCTCATAAGTGTTTGTATAAATCAAAAAGTGCCACAAATGTTAGTGAGTGGTTTTTGTAATGAATTTTTCAACTGTCACTACAATTTGTGACACTTTTTTATGAAAACATTGCTAAAAAATAAAAAAAGAAAAAGAATTTTGTGATAACAATTAAGAGTGAACATGATTTTTTGATATACCATAAAGTTAAGAGGATTTATTGATACACCCATCTTCCTAATAAGATTTTTCAGTAAGTTTCCCAATTATAATTATTTAGTGCTCCTAAAGCAGATACTGTTAAAAAATTTTCAGGCTTAACAGACTTGAAAAGTACAAAATCTTGATACAAAATTTTTTTAATTTTAATGAAGACGAAAATTCAAAAATAAAATACGACTTTTTGTCGTTGCCCAACAAAGGCTTAATACCTGACAATTGGCCTCAGCTTGCCACCATGGCAATGACAATCTACTTGGGTTATATTTTTAACTTGAATTTGTGGAGAGAGAGAGAGAAGTTTAAAAAAAAAAAAAAAAAAAAAGTTTTTGGGTTGTGATTTGTCCGAGTCAATAGAATTAAATGGGGGCTTTTCTCAAAATAAATTAAAATATCAAGTTATTTTTTAAATTAGGCTTAGTTTGGAAGAAATTCTTAAATTAGGTTAAAGTCTATTATAAATCACGTTTTCACTGTTTCTAGGACGCTTCCGCAGAAAATTTGTGAAATAGTAAAAACGTGGTTACAAACCATACTTTTAATTAAGAAAGCGTGATTACAAACCACGCTTTTAACTAAAAAATTTTTTTTTTCAAAAAACGTGATTACAAACCACGCTTTTACTGTTGAAATGCAAAAACGTGTTTTCAAATCACGTTTTCTGTGGGGATATATTTTCTAAATACCAACACGTGGCATGGTGACGCCGGCGTGTCAGCCGAGGTACCACGTGCCTTGGTAGTTTATGCCGAGGTAATCACGGAGAAGCCGAGGTCATCTCCGTAGATATCGGAATCCGAGATAAAGGGCAAGAGTCCTAAGGGAAAGAGGGGAGTTAACCAAGATAAGGATAAAACTCTTAGGGAGTTTATCTTTATCTCTTGAAGAGTCCAGAGTAAACAGTAAATTGGAATTCATAGAAGTCATACTTCTAATGGGACTTGGATTGAGTATATTATAAAAGAGAGGCACCCCCGTGGGTCTAAAGTATGTAACTTATACTTTGAGTATTCAGTTTAGTACTTGATTATCTTTGAGAGATATACTGACTTGATCGTCGGAGTGCCCCCGGGTGGAAGAACCACCGCCGGAGCTTTTTCTTTCTGTTTCAGGTTGCTTAAGCCATCTATTCTGCTTGTGCTCTCCAGCTGATCACTAGACAGGCAGTGTGGTCAGATTTTCACCCACACAATTTGGCGCCGTCTGTGGGAACGAAGGAAGAATAGATGGCCAGTAACGGACAGCAGGAAAATATTGGGGATGACGCTCCCAATGGGAGTGGCAGACCAATTGACCTTGACGTCGAAGGAGATAACCACAGTGCAGAAGCCCGTGACCAGGGTCACAGAGAGAACGACGTCATCCCAGAAGGCGACACGTCAAAAAGAGCAAACCAAGGAAAATACTACAATGAAGATAACCTCCAGGTATGGAGGGACAGGTGCCTACGGAGGGATGAGGAAGTAAAAGAACTAGCAAACAAGTTGGCGGACCTCCAGTCAGTCGTCAACTTCATGATGCAGAATAATGTTATGCAGCCACCATACCCGCTGCAAGATACGCCGATGCCGGCAAACAATACTCAGAAGGATGGAAGAAAAATAATCCCCGAGGTCCCTCAGCATACCAGAAGCGGAAGGCATTCTCACCGGCCTTCTAGGGAAGTCGGACGGGAAAAGCCGAGGCAAGAAGAGTCCCGAAGGACACACCACATGAAGAATCCAGACCCCAAAGAACATCGACATGTTCAGGGGCAAGTACTCCATTTTGACACATCCCAAGAAGAAAGATCCAAACGACCCCACCACGAGGCCGAAAGCAGTGTACCAAAAAGACTAAAATCCAAAGACAGCCGAGCTCCAGGGAGGAGCAAAGAGGACTTAAGGGACTACCTCAAGAGGAGGCAGCAGAATGCAGAAGCCGAGGTAAACTCCCTAGTGAAACTGAAGACAGCCTTCTCGGTAGAACTGGACAAATTCGAACCGCCCAAAAGATTCAGTATGCCGAGGTTTCAAATCTATGACGGTAAGTCAGATCCAAACTTTCATGTTGGGCTGTACCTAAATTCAATGGCGTTATATAGCGGAAACGAGCCGTTGCTCTGCAAAGTATTCCCCTCATCCTTTGGGGAAATTGCATCTGATTGGTTTCACAAGTTACCAAAAGGAAGCATAAAGACATGGGAAGGCTTGGCCGAGATGTTTGTGGCCAGATTCGTGACCAACATGCTGCAACCCCTGAGGGTTGATGCTTTGATGGCTCTACGAATCACCAAGGAAGAAGGCCTCAGGGCCTATGCGAAGAGGTACTACGAGGTGTTCAACCGAATACCTGAATGCAACCAGGAAGTAGCAGTCGTGTCTTTCAAGAACGGCCTGAAAGATGACTGCCCAATACGGAAGTCTTTGGCAAAAACATTGCCAAAAAGCATGGAAGAACTCATGGCAAGAATTGAGAAATACGCCAGGGCCGAAGAAGATACATCGGGAAACAAAGAGGTGAAACAAGAAAAAGGGAACGGCTCGCCGAAGCGAGGCCGAGTCAACAATGGGCCAACCAAACAAGAAATAGAATTAAGAAATAAACAGGCGGTAACCACGGTATTCCGGATCCCAATCCATAAAATCTTAGATCGGATTCGAAATCAACCTTATTTCAGGGCCCCGGCAAGAGCACCGGGGGAATTCATGGGAAGGAACGTTGGTAGACGTTGTGCCTACCACAATGAAGAAGGACATCCAACTCAAGGTTGCAGAGCCTTAAAAGCACACTTGGAGGATCTGGTAAGACAAGGCCTTCTGAGGGACCTGGTCGATGAGGCCAGAACAAGGGAAGAGCAGGCAAGGTTGCCTCAAGCGCCAGCAGCACCCCCTCCCCCAGCACAGCTACCACAAGCAGGAGAACCAAGGGTGGTTAATGTGATCCACTCAAGGGTCAACGAAAACGAAGTCAGAGGAGAAACCCAGAGGGTAAGACATTTACAGCATATCTACCAAGTCGGGGAAAAGAGACATCGGCCAGAAGAGTGCCAAGGGCCAATAATAGCCTTTACTGAAGCCGACCTAGAACTGGTCCAACATCCGCATAATGATGCCCTGGTAGTATCCCTCCAGGTTGGGGAGTGCCAAGTTAAACGCATCCTAATAGATCAAGGCAGCTCCTGTGACATCATGTATGTCAGATGTTACAAAGAGCTAGGCCTTCACCCCGATGACCTAGAACAATCAAGCGGCCCGATGGTCGGCTTTAACGGAACGCCGACATGGCCACTGGGTGCAACAAGCTTAGAAGTACAAGCCGGCACTAAAAAGATCAGGACGGAATTCCTGGTAATTGACACACCCTCACCATACAACATCATACTGGGAAGGCCGTGGTTGCATGCAATGGGGGCAGTTCCCTCGACGTTGCATCAACTACTCCGGTTCCCAACCGAGCATGGGATTGAAGAAGTCAGAGGGGATCAACTACAAGCCAAAAATTGCTCCATGGCAGCAATAAAGTCCACCTGTAATATACGGGAGCCAAAGAAAGCAGAAGTTGAAGATGAGGACATGGAAGTCCTTGAAGACGTCGGGAAAGAACCAGCCGAGAAAAGCGAAGAGGCACTAAAGAAAATCCTCGTCCAGGAGGGCGACGAAGAACGATTTTTTCTTCTCGGCTCAGGCTTAGCTAGAGAAGAAGAAAAGGAACTGGAAGATTTTTTAAGGGCAAACATAGAGGCGTTCGCCTGGACACCTTATGAAATGCCTGGCATTGACCCCGAGGTCACCTGCCACAGACTGAATGTCGACAGATCGGCAAAGCCAGTGATTCAACGAGCCAGAAGGCCGACGTTAATACACGTCGAAGCAGTAGAGGAAGAGGTAGACAGACTCCTGGAAGCCAGGGCCATCCGAGAAGTTCAGTACCCAACATGGCTGTCCAACACAGTAGTAGTAAAAAAGAAGAATGGCAAGTGGAGGGTTTGTGTAGACTTTACCAGCCTCAATAAAGCTTGCCCCAAAGACAGCTTTCCTCTGCCCAAAATCGACCAACTAGTCGACACCACTTCGGGACATGAAAGGATGAGTTTTTTAGATGCATATAGAGGGTACCACCAGATTGCTATGTACCCACCAGATGAAGAGAAGACCGCGTTCATCACCCCGAAAGGCCTGTACTGTTACAGGGTAATGCCTTTTGGGCTAAAAAACGCAGGAGCAACCTATCAGAGGTTAGTCACAAAGATGTTTAAACATCTAATTGGCAAAACGGTAGAAGTTTACATCGATGACATGGTCGTCAAGACCAAGAAATCAGAAGGTCATCTTGCCGACCTAAAAGAGGTCTTTGACATACTCAAAAGATATCGGCTCCGACTCAACGCCTCAAAGTGTGCCTTCGGAGTTGGGTCAGGGAAATTTCTAGGATATCTGGTAACAAGAAAGGGCATTGAAGCCAGCCCAGACCAAATCAAGGCCATCCTGGAGCTACAGAGTCCAACATCGGCAAAGCAAGTTCAAGTACTCACTGGAAGGGCCGCAGCCCTAAACCGATTCATCAGCAGAAGCTCAGACAAGTGCAGACCCTTCTTTAACCTGGTAAAAAAAGCCACAGACTTCCTATGGACGGAAGAATGTGAAGCTGCCTTAGCCGACCTAAAAAAGTACTTAACCACAACCCCGGTCCTTTCTAACCCAATCCCAGGGGAGGAATTGTTTTTGTACTTAGCAGTCTCTGAACACGCAGTCAGTGCAGTGCTAATCCGAGAGGAAAAAGGGGAGCAGAAGGCTGTCTATTATGTAAGCAAGACTTTGGCTAACGCAGAAACAAGGTACCTACCACTGGAGAAATTAATGCTAGCCTTGGTAATGGCCTCAAAGAAATTGAGCCATTACTTTCAGGCACACAAGATTGTGGTCCTAACAGAGCACCCACTGAAGTCCTTATTACATCAAGGAGACTTAACAGGAAGGATAGCAAAATGGGCAGTAATACTAGGCCAGTTTGACCTAGAATTTAGGCCAAGAACAGCAATAAAGGGCCAAGTTTTGGCCGACTTCGTCGCAGAACTCACACCGGAAGCCATCACACCTCAGGCTCCGTCGAGCCAAGATGAGCATCGGCCCGACAAGGAAAAAGAATTCCAGTCAAAGACAAAAAAGCAAGAGAAAGAAAAGCTCAGACCATGCAGCATCTACATCGGCGATTCATTCAGACTATTCGTCGATGGAAGTTCAAACCACCAGGGAGCAGGAGCAGGAGTACTGCTGATATCTCCAGATGGAGAAATTGTAGAACAGTCCATCCGTCTGGGGTTCAAAGCCTCCAATAATGAAGCAGAATATGAAGCATTAATTGCAGGGCTAAAGCTAGCAGCAGCAGCAGAGGCAGACGAGGTAATTGTTTTTTGTGATTCACAATTGATTGTTAACCAGTCAACAGGAGAATTTGCAGCCAGAGACGAAAGAATGTCGGCATATGCAAAGGAAGTCATCCGACTGGCAGCCCTATTCCAGAACTGCAGATTACTCCAAGTAAGCCGAGATGACAACACTCACGCCGACGCGTTAGCAAACTTGGCCAACTCAATTCAAACTGGAAAAACAAGGACAATTATGATCGACTACATGTCGGCCCCGAGCATAGATAAACAGAACATTGAACAAGAAGCAATGTGCGTGGGCTTTGGACCAAGTTGGATGGATGCAATCATTGCATTCCTAAAAGAGGGGAAGCTGCCAGAAGACCATAAAGAAGCACATAAAATTAGGCTGAAATCGGCCAGATTCAGTCTAACGGCGGAAGGCCATCTCTACAGGAGGTCCTTCACTGGACCACTTTTAAGGTGCGTACATCCTTTGCAGGTTGAAGATTTCCTTTACGAGATTCATGAAGAAATTTGTGGAAGCCATGCAGGGGGCAGATCGTTAGCCCACGGGGCCATTACCCAGGGGTATTGGTGGCCCTACATGCAAAAGGATGCCGAAGCTTATGTAAAGAAGTGTGAACAATGTCAAAAGTTTGCACCTTTGATACATCAGCCAGCTGCCGACCTAAACCCGGTATCCAGCCCTTGGCCGTTTGCCCAATGGGGCATGGATCTGGTTGGACAACTTCCCCAGGCAACTGGGCAAAGAAAATACTTGCTGGTAGCAACAGACTACTTTACAAAATGGATAGAGGCAGAACCTCTTGCCAAAATCCGAGATGTTGACGTCAAGAATTTTATTTGGAGAAACATAATCACCAGATTTGGGATTCCAAGAGCAATTGTTGCCGACAACGGGACACAGTTCGACAGCAAACTCATCAAAAACTTTTGTGCAAAATTCAAGATCAAGAATTATTTCTCAACACCAAGTTTTCCTCAAAGCAATGGGCAAGCAGAAGCATCCAACAAAGTAATCCTGGATGGAATAAAGAAGAGGCTGCAGGCAGCAAAAGGAAAGTGGGTGGACGAACTGCCCAACGTACTTTGGGCATATCGGACTACGCCGAGAAGATCAACAGGAGAATCCCCCTTTGCCATGGCCTATGGCACAGAAGCAGTCATCCCATTGGAGATCGGCATCCCAGGGATCAGAACCCAGGGAGTAGAGAATGGCACCAATGACATTCTGTTAGCCCGAGACCTGGATTTATTGGAAGAACGAAGAGAAAAAGCCGCGATTCAGCTCGCAGTATACCAGCAACAGCTTGCCAGAGCTTACAACAAGAAGGTTAATCCAAGAGATTTTCAAGTTGGCGACCTAGTCCTAAGAAAAGTCGTCGGGAACAAAAAGGATCCCAGGGAGGGCAAGCTTGGCCCAAACTGGGAAGGACCCTACAGAGTTACTTCAGTATTAGGCAATGGAGCATATCGGCTTGAGGACAATGAGGGCAAAGCATTGCCCAGACCTTGGAATACTTGTAATTTAAAATTTTTCTATCATTAGATAAACATCATTGTTTGGCCGATATTATCAATAAAGTCTTTTCAGAATCCTTTCAACATGTTCGATTGATAAAGTTATGCATGGATGTTTTCGAAGACATATCAAACTCAGGCAAAGATAAGCCGATGTTATTCCTTAATCCACTTGTTGAAATTTGTAGCAATTTACAAGTTGGAATTAAGCTGATTCCTTATCTCCACTTGTTGAAATTTGTAGCAATTTACAAGTTGAAGTTAAGCCGATGTTATTCCTTAATCCACTTGTTGAAATTTGTAGCAATTTACAAGTTGGAATTAAGCTGATTCCTTATCTTCACTTGTTGAAATTTGTAGCAATTTACAAGTTGAAGTTAAGCCGATGCTATTCCTTAATCCACTTGTTGAAATTTGTAGCAATTTACAAGTTGGAATTAAGCTGATTCCTTATCTTCACTTGTTGAAATTTGTAGCAATTTACAAGTTGAAGTTAAGCCGATATTATTCCTTAATCCACTTGTTGAAATTTGTAGCAATTTACAAGTTGGAATTAAGCTGATTCCTTATCTTCACTTGTTGAAATTTGTAGCAATTTACAAGTTGAAGTTAAGCCGATGTTATTCCTTAATCCACTTGTTGAAATTTGTAGCAATTTACAAGTTGGAATTAAGCTGATTCCTTATCTTCACTTGTTGAAATTTGTAGCAATTTACAAGTTGAAGTTAAGCCGATGCTATTCCTTAATCCACTTGTTGAAATTTGTAGCAATTTACAAGTTGGAATTAAGCTGATTCCTTATCTTCACTTGTTGAAATTTGTAGCAATTTACAAGTTGAAGTTAAGCCGATGTTATTCCTTAATCCACTTGTTGAAATTTGTAGCAATTTACAAGTTGGAATTAAGCTGATTCCTTATCTTCACTTGTTGAAATTTGTAGCAATTTACAAGTTGAAGTTAAGCCGATGTTATTCCTTAATCCACTTATTGAAATTTGTAGCAATTTACAAGTTGGAATTAAGCTGATTCCTTATCTTCACTTGTTGAAATTTGTAGCAATTTACAAGTTGAAGTTAAGCCGATGTTATTCCTTAATCCACTTGTTGAAATTTGTAGCAATTTATAAGTTGGAATTAAGCTGATTCCTTATCTTCACTTGTTAAAATTTGTAGCAATTTACAAGTCGAAGATAGGCCGAGGTTATTGCTTAAGTTCTCATAGCAATATGTGGGTTGTTTACACCCAAGGGAAGATGCTTAACACTTGTTGAAATTTGTAGCAATTTACAAGTCTATGTTAAGCCGACATATGACCACCCGCTGAGGTACACAGAAAGTTACAGGTTAAAGTAAAGGCTAAGTATATTGTTCATTACTTGTTAAAATTTGTAGCAATTTACAAGTAGGTCAGATTAAGATTATCATTTAATACTTAATTGAGAAGAAGCTTGCAAAGTTTACATTCTATATGTTCTATACTTGTTGAAATCTATGAAAAGTTTGCAGGATAGTATCTTGCCGAAGTCAAAGTTTTATGGTTATACCCAAGGTATGAAACCCCGAGGAGATTGCACAAAGGAAGCAACATGAGGAAATATGCAAAAATTTCATAAGTACAAGAGAAATAGTCAACAGAATATCACAAGATTGGAACATCCAGAAGAAGAACTGTTGCAGTTACATATAGAAGAAACCACGTCGGCCAAAAGAAAGAGTTTCGCATTACCCAGAAAGTAAAAAAGTACAAAGCGCAAAAAACAGAAAAAAAAAAAGAAGGAAAAAAGTACAAAGGACAATTTTTTCAAGATTCTTCAGCATCAGCCACTGCAGGGACTGGGACCTCAGATGACTCTGGTGGTACCTCCTCGGCCACTTTCTCCGCTTCTATCTCGGCATCAATCTCAGCGATTGTTGACTCAACACTTCTTTCTACCAACAGAAGATTGGACGATAGTTGCCCAGTGGCAGTCTCCTTGGGTGCCCCCTCAGCCCCATCACCCTCCTCATCCAAAGTCAAGTCCATAACCTGCTCAGCAGGAGGAGGGGACTTGGCTTCGGCAGCATTCTTGGGTCTTCTCACCAAGGCGTCACAATCATCTTTTTCTTTATCTTCATCAACGGCCTCGGCCTCAGACTCTGATTCACCTTCAGGAGGAGGAGGAGGAAACGGTAACGGAATAGCGTCGGCCTGACGCAATGGCGAGTCAGCAGGAAGGTCAAGCTTCTTTATCAAGGACATCCAACCAAGGGAAAATCCCCTGTTGCATGCCTGCCTGACTTGAAGCTTGTAGTCTTCTGCGACGTCGGCCATACCTTGAGCATAGGCCTTTTCGTCGGCCTCTTTGATTTCAGCCTCTTTTGTAGCTAGAGCTTGCTGGAGTTCTTTCTCCGCTTGGGCCTTCTGAACCTCGGCCTCTCTTTTCTCGGCCTCAGCAACTTTTCTAACGGCCTCAGCAGCTTCGGCTTTCTCAAGAGCTAAAGTTTGAACTTTGGTTGCAGCCTCGGCTTGATCCTCCAACTTTTTCATTTTTGCTTCAAGAGACTTGATCTCTCTCTTCATAGAAGATGCTTCCCTTTTCATATCAACCAACCTTTGACGATTTTCAAAGGATTGCATGGCAAATGAGTGGGCATGCTGAATGGCCTGCAGAAAAACAGAAATGTGAGACAATACTCTCAGTGAAGAACAGAAGAAAAAAATCACAAGTACAAATAGAAATACTTACTTGAGCAGAGTGTTAGAGCATAAGAGCATAATTTTCATACTCACTAAGCTTGCTATTTCGCTCCAAGTCATTTGGTAGAAGAAGAGCAGTGCTAAGGGCGACAGCAACATTAATGTCGTCAGCACTTTCACTAGCCATGATGGGCCTATCCTCCAGGGATAGATCAGGAGCCCAGGGGACGTCGGGCTTCTTCGAAGCCGAGGTCGTCGCAGACGATGACCTTGGCCTCTTTGTTTGTGTAGACCCTGAGGGTTGGCCCTCAGCAGACCTCTTGGTTGAAGTAGAGGCTGATTTTTTGCTTTCTGCAAGTTTAGAGATCGGCATAGCATCCTCAGCCTCGGCATCTGTAGCCTTGGCCTTAGGCTGAGCCTTTTTTACTCTCTTTGGTTTGGGTGGAAGCATTGGCTTCGTTGGTGCGGCTTCGGCGTCAGTTGGAAGGTCGGCAAGAAAGTCTTGGACGACAGGCCTTGGACGAACCATTTCGGCAGTCTTTACGAGTTTTCGTCGGCATTTACGTTCAGGAATTGGTATTAAGTAGGGGGCCGAAGTTGATGGAAGATCGGCTGGGTCAGATGTGGACTCTTGATCTGTTCGGGATGTAGAAGCAGTTAAGGTTGTGGCTGTGGGTGGAGAAAGACTCTTCTTCCTTTTTCTTGGAATATCGGGTAAGGTGGATTTGTATGTAGGGATGAAGTTTAGTAATACAGGGGCTTTTCGTTTATGGATTGGAAGGCCAAGAAGTGTTTTCAGATCTGTTCCTGGGAAGAAGGATTGACGAAAATTTTTCGGTGGCTGATGAAGATCTGCAAAGAAACAGACGTCAGAAACAAAAAGTATGAAAGTTTTAAGTAAAAACAACTAAGCATTGACTCAAGGCTCTTACTCTTGCCCTCTGTAAGTGTTCGAGGAAGTGGGTAAAGGTGGACATCTTCATCTAGGCCAAATTCCCAATTTCCAGAAGCAATGAGAAAATCATCTCCAGCCCCCTTGTTGGAGTCTGGGAGGTCGGCTATAATTTTGTACTGGGTGGATCTCGGCTTAAGGTAATAGACAAAACCCCTATCCTTCAGATCAAGAGGGCACATGGTATAACAATATTGAAGGTCGGCTGGGGTGATTCTAAGGTTTTCTTGCCTAGCTAAAGCAATAATACCGTTAATTACCCTATAGGAATTGATAGTAAGTTGCATGGGGTTCAGCTTATAGAAATGGAGAACTTGACGAAAAAGGGGATCAAGTGGAAGCCGAAGTCCACATTCGGTAAAAGCAACTATTGGAAAAGGCATTGTATGATCTGTGGGCACGATGGTATCATTATCCTCAGCCAATTTAAGATGAACGTCGGCTGGGATAGAGAATTCTTGCCTAAAGTATTCAAGTTTTGTCGGGGTATTTACCCTATGCCTCCACATACCCATTATGTTGGATTAAACTAAGAGGAATATGTTTCAGAAGATGGGCGTTTTTCAGGTTTCCCTAAAGATTAAGGGTTCTATAGACAAATCCCAAATCAATGAAGTATGAAGATAAAAATTGAGGGCACAGATCTGGGGCAGATACAAAAAAGAGAAAACAAAGACGAAGTTTCAGATTCAAGAACAGAGGTATAGTTCTCAGAAACAATAGAGATACAGAAACAAATCAAGAATAGCGGTAAAGAGAATGATGAAAAAAGCATAGAAGTTCAAGGCATAGCCACAAATTCAAGATGCAAGTAAAACCAAGACCTCGAACAAGGTCAGTAATGGCAACAGACAGACAAAAGCACATAAAGAGAATGGAAGAATTAAAGAAGAGGGTCTTACCAGGACAAATGAAGCCAAAGCAATGCTCGCCGAACCCAGAAGCCGGTTGCAACAGCAAAGAAGGCTTTGCAAGAATGAGGGATTAAAAGCAAATCCAGAAGAAAAATTGAAGCGATAGCAGATTCAAAGAAGAATGAACTTTCAGAGAGAGAAAGAGCAGGAAGACGAAAAAGTGAAGAAGAAATAGAGGCAAAAGAAAAGTTTTTGTCAAAAATTTGAAACGGCGGCAAAAATAGGGCAATTATTGCGCCTAGAGCAACGCACGCGTCAGACGGCGCAGACGAAATGAACAGACAGCTTCAGGCGCGTCACAGACACGCTCCAATCCAAACAAAACACGTAAAAAGAAACAGTTAGATATGCATGACAGCTCATACGCGTGGGAGAATACGACCGAAGCCTTGTTCTCCGAATAGAACATGTCGGCTGAAAGTAAATAATCTTGGCTAAAGTAGTTGTTAAGCTATTACTCAGAAAAGAAGTGACAAAATTTCGGAATAGGTTCCATCACCTCAGAATGCCGAGGTAATAGAACCTAGGGGGCAGTTGTGGGGATATATTTTCTGAATACCAACACGTGGCATGGTGACGCCGGCGTGTCAGCCGAGGTACCACGTGCCTTGGTAGTTTATGCCGAGGTAATCACGGAGAAGCCGAGGTCATCTCCGTAGATATCGGAATCCGAGATAAAGGGCAAGAGTCCTAAGGGAAAGAGGGGACTTAACCAAGATAAGGATAAAACTCTTAGGGAGTTTATCTTTATCTCTTGAAGAGTCCAGAGTAAACAGTAAATTGGAATTCATAGAAGTCATACTTCTAATGGGACTTGGATTGAGTATATTATAAAAGAGAGGCACCCCCGTGGGTCTAAGGTATGTAACTTATACTTTGAGTATTCAGTTTAGTACTTGATTATCTTTGAGAGATATACTGACTTGATCGTCGGAGTGCCCCCGGGTGGAAGAACCACCGCCAGAGCTTTTTCTTTCTGTTTCAGGTTGCTTAAGCCATCTATTCTGCTTGTGCTCTCCAGCTGATCACTAGACAGGCAGTGTGGTCAGATTTTCACCCACACATTTTCCATACAAACCAAACCAACCCACACTCTGACACATACACCCCCCCACCCCCATACACACACAACACTCACACACATCAAACAATATAATTGAAACAATGTAATTTTTATATATAATAATAATTAAATATATATAATAATTTATAATAGTAAATAATAATCAATTATATAATTTTTATAAATATAAATCATTTTTATATAATTTTTATCTTTCGAGTGGTTAGAAATAATTTTTTACAAATTAAATTAAAATAATCATACATATGTATATAACCTGTCCAAAAATTAAAATGATAATTATTTTTTACCCTTAAATGACAGTTATTTTTTATTTTTCATTTCTTAACCAAATTAATTTTTAATTTTTTTAAAAAAAATTCTAAAAATCAAATCATACATAACCTAAAAATCTTTTGATAAATGACTTACATACGTATGATTTAAGGGTAAAGATTTTGATAAATGACTAAAATGATAAATCAAACCCATCCATAACTTAAAAAATTTTACCCTTAAATCATACGTATATAAGGGTAAAAATTTGCTATTATAAATTATAAATTATTTTTTATTATAAAAATTACATACGTATGGTTGATATGACGTGATTATAAAAATTATTTATCAAAAGATTTTTATAAATTATTTAAATCTTTATAAATTATTTATAAAGATTATAATCAATTTTTATAAATAATTTTTGCAATTTTTATAATCAATTTTTACATACGTATGGTAATAATTTTTATAAATTATTTAAACCATACGTATGTAAGGGTAAAAAATTTTAAGGTAAAGATTTTGATAAATGACTTAAATGACTTATCAAAATCTTCACCCTTAAATCATACATATGTAAGTCATTTATGAAAAGATTTTTAGGTTATGTATGGTTTGATTTTTAGAATTTTTTTTTAAAAAATTAAAAATTAATTTGGCTAAGAAATAAAAACTAAAAAATAATTATCATTTAAGGGTAAAAAATAATTATCATTTTAATTTTTGAGCAGGTTATATACATACGTATGGTTATTTCAATTTAATTTGTAAAAAATTATTTATAACCACTCGAAAGATAAAAATTATATAATTGATTATTATTTACTATTATAAATTATTATTATATATATTTAATTATTATTATATATATAAATTATATTATTTCAATTATATTGTGTGATGTGCGTGAGTGTTGTTTGTGTGTGTGTGTGTGTGTGTGTGTGTCAAAGTGTGGGTTGGTTTGGTTTGTATGGAAAACGTGATTTGAAAACACATTTTTGTATTTCAACAGTAGAAGCGTGATTTGCAACCACATTTTGTATAAAAAAAAAAAAAAAAAAATTACTTAAAAACATGATTTGTAACCACGCTTTCTTAATTAAAAGCGTGGTTTATAACCACGCTTTTACTATTTCACAATTTTTTTGCAGAAGGGTCCTAAAAACAGTGAAAGCGTGATTTGTATTAACACTTTAACCTAGTTTAAAAATTTCGTCCAAACTAGACCTAATTTGAAAAATAGCTTAGGGTGTGTTTGGTAACGTTTACGTTTCCAGTTTATATTTACAAAAATTTTATAAACTAATTTTTGTTTATTTTTAAAAAAACATAAACTACAAACGCGTTTGATAATTGACAAAATGTTTAAAAAAATTTAAAAATATAAAAAAAAAATGAGAAATGGCAAGTGGTAGCAAGTGGCGGCAGAAGACGGTGGTGGAAAGTGATGACGGTGGGTGGTGGGTAACTGGTGGTGGTGGGTGGTAACAGGTGGGTGGTGGCAGTGGATGGGTGACGGTGGCGGGTGGTGGGTGGTAGTGAGTGGGTGGTGGTGGCGGCGGCGGCAGCAGGTGATGGGTGGTGGTGACGGGTGGGTGGCGGGTGGCGGATGGCGGGTGGTGGTGGTGGTGGTGGTGGGTGGGTGACGATGGCGGGTGGTAGCGAGTGAGTGGTAGTGGTGGCGATGGCGGTGGCGGGTGGTGCTGGCAGGTGGGTGGCGGGTGGTGGTGGGTGGTAGCGGGTGATGGTGGATTGGTGGGTGACGGTGGCGGGTGGTAGCGAGTGAGTGGTGGTGGTAGCGGGCGGTAGCAAGTGGGTAGTGGTGGTGGTGGCTGGTGGTGGCAGGTGGCTGGTGGTGGTGACAAGTGATGGATGGTGGTAGCAAGTGGGTGGTGAGTGTCGGTGGCAAATAGGTGGCGCGTGGTGGATGATGGTAGCAAGTGAGTGGTGAGTGGCGGTGGCAAGTAGGTGGCGCATGGTGGGTGGTGGCGGGTGGCGGCGGCGGCGGCAGCGAGGGGTGGGTGGTGGTGAAAAGTGGGTGGTAGGTGGGTGGTGGTGGCGGGTGGTGGCAAGTGGGTGGTGAGTGGTGGTGGTAGGTGGTAGTGAGGGGTGGATGGTGGTGGCGGAAGACGATGGTGGAAAATAGTGGTAGGTGGTGGCTAGTGTTGAGTGGTAAAAAAAAAAAAAATTCAAAACTCAAAACGGAAATACATTTTTTGTGTTTTCATTTTTTAGTCAAATTTATAAACTGAGACCACTGATTTATAAATCAAAAATTTTATCAAATAAATTTTTATTTGAGTTTTTGAAATTTTTGTAAATAGCGAGAAATTCTTACGAGAAGCATCACTCCCACATGCACCCCCAATATTTCATCAAGGAAAAAAAAAAGAAAAAAAAAGGTTTCTCCCACAATGAAAGCTCTAGGGGCCCTTGACAATTTTCCAGATAAGCTTGTCCACACTTTTTCTTTTTTCTTTTTTCAACCAGATAATGTTGGTACATAAAACATTTTCTATCAATACAGCAACAGATATGCTATCGACAACGAATAATACATCAAAAATATACCTCCTAGAGGGTCTTCTTCCAGCTTGAATGTATGGAATTTTTTTTGTTTATTTCTCTGAATTGTATGTTGAATTCTTCAATCCCTGCACCAAAAGCATCTCCCAATGCCCAAGAGGTTGGTGTTGATTGATGCAATGAGAAATCCCCAGAATCTCAATCAATTGTTTCTCACAGATGACGTCGAACAAGAACTGCATATATATATTTACTAGTGGTCATCATGGGAATTTATGTCAATTCAAATGTAGAAGAACCAAATGTGCGAGCCAAACAATTTCAAGGCCTTGAATCCTGAGAAAATCACAGCAAATGGCAAGGAAGTAGCTACATCATGTAAACATGATCAAGATAGGCCCAAACACAGATAGAGGGAGAGAGACCTGTTTTTTTATCCTTGTTTAAGTGTATGGCAAGTCGATAGATGTTTCATGACGTCACTCCAAGCTGCAAATAGGAGTTATATATCTAGATTATTTTACGATTTCAGAGCCTATTTCCATTTTCCTGAGAAAAGTAAAGATTTGTTACCTGGAAAATTCTGAAAATCAGGCTCAATTCCATTGCCATTTATGTCCATGTGGTTCGGTGTGACGTATTTCCCAATTGTGACAACCACACCAGATCCATCGTGCAGTTCAAATACAGATTGAATCAGGCCCTGTTAAAAATACACTCAACAATCAGCACGGCTTCAATCAGGAATCAGGAATATTGTCTAATCATCAAGAACATTATTCAATCAGGAATCAGGATTGTCTAATCATCAAGAACTTTCATAATGCGATATATGTGGGAACATAGAATCATTCAACACTTGAAAACAAATTGAAGACGATTTTTTTTTTAAGAAAAAGTACATGAGAAATTTGCAACCACTAAGCTTAAAGATGGGTAGAGAAAATGGCCCAAGCAAGGAATTTTTTTATTTAATTTATATTCCAACCTCAAGAAGCTATCTTTTGGTATATTAACCAGTCTTGAACATGAAGTTGATATTGAAGAAGTCATTTGGAAACGATTGAAAAAAAATTTAAGTTTTACAACGGTGACAGTCTAAGAAGCACCAACATTCCAAGATGGGTGCCATGTCGAACAAAGACACAACAGAAACATGCATGTCCATATGTCCAACAAGCCAATTGGCGCGTCAATTTTTTTAATTATTATTTGTTTGTAGGATACATTTCCAGCGTTTTGGACAAACCTCAGGGCACCATTGTAGGTTGTTTTTTTTTAAATTTAAAAAAAAATAAAAAATAAAAAACTGGTTCAGGTCAAAGTAAAATATATAGAAACAATGGGAAAACACATACACATGGTAAATAAAATTTTATATTTTTACAGTATCCCGTGTCCATATACTAATTTTTTAATTTTTTTTTAATATTGTTGTCTTGTGTCAGCGTCCATACTCATATCTGTGTCTGTGCTCCTTAGGTGACAGGTCAATCACATGATATGCAGATTCTAAAAGAGAACACAATCTGACCAGAAAATTAATCTAAATTGTAGCAACCATGAGACTATATATTCAGACCTTGCCAAAAGTCCTTTCACCCACAAGAACAGCTCTACAGTTATCATGGAGTGCACTGGCAACCTGAAATGAGAACGAACGGTCACAACATGGCATTTACGATTATACTACAAATCACACGATATTGGAAATCTCAGCTGCTCACTATTTCACTCGCACTAGCAGTATTTTTGTTCACCAAAACCTGCATCGGAAATAACAAATAAGTGGTTAGCCATATAATTAAGTATAGGACATTCAAGAATTAAACAACCACAAACTTCTTCTCTTTGCAATCAAAAGTAGTTTAAAAAGTAAACTGAAAAAAACCATCCAACCCAAAAATGTTCACAAAATTGGTATCAGTCTGACCATTTTAAAGTATTTGGAAGTTTTGTATTCCATTTCCACCTTCTTCATTCATGATAATGTGAAATATATCTTTTAGGGAACCCCGGGTCCCCAACTCAAGTTTGAGGATTGTCAGAAGGTCAAGAAAACCAACCAGAGCTAAGGTTGAGTTTTTAAGAATTTTTTTTTTTTTTTAACATGAGTTTTTACGTAATTGACAAGACAATTTTCAATAGAACCTAAGTTTGATGAACCAAGATTGGATCATTCAATACTTTGTTCTGCTCACTTCTACCCTGTCAGAAATTCAACAAACCCAATAATTCAGCAAGGCCATTTAAGCAGTTATGTTGTGTTTGGATCATGGATTTGAGGAGAGATTTGCAGAGGAAAGGAAAAGAGAAGAGAAGTGAGAAGAAAATTAACTTCAATTTCATTTATTTTTCCCTCCAATTTTCCTTTTCCATAGAAAATTTCCTCTCCGAATCCATGATCCAATCACAACCTTAAGGTTTTCTGCATGAAGGATGAACAATAGCAATCCATATTGTACTGCATTCCGCATCCCAGCTTTAGAAAGATCACAATCTTATATAGTTCACAGGCTACGCCAAAAATCATTTGTGTCCAAATCCCTGTTTATAGTCGACAAGTTGGTTCTAAATTGACAGTCACGCTACTGACTTGAGAGAATTCCATAAATTTCCACAGTGCAAATCATACATATAAATTCACTTCAAAAACCCAATAGAAGTATAGGTAGTTATTAGGAAGGCATACATACAATGACAGGAGCTGTAATTAGAGGTGCAGTTTCTGCAATAATGTTTTTTTGGTACTGGGGATCCCTTCCAACGGTATAGATCACCTGCCCATAAGACCACAACCACAAGAAAGCACCTCAAGTTTCTAGATATGAGTATATATATGAGAAACCCGTAATATTGGATCATCTCAAAATAAAGAAACATATGATCATTTATTATGTCATGAGATTCATTTTAAATCAATGACAAACAACCAGCAATTTTGGAATTGATGATAACATCAATGGACAAATGCCAGCACACAAAAGAATTAAGAACTCTCATGAGAGGGATGGAGGGAGATTTAATAAAATATGGATTTTACAATTTCAATGACAATGATTGATTAGATTCACATACCGTCTGCCCCTGGTTTAGAAAGAGCTTAGCAATTTCAATCCCAGCCTGAAATAAGCAAAGCAATCAAATTTACAATTTTTAAACACTCATTCACATTAAACTCCCTGGACAGAACTGAAAAAATTAAAAACATAGTTTAAAAGCATTTGAAAATTAGTGGGGAAAAAAAATCAGCTAACTAGTGAAGCAAATCAATTTTTCCTTTGCTCAGAAGATACACAAATAGCTTTTTCTCCTCAACTCCAAACGGTTTTTTTCATTCCTCTTCTTTTTTTCTTTTCTTTTTTTATGATAAATATGAACTTTGAACACATATATAGGTAGGAAGTGTTATTCTAAAAGGTATGAATGGCTATAACTCCTGATTCAAGGATAACAAGAGCAACTAAAAATTACGTCCAAGAAATAACATAAAATAAAACCTAATCATGGCTCAATGAGAACAAAGGAGAAGAAATAAAGAAAGAAAATTACAATGCTCAAAGAAATCAATTCAAATTATCTGTTATCCATTAAAATTGCACTGATGGTAACCAATATAACAAAGACAATTTTTCTTTGGAATCATGAATTTAACCTTCTGCAATAGATGAAATAATAAAAGTGTCCAACTTGGATATATATATACATTGACAAATGGAGAATGAAAGATATCAAACAAACCTGAACTAGTCCACCCAGATTATCTCTAAGATCAAGAATAAAAGACGAGGCACCCAAGTCTTCGAGTCGCTTCATTGCTGCAAAAATAATTTCTTCCTTCAATTCAATCACAAAAAACAACTAAGATAGCAACTAGTATTCAATGAGAGAGAGAGAGAGACGGCGGGGATAAATTCTACAAACAAGCACACCATGCAGGAGGGGCATGCTAAAGAACTACATTATCTGGTTCATGTTGCCACAACTATAGAAGAATCTTTAATGATATTTTCTCCGCTCATTTCCTGCTTTTCTCTTGTAAATTATTTTTCCAAAGTAAGCCTAAGGGGTTGACCTGGTGGCAAGGCCTTGGGTCTTGGGGTTGTGCTCCCTCCAAGGTTCAAGGATCGAAACCTCTTAGGTGCTAACAATTACTTGGGGCCACCAAACTAGAGGAAAACCCTTGAATTAACCATGATGCACTTGCGAGAAGCTCCTTGCCAAGGGCCTGTGCACCCCTGGGGATGATCCAGACACCCCACTACCAGTCAAAAAAATATGTATATATATTATTTTTCCAAAGTTCCAATGGTTGAGAACCTTGGTGGATTCAGAGTTTGTGCACCTAGGAGCTCCATTATATTTTTGAGAATGTGAGACTAACACATGGTTTTCACCACTATGGCACTATATAAAGCCTAGTTCTTGGGAATAAAAAAATTCAATAAAAGGAAGAAGGAAAAAAAAAGATTGGTAAATTAATACCAGAGGGGGCAAGCAATCTATATTTTTGATAAACCTCAGGGAGTGTGTTTATGATTTACCCAAAAAAGATTGAAGCATGGTTACAGTCTTGAATCTCAACCACTGATACCCCCCTGTCCAAAACACTGTTTATCACTGAATAATATTTGATGTGAATATCAGTATTGTTATTATTAATTGACAATGTTAATTGCATTCCTTAGAAAACTACTCTTCCCAAACATGAGCTTGGTTCCTCCTACATGAAGGAAACTACTGATCATCTGACCACAATCGTATAGAACAAATATGTTGGACCCAGCAACATATTGTTGTTAGATCAAAATTCTGATTAATAAACATGAAATATCAAGGCATCTGATTTGTAGCATCGTCTTGTAGCGTTCTAAAATAATTAATTTTACATCATCCAGAATTAAATTAAAAACTCAGAATGCTGAAAACCAGGTGACAAAGTCACTTTGTCACAATCTACTACTAGTGGCCACTCTCCTTGCTAGTTGCTTACTTGAACAACTTCAAATAGGTCTACTGCCGAACTTGGTGCTGCTCCCATGTATAATTAACAAATCTAACACAATCACAATTGAAGATAAAAGTGGAACGAAAAATAAAGAAATAAAAAATAGAAAAGACATCAGTTGCCTAGAAACAAATAGGAAAGGGACCAAGGATAATGCATAAGAACTCAGCGAGCAATGGTCAAAATGGAAGTGACAACACAATGAAAATTAGATCAAAGAACTTAACAGAAGAAGAAGAAGAAGATTAAAACAAAGAAACAAAACAGGCCAGAGAACAGGAGTGTCAGTAAAATAATAACTTAGAACCCATCGGTCTGGAATTTATGCTATTTAATTCTGATGGGCATACAATATTAATACAACATCTCCTTTTACCAAAAAGTAGCAAACTTCAATGCAACAATGTAATTCTGCAACAAAATGATGATCTTTCGGTATACTTAAATGAACATGTACCTATAAGCAGATCTTTCCTCGCCAATGCATTGAACTCCTTTAGGCGCACATAACCAACAGAAGTATCACCACTATCTATTTGTTCCAATCGATAAAGAACTGGGGTCCGAGCAACAAGTTGCCTCTGAACTTCAATAGATTGCACAGGTCCACAATTTCCATGCTTTACCTAAAAAATGTCAATGATCCAACACTGGAATGTCACATTAAAATAATTAAGAAAATCAACACTCCAATATGTAATTGGTGCAGAATCTGAACCTTAACAGCCACAAATGTTTCATTAGGACCTTGTAACATAGACGATACTTCGAAGGCAGATTTTCCCCTGATATCCACCCCATTAACTGCTAAGACTTCATCTCCCTGCCAACAGAAGATAGAATTTAATTTTGAATAGACTTGACAGAAACTAAAATATAACATATGCACAGGAGTAACGGAATTTTTAGATCTTGAGGCCATATATGATATATCGTACTTTTTATTTAAAGGTCATATGGTCGTTCCCAGTGCACACGTCTCCAGCTTACAACAGTTTCTAGGAGAGGTAGTAGGTAGGCAGCCTTACCTCCACTTTTTTTGTGGAGAGGCTGATTCCTATGACTCAAACCCGTGTGTGATGCTACAAGCAGATAGCACTTGTCATCATGCCAGGTCACGACCTCTACTAGCTACCATTTTTTTGGGAAAAATAATAGGAGCTTATGTGGCGGAAGTGCATATTAATGAGCACAACTGTCTTGAGGCCATATATGATATATCGTACTTTTCATTTAAAGGTCATATGGTCGTACCCAGTGCACATGTCTCCAGCTTACAACAGTTTCTAGGAGAGGTAGTAGGTAGGCAGCCTTACCTCCACTTTTTTTGTGGAGAGGCTGATTCCTATGACTCTATGGAAATCCCTACAGTTTAGGAGTCATATGTAATCCCTATAATTAAGGAATGATTATTGACAGTCCTATTTTAGGTATGTACAGAAGGATAGTGCTGGTGGTCAATAGTGATTACCATGATTCTTGTATATTCCTTTATTGTAGAATTGTACTTCCTTAAGTTAGCTGCTGGTTACAGTTTATATAATAGGGCATATTGTACAATTCAATGTATTGTATTGAAAATATAAAGCAGTTTCCTCACAGCTTTCATGGTATCAGAGCTGGTTTTTTCTTAAACCAAGCTAACTATGGGGGATAACTCCATCAACAGTCGAGGGTCGACAACCTCAGAGACTCAAACAAGTCGAACCACTTCCATCATCAGTTCGAATGGACTAGAGGGCTCTCTGTCCAACTATCGGCAGAGAAACTCAACGGGAAGAACTTCCGAGAATGGGCACAGTCCGTGAAACTTGCAGTGGACGGCAGAGGAAAGCTCGGGTATCTTACCGGCGACTCACAGAAACCTGAATCGACGGATGCTATGGCAGTCCAGCGATGGAGATCAGAAAATTCATTGATTACCTCATGGCTTATCAACTCCATGAAGCCAACTATTGGGAAAACATATATGTTTCACTTAGAAAATATGAGGAAGAAGAACTCCGAAAATATGAGGAAGAAGGAATATATTTCTGTTATATTCAAAACTTCTTATCTTACAAGACCAAATGACACTCCTTATATAGGAGATATTACAAACATCATTATAACCCATTATATGCCACTTACATATTATATATTACCACTATCTACCACTATCATATTATATACATGCCACTATCTACCACCAACACCACTATCATATTCTATACATGCCACTATCCTTCACCAACACCACTATCATATTATATACATTAACACAAATTTCCAGCACTCCCCCTCAAGCTGGTTTGAAGATATCTTCCATAGCCAGCTTGCTAGTCAGCTTATCAAATTGCTTCTTGTGTAGTCCCTTCGTTAGCACATCAGCTAATTGTTCACCTGTTGGAAGGTAGGTCATACAGATTATGCCAGCATTGATTTTCTCCTTGATGAAATGTTTATCCACTTCTATATGTTTTGTGCGATCATGTAGAACTGGATTATGAGCTATAGATATAGCTGCTTTGTTGTCACAATAGACCTTCATAGGTGTCGGTGAGAAAGCTTTAATTCTTCAAGAATTCTTTTAATCCACATTACTTCACAGATTCCATGGGCAACAGCTCGGAACTCTGCTTCTGCACTACTTCTAGCTACCACATTCTGTTTTTTACTCCGCCATGTAACTAGGTTCCCACCTACAAAGGAGCAGTATCCGGATGTTGATCTCCTGTCTGTAACACTTCCTGCCCAGTCTGCATCTGTGTATACTTCAACTTGAAGATGTCCATGTTTCTTGAACAGTAAGCCTCTCCCTGGAGTTCCTTTCAAATATCTTAAGATCTTATAAACGGCCTCAAAGTGCTCTGCCCCTGGTGAGTGCATGAACTGACTTACCATGCTGATTGCAAAGGCAATATCAGACCGCGTATGAGACAAGTAAATCAATTTCCCTACAAGTCGCTGATATTGTTCCCTCTCTTTGACTTCTTCAGCCTTAGCAGCTTGTAACTTCAAGTTAGGCTCGATCGGAGTCTCCACCATCTTACAACCAAGCATACCTGTTTCTCCAAGGAGATCAAGGACATATTTTCTCTGATTAACGAATATACCTTCCTTGGATCTTGCAAATTCCATTCCGAGGAAATACTTGAGGGCTCCCAGATCCTTAATGTGAAATTCTTTTGCGAGTTTCTCTTTGAGGGCTGCTAACTCTGCTTCATCATTACCAGTTAAAATGATGTCATCAACATAAACAATCAAAATTGCAATTTTACTGTTTTTTGAATGTTTATAAAATATTGTGTGATCTGCTTGACTCTGCGAGAAGCCACAACTGATAACTGCCTTCCCAAAGCGTTCAAACCACGCTCTTGGTGATTGTTTGAGTCCGTATAATGACTTGTTCAATCTGCATACTCTGTCGCTTCCAAGTCTCTGCTCAAATCCCGGCGGTAGGCTCATGAACACCTCCTCTTCAAGATCACCATTGAGAAATGCATTTTTAATGTCAAGTTGATGTAGAGGCCAATCTGAATTTACTGCAAGAGATAACAGTACTCTGATGGAATTTATTTTAGCAACAGGAGCAAACGTCTCCTGATAGTCGATCCCATAAGTTTGAGTGAAGCCTTTAGCCACCAGTCTCGCCTTGTATCTCTCAACGCTTCCATCTGCGTTACATTTTATCGTAAACACCCATTTACACCCAACTGTTTTCTTGTCTTTGGGTAGATCAACTATCTCCCAAGTATCACTTCTCCTTAAAGCATTCATCTCCTCCATGGCTGCTAATTTCCAATTCGGATCATCCAATGCTTCCTGTATATTCCTTGGAACAAACAAGTGTGAAATTGTAGATGTGAAAGCTCTATGGTTTTTAGACAGTCTTTGATAGGAGAGGTAATTTGCAATAGGATGTTTAATGCAATTTCGGACACCTTTCCTAATTGCTATAGGAACATC